>NW_023603184.1:60173772-60787214 GCF_014898055.3 Talpa occidentalis | reverse complement strand
AAAAATAATTAAAGAAGACTTGTTAGGGGTAAGCCGCTGCCCGTTCTGCCCTCCAGGGTGCACTCATCCTCTTGTGGACCTGACTCAGTATGCTCCTGAATACACCGAGCGGGATGAGGAGAGAGCTCGTGCATGGGGATTTACTGAGTTTGACCCCAGCTCTACTTGGAGAGTAAACTCCCATGGGATGATACTCCCCGGAGGCCCTGGTATATCCGTGCTAAAACATCTTCACGAAGGATCCCACTATGGGAGAGATGCCTTATTAGAAAACTGTAGCCCATATTTGAAGGGACATATTTGCATAGAATAGCACAACGGATCACCCGAGGTTGTCAACTATGTGCCAGAATAACCCCAAGACTGACTCCCACCCCAAAGCCGTTGGGTTCAATATCGAGGCAAGTGCCTTTTGAGGACTGGCAGGTGGACTTTACACAAATGCCTAGAACAACAGGCAACTTCAAATACCTGTTGGTTTTTGTGGATACGTTCTCGGGATGGGTGGAAGCATTTCCCACAAAGACGGAAAAAGCTTCTGAGGTTGCAAAACAGCTGCTAAAGGAGATAATTCCTCGCTTTGGGTTGCCGGATTCTATCCAGAGTGATAATGGGCCAGCATTTGTCTCTGATGTTACTCATGCAGTAAGCAGTGCGTTACAGATCAACTGGAAATTGCATGCTGCATGGAGACCGCAGTCTTCTGGGCAAACAGAAAAGATGAACCACACCTTGAAGAAAACCTTGGCGAAACTGTGCCAAGAAACACAGCTTCGTTGGGACCAGGTACTATCCCTGCCCTCCTCCGCATAAGAGTGGCACCTAGAAGTGGGCTACAATTAAGCCCCTTGAAATTGTGTTTGAAGACCCTTCCAGGCCTCAGTTCTGAAAGCCAGTCCGGAAATAGCTCAAGATTGCCGGATCACACAATATGTGAAACACATCCAGGAGTTCTGACAGTAATCATAACTTTGCAACCTCGAGAATCTCTATGCCTCCTGATCAACCATTGCATCCCTTCAAACCTGGAGATCAGGTCTTACTGAAGACCTGGCAGAGTGGGGATGCCCAAAACCAGTTGTCAGAAAAATGGACTGGTCCATATGATGTTTTGCTAAGCACACATACTTCTCTGAAACTTGCAGGAATAAAACCCTGGGTACATCATTCCAGAGTTAAGAAAGCGCCAGAAGGAACGGACCCAGAGACGAAGTCCCATTGGTCTTGTGAACCCATTGAAGACTTGAGATATTTATTTAAGAAACAGAAAGAAACTTGAATGTTACTGACTTCTTTTCCAGTTATTGTTGCAGGATACCAAGAACTCGTTTTTTTTTTTTTCTGAAGAAACCCTGAGAAGAAAAAAACTACCATGCTCTAACCAATCTCTTTCCTTGCAAAGTTTAGGAGATGTGAAATGACATCTAGGATCATGCATATGCTGACAGTATTTTTTTTCTTTCATACAAAGTTTTTAATCTTGATTTTGTTATTTCCTATCAACTTTTGTTTTTTTTTCTTTGAAGTTTTTTGTTAACCCTGCTTGTTTTTTTATTATTACTTTGGCCTATCAGACAAACTGCAGTTGCACGGGATATCCCACGCGTGATGAATGGTAACTAAAGAGCTCTTTGTGTCTGTATGTTGTCTGTCTGTATGTCCTTGTGTCTAACCGTCTTGACCTCCTCAGTGATCGACAAATTGGTATACATGGTGCCCGTATAAGTTGAAAAAAAAGAGTCTCCAGTTATGAGAAAAACAAAAAGTTATGGTTTGATTGTCAACATTGTGCTACTGAACTAAGCCAGTGCCTTCATAGAGATTGAATATTGTTGTTTCTGTTACTTTTCTGATATTTATGGCAAAGCTTCCAGAAATCTAAATTCAAGTACAAATTTTGGTGGCCTGTCATTTGACTGATGCAAGGAAATTTTGTGGAACCTCAGTAGAGCTCCTGAGACACTCCACGAAGTTTCTCCTTTTCCTCCTGGGAAAGCATTACATAAATTTGTTCTATTTGGCTTTTACCTAATGAAGTAAAACTGGAAGGGAAGCATTGTCACTTGGGAAAATGGTAAAAAATTTGGTATGTCCAATATGTTAACAGTAGTATCGGGTATGTATGTAAATTGTCAGTGGTGATTGTCACCTTGTAATATTGTATAATTCAATTGTTTCACATCTACAGAAATTGTTTCTGGAAATATAGGGAGAAAAGGTCTCAACAGATTCCTATTGATGGAACTGTTGAGAGTAAAACTTTCTTACAAAGGACTCAATAGACCTGCAAATACACCTGACATTTACTAAGGTTTCTTTGACATAATACTGGAACTTTTTTTTATGCATTCTGTCCTGAATCCACGAAATTTTTGTTTTGTTTGTTTTGTTTTTTTGACTAACCAGGATCTGCAGAAAGGTTGTAATTTTTTTCCAGCAAAGCTAACTTGTCACATTTTCTCTCCCCTTGATACCAACACAGCATACAAATAGTGGTAGTAATTTTTGCTACTTATTTCAGAGTCTGTTTTTGCATAACTTCCATAGGGATTTTGTCTGTTTTAACGAAAATTGGACGTGAGTTTGATTGTGTGGCTTTGTGTGGAGTTCTTCCAGAAAGTTGAAAAAGAGCTGAACCAAGAAGAGGAAACCTGTTTGCCTTGTTTGTAGGGTTCCAGAGACCTCCAAAGAAGGTGAGGAAGCTTGCCTCCATTGGCAGGACTGGACAACCCGGCCAACGAAAATGCCCTGGTACCCTCGAGAAGAGGAAAGCCCAGGTGGAGTCTGATGAGACCAACTTTATACCTGAAGCCTGCATCGACCAGATGCCAACGGTTCGCTCTGATCCTGTATGGAATATTTCAACAAAGCCAGCTAAAATTGCTGTTAGTTATTTCTACTCTGTGATTTTATGCAAAAATAGAAAAATGGTTTAAAGTAGATCTAGTTTGCAAACTTTTGCTTTGCTGTTAAAAGTTTGGGATCAAGGTTGAGAAATTTGTGTTTTTTACATCAGTTGAACCATTTTAAGGTTTTTTTTCCTGAAATTTTTACATATCTGCTGACTTGTTTTTGGCTAACGCCTCCAGATTTTTTTTTGCTTAAACTGATGAACTATTTTTTTCCTGGAGTGGAGGACTTTTGCTTTCCACAATGGACAAATACCTGGAGAGACTGGTTTTCTTTCACACTGGAACCTGACAAAATGTCATCTGAGACTGCATCCCAACCTCCATATATTTGATCTTCATCACCATGGAAATGGTGGCAAAAGTGAAAGGGGGGAATTGTTAGGGGAAAAGGCAGTCCCAAAGCAAATTCCATACAGGCTTTTGTGGACTCCACCCCCACCCCAGGTCAAAGCCAAAGACACTGGGAACTCCAAATCCCATCACCACCAAAGGGAAGGTGGCTGGGACCTGAGGGTGGGGTTAAGCAGCCAGGTGGATACAAAAGGCAGACACGTGGGCTTTGGGGGCTCTCTCCATTTTGGGGCCCTCGGCCAGCTTGCGGCGTCCGTCTAGCTCTGAGAGTGACTTTGGGGTTTCCAGGTCGTCGGATCGGGTAGGACGCATTAAAGACTTTATTTCCCTATTTTCTCCCTGAGTTGTACATTTTCCTTATTTCTTTTTCTCTTGTAAATAAACCTTTTATTAACCCTTTTGCGTGTGTCTGTAGTAGAGTATTCATAAGTCCCTTTAAAGCGCGCGGGTGAGGACCCACAGCCAGGAACCCGTTTAATATCGGGGTTGCTCTATAACAGACTGATTAATGGGTATTTACTCAGGAATAAATGTGTAATTTTGGGAGAAAATGAATCTTGAAACTGTATAGGCTAATTTTTTTTTTTTTAATAGAGATTATGTCCCTGATGGCTTCGTCACAGAATTTCCTCATTTCCTGCCTCCCTCCCTGTCCTTTCTTCCAGATCCATCTCCCTATTTATCATCTCTATTCTCTTGTCTTTGATGCCCTGGTCCATGTTGATGAAAGGGAGATCTTCAGGACTACAAAGTCACCCTGAACTCAGACTTGTGCAAAAAAATCTAGAGGTTACCAAGAATGTAAGACAGTAATTGGGGAAAATCCAGGAAAAGATGAGAGTAAATTGTTGATGAAAGTCAGAAAAGAAAACCTGAAAGTTCAAAACAGAAGCACTTCTGAGACTCGACAAAATGACAAAGATGGGATGTTAGGGTGGGTTGCAGTGGCTTTAAAGTTTAAGAGCTGGGCCTCCCTGGTGACACAAGGGGTTAAGACACAACCTATGAAGCTATCCGCAGCCTCTGCAGCAAAAGTTCCATCTCTGGCCAGGCAACTACTCACATGGCACAGCAGACTTCTCCTGAGTCGCCCGCTGCTCCCCTTAGCAGTGTATTCAGCAAATCTGCCTGTTCTGCTCCCCACTCTGTCTCTTGGTAAATCCTCTCACCCCCCACACCTCTGGCATGTACCCCATTTCTTGTATGCATACATAAATAAATCTTAAAAAAAAAAGTTCAAGAGCTAAGCTCAAAGATACGGGCAAGTCATGAATCTAATCTGCATCATTTTGTTTAACATATTTTCCATATCTATGCATGATATGAGATCGCACATCAGTGAGGGTGGGCGCAAAAACATGCAATATTAATGTAATTGTTGCGAGCGTGATAGATAAGCTTCAGTCAGAAGCTGACTCTCAAAGAGAATTTTATTCCTATATTGGTGACACACACTTAAGTTCATCCAGGCAAGCCAACCCCACGTTCCCAAATACCTTTGACTAAAGATAGTAGCTGAGACACGTCTTAGCCAGACGGTCCACCTAGTCCTCCAGCCGTGGAAGTCTCTAGGCTCGAGGGCCCACAGTGCAGATGGTCATGCAGGGTGTTGAGCTGATAGGCAGCTTGTGCAGATGTCAGGGAGCAGTCTATGGGATTGTGGGGAGCAGAGCCAGGAGGGCAGGTCGGGTCGCTGAAAACCAGGGAGGGGCAGGAGCAAGGAGAGGTTTCAGGAGGAGAGTGAGTCTGAGTCCACAGGGAGGCATTGAGCTCCGGAAGAGCAGCCTCCTCTGGCAAGTCCTTTCCTCTGAGCCAGTTGTCAGGACTGCTCTGAGTCCGCTGCAGGTAGCTGCTCCTTTTATACCTGCTTATCAGGCTTATGCTCAGGCACCATCTGCTTTATCAGTCTTGAACACTCAGTATGTGGCCTCAGCTGCTTTCACTCACAGAGCTCGCAGGCACCTTCATATTTTTAGTTTTACTTGTAAGCTTTATATGTCCGTTACAGTAATCCACCAAGAAATGGAAAGAGCCACTATAAACTCTAATTGCCTAACAGTTGTCTGTAAAATCACCTTAACTCCTGCAGGATTGTTCTGGAAGATGAAAAGTGACTGAAGAGAGTTTCACAAAATTCTTTGAAGGGGGAAAATTTCAGTTATAATGCATTTTTTTTTTTTTTTTTTTTAGTAATCAACTGTCCTCATCCAAATGGAATAACTAAAATAAATAAGAATTTCTGTTGTTATTTGGCAAAAACAAATCTATTCTAGTGTTTGTGGTATGTTCTTGTCTCATCATTTTTAGTTTTTATGTGTGAAAATAAATGGCTTCCTTTTCCTTATTTTGATGACTTGGTGTAGGGTAAGGAAAATGTCAGGCTTTTCTGCCCTTCCGCCATCAGGATGGATGATGGATCCTTGTCCTGGGTGCATGCCTGATGGCGGGCACCTGGAATAGGGTGTGGGCATAGGTAGATGGGATTCAGCTGAGCTGAGACTGTGCTTTTAAGGGTGGCGTCATGGGGACGCCAGGAGCAGCAGTAGCCGAAAGAGAAGCCGAGAAGCAGCAGAACGAACGCTAGAGAGCCCAGATAGAGTGAAGACTTGCTGGGGGCTGAGAGGCTGGGAGGCCTGCCAGCCTCCCAGCCCCCCAGCCAGCACCCCTGCCTGCCATATGCCTGGTGAACCCCAATAAAAGACCTGCAAAAAAGCCACTGAGGACTCTGACTCCTCCTTTACCCGGTCTGCATGGGATCAGAGAACCTGCACTGTGGCCAGTCCTGGCCCATACACTTGGCCTGATGTCATGTTGGGTATATTCTAGATATTTTTAACCCATGACCTCTAGGTGCGTACTGTTTCATGGACCATAGTCTTTGTATCTGCTCCAGGCACTAGTGCAGGTAAGGGATAGAGGTAGGAACTGTGGCACCAAGGGATTAAAACTGTGGCACCAAGGGATTAAAAGTTCACCTCCAGGGAGCACCAACAATTCAAGCTTCTTGAAAGGTTGTGGATACTTGAGTAGGGTGGTGGGGATCCTCAGTGATCCCCTTTTCTAAACCAACTCCTCTACTAACCATCTGAGTAATCATGCCACTCTCACCAGTAAACTCTGGAAAAGCAATAGAGGTGGCTCCAGGAGGGAATTACGGTTGACATTGAGACATGGGCCACTCTCTTTGCTTTGAAACCTGGCCCTGGGGTGCTTGCACATTTCATTAGGACCCAGGTTCTGTGGATTCTGGCTAATGGAAGTATTCCATTTAGCTGTTAACTTGAATTTGGCCCCTGGTGGGAGTAAGGCAGGTGTTCTGCATATGATAGCCTCAGGCTACAGATAATAGCCTCAGCTGAAAGAAGACACAATTGATCTGAACTAGCCTTCCCAACATTTCCAGCTCCAGCTATTCTTATCCAGGAGTCACAGAATAAAGTCAACAATCACAACTCTGCCTCTTTACTCCAGGAGTTCCGTGCTGGTGCATGCCATCCGCTCATCATTCGGAGGTCTAGTCTTTATTCGGGTGTAATTAGGCTGTGCATTTGTGGATCAGAGGAGCCCAGCATCTTCACTCTTCTATTTTGCCAGACTTCCCAGAAACTCAATTCTAAAAGAAGATCATTCAATGTGTCTCCCAAATCTGCCAACGATGTTCCCAAAGTATTCATTTTTTTAATTAAAATAGATATGCTTTTTTATGAAGAGTTTTAAAATATGTTTCTACATTTATCATTTTCAAAAATGGAGCTGGAGTGGTTGACTCCCCCTCAAGGAAGATGAGGAAATTAGCATATTTACAGTTCCTTCCACCCTCTCTACCCCCACACAAGCTGCTTTTATGGCATCAAGTGGATTTCCCCCCAAAGCAATAGTTTGAAAAATACTTTGTTATATGGTTATTAGTATAAGAATTATATATTTACATTATGTATTGTACTATATCAGAGTGTTAGACATTTAAGACAAGGAGGGCAATGCCTAAGGAAAATTAATGGCCTATTCCCAGAACCCTAGGAAACACTTGCCTGAATTGATAAAAATCTGAGAGGGGACAAATACAGTCCTCCACACCAACCTACAGACTGGCCAATAAGGCCCAAGGAGAGGAAGGAGAAGCATCTGGGAGAGGGGTTGGGGTGAAGTGAGGTGCAGGGATTCCTTGAAATTGGCCAGTTCCGGATAAGGTAAGTTCCCTAAACGGTATTAGCAATATCCTAAAAAATCTAAGAGATTTCCCCCTCCCAAGGGAAGGGCTGAGCTAGTTGACAATATGGCAACTCAGGCCAAATGCTCTCCCTTGTCCCAACCTGCTGCCTGGGCTGATAAAAATATTCACCAGGAGCACAATAGAAGGGGGAGTGACTTAGAAACTGCTTCCTGGACCAATAAACTACACCCTGCCAGCTCCTGCACAGTGCATTCTAGGAAGGCGGAGTAAACGGTTCCTGCACCCCATTTAAGGCCGGAGCCCTCACAATTCCCTCAAAGTTGTTCTTCCTCAGGACTCTGTCTGCCCAGGTTTTTCTCCCTATGTGTCCTTTTATTCTGTTTCTAAATAAAATTTGCTTTTTCTTCTCTTAAATATACCCTCGCTGGGAATTCTTGTCATATTATTGTCAAGAGAGGAACTCCTAAACAAGGAACCCCCAGAACCTGATGAAAGCTATGTTTATTTGATTGTTTTTAAACAAGATGTTCTCTTCAAGCTATATTTACACACACATTCCTTAAGTTTTCTCTGAATAGAATTTTGATAATAATAGCTTGCAGTGCTTTTTTGGTTGTTTTCTGTTTTGTTTTGTTTTTTTTACAGATTTATTTGTTTATACAAGCACTGGGTACAGTCAGAAGTGCGGGAGGGTGAGAGGATTCACCAGAGCCAGAGCGGGGAACTGAACAGACAGACCGAAGAAATACACTGCTGAGGGGGGCAGCGGGCGAGACAGGAGAAGTCTGTCACGCCATGTGGGACCTTCGCCGGTGGCTGGGGATCGAACCGGCGCTGCAGAGGCAGCGGGCCCCTTCAAAGCCCAGCACTCAACTGCTGCGCCACCAGGGAAGGCCCTGTTTAGGCTATTTTTTTCTCCCATGAAAAGTCAGTGGAAATAAATGTGTTGAATATGTTCATGTCTGAGATTATCTTTGGCTTTGGAGTCACATATATACAGCAGCTGAAAGACATGTAGAAATTTAAGGTCAACAGAGATCTCTCCAAAGCTGTAGATTATCTCTGGGTGTAACAGTGTGATATCCATAGAAAGGGATGTGCCAGGCTCCCTGCCCCACCCAAGAAAGGGTGGAGCTGAGCAGGGAGGAGAAGCCAGAAAAGGACTTGAAAGGAAAGGGGTAGAAACAGGTCTGGCAGAGGCGCGTGGCCAGAGAGTCTTGTGAACAAAATCCGCACTTGCTTCTTGGCCTTGAGTTTGTACAAGGGACTTGGTGGGACATGGAACTGTAACAGGGTGGTCCCCAGGGAAAGGGGAAGTTCCAGGACCCCTCCTCCACCCCAAGTAAGGGTGGAGCCGAGCAGGGAGGAGAAGAAGCTGGGGAGGAGAGTGGATGAAGGCACGAGAAAGAAGGGAGAGCACGAAGGAAGCAGCACATGGAGCAGAGAAATTTGTGAACAAGCCTCACTTGCTTCTTTTTTTTTTTTATTTGTTTTTTTTTATTAAATAATAAATTTTATTTTTATATTCCCCCATACAACTGCACATGCCCCATTCTGACCCCAATCCCTCCCCTCCCGGCCCCCACCCCCCAAAAAAGTGTCTCTGGTTCATAGTTTTTTGTTGATTTTGATTTTCACTTTCTTATAGTTATTCGTTTTCCTGATCCCTTATTTAAGTTTTCTAGATTCCTGCTATGAGTGAGACCATCCGGTATTTTTCTTTTTCTTTTTGGCTTATTTCGCTGAGCATGATCCCTTCCAGCGCCATCCATGTTGCTGCAAATTGCATGTGTTTATCTTTTTTGAATGCTGAGTAATATTCCATGGTATATATGTACCACATCTTCTTGATCCAGTCATCTATTTTTGGGCATTTGGGCTGTTTCCAAAGCTTAGCTATTGTAAATAGTGCTGCTATAAACATAGGGGTGCAGGTGTTCTTTGGAATTGATGTTTCTGTGTCCTTTGGGTAAATACCTAGGAGTGGAATTGCTGGATCATATGGAAGCTCTATGTTTAGTAGGTCCAGAAATCTCCACTTGCTTCTTGGCCCTTGACTTTTACCAGGTACTTGAAGGACATGGAAGGCAACACTTGAAACAGATGTGGGCGAGAGACCCGAGGGGAGGTTAACAATGGCAGTCTTTATCTTGATTTTGATTTTGCTCTTTTTGTTCCAGACTCACCTGGCCCTTTCTGCCTCTTTCCTATGGGTCCCAGCAGAAGGTGTCTTAGACTTGTGGCAAAATTTTGGGCTTCAGTTGCCCTGCTTTGGGCCAACCCTCTTTGACTGGGCATTTACCCAAGAGGAGATGGATAGCTTTGGGTGTTTAATTACAAGCTATTTTAACTATATTCTTTTTCTCCTCATCTCTCTATTGCACACTAATTCTATTAAAGTTCTTTTCTACTAAGAACTTATGCATTAAGAACATGTTTTGTCTTGGCAGAGCCCATTTAGAGCAGGCAGGTTTGAGGGTCCTGAGGTGCTGCTCAGCCTGCCCACTAACAGAATTTTCGCTTAAAGAGGTTAAAAACTAAGCCCCCACTTCTTGGCCGGAAGGAAGGTTTGGGAGGCTTGTAAAGATAAAGGGCAATGATAAAGTTGCTATTGGAATGGAGCCATATGAGTAATCAACCACTGGGCCTCCCTGGTGGCACAAGGGGTTTAGCACTGCACTATGAAGCAATCCACAGCCTCTGCAGCACGAGTTTTATCCCTGGCTGGACAGGGAGAAACCACATGATGCAGCAGACCTCTCCTGACTCTCCCACTGCTCCCCTCAGCAGTGTATTTCAGTCAGTCTGCCTGTTCTGTTCCCCACTCTATCTCTGGTGAATCCTCTCACCCCCGCATCTCTGCCCTGTGCCCAGCTCTTATATGCATAAATAAATAAATCTTTGGGAAAAAAAAAAAGAATAATCAACCACTAATACGGAAACCAACTCCCTAGTCATGGAAAGTCTGAGAAAACAGGTTATAAAAGGGAGACCTAAATCCTTCCTGGGCAGACTTCTCCAAACTTGCCCACTGCTTCTTTTAGCAATATATTTAATAAATCTCCCTTTTCTGTTTTCCACTCTGTCTCTGGTGAATTCTTTAACCCCCATGCCTCTGGTCTTACCCCAATATTTCTCTCCACTTCAATTATGTTATTCTGGAATATTAATATGATATTGTTGAGTAAAAGTCTGAAAAGTCTGATTTTTTTTTTCCTCTGACACTTTAGCCCAGTCTACATGCTTGTAGGATTTTTTTCTTTTTTCTTAAAATCAAACAAATACTGAACAATAAAACCTCTGATTTGTTACTCTCAACTACCCTGGTGAATTAGAACATGTTTGTCAGCAAATTCCTTTAACACAATTATTTTTTGTCCTGTTTTGATCTTGAAAAATTACTCTTTCCATTATTATGTTGTCTGCTTGAGAAAATACAAATTTTATAAATTTAACCAACAATTAATTTTCTGTTTCCTTGAGATACCTCACCAGTGCAATGCCATATTAAATTCAACGATCATAGTGATGGAGGATGAGAGTAGAAAAGTTGGAAAAGAGGCACCACAACACCAGAAACCTGGCTTGTGCAATGCCAGGAGTTGGAGGTAAGGGTAAAAGTAATTAACATAGTCATTAAAACAGCTATAGAAAGTAAAAATCATCAGGTGCTATGGTACAGACCCAAGCAAGTGTCAAGCTGCTATTATAAGGTGTCTTGGGATGCTGATGAGGGGTGAGGATATGGAGATTGAGCCCTATTATAGAATCTCTGGGCCTTATCAAATTCTACATAGCTATTCAAAAGCAACAAAAACAATACCCACTCCACAAAAATGAGCACCTTCCAAAAAGAAGATTAAATCAGTATCTGCACTGGCACTGGGCAGCAGGCCTGCCCACCTGTGCTTATGCAGGTATTTCCAGATTTATTTATTTTTATACAAAAAACAGGGTACAGGCCAGATGTGCGGGAGGGTGAGAGGATTCACCAGAGACCGAGTGGGGAACAGAACAGGCAGACTGACAATATACACTGCTGAGGGGAGCAGCAGGCAAGACAGGAGAGGTCTGCTTCGCCATGTAGAATTCTTGCTGGCCGGCCGGGATTGAACCTGCTCTGCAGAGGCAGCGGACAGCTTCACAGTGCAGCGCTCAACCACCGTACCACCAGGGAGGTCCATATGCAGGTGCTTCTTTTCACTAACTTTTTCTTTTGCAGAGTAGGAGTAGCGGCCCTTCTTCCCGCCTGTGCCTGTGCAGGAGCTCCTGCCACCAACTCTCTCCCTCTGCGGGGCAGCAGCCCTCTGGCCTGCCTGTGACCTGTGACCATGCTGGGGATTCATTTCACTGACCCCCCTCAGCGGAGACTGCTCTCCTCATGGCCACCAACCTGTGATCATGTCGGCCTCGCTAAGCAAACCTGTCCCTTTCAGGGGCAACCCTTTCTGCCCACTTGTGTCTGTGCACGTGCCCTTTATTCTTCTCTCCCTTTTATAATAAACCTGTCCTTTTGGATACAACTAACATCTCTGTCTTGTGGAAAAACTCACCTGGAAATTTGCTGGTGCCACAGAAAAGGGAGCTCTAATGAAACTTTTCTGAGATTTAACCCAAGGACCCAACTCTCTGAGCCTAACCTCTCCAAAAATGACTTCAACATTGAATGAGGAAGTTAGGAAATGGATGCAGGTAGTTAAAAACAGGGTGCCCCAAGCCCAGGTGCCCTAAGTCCATTTATCAGCCTGATAGAGGAACAATTGTGGGACCAAGAAGGTCCCCCACACTCAATTAAAAATGGAATGTTCAGGGGCCTCTCTGGTGGTACTAGGGGTTAAGTTTCAGCACTGTGAAGCTATCTGCAGCCACTGCAGCATGAGTACGAGCCCCCGCCAAGGAGCTACACTCATGGCACAGCAGACCTCTCCTGTCTTTCCTTCTGCTCCCCTCAGCAATGTATTTCAGTCAGTCTGCCTTTTCTGCTCCCCACTCTGTCTCTGGTGAATCCTCTCACCCCTTGCACCTCTGGCCTGTACCCCAGTTGTATGCATAAATAAATCTTTAAAAAAAATGGAATGTTCAGAAACCCAGCACAAAAACACAATGCTAAAACAATGGGCCAAAACTTGTGCTGGAAGGCAGACCAAGTACATGGGAAAAACTCAGTGGCCTTAGTAACTTGGGAGACTCCCACAGGCCCGGGCAATCAGCAAGAGACAAAATACCAACATGGAGACACCCGATGGCCAAACTCCCACTCCTTGCTCAATATGCGCATAGGAGCACTGACTTCTTACCCCCTAGTGGCTGCATACTCTCCATTCAGAGACCTTTCAATCTGTCAATAAATCTCTTGCTGTTCTGTCTAACTCTGGTTGATGCTGATTCTTTCTTCGTGGACATAAGGACCAAAAGAGTCCCTGGGGGTCCCTGGATCCTCAAAGATCCATTCAATATTATCTTTATTTGTGACTTACTGTATGTCCTCATGCAGATACACTTTCAGTCTACATTTTTAACAGCCTTTCATTTGTTGCTCAATAGTGCTAACACTTTTGTTATTTTTCTTTAGAGAATAAAATAGTTTCTGTCTAAAATTACATTCTTCCCAAAAGCTGACCTGTCCCAAATTATGTGTCATTCTCTGAAAATGCACATGACTTTTCTTTTTAAAAATATATTGCATAGGTCTTATGATTTATATTTCCTGCTAATATTTGAGGAGGAATATTTCCTTTATTTTTATTATGTTTTTCACATTTTTTTAAATTATGCAAATATCCTTTGTCTGCTTTGGGGATAAATGCCTGCTAGACAGGTGTTAGTGCCTCTGTTCTGGTAATGGGGTAAATTGCTTGGATGCTGGTTCTCTTACAAGGCAGAGAGGTGTGCACATTTTTATGTGAAATCTATATAAAAGAACTAGCTGTATCCTAAAAATAGGGTAGGATGCATAGAATGGCATTGAGTTTGGTTAGTACTCCTTTATCAAGTACTTAGCAGAAATTATCACATTTTACATGTAAAATAACTGAATTAGTCTTAGTGTGGGCACTACTGTTTTGACACAGACACCAAAATCCAACGCCTATAGTCTCATAGTCATAGTCATCTTTTTTCTTTGCCTCCACAGTTGATGATCATGCATTTCATTCTCACCAGCATCATCTCTCTGTAACCTTCAGTGATTCGTGACTAGGAAATGATGTCACCTTTTCCATGCAGTAGTCTTTTCTGAATGATACACTCACCTTAATAAAAAGCAAACCAAATATAAAGTCTTAAAATTCTGTTGGTTGGCTAGGTGGATGTTAAGCAAAATAAGTCAGGAGAAAGACAAATATTGGTGGTTTCATTCATATGTGGAATATAAAGAAAGCAAAGGATCAAAGAACCCAAACCAATAACAAACTCTAGAAATATGACTATATAATTGGGAAGGGAGAGAAACACAGTGAGGTTGGAGCTCCATGGATTATAGTGAAAACTTATGAGTGCCTTCATTGTGGGTGTGTTATGGTGACATTTATCCTGTGCATCTGAATCACATACAAGAATGCAAACCAATGTTATTTCAATTAAAAAAAAAGAAATTTAGTCAAGTAATCACTCAGAATATTTTTGGAGAAATATAGCAGAGTGACTAAAGTGACAGACTTGAGAGAATCTACAGACTCACATTCTGGGTTGACTACTTGTTTGCTGCATGATTATGGGTATTGCTCTTTGAGTCTCAATTTTTTCATATGCACAATGGGATGCAAGCATTAATAATAGTAAGCTACCCCATAAGTTAAATGAAAAAGCTTATAGAATTGGGCCTCCCTGAAGGCACAAGGGGTTAAAACACAACCTATGAAGCTCACCACAGCCACGGCAGCACAAGTTCAATTCCCGGCCAGTGAGCTACCCCATGGTGCAGCAGACCTCTCCTGTCTTACCCGGTGCTCCCCTCAGCAGTGTATTTCAGTCAGTCTGCCTGTCTGTTCCCCACTCTGACTCTGGTGACTCCTCTCACCCCCCACACCTGTTGCCTGTACCCCATTTCTTGTATGAATAAATAAATAAATCTTAAAAAAAGCTTATAGAATTGTTTCTACCATATAGTAACCTTTATTAGCTGAACATGTATAATAATAGGAGTATAATTATAGAGGTAGTCTAAAAAGAACATAAACAAAATTACAGTTTAGTGTTTTGATGTTTTAATAAATGTAATTTCAAGACCCTAGGGAAGGTCAGAGTGGAACACACACACACAAGGTTGAGTCAGTGACTCTAAAAAATATGAGTAGGAAATAGAAGTTGTGATGTGGAATACAGGAAGAAAGCCAAGCTTGACTAGAGAGGAACTGGGGGGAGGGGGACTGTGAAGGATTATGGTCCAGCAGCAAAAAGGAAGATGAAGACAAGAAAGCAATAGTTAAAAGGTGTCGTGTTCTGGGGAGTTATGGCCATTCTTTATAGTAGAATAATTCCACACATGGATTTGCATTTTTGAAGAACATTCTGTCATCAAAGTGATACAGGTTTTAAAAGCCACTCAGAGAAATATTCTTTGTAGTCTGGTACCTGATTGGATAGTGCTGAGTCTAAGAGTTGATGTTTTAATGTATATAAAAAGATTTTATATACATATTATGTCTCAGTATCACAGCTGTTGCATAAAATGAGGAGTATGTGCACACTCATGAATATGAAAGAGTTTTCTAAAAGGTAATACAGGTCTGAAACCATTTATACAATATTTTGAAATCCATGAAACTCAGAAAAGTAAACTTTTTTTTAATTTTTGACAACAGAAGAACCTTACCCACGTTGGCTTCATTTGTGGAAAAATTGACTGGAACTCATCTGAAGTATTTACCATCTTATGTTTTCCCACTTAGGTAATATTTATACTCTTTGAGATTTATTTTTTTATTAAAGGTTGAATATATTGTAAAACATCATACACACACTATATTATCATTATAAAGCATTATATGTATATAATTATCTCTATAGATAATATATACAGATATTATATTTAACATATATATTCATATATGTGTGATTGAAATATTAAGTACTTCTCCCAGGAGTTTGGGATAAAAGATTGTATCTTTGCACTATCATTATAAGAATTTAATAGTATTATTATCCAAGTCGGAGCAGGGAAAGCAGTCACAATATCTAATTAAATACATTTCAGATGGAGAAAAGGAATTATTTATATGTACCTTACATCACTAGCACCAGATATCATTAACTTCCAATCTGGTTGACAACTTCAACTCTTGCCTAACCTCGTTATAGTCAATCATGACTCCTATGAAGCTGGTTGAATAAATAAGTCTGTTAGTACTGTCGTATCTTGTTAAAAGCAGATAAAAACAGAGCTGGGGAGACCACAGCATATGGTCAATAGATTGTAAAAACTGAAGCA
The DNA here is from genome assembly GCF_014898055.3 of Talpa occidentalis. NCBI lineage: Eukaryota > Metazoa > Chordata > Mammalia > Eulipotyphla > Talpidae > Talpa > Talpa occidentalis. The sequence goes on along the minus strand of NW_023603184.1, from coordinate 60,771,349 downwards.
CCTAGAAACAAGAACAGCCCACAACATTGTGCCAGCACCATCTGCTTGCAAACCAGTACTCTAATGCTCACAAGCTCATTATTTTGTTATATTAGAAAGACCCCTATGTATTTTCCTCTCATTTAAAATAAAGTGTCACTAACCTAAGATACCATTTGCAATGACTGTTTTCATCTTCTCATGTCTCCAAAATTTAAAAGGTCTAAGGGGAATGAGCCTGAATTGATTTTGACCGACTTTATGTTTTCCATAGCACACTCACAGTATTACTTGCAAGCTTGGCATCAGCAGATCCCTTTTGGATGCATCATCCCCAGGGGTTCTTCCACACCTTCTGGGACAGTTCGAATCACCACAGGCTGATAATTATTAATAAAATGTGATTTTTGTCATGTTCCACTTCTAGTTAATCATGAGAATGTAAGCACATGATGTCTAGTTTTTCCAAGTCCACATGAAATACAGAGTGTTCAAAGAACCTTTACTTGATGACGCAAAGATTCCCAATTTCTCTATGACTCTGGCAAATATTAATTTTCATATCATACAGTGATTTTATTCAAATTACATAAAGTCTTTCTTGTGTTATCCAGAATAAGTTGTAGATAGCCTTCACGAATAGGCAAAAATATAGAAGGACAATTAGAGATTAAATAATTAGAAACCAGAGGCCTCCCCTGGTGGCGCAGTGGTTGCACGCTGGGCTGCGAAGCTGCCTGCAGCCTCTGCAGCACCAGTCCCATCCCTGGCCACTGGCTAGGGTCGCACATGGTGCGCAGAACTCTCCTGCTGCACCAGCTGCTCCCATCAGCAGTGTACTTAAGTCCGTCTGCCTGTTCTGCTCCCCACTCTGGCTCTGGTGAATTCTCTCACCCTCCCGTGCTTCTGACTATACCCAGTACTTGTATAAATAAATAAATAAATCTTTAAAAAAATAATTAGAAACCATTCAAATCTGAGAATATACTTACATTACTTTCTCAAAAGAATGACTTGTTAGAGCTTTTCAGAGGCAACATTTTCATCTCAAAATGCTTCATTGGTGTCTAGGAAATAATATAGAGAATTCCACACATCACTAGGGTCCTTCTGTGAACTTTTTGTGCATCTGATGATTAAAGAACTCAGTATTAAACCTTAAAGTTCATGTTTTTCACTAAGACATGTATATTTTATCACTTGAAGACATGTGCAGTGAAACTATATCCATTGATATAGTTCAAAAAAAGTCTTCATGATTCAGTATTTGCTAATTAGAATATACTCTATCATCTTTTCTGAAGAACCACAGTGCATATTAATATATCAAGATTTTGAGAAAACCTACAGGCCAAAATCCTGGTGAATTCTACCATATCCAGAGCTCTCCAAGCGCATTTGAATATTCAAACACTTGTTTCCTGTCACTTTTAGCATCATTCACGAAAAGCCACATTTTAAAGAATTGTTTTATAGAAAATGATGGTTTTTTGGTTATTTTTGCTGGTGCCTTTTTATTTATTTATTTATTTATTTTTAGATTTATTTATTTATTTATGCAAGCACTGGGTACAGCCAGAAGTGCGGGAGGGTGAGAGAATTCACCAGAGCCAGAGCGGGGAGCAGAGCAGGCAGAAGGACCGAAATACACTGCTGAGGGGAGCAGCGGGCGGCAGGAGAGGTCTGCGCGCCATGTCGGACCCTCCTCTGGTGGCCGGGGAGCAGCCGGGGATCGAACCGGTACTGCAGAGGCTGTGGGCAGCTTCGCAACCCAGTGCTCAACCGCTGCGCCACTGGGGAGGCCCGCTGGTGCCTTTTTAGTCTTTACAATATGAAAATTACTTTAATACATTTCCAAGAGCGGCTTTGTTCTATCACATTATCAATTATTGATTCTAATTTGGGTTTTCTTGTGTCATATCAATTTTTTTTCCAATGTCATTTATCCTTTGTGTTTTTCTATTACTTTTTTGAGGAACTTCATATCCAAAATCATTTGAGTAAGTCTAATTTCTCTCTTTCAGTCAACAAAAATGAGCCTTTACAGAACTCAGCAGAAAAGACATTTGGGAAAGCTCATTTGAATCCTCAAAAAGTCACCTGAAGCAGTAAGTGAGCTGCAGAATTAGACTCAGAGAGTTGGCACTAACAGTTGGTGTCTAGGCCAGATGAGAGTATCTTCAGCAAATGTTTATTTGCTGCGACCGAAATTCACTTGTGTCACTGTTATCATCACTCCTGGACACCACTTGGATGTCCTCTGCTGCTCTGCACTCCAGGACCCATGTTGCCACATTGCTGAACGCTGGCTCTCCTAGATATCTCTCCAAATTTCCTTGACTTTTCTGTGGAGCAGTATCTCATTCAAATTCCTGGGCTGTGCTATCTATTTGTCCAAACTTTGGCCATAAGACCTAACTATGTATCAGGGAGACAAAAGAGGAAATACAAAACCTTCTTCTTTAGATTTTTCAAGGGGAACAGGGCTTTGCTTTTTTTCACTTAAAGAAATCCCCAGGGCCTCCCTTGTGGCCTAGGGATGGTGTCAGCCCTATCACGCTATCACCTCTGCAGCCTGAGTTTGATCCCAGGCCAGGGAGCTGACCCACATTGGTGTAGCAAATCTCTCCTGTCTTGCCCATTGTTCCCCTCAGCAGTGTATTTCAGTAGATCCACCTGTTCCTCTTCCCACTCTGTCTCTGGTAAATCCTTTCACTCCCCACACCTCTGGCCTACACCCCAGTTCTTCCATGCATAAATAAATAAAATCAGTCTTTTTTAAAAAATAAAAAAAAGATATACCCAAATTTTAAAGATTTTTTTGCCTAAACATCCAAATATATACACATTGAAATGTCCATTGTATCATTAATTTGCTTTTAGAATTACCCTTATGTGTGATGAGTATTGTTTATATTTATATTGATGCATATTTGATTTTATAGCACTCTATATTATCTAGCTTCTTTGTTTTACATTTCTGCTTGCTTCTCAATTAACTTTTCACCTCACACTGTTATACTATCTTATCTCTCATTTTAGAGAATCCATGCTCCATAAATTTGACTAAGATAACAGCAGATGCTGTTTAAAGTTTATTCCTCTTTCTTACAGTGAATCTGTTGAAATAATATGTATCTCTGCCTTTTATTGTTATGTTTTGTTTCTTTAAGATAGTAAACGATTTCCTTGGATTTAATATTATTTTTTCTGCATCTTTGTTCATCCTCTTAAAATGAGATAGCCATTACATGTGGTGTTTGTTCTCAAAGTAAGGATAATTATTATTGGTGTTTCACATTTACATTCAGATGTCTCCTCTTGAATCAGTATCTGAAGAGTTGATTCAGCTCCTGCAACATGTGTGAAGGGTCAGGGTTATAGGAAACTAAGCAGGGAATATCCAGGACCCTTGCCAGGTACCATTCTCATGAGGCTCACATGCTCTCTCAGTCCTTCTACCTTCAGTGTCAGGGGATAGCATTGACTTTTTTTAAGATTTATTTATTTATGCATATAAGATATGTGGGTGCAGGCCAGAGATGTGTGGGGGTGAGAGGATTCACCAGAGACAAAGTGGGTAGCAGAACAGGCAGTTCTACTGAAATACACTACTGAGTATAGCAGTGGAAGAGAGAGGAGAGGTCTGCTGCGCCATGTGGTTCACCTTCCCGGCCAGGGATCAAACTCATGCTGCAGAGGCTGCAGATAGCTTCACAGTGCTGCATCTTAGCCCTTGTGCCATGAGGGAGGCCCAGAATTGACTCTTTATGAAAAAAACAAAACAATTCTGGTCATTTCTCTACATCTTCCATCAATTGCTTTGCTGGCTTCCTTTGTGTGGTACACCTGTCTCAACAGGAGGAACACTTTCGTGTCCCCAAGGTTGTTACAGGAGATCACTTCATGATTTAAACTACTGAATTTGGAGAATTATTTTAAATAGCTCCATTCGTGGTGCTTACCCCTGACATGTAGGGAACAAGGACATCTCATTTTATCTCCATCAAGATCCGTAGCCGGTACCTTCCTTTTACTTTATTTTATTTTTAAAGATTCATTCATTCATTCATTCATTTATACATGTGGGACCCTCCTCCAGTGGCCGGGGAGCAGCCGGGGATCGAACTGGCGTTGCAGAGGCTGCAGGCAGCTTCCCAACCCAGCGCTCAACCGCTGCGCCACCGCGGAGGCCCCGAGTACCTTCCTTTTAAATAAGTAACCCCATCAAATGTTACATATGTCATGATTCTGTCTACATGATATTCTGGAAAAGGCAAAACTATGCAGCCAGTGAAAAAAACAAAAAACAAAAAAAACAAAAAAAAAAACAGTGTTTGCCAGAGTTTCAGGGAAGGATGAATAGGTAGAACACAGGATTTTTAAGTTAGTTGAAAATAATCTATATGCCTCCCTAGTCACACAGCAGGTTGGGCGCAGTGCTTTGAAGCTGTCCACAGCCTCTGCAGTGCTGGTTTGATACCGGCCAACCAGGGAGCTACTCACATGGAGCAGCAGACCTCTCCTGTCTCACCTGCTGCTCCCCTCAGCAGTGCTTTCAGTCCATCTGTCTGTTCTGCTCCCTGCTCTGTTTCTGATGAATCCTCTCAACTCCCGTGCCTCTAGCCTGTACCCCATCTCTTTTATAAATAAATAAAAATCTTAAAAAAAAATAAATATTCTGTATGGTACTATAGGGATGAATACATGTGATAACACATTTGTCTAAATGCGGTGAGTTGATAACATCAACAGTGAATCTTTATGGATTTTGATTATAATATATAAATGCTGGTTTATCAATTGTCTCAAAATATTACTCTCAGAGGACACTGATAATGGGGGAGACAATGCATGAGTAGAGGCAGGAGATAATCAGAAATTTCTAAACATCCTTTGAATTTTGCTGTGAACCTAAAACTTCTCTAAAAGAATAAAGTCTTAATTAAGAAAAAAAGAATATAACAAATGCTAATAAAGATTTCATTAAAGCACATTAGTTTAAGTATCGTCAGGTGCTTTTCCTAGTAAAACCCCAAATTTTAGAACTTTAATGTAATGGAATTTAGCAGCAATATTAGACTATCTTTAACAATAAATAAAATTGTTTAAAGACCAGAAGCAATCAATGCTGTCCTGCATTTAGAACCTAAAATAAGTATTTTACATACTCTATTTCCAATTTCACAAACTCATGCTTGTCTTATGTATGTTATTATACATTCTTTGCAAGTATGGAAAGTAAAGCTTGGAAAAATTATGTTACCCAATTTCACGTACCAATTAATTATTAAAATCTGGACTTAAATCCATACCTGTGTCACTCAAAGTTCGATGATCTCTCCACCTGGAATCATTGCTTCACAGTTCATTCATTCATTAGCCATTGTCTTTGAGGCAATGATGAAGAAACTCAAGACATTCCCTAAGGCTTCATCCATGATGCTTTTAGACAGAAGGTAGTTTATCTTCACTGTGGCTTGTGTTGGGAATTGTTTTCACAAAACTTTCTCTTCCCACAGTGGGAAGGTCTCCATCTGATTAGCTATCACCATCCCTTGATTTACACTAGCTATTAGTTGAGGCCAGTCACTTTTACAGACATCCATGTTCCAGAGAGGTGATTTGTCCATGGCTGTATATAATTATAGTCCAATTGGTTCAGGCAGGGACCATCCAACTGCTCAAACATTCATTTTATTATCAGCCTTGATTTGAGCTTTAATTAAATAATAATTTATTCAGTACCTCCTTCAAAGGAGCCTGCTGTGATTAATACTCATACATCACTTCAAGTGTCTATACACACTGTGGAAACTCAATAAATGGTGCCGACTAACTTCATGCCTGGCAGAAAGAGAAATATTGTTGAGACAGATGAGGTGGAAACAAATCTGGTAGTGGGATATGTAAAATTGAATCAGTTGACTTTTCATTGGTTAATACAGGGACATAGCCAGACATCAGATGAGAGACTGCAGTTCAAAGCCATGTAATATCTGAAACTGCTGCATAGCCTCAACTGCTGCACCTACTGGCTTATTTCATTTTTTGTTATAAAAATCAGTAAAACATTTTCAAAAATGTGCTGGCACTTGACACATAAGTCTTCCCTAGTGGCTAGCTGCATGGTAACTCTGGGTTTAAGCCCCACCAACCATGCCTTCTTGTAAACACTGGGTTCCATACAGGACATGGAAAGTATATGCGATAGTTAATAAGGCTATGCTGTTTATTTCCAGGGGAAGGCGTTTAAATGTATCTGCAATGGAGGAGGTTCACTAGCTCCTCACACACCATCTGCATTCTACAGATAAGAATATAAACATGCAATTATAAATAAAACATAAATAAAACAAATGAAGGTAGTCTGATCACATGCCCACCATACACACCAAGGCACAAAGCATTAACCATTATAATTGAGAAGTCTAAATGGCAATGAATATTTAAAAAGAGACTTATCTATATCAATTGGTGAACTAGATTAAAAAAAAAAAACTCTGATTGATCACCAGAATTATTTTTAGGTAAACAGAAAACAGAAGTATAGATTAATACTCAAGGTTATCTTTTCTTTCCACCCTTGAATCCTTTGCTTCTGGGTCAGCAGGGATTATTTTACTCCCTCACTTACTATTCCCAATGTATCCATGTACAATTGAACTTGGAGATTCCTACTCTGCCATTTTGATTTTTGTTGACATGAATTTGTTCAAATCTCTACTCAAATGTCTCTTCATTAAATACATATTCCCTGAAAATTCTGTATAAAATGATAGAATTTACTCTTCATGACACAAATGATCTTATATTCTTTACTTTTTCTCCTTGCACTTGTTCTCTATTGTATATTTACCTATTTATGTGTTTATTGTTGCTAACTTCTCTAAAATAAAAAATTAATGTGGTTGATTCATCCTCTCTACTTTTAACACCATAAGTCATCTTGCACACTCAGAAGAGAGTGGAAGAATATAGGTTACTGTTTACATAAGACATATATGCTTGCTTTTTAATTGTTTTTTTAACTTCATGTGCTCGGTAAAATAGATTATTTCCTTTATTGTTTATCTATTTGGTAGATCCCATTTTTTACTTTTTCTATTTCGACTGATTATGCATAAATGGTTACGTTTTATTCAGGCAATCTGGAGGCTGAGTTTGAGCTGTATTTTAAATTGAATTTTATAGCAATCAGTTGCTTGATCATCAGTGGGTAAAGTTGATATTTTAGACTTCAATTATTTTGACAAAACTTATCCTAAAACTCCACTAAATTTAGTCTACACCAGAAGGCATTAGAAGCCCAAAAAGAAGATAAGGAAGGATGTGCCAATTGAGATACTTAGTAATGGTTGGTACCATTATGCAATATATCAAGAAAAAAAGGAAATGAGGTCTAAATATTGGTAAGACAATTCTGTTGTTATTAATAGCCAACTATAAATATTCAGCTATAATCTATTAGAAGTAATGCTCATGTAGTAAATCACTAGATATAAAAAAAATCTTATAAAGCAAAAGCTTTCATATTGAATTAGCAAATTATAATTTTTATCTGCAAGTCAAAGTTTATACTAAATTTTCAATCAACAGAGCTAACCAGTGTTACAAATTACCTATGAATAAAATTGAAAACGAAAGATAAGGACCTATTAAACACAATAAAGGCAAAAAAGGTAAGCTAACAAAGGGAGATGACTCCTGTAAGAGATGACTCAAAATTAAAATACATTAAATATTACAAAATAATACATGACTGTATACAACTCATGTTAATATATTCATAGTATCCTTTGTATAATCTTTATATTATTTATGTCATAATATAAAAGTTTTATTAATAGAAGTACAACAGAGAATTGCTTTCCCAAACATTACACATGATATAAAGCTACAGTAATTAAAATTATGAAGTTTTGTTCCAGGATTGAAATATGTAGGAAGAGAATAAATTAACAAGTTTTAAATATGTAGAATTCATTATATGATCATGATATTTTTAATTGATGGCAAATACATGAACTTGTCAATATATGTCACTGAGATATTGACTTAATAATTATAATTTATTTTAAAATTTATACCTTACCCATACTCAAAATGAATGGGGAAAAAATTAAAGATACAATGTAGGAAAAAGAATCATAAAAGCATGCAGAAAATTTTTAAAACTACATTGAGCTTGAGAATAAGTAAGGCCTTAGAATGGAAGACAGAAAGTCAGAAACCATAGAAAAAGATTAAAAAATTAGACTAGATAAGATATTAAAAAAGCTAACCAGCAAAGACATGTTAAATAAAATAAAAAGAAAAAACACACACTGAAGGAAAATGCTTTCTTCTTATACAACTAATAGCTATTAGTGTTAGTATATAAAAAATATAAAAGACAAGTAACCCAAAGGATAAATCAGCAAAGGATAAAAACACACTTCACAAAATAAGTTCTAAGCATGGCCAATGAATATGTGAAAAGATGCCCAACTGTACTAAGTATTAAAGAAAGACAAATTAAAATATCAAAGTCTATCCAGATGGGTAAAATTATCGAGTTTGATGATATTGAGGGTTGCCATGGGGATGTGCAGATAGCGTGGCTATTTTCATAAATTGTGAAAACAGGGGGAAAATTAATTCAGTCACTTTGCACTTTGAGTTTTAAATATACATAGACTTTGACCCAGATATGGATTTTTTCAGAGTTCATTCTGAGGAAATATGTATACAGGAGAGTATGAACATATATGCATGTTGCTGCGTTGTTTTCAACATTGAAATTGGAAACAACCTAAGTGAGAACAAACTGTGGACAGTGAAATAAATTATAACTACTTTTAGGAATAACATGGAGTCAAAGAATATCTTAAGTCTGAATGTATTGACATTCAAAATTTACATAAGATTTATGTTAAAGTAAAAGTAGAGTATTACTGGAATACAAATACCAAGATTCCATAAATGTTTAGGACAAAAAGAAATTGCAAAGATATAGTCATTTTAACAGTAGCTACCTCTAAAATTAGTGTTTGAAGAGAGAGTAGGAAGGGACAAAATGGAACTTGTTATTTTTCCTCTACATACTTTTGTATCATTCTTACCTTAGTATGTACTTATTCTGTAATTATAATGAAAAAGGCTAATAATTATGATATAATCACCCAATCATAGGTCTACACTGGCCATTAGAAAGGATGGAAGACATCTTGAAGTAGCAGCAAAGAAGATTCCCAGAAAAACTAGTTTCAAAGGCAGAGAACAGAGGAGAAAGGTTTTCTGGAAGGTCTTCTCTAGTCTGTAGGTCATTTTTGGTTACTGTGCTTATTAATACCTATAGATGGAGTATTTCTAAGCTCCTACTTTCTTGTGTCATTGCATTGCATCAGCTTCTTCTATATGGTAGTCAGAATTTTTATGAGTATGTGTATGCATGTATGTATATAGGTGCTCATGAATTTAAGGATTAGAAGTTTTATAAGATATATTGCTTATTGATCACTTATTGATGTAGATATTGATTAGCCAGAAACTCAAAGTATTATTTCTAACCTTTATCTCCACTTACTATTGCTTGAGTTCTGGTGATATTTATTTGCAATATAAATTGTGGATATATAACAACAAAAGAAAGATATTTTCCCCAGATATGCAGCAATTGCAAAAGAAGCTTTTGATCATTTTGGAAAAACTGAATTTTTTCTGACTCCATTAAAGGTGTATATTTTTTTTTCCTCTAAGGCCTTTTACTATGTAGTTGTAAGATTGACTACCAACAGCTTTCCCTAGGTGTATTTATTGAATTTAGTAGTTTCATTTTGTTGCCAGAAATGTCGTAATTGTGAAGAATGGCAAAAGATAATAAAATATAGATAAAACCAGCCTGATCCTGTCATCCCTAGAAATGTTTTTCATGGGCCTTAAATTTGGATCCTGGCTCTGCTTCAGTCTGTTCAGTGTTGATGGAACAATGAAATGCAGACCTTTCTGGCCAAGAAAAATACAACTCTAACCATCAGGTAGGTGTGTGGCAGGCAGCTATATAGGAATTCGAACCCAATAAATCTAAAAACCCATGCAAAAGGGGAGGCAGGGAGCCTCATAACACTCTTGCCTTAGACAGCATCTGTTCATTTTGCCAATCACCAAAGGCAAGTTCAAAGCTCTGTGACTCCTGAGACAGCTGAATACGCACATTTTCTCATTTATTTCAAATAGAGCTAAACTAGAAGTGCCATCCGTCTCTTAAACTCAGGTTCTAGCCAAAACTGCTTTGCTGTGGCTAGATAGTAGTTATAAGTGACTGCTTTTTAGTTAAACATTTTTCAAAGTACTGGCATATCAATCTATATGGTATACGGAAACATTAATAGTTTATCTCCCATGTGTGAGAGCTGTGGACATGGATGTATGAAACATTACTCATGTAGAATCATAGTAATTTTCTGGAAGACTGGTACGAAGACCCAGGACATTTGTCTACAGTCCAGAGCTTGCTTTCCAACCAGACTAGTTTAACATAACCTAATGTGAAATTCAGAAAAAATTAACAAGGAGGGGAAAAAAGAAGATTCTACTGATCTATTAAACAGGAAAAATTTGAGAGGAAGGGAGACAGAGAAGAAGGCAAATGGACATAAAGGGTAAAAGGAAAAACACAGGAAAGTGAGAAGATATTAGTGAAAAATTAGAAATAAACTTTTTTTTAAAAAAATCCATTATTAGGCAAAGCTACAATAATCAATGGGATGAAAAACAAAGGCACCATTTTTTAATTCATAATTTACTCATGAAAAATGCATGGAGGACTGACAATGCTGAGTAAAAGAGATGCCAAAAAATACACAGAAGACTAATTAAGAGTAAGATACACACCACCTCAGCAAGAAGACATGCAGCAATTTTCTGTCAAATCAGTATCAAGTCTTTCCAAATAACTGAACTTAATCTCATGACATACAAAAGTAAAATAGAAGAGGGTACGGAGAGAGAGAAAAAGGGGGGGGGTTTGCTTTTATTGTACTAATTTGAAATGTATTCATGCAGGATTCCATTAGTATCAGTTTGTAAGGTTTGTGGTGTGCAGATTAATTCACGTCTGTTATTAAGAAGACGTCAGTTCTGAGAGTTTCTGCTGTAAATGAGCAATAACAACGTGTGTCCTTTCAGAGCTTGCTTTCTGAAATTGTTCTGGAAATGAGCTCGGTTGGAAGGCATTCTTCTGAGTGATTTTAAAGGATGGATTTAGAAGGCTCAAAAGTATACCAACTGTGAATAAACCCTGTTTTAAATCCAAAAAGAAGAATTTTCTTCTGCAGATAAGATCCCTCAGTGGGGAAACCAACTTCGACAAGCCAGGAGGTGTTGCTTGGGTTGGAGACTACGCGTATTTTGTGTTCACATGTCTGCAAACGAAGTCCAGATTTTCATATTTTTTCTCCAAATTTAAGGCAAACTAGCTTAGCCAAATGTAGAATAAGTTGTTCAAAATTACATGTTAGAATCATTAGGTTTTCTTGATGATTGAAAACATGAATTTGACAAGAATTTGCTAAGTGTTTCCAAAGAAGCCCAGTATTCAACATTTTTCAGACACTAATTACTATGACCAAATACATGTGCACACTTGTATGTGTACATGTATGTGTTCATTCTTTACAAAAGAACAAGTTAATAGAAACAAGTTGAAGAAACGAGCAAGAATTGGAGATATTTCTCATTTTAGGGGGGAAAATTATTACATACTTGCTGAAATAAAAAAACTCCCTGTGTGCACTTGCTGTTTGATTGAAACAAAGCTTTCTAGGATGAGTTTAAGTTATTTGGGATTGATGTTCACCATTCAATCTGCTTAGCCAAGCACAGGAAATATAATCAAAGGTAATTAAACTTAAGATAACATATTTCCATGTAAGTATTTTCTCTTCACACTTCTTACTTTGTCTAGTTTGTTTTTGTTTTTTCCTCTTCTCTGATCCAGTCCCACACTGCATTTGAATGGAATTATTAAACAATTACCAATCACTGAGAACCTAATATGTACAAAATGTTGAGCAGTTGAATGAGACACATACACACATGCCTTTTAAAGCATTTGAGTACAAAACACAACAAAGCAAAAACAGACAATTATAAATGAGAGCCATCCTGCAGGGGATGGGGAGGGAGAGGGATCAGAGGGAGGGAGGGAGGAGCACAGGGGAGGTGATGGGGTACAGGTGCCTTGGGGAAGGAAACTCTATGGGGACTACACCTGAGGGGGTGGGGAAGCAAATATTGTTTAAAAATTAACAATGATGTAAAAAATAAAAAAAATATATATTAAAAAAAGGAAAACAAAGAGTAAAGATAATGTTTAACACACACACAAAAATAGAGCATTTGAAGACACATTTATGACGGAGAAAAAATGAGCAACTCGTCTGCTGTCAGATACCAGCATCAACATCAACTAACCTCCAAAACCCCTGTTTTTTCGTATAGATCCTTACCATTTCCAGGACATGGAATTTGCTCATTTTTACTTTACCGCATTTAGATAAATGTTAGTAACTTATCTTAATGCTTGACTCTAGAAGAGAAAAACCTGATTCTACTTCTCTCTTTCTTGGTCTAAAAACAACCAGTCCAGAAAAGATAGGGTAGCAAAATATAAGACATATGTGTAATCGAAAGGAAACATTATAACCATTCTGAGATTTGTTTGGGTTGCTGAAGATTAGACACAGCTATTACTCCTGCTTTTGGTGACCCTGTTGTATACAGGGGTGCAGAAGGTAAAAGTTGCATCATGAAGTGCCCATGATCATTTTTGTCCTGTGGACCATAGGAGGAGTGATTTCACTCATAATTGGAATATAGGAAAACCAAAGGAACAGATAAAACAAATCTGAAAACAAACCTTAGGAATCTGACCATAAACCCGAGACTACCAGAGGGGAGATGGAATCTGGACAACAATGTGCACAAAGCGCACAAAATGGATGACAGTACAGGCCATGTTCCTTGTTGGTAGGTGTGGTATGGTAGCATAACACACAGAGAGATGGGAGCTTATATTTCTAAATCATAAATATTGTTGTAAACCAATGTTACCTTAATAAAAAATATTATTAAAAATGCATTTGGAGAGATTTTCTGCATGGTAGCCATCAATAGCTGTTGGGCCATAATTGTGTTAATATGTTTTCAAGGCATATTTAATCACCATGTTGTGCATTTGTGACTGTCCTTGGAGGAATTTGGTATTCAGAAGTCAATAAACAAATGATATACAAAAAATAAGACATGACTGAAAGACAAAGTAAAAGAGCTAATGAAGAAGAAAATAACATACATGGGGGTGACTCCCTGGTGGTATAGAGGTTGTCTCAGCACTATCACTTTGACAACCTGAATTCAATCCCAAGCCAGGGAGCTAACCCACATATGGTGCAACAGACCTCTCCTGTCTCACCTGCTGTACCCTCAGCAGTGTATTTCAGTAGATCCACCTGCTCTGCTCCCCACTCTAACTCTGGTGAATCTTCTCACTCCCCCCGACACCTCTGGCCTACACCCCAGTTCTTCTATGCATATATAAAAAAAACTTAAGAAAATAAATACATGAATGATTAGAATTTAAAGATAGAAAGAACTACAATAGCTACAAATACATATTTATAAAAATCTAACAGAATTATTATAAGACCTATATGTAGAAAAATACAAACAGTTCTGATGAAAAAAATTAAAGGTGATCTAATTAAATGTGAAGTTAATTTATGACCATACATTGGAAAATTTAATATTGGTAATATTTCAGTTATCCCCATTTGGTTTGTGAATTCAATGCCATTCCCCAAACAAAATCTTAGCGATTCATTTTGTACATATCGACAAATTCAAAAGTACTAGTATAGCCAACAGTATCTAAAGAAGAACATAATTGGAGGACACACTGACATTATCAAAACTGTAGAATTGATATGTACAACAAAATACAGGAACTACTCATAGACTTACACAAATTTAATTAACTTATTTTGGCAGAAGAACAAGGTAATTAATTCCATGAGGAAAACAGATTTTCCAGCAAAAGGTGCTGAAACAATGGAAGTTATATATGCAAAGTATAAAAAAAGTGTCCAGACACAGACCTTATCTAGTTAACAAAATATAACTTAATATAATATACTAGAAAAATCTCATAAACACACAGGTGAGAAATAAGTATAGGAAAAGATGTTCAATATCATTCATTAGGGAACTGCAAATTAAACCAACAACCAAATTTCACTACATGCCTATTATAATTGCTGAAACAAGCACCAATAACAAACACTGGCTATACTAATTGCTGGCAAGAATAAGAAGCAACAATTGACTGTCATTAATCACTGTTAGGAATAAAATTTAAAATATGGTATAGCCATTTTGGGATACATTTGACACATTCTTACAAAAATAAATAGACACACTATATGATTCACAGTTGTCTTCCTGCTGATTTGTCCTCATCGATATGAACTCTTATGCCACATAAAATCTGCCTGCAAATTTGTATAATAACATTATATATTTTGCCCCAAGCTGAAGGCCCTGAGTCTGTCTTTTACTAATTAAATGAATACACACACACACACATACACACTGTGGTATGTCCATACAAAGCAACAGTACTCAATTATAAGTAGAAATAAGAGATTAAACAATGAAAAATGTGAATTGCTGAGTAAAAAAAAATCTGAAAATACTTCATACTCACGGATCAAATTATATGGCATTATAGAGAAGAAAAACTGTGGAGACAGTAAAATGACCAGTAGCTGCAAGGGATTCAGTAATAGAATAGTTTCCGTAGATGTATCATAGGCGATTTCTTAGGGCAGTGAAACTATTCTGACTGATATATTGGAGAATAAATGGCACTATGCATTTATCAAATCCCATAGTAGTTCACAACACAAATAATGACATTTAATGCATAAAATTAAAAAAAAATAGAGTTCTGGGAATGCCAAGATTGAACATAGCATGTGACTAAGTAACCTGTTTTAAATATGAATGAAATCTTATATTCACATATAAAATCCTCTCCAATCTTTTTACTTATCATCTCTTTCTAGAACTCTTTGCATTGTGTAAATTCTAGAATAACCATCTAAAAAAGTATCCTTTTGTTCTCAAAATGCTGTCAAATTAATCATCATAGATCAATTTCTGCCCATTCAAAAAGGAATAAAAAACAAAAACTCAAAGATTTTCATTTGTATGTAGAACATATTTGAATTTTTTATCCTCACATTCAAATAGATTCTCTCATAAAAGTACTAATCAGTTTTTCTAGTTGATTGCTTACTCATAGTTGTAAAGCACATTGGCTCTGTATACAGACTAAAAATTAAAAAAAAAAAAAAAACTCATGTTAAGCCATTATAGTTAAATTAATTATATTTCCTGTTCCTCAATTTTCACATAGAAAAATATATATGAGTACAACTTATGTAATGATTGTAATGATCATGTTTGTGTATTACATAGAGTTCCTGATTTCTTGGGATAAATCCCAGCTTCTCTATATTCACTGTGCAGTTTTCGCCAGTTACTTAACCTCTCTGTGTCTCACTTTTGCAAGTGTGAATTTGGGATAGTGCTTATTTCATAGTGTTCTTTTAAGTAATAAATGAAATAAATGTTTTTAAAATTTTTACATAGTCCTGTTTGTATATGCATATTCATAATATATTTATGCTTTTATCAAAAGTCTCCTTTTAAAAATACTAAATTTCCCCCTGGCCTCTTTCTTTTCTTTGTCTTTTTTTTTTTTTTAACTGAAGACCTACTCTGACACTCCTGCCAGTAAAAATCTTTACACTTTTCAAGACTCATTACTTAAGTTCTTGTTGTTGTTGTTCTCTCACTGATTTATCTACCAATCCTAATTTCTCTCTTCAAGACTTCAATAATTTGTTTTTCTCTCAAAATTGCTGTTGCCCTTATTTTGTTTGAAATGTTAGCTGGGGGAAAAAGCTAAGTTCAGATCTCAGGTTGGGAGATGCCTCAGAAAGTAGTTCATGAAGCCATATGTGCAAGCTGTTGGACCTCTCTATAGTGAGACTGTAATTGAACATTTAAATCACTAAGAAAAACCTGGAGCTAGAATTTTTTGGGAAATTAAGATCAGTAAAAGTCACTGTGTATGGCAGGAGTGAGAGTAGGGTTAAACAACTACACATGCATGCACACATACACACAGGTCCAAGTAAGACATATCCCCCAAAAGACAAGTCAACTTTAGTCTTCACACTAGGTTAAATCCAAAGTTTAGAACATATTCTGTTATTAGTGAAGTTCTTATCTGCCAGCCTGCAAAAACTTGCAGTGGTGGCTATTTTCTCAATTTTGAAAAAAAGCACCATTAGGAAATTTTTCTGAAAGCAAGACATTATAGCCCATTCAAAGGAACAAAATAAATCTTCAGAAACTGTCTCCAAAATAATACAGGCAGCCAAATGGATCAGAACTACAAAGCAAATATCTTAAATAGTCTCAAGAGGTAAGAGAAAACATTGGCAAAAAACCAAAAGGAAATAATGAAAATGATATGTGGGAATGAGAATATCGATGAGACAAAACAGCATTTACCAAAAAAAAAAAGTGAAAATTCTTGAATGAAAATATAATAAATGGATTGAAAAATTCATAAGAAATTTATTTTTTTCCTTTTTTTCCTTCTCTCATGTGCCTGTTCTGTTTCTCCAAAACCATTTATTGCAGAGGCTTTCTTTTCTCCATTTTATGGTATTGGCCTCTTTGTCATATGCTAATTGACCTTATGTGTGTGGGTTTATTTTGGGGCTCTCAAGTCTATTTGATTTATCTATTTGTGTGATTTTGTTCCAATCCCATACTGTTTTGATTTCTATAGATTAATATCTTAGTTTGAGTACAAAGCATGTTAATTCCATATTTTTTTTCCTCAGGTCTTCTTTGGCTATTTGGGGTCTTTCAGGGCTCCATGAAAATTTTAAAATTGTTTGTTCCATTTCCTGAAAAAATGCTATTGGGATTTTGATAGTGATTTCATAGAATCTTTAAATTGCTTTAGCTAACTGGAAAGTTTAGCAATGTTTATTCCTCTAATCCATGAATACTGGATATAGTTTCATTTCCTTGTGTCTTCTATTTATTTTAGCAAGATTTCAGTATATAGATTTTTCACCACTTTTGTAAAGTTTACTCTCAGATTTTTTTTTTTACATTTCTTTTGAATAGAATGTCCTCTTCTTTTTATTTATATATATATATATCCCCCCAGGGTAGTCCCCATAGAATTCCCTTCCCCAATGCACCCATGCACCACACCATCACCTCAGTCCCCTGTGTTAATCCCTCCCTCCCTCTGATCCCTCTCCTTCCTCCTCCCCTCCAAGATGTCTCTGGTTTATAATTGTATGTTTGTTTTTGTTGTGTTGTGTTTTATATTATTATTTTTCCCCTGATGTCTTATTTTGTTCCCCTATATTCCTCCTATAAGTGAAACAATCAATCTGATTTTTTTTTATCTTTTTGGCTATTAGTGTAAATATATATTTTTTAAATTTCTATTTATTCTAATCCATTGTTTCCATATAGAAATTCAACAATTATATATATATTGATTTTGTATCCTCTCACTTTACTGTACTCATTAATTATTCTAGCAGTTTTTTGTGATATCTTTAGAATTTTCTATGTATATTGCCATGGCAACTTCAAATGGTCATACACTATTTCTTTTCCAGTTTTGATTCATTTTATATCTTTTTCTTGCCTAATTACTCTTTCCAGGACTTCCAAGTCTATGTTCAATAGCAGTGGTGAGAGTGCAGGTCAAACATAAACTATAAATAATAAGTATCTGATGACTTAGCTATAGAAGACATAATGGATACACTCCTGGACATCAACCACAGAGATGTCCCTGAAGACTTGACTCAACTGCAAGGGGGCAAAAGTAAAAACTAAACAAATGCTATTACATCAAGCTAAAAAGCTTTTGTACAGTGAAAAAAAACAAACACCAAAAAGAAAGAAAAAAGAAAAGGAAGGAAAGAAAGAAAGAAGAAAGGACAACATACTGAAATGGAAAAACAACTTGCATATTGAACCTAACCAACATTCACATCCAAAATCTACAGAGAACTCACATAAAAACAAAATAACAAACAACCTAATCCAAAACCTGGGCACAAGACTTGAATAGATATTCTCAAAAGATCAAATGGCATATAGGCTTATGCAAAAATGTTCAACTTCACTTATTATCAGGGAAATGCAAAGTATTTATATATATTTTTATATATTTATATATTTATATATTATATATATATATATACACATATAAAGCAGTGCAAAATACATGCACCCAAGTGCTCTTAGAAGCATTATGCATAATAGCCATGAAATGGACACAACTTAAATACCTATTGATCGATGACTAAACAAAGAGAGAGAGAATGAGATACTACTCAACTATAACAAAAATGAAATAGTTAATTCATAGCAATATCGCTGGAATTTGAGGTGATTTTCCTAAGTGAAATATTTCAAACAGTTAGACAATTACTAGCAAATGACAACCAAATAGACTCTGTGAAACATATGCTCGTTATCAGGAGGGACATAAAAAAGGATTTGTGAGGAAAGTGTAGAAGTGGTCAATCTGTTGTGGGAAAGTGGTGAGATGATCAAACTTTTACATGTCTGGGATTGTGAAGTTGTGTTTCCAAAAAAAATATTTTGTATCATAAATCAATAATCAATCAATTACATTTTAAATAAAAAGAATCAAGAGATATGACCCAGCAAACAAATGATAGAATGAGTGATCCGGAGGATAGGGAATTTGAAATTATGATTTTGAGAACAGAAAAAAAAAATACTATGAAAAATGAAAAGCAATTGGGGCCTAAGTGATTGTCAGATGCAGTCAAATTGACAATTGTATGCATTATGGGGTTCCTGGAAGGAGGGAAACAGCGATAAAGAAAAAATAATAATGGCTGGAAACATACCAAATTTGAGAGAAGTCATGAATGAGTAAGTCCAAGGAACTCAATGAAATCTAAGTAGGAAAAATCAAGAGACCCACATAGAAACTTATAAAAATCAAACAATTTAAAGACAGAGATAGAATCTTGAAGTCAACAGGGAATGAAACTTGTTATTTAAAATTAACTTTGGGGGCCTCCCTGCTGGCGCAGGCGTTTGAACCCTGCACTGTGAATCTGTCCGCACGCCTCTGCAGTGCCAGTTTGAACCCGGCCGGCCAGCGAGGGTCCCACATGGTGTGGCAGACCACTCCTGTCTCGCCCGCTGTTCCCCTCAGCAGTGTATTTCGTCAGTCTGCCTGTTCTGTTCCCTGCTCTGTCTCTGGTGAGTCCTCTCACCTTCTCGCATCTCTGGTCTGTACCTCAGCTCTTGTATAAATAAATCAATCCTTAAAATTAAATTAAATTAACTTTGGGAAGAACATCAGCTGATTTTCAGCAGAAATCTTGGAGGCCAGAAAACAATGGGCTGTTACATGCAAAGTGACCAGTGTAGTGGGGAGAACATAAACCAAAGATTCTGTAGCTGTCAAAACTGCTCTTCAAAACATGAGGGAGAAATTAAGGCATTTCAAAATAAACAAAGTTGAAAGTTTTCATTACCATTATACCTGCCTGCTGGAAATGGTAATTGCAGTCTTTCAAATTGAAATGTAGGAAACTTTACTCAAAGGAATATAGAAATAGATAAAAAATATAGTTCTCTGTTAAAACTACATATGTGTGTAATTATAAAAGTCAGTATAATATTAATTTTAACTCTAAAATTTTCTACAGGGGCCTCCCTGGTGGCACAAGGGGTTAAGCACAACACTTATGAAGCTATCCACAGCCTCTGCAGCACGAGTTCTATCCCCAGCTGGCCAGGGAGCTACCCACATGGTGCAGCAGACCTCTATTGCCTCACCCGCTGCGCCCCTCAGCAGTGTATTTCAGTTGGTCTGCCTATTCTGTTCCCCACTCTGTCTCTGGTGAATACTCTCACTCCCCTCACCTCTGGCTTACATGCCAGTTCTTTTATGCATAAATAAATAAATCTTTTAAAAAATTATACAGAATTGTAAATAAAATGTCCATGAAATAATTTCTATTAATAGGTGAATAAAATATAAATATGTAATTTGCTGTATCAACAACAAATTAAGATGGGATTGTATTATGAGTAGAGATTATTTATGCAATTGAAATTAAGTTGATATCAATTTAAAATGGACATTTAAATGTTTTGATGCCATATGAAATCTCTATGATAACTACAAAGAATATATTTATAGACTATATGCAAAAGAAAATAACTAGGAATCAAAAATAGATCACTATGAAAACATTAATAAAATAGGGTAGTAGCAATAAAAGAAATGAAAGGAAAAATGCTAAAATATGTATAATATAAACACCAAAATGATGAAAGTATGATCTATGCCATCTGTATTCTTTAAATATAAAGGAATGGAAACAACCTAAATGCCCCAAAATAGATAACTGCATCAAAAATATGTGATACATATACACAATGGGACACTATTCAGCAGAAAAAAAAAGATAATCTTATGCCTTTCGCAGCAACATGGATGGAGCTAGAGGGGATTATACTCAGTGAAATAAATCAGAAGGAAAAAGAAAAGTGTCAGACGGTTTCACTTATAGGAGGAATATAGGGGAACCAAATAAAGGTTCAGGGAAAAATAACAATTTAAAAAAAAAACAAAAACTAAACAAAAATAATTAGGCAACTATAAATCGGAGACATTCTGCAGAGGAGGGGGAAGGACAGGGATCAAAACAAGGGAGGGGAGGGCACATGGGACTAAGATGATGGTGCATGGATGAATTGGTGCTAGAAATTCTATGGGGCCTACACCTGATATAAAATACATACAAATAAAGAAATTTAAAAAATTAAAAATAAATAAGTATAAAGGAATGAGATTATCCAATCAAAAGACATAACTAGAAGAATAAATTTTTAAAAATAGAATGAAATTATAAACAATCTGTCAGTGTTTCAATTTAGATCTGAGGATATGCACACGTTGAAATAAAAAAATTAACACCCTAAATATCCCATGCATATATTTAGCAAAGGGAGCAGGAATGGCTATACTAATGTCAGAAAAAATAAACTTAAATTCAGTAACTTTAGCAAGTGACCAAAATGGAAAAATAAAAGAGTCTTTATCAAGAAGACATAACAATTAACACACATGTGCCAAACATCACAGTTCCAAAATATATGAAGTAAACACTGACATAATTGAAGGAATCTGTTCCACAGTAGAAGGGACTTCAATACCCTGCTTTCGATATGGAGAGACTAACCAAACAATATCAATAAGGATACACATGTCTTGAAAAACACTATACCCAATTGAACCTACCAGAATTTGACACAATTCAATAATTTCTCTTGATCAAAAAAAAAATTCAATATACAAAATAAAGGGAAAATTCCTCAATATATTAAGGACATACTGAAATATCATAGCCATCATCATACAAAGGGTTGAAAGATGATTTTCCCTAAGATTAAGAAAGCAAGTATGCCTGCTTTTCTAGTTGTGTTCCACATTCTTCTAGAAGGGCTGACCAAATAAATAATGTATGAAAAATAAATTTTAAACTTTCAAAGAAGAAAAGTATCTCTGTAAAGTACATATCTTATATGTAGAAAAATCTAAAATTTCTAACACACATACAGACATGCACACAACTGTTAGAATTAATGACAAATTCTGCAAAATTACAGAATACAAAATCGGCATATAAAAATCAGACACAATCAATCCAAAAATGATTGTCAGAAAACAATTCCATTTACAATAGCATCATAGGGAATAAAAAACATAGGAGTTAACTTAACTGAGGGGGCATAATTGTGCACTGAAAACTACAAAATGCTGAAAGAAATTTAAAGAAGTCTCCAGTAAGTACAGAGCACCTTGTGTTCACAGATTGAAAGAGCTGTTATCTAATATTCTTTGTTTTTATTACCCAAATATTCTACAGATTCAGTGTTAGACCTCTTAAATAACATTTTTTTTTTTTCTGCAAGCATAAAATTTACCGTAAATTTTATGTGGGACTCTCAAGGGATCCTGAATAGACAAAAACTATGAAAAGTAACAAATCTGGAGACTTCACATCTCCTGATCTCTAAACGTACTATAAAGCTATAGTAATCAAGCAGTGTGGTTCTGGCATTAAAAAAAAAAAATGTGGATTATTTAAATAGAATAGAGAACCCAGAAATGAGGCCTATTGCTTTTATACAAATGATTCTCAAGAGTTCCAAGATCTTTCAACTTGGAAAAATCATCTTTTTAATAAATGGTGCTGAGAAAACTGATATCCATAAACAGAAGAATTAAGCTGGGCCCTTATATTGTACCATATACAAAAGTTAATACAAAATGAATCAAAGTTCAAAACATAAGAGTTACCAACATAAAATGTTTAGACTAAAACATAGGGTGTGTGGGAGAAATCTTCATGACTTTGAATTTGGCAGAGATTTCTTGAATATGACAGCAGTCAAATTGTCTCTATCCAGGAAAGAAGGGGGGAGAGGAAGGCAGAGCAAGAGGTATGAGAAAGGTTCTGGGCTCCATCACAGATTGCAAAATGGATCGTAGCAATTGACTATAGGTACATTGGTGGTGGGAGGGCTATAATGACCACACCAAAGGGGAGGAATCCAATATTGTCAAAATATTAACAAAGATGTAAAACAGTAGTATCTCATTAATAAAAAATAGGGCCTCTTGCTGGCACAAGAGGTAAAGACACAGCGCTATGAAATTACCCGCAGCCATGGCAGCACAAATTAGATCCCCCACCAGCCAGGGAGCAACCCAAATGGTGCAGCAGACCTCTCCAGACTCGCCTGCTGCTCTCCTTAGCAGTTTGTTTCAGAAAATCTGCCTGTTCTGTCCCCCACTCTGTCTCTGGTGAATACTCTCACTTGCCTCACCTCTGGCTTACACTCCTGTTCTTCTATGCAATAAACAAATGAATAAATAAAGTTTCTTTCTATTAAAAAAAAAGAAAATCAACTTGAAAACCATTTTAAAAAAGGAATTACACTAAGGTGGCTATAAGACATGTATGGGGTAGCAGTGTATTTCAGTCAATCCACCTGTTCTGTTTCCCACTCTGTCTCTGGTGAATCTTCTTACCCCCCCACATCTCTGGCCTGTATCCCAGTTCTTATGTGCATAAATAAATAAATCTTTACAAAAAATGAAAAATAGACAATTTGGAATTTTAAAAATTTCAAAGTGCTGCTCATCCAAGGAAACTATCAAGAGATTTTAAAAATCAACCCATGGAATTTAAGAAAATGTTTACAAGTCAGGTATCTGTTAGGGATCAGTATCCAGAATGTATAAAGAACTCTTCAAACTGATTGATAAATTATCAAATGACCCAATTCAAAAGTGGGCAAAGAATTTCAATAGCCATTTCTTCAAAGAATGTATACAAATTATTAATAAACATATGAATATATGTTCAACATCACTAATCATTAGTGTAATTTAAACCAAATTGGTTTAATGTAATTTAAACCAAATTGAAATACCACTTTATACTCACTGTGTTGGATAAAAACAGACAATTAGAAGATAAGTTTTAGCCCACCTATTGGGTAACTTCCCATTATGTACTACTGGAGGGAGTATAAAATGTAGCTGCTATGGAAAACTGTATGGTAGTTCCTCACAAAATTAAATGCAAAATTATCATATAATACACAAACTTAACTTCCAGGTATATACCCACATTCAAATTGCAACAAGCAAATATTGTATCAGCTAAACAAAATTAACCAGTGGATTACATCTAGCTAACAATCCTTAAATTTCAGGTCCCTAATAAAAACTTTCATTTAAAAGACAGAAAAAAGATATGTAAAAGGGTCTGTGTGATCCATTGCAGAAGAAAAGCTGTAGTGATACAACCCTGAATTGCAGGGAGAATGCTCACTCTGTGCTGGGAGCAAGATTTTCTAGCCAGGCTGGACTCCATAACCCACCTTGTCTTATCCTGCTCCCTAATATCTGAGGCAGTGTAGCAGACTTTTTTTCTAGGGGGCCAGGTAGTGTATGTTGAATTGTATATAATGAATTCTGTGGGTACGATCATTTCCTGGCATCAGTGCTTGATTCGGTTCCTTGACAGCTCATTCTGCTTCGCAGCAGCTAAAACCCTGAGCTCTAAATTGACAATTCTCAAAATCATTTTGAAATCCTTTAATGTGAGAAAGGCTCTACATAAACCCTATTCTCTCTTGCTCCATTTTGGACTCACATGGGCAACTCTGTGGGGTTGATAATATGTGACATCAAGAGGCATTTTTCCAGGTTTTATAGTTTAAAGGATCAATGCATAAAAGCAGTAAAATTAAACTCTCAGGGGTGAAATTCAGGCATGAACAGAGCTGAACCATTATTTATTCACTTCTACAATACTTTAAGCAGATATTTTAGACTTGTTCTGCCTATTTCTTTGTCTGTTAATAAAAAAAATAATATACAAGTGACTCAACAGTTGATACTTAACTATAATGACACTTGAAATGTGCTTATTAGTCCATTATGGCAAGGACTCAGCAGTCCTACCTCCTATCTACTCCAGAATAATAGTCAAGGCTGTCAATATGATTGTTTGAAGCAATGTCCAAGAGGTAAATAAAATAGTTTTCTGTCCCTTTCTGATATCCCTTTCATATTCTTATCATAATTAAAAAAAAAAAAACTTTAGAGAAACAGAACATCCACTAATTCTTCTGACTCCACTTTGCCAACCAAAATCAATATAATGTATGTCTTGACTAGATTCACATTTAACTGTTTCTTTCACATGGCTTGTTTCTAGATGTGGTATGTCTTCCTCAATGTTGTAGTTGTTCACTTCCATCACCCCCACCCAAATTCTGATATCATTAAGAGGTGGCTTGAATTTAAAGATACTTAATTTTCTCTTCATCAATTGTTTGAACAGGTTTTATAGTATTATCTACTTATCTACTTTTATAGTATTATCTCCTTCTTGTACTCTTGAGGTCTCATTTGCTAATCCATGGAATTATAGTGCTTATCAATAAATAGATCTTAAAGAAAATACATTAATATTTTAAGAAGGGAAAAAGTACAGGAGTATAATAATTGAGTGCTTGGCATTAGAGACAACATAGATGTAGAAAGATTTAAGGGCAGAGGAATGTTCACAAGAAATATGCTAAATCCAGTGTATTTCACCTAGAAGTCACTATGACTTGAATATTACTAGTTTTGGACTCAAAATATTTGGGATTAACTCCCTATGTTGACATTACAAACTGTGTGACCTTGAAAATGTTATTTATCTATTCTGTGACTTATTTTTTTCATCTATAAATTAGACTCATGACCATAGTTATAAGGTCAAGTGATTTGATACAAGGGTCATTTGTAACCATTTGTTATATCCAATTGTAATCAAATGAGAAATTAACATAAAATATTTACTAGAGTGCTTAACAGAAAGGAAGCATTAGGTAAAATTCTAATTGTGGTAATCATATTTATTTTGGAATCAGTCAAACTTGGTTCAAATCCAAAGTCTTCTACCTACTTATTTGATTACAGATGATCTATTTTCTATTAAACATAGACAGAAAGGCTATGTAAAAAGGAGATATTGCAAATAAATTATCTTTATTATTGATATAAAACATTGCTAATTTTTGTCTATATATTTTATTGTTGCAGTTTTAATATCTAAATCTTCAATCATTTGGATCTTATTCATACATATGGTATGCCACTGAGTTATCGAACTTTATTATTTTATGTGTCATTTACTAATTTTCCCAGAACCATGTATTAAATAAACTCTCTCCATTTTATGGTCATAGCTGCTTTATCATAGGTAGGTGCTGGTATGTATGTGGATTTATTTCTGGATTCCAATTCTGTTCCATTCATGTTTGTGTGTGTATTGATATTGAATATATATATATTTTGATATTGAGTATATATATATACGTCATATTGTTTTTTTTTAAAGATTTATTTATTTGTTTATCCAAGAACCGGGGTACAGGCCAGATGTGCGGGACGGTGAGAGGATTCACCAGAGACAGAGTGGGGAACAAAATAGGTAGATTCACTGAAATAAACAGCTGAGGGGAGCAGCGGGTGAGACAGGAGAGGTCTGCCACGCCATGTGGGACCCTGTCCGGCCAGCCGGGATCGAACCGGTGCTGCAGAGGCTGTGGACATC
This sequence comes from Talpa occidentalis, assembly GCF_014898055.3. Classification (NCBI taxonomy): domain Eukaryota; kingdom Metazoa; phylum Chordata; class Mammalia; order Eulipotyphla; family Talpidae; genus Talpa; species Talpa occidentalis. The sequence goes on along the minus strand of NW_023603184.1, from coordinate 60,745,034 downwards.
TTCACAGCGCTGTGCTCAACCACCTGCATCACAAGGGGAGGCCCTATCATATTATTTTTAATACTGTCGCATTATAGTAAAGTTTGAATCAGATAATGTGATGCTTCCAATTCTCTCCTTTTTTTTTTCAGGGTTGCTTTTGCAATTCAAGGCCTTTAGTGGTTCCATGTAAATTTCAAATATTTCTTTTGAAAAATATAGCTGGGGTTTTAATGAGTATTGCACTACATTTATATATCCTTTTGACCGGATACTCATTATGATTATATTGATTCTTTCTAACCATGAGCAGGGGATATACTGCCATCTCATTTTTTTCACTACATAAGTCCTTTAATAATATATTGTAGTTCTCATTGCATAGCTCTTTTACTTCCTTTATTGATTCTGAGATATTTAATTATTCTTGAAGCAGTATAAGGAACCAATTCTTATTTTTTTTCTTCTTGTTCTTTGTTGTATATAAAGTGTCTATGGATTTTTGTATGTTCATTGTGTAATCTGTCTTTTGTTGTATTTGTTTATTATAACTAATAGCTTTTTGATGGAGTCTTCAGAAATTTTACATATCATATCATCTTTTGAATAATGATAATTTCATCTATATTTTCCTATCTAGAATCCCTTATCTCTTATTTCCTGTGTTTGTCTGAAACCTCTGGACAAAATTTCTAGTACTAGGTTAAACAGAAGTGGTGACAACGGACATCCTTGTCTTATTCCCAGTCCTAAGGGGAAAAGTTTCAGGTTTTCAACATTAAGTATGCTATTAGCTACTGGTTTGTTATTTATGGTTTTTATTACACTGAGTTGGGCACCTGCTATTCCCATCTTGTTTGAAGTTTTTATCACAAATGGGTTCCAAAATGTATCAAATAACTTTTCTGCACCTATTGATACTATCATATGATTTTTAGCTTTAATTTTATTGATTTGATGCATGATATTGAATGACTTGTGTATTTTAAAACCATACCTGCATCTTTGGGATAAATCTTACTTGATCATGATTCATAATCCTTGTGGAATGTTGTTGAATTCAACTTGCTACTATTTCGTTGAAGATTTTTGCATTAACGTTCATCAGGAATACTGGTGAATTTCCTTTCCTTGTGCTGTCATCTGGTTTAATCTTAACATAATGTTGGCATCATAAAGTCCATTAGGAAGCATTCACTCTTCTTACTTTTTCTTAAAAAGAAATAACAAGATGATCATTATTTCTCCTTTAAAGATTTGATAAAATTCATTTGTAATGTTACCTGGGCCTGGTTTTTGTTTTGGGGAAGTTTTTTTATTATTGGTTCAATTTTCATACTTGTGATCAGTTATTCAACTCATCTGTTTCTTCCTGGTCTGATCCTGGAAAACCAGTTAGGAAATGTGTCCATTTTTTCAGGTTTATCAAATGTATTGCTATGTATTATTCATTGTAGTCTTTTAGGAACCTTTGTATTTCTGTGCTATTATTGTAATTTCACCTCTTAAAATCTCTGATTATGTTTGTTAATGTTCTCTCTCTCTCTCTCTCTCTCTCTCTCTCTTTCTCTTGTTAACATAGCCTATTAGGTATGAGTCATCCAAAATTAGGAGAGTGGGCACCCCTGGTGGTGCAGGGATTAAGTCACAGTGCTATGAAGCTATCCCCAGCCACTGTGACATGAGTTTAATCCCTGGCCAGGGAACTGACCCATGTGGCACAGCAGACCTCTCGTGTCTCACCCACTTCTCCCCTCAGCAGTGTATTTTAGTACATCTGCCTGTTTTGCTCCCCACTCTGTCTCTGGTGAATCCTCTCACCCCACCCACCTGTGGCTTACACCCCAGTATTTGTGTGGATGAATAAATAAAATAAATCTTTTTAAAAAATTAGGGGGCAAATTGCCTAAGCTTTCCAACACTTTTTTTTTTTTTTTTCCTCTCCATTCTGTGCAAGAAGACTGCTCCCCTTTTTTACTTATGGACACTTTGCATGTTGCGAATATTTAACACTTGTTCCTCTTTAAATGCAATTTCTCCTGGGCCTACCCTTGCTATCTCTTCCTCCTCCTGATTCTCCCCACAAGAAAATACCTTAGTGACACTGGATTCCTTTGACCTGATAGCCCTCTGCCTTGTGCAGTTGCTCTCCACCCCCCAACCCGGCCTGCTGCCCTGAGTGTCACTGTCTAATGTTTGTAGTTTTGTTGACAATTAACTTATTCCACAACTATTGTCAAGTCTTGAAAATGTTTCATGTATTCCTGAAAAAAAATGTGTATATAGTGGTTTTAGGGGTGAGTTTTCTATAGATGTTTGTTAAACCTCTGTTGTTCTAGAGTTGAATGACAAGGAAGGACGCCAATTTCCGAAATGTATGGGATGCAGCAAAAGCAGTAATAAGAGGAAAATACATAGCAATACAGGCTCACATCAAGAAACAAGAAAAAACTCAAAGAAAGAACCTATTCTCACATCTTCAAAGAACTAGAAAAAGAACAACAAAAAAAAAAAACCTAAAACCAGTAGAAGAAAAGAAATAATAAAAATCAAAACAGAAATAAATGAAATAGAAACTAAAGAAACAATCCAAAAGATCAATGAAACTCATGCCATTTGCAGCAACATGGGTGGAGCTGGAAGGTATCATGCTCAGCAAAATAAGCCAGAAAGAAAAAGAAAAATACTGGATGGTCTCACTCATAGCAGGAATTTAGAAAACCTAAATAAGGGACCAGGATAAAGACTAACTATAATAAAGTAAAAATCAAAATCAGCAAGCAACTGGGCCTCCCTAGTGGTGCAGCGGTGCAGCGGTGCAGCAGGTTGAGAGCTTTGCTGTGAAGCTGTCTGCAGCCTCTGCAGCTGCAGGTTCGATTATTGGCCAGCCAGGGAGAAACCCACATGGCATGGCAGACCTCTCCTTTCTCGCCTGCTGCTTCCCTCAGCAGTGTATTTCAGTCATTCTGCCTGTTCTGTTCCCCACTCTCTCTGGTGAATCCTCTCAACCCCCCCACTTCTGGCCTGTACTCCAGTTCTCGTATAAATAAATAAATATTAAAAAAAAAAATCAGGCCTCCCTGTTGGTGCAGGGGTTGAGAGCTGCACTGTGAAGCTGTCTGCAGCCTCTGCAGCGTGGGTTCAATCCCCACCTGCGGCAAGAATTGCACATGGAATGCAGATCTCTCCTTTCATGCCTGCTGCTCCCCTCAGCAGTGTATTTCATCAGTCTGCCTGTTCTGTTCCCGACTCTGTCTCTGGTGAATCTTCTCACCCTCCCGCGCATCTGGCCTGTACCCCAGTTCTTGTATAAATAAATAAATCTTAAAAAAAATAAAAAATAAAATGAAAAATCAACAAGCAACTATAAACCAGAGACACACTATGGGGAGTAGGAGAGAGGGGTTAGGGTTAAAATAAGGGGGGGTGGGAATTGTATGGGGAATATAACCAAGATGAAAATGCATACATTGTGCAAAAATGAAAAATGATGTAAAAAATATAAAATAAAATAATAAAAAAATAAAATGGCATAGCCAAAAAAATGATTGGTTTCTTGTAAACACCAGAAGATCCAGAAGATTAAATTTGGTTTTAAAATCCACTCAACTGGCCTCCCTGGTGGCACAGGGGTTTAAGTCTCAGCATAAGTTTGATCCCCAGCAAGGGAGCTACCCACATGGTGCAGCAGACCTTTCCAACCTCACGAGCTGCTCCCCTCAGCAGTGTATTTCAGTTAATCTGCCTCTTCTGTTCCCTATTCTCTCTCTGGTGAATTCTCTCACCCTCTGCAACTCTGGCCTTTACTTCAGTTCTTGTATGCATAAATAAGTAAATCTTTTTTTTTAAAAAATCCACTCAGCTAAAAAAAATTCACTCAGCTACTCTATATCTATTGATTTTTGAATTCAGACCATTTATATTTAAGGTGATTATTGACACATACCTGCTCATATCTCATATCCAGTTATTCATTTTGTATTTTGCTTTTTTTTTTTTTTTTTTAGTTTGGTCTTTTTATTTTTTGAGGAGGTCTTCTTTTTATGAGTTGCTTAGTCATAAAACATTATATGCTACTAATATTAACTTTAGTTTGAAGGTTCTACTGAGGTTGGTATATGATGGACTGTGACCTTCCAGTGACCCAGTGGAAATCTGGTATTGAACTAGTTCTGATGGGACATTGTTACTCGGCTCCCCCTCTTCATCCATGTCATATAATTTTGGTGTCTGTTATCCCTATACTTGTTTTGTTGCTTTATAATAATTCCTTCAAGTATTCTTTCATGTGTGACTTGGTACTGATAAATTCTTTAAGATTTTTCTTTTCAGTGAAGTGTTTTAACCTTCCTTGTAGCTTGAGTGTTAATCTTGCAGGGTAAAAGATTTTAAGTCGGAAGCATTTTTCCTCATTTACTTTAAACATCTCTTACCATTCCCTTCTTGTTTGTAGTGTTACTGCTGAAAAATATCTTTTTAAAGATTTATATATTTATGCATATAAGAACTGGGGTACAGGCTAGAGGTGCAGGGGGTGAGAGACAGAGTGGGGAGCAGAACAGGCAGACTGACTGAAATACACAGCTGAGGGGAGCAATGGGCAAGACAGAAGAGGTCTGTTGGGCCATGTGGGTAGCTCCCTGGCTGGGGATCAAATTTATGTGCAGTGGCTGCAGATAGCTTCATAGTGCTGACACTAAATCCCTTGTCACTGGGGAGGGCTGTGTATCTTACATAGCATCCTACCGGAGTCAACCTCCAAGCTACATTTGAGTCCTAGATACAGTGCTGGGTACAGATTATAATTGACAAAAAGCCATAATTTGAGAGTTTCTCTTTTCTTTTCCATTAAGAAGTGTCATCCTGGGGACATTTGTTCCTGTTGTCAACAGGTAAACACTAGCTCATATAAGAGTTCATTTGTTGTCTCATTTATAGTCTTGGCTGGGGGACAGAAGGGTGACTGGTATTTTGAATGTCCTGTTCTTGGGCTATAAGTAGCAGCTTCCTCTATGAGGAGATGCAGGTGATTATAGCTGGCTTCCCTCTGGTTGGGATTCCAGCTATTCTCTATTGGGACCCTCAAGTTTAAGCCGGTAATCATCACTCTGCACCTCTTATACTATTATTCTCCAATGATGTACTTTCTATTCTAGAAACCACCTCTATGCACCTCCTTATCCAGGGCAGTTCTATGTCCCTCAGAAACTCAATGTTGGGCTATGCCCCTGAGTCAGCAACAATAAGGGGTTTTGCACAGCAGTTACCCAACCTTTGTGTGGTTTATACTGTTCCACTGTTGCTTTAAACACAGTTCAATTAAAAATTTTCCTACCTGTTTGGTATTGTCCCTTCCTTCTCAATTTTTTGGAAGAGTTTGTGAAGGATAGGCACTAATTCGTCTCTGAATGTTTGGTAGAATTCATTTGTAAATCCATCAGGTCCTGGGCTTTTGTTTTTGGGGAGGTTTAAACACGTTCTATGAAGCCAATATTACACTAATACCAAAACCGAATAAGGACAACACAAAAAAGGAAAACTATAGGCCAATCTCCCTAATGAACACTGATGCAAAAATCCTCAATAAAATTTTAGCTATCAGAATCCAACAATGTATCCATAAGATAATTCACCAAGACCAAGTTGGATTCATTCCAGGGGCACAAGGATGGTTTAACATCCGAAAATCAATCAACGTTATCCAACACATCAACAAAAAGAAATATAAAAACCATATGATAATATCAATAGATGCTGAGAAAGCTTTCGACAAAGTGCAACACCCATTCATGATAAAAACCCTTGAAATTCTTGGGATACAAGGAACATACCTCAACATCATAAAGGCCATCTATGACAAGCCAACAGCCAGTAAAATTCTCAATGGTGAAAAGCTGAAAGCAATTCCATTAAGATCTGGAACAAGACAAGGATGTCCACTCTCACCACTGCTTTTCAATATAATACTGGAAGTCCTAGCCAGAGCAATAAGACAAGAGAAAGACATCCAAGGAATCCAAATAGGAAAAGAAGAAGTCAAACTATCACTATTTGCAGATGATATGATAATATACATAGAGAACCCCAAAATCTCCACAGAAAAACTAATTCAACTCATCAGTCAGTTCAGTAAAGTGGCAGGATACAAAATCAACACGCAAAAGTCAGTAGCCTTCCTATACACAAACAATAAATCTGAAGAAGAAGAAATCAAAAAAACCACCCCTTTTATTATTGAAACAAAAAAAATCAAATATTTGGGAATAAATCTAACAAAAGAGGTAAAGGACCTATACAAAGAAAACTATAAAACACTGTTAAAAGAAATAGAAGAAGACACAAAGAAATGGAAAGACATCCCCTGCTCATGGATTGGAAGAATAAACATTATTAAAATGGCCATCCTACCAAAAGCAATCTACAGATTCAATGCTATTCCAATCAAAATCTCAATGGCATTCTTCAAAGAAATAGAACAATTATTGATGAAATTCATATGGAATCACAAAAAACCCCGAATAGCCAAAGCTCTACTGAAAAAAAGAAGGAAATGGAGGCATCAAACTCCCAGACTTCAAACTATACTACAAAGCCATAATCATCAAAACTGCATGGTATTGGAACAAGAACAGACATACAGACCAATGGAATCGAATAGAAAATCCAGAAATAAACCCACAGATTTATGGTCAACTAATCTTTGACAAAGGAGCAAAGACTATGCATTGGAGCAAAGAAAGTTTGTTCAATAAATGGTGCTGGGAAAACTGGGTCGCTACATGCAAAAGAATGAAGCTTGACCACTACCTCACACCATACACAAAAATCATCTCAAAATGGATTAAAGAACTAGACATAAGACCTGAAACCATAAAATACATAGAAGGAAATATAGGCGAAACACTACGGGATTTGCACATCAAAGACATCTTTACAGACACATCACCCAAAGCAGTGATAGTGAAGACAAAGATAAACAGCTGGGACTACATCAAATTAAAGAGCTTCTGCACAGCAAAAGAGACAATAACAAAAACAAAGAGAAACCCCACCAACTGGGAGAACATTTTTGCACCCAACACTAGTGATAAAGGACTGATCACAAAAATCTGCAAAGAGCTGATGAGACTCAGCAACAACAAAGAAAATAATCCAGTCAAAAAATGGGCAGAAGAGCTAAAAAGAAACTTCTCTGAAGAGGAAATGCAAATGGCCAACAGACATATGAAAAAATGTTCAACATCACTTGTAATCAGGGAAATGCAAATCAAAACTACCATGAGATACCATCTCACACCAGTGAGAATGGCACATATTAAAAAAACTAGCAACAACAAATGTTGGCGAGGGTGTGGAGAAAAAGGAACTCTTCTGCACTGTTGGTGGGAGTGCAAACTGGTCCAACCACTATGGAGAGCTGTGTGGAGATTTCTGGACCTACTAAACATAGAGCTTCCATATGATCCAGCAATTCCACTCCTAGGTATTTACCAAAGGACACAGAAACATCAATTCCAAAGAGCACCTGCACCCCTATGTTTATAGCAGCACTGTTTACAATAGCTAAGCTTTGGAAACAACCCAAATGCCCAAAAGTAGATGACTGGATCAAGAAGATGTGGTACATATATACCATGGAATATTACTCAGCATTCAAAAAAGATAAACACATGCAATTTGCAGCAACATGGATGGCGCTAGAAGGGATCATGCTCAGCGAAATAAGCCAAAAAGAAAAAGAAAAATACCGGATGGTCTCACTCATAGCAGGAATCTAGAAAACTTAAATAAGGGACCAGGAAATGAATATAAGAAAGTGAAAATCAAAATCAACAAAAAACTATGAACCAGAGACCCTTTTTGGGGGGTGGGGGGCGGGAGGGGAAGGATTGGGTCAGAATGGGGCGTTTGCAATTGTATGGGGAATATAAAAATAAAATTTAAGATTAAAAAAAAAAAAAAGAAAAAATGTCACTATTAAATATTATTTTCTTAAAAAAAAAAAAATTTCCTACCTTTTTCAGATGAACTGTTGCTTGTGTTGTGTACTCTACTTATCAGTCCCCCCCCAAGGGTTATTGCTTTGTTCTTTTGCAGTTAGTTGTAAATATATGGAGGATGCAAGCCCAGTTTCTTCATTCTTCTGTCATATTGCAAATTCCTGGCAGAAGATTAAAATGATGGCCCACTCAAAGAAAATCACACTAGTTAAGCAATTAAAAAAAAAACCAACTAGAAATATCTGAAGGTTTCAACCATATAACACCTTGTATATAATATATTTTTTTTTCCTATTCTGAGACCTGGAGACATAGTGAATAACATATAAATTACTGATAGCTCCCCTTTCACACTAAGAAAGACTAGATTGTGAAATTTTAAAATTGCCAGATGAAATGACACCTGGAGACAATTGTAATCTTTGTTTTTTTTTAATGAAAGAAAATGACATTACAACAACAAAATCTATCTTTGAGGAGCATGCTCTAATCTTTTGTCAATAATATAAGAGCATTCTTAATATTTTCATTTCATCAATGGTAGAGATGTTCTTTTGTTGTTGTTCTTCTTTCTTTTTTTTTAAATTTTATTTTTATATTCCCCATATAATTGCAACCCCCTTATTTTGACCCCAATCCCTCCTATCCCCACCCCCAACCCCATAGTGTGTCTCTGGTTCATAGTTGTTTATGGATTTTGATTTTTTCTTTCTTATAGTTATTCTTTTTCCTGGTCCCTTATTTGGTTTTCTAGATTCCTGCTATGAGTGAGACCATCCAGTATTTTTCTTTTTCTTTCTGGCTTATTTCGCTGAGCATGATCCCTTCCAACTCCATCCATGTTGCTGTAAATTGCATGTGTTTCAACCTATCAGATAGAGATGTTTTTGACTTCTATATAGCTCCAGAAATACTATGGCTCCATATTCATCCTTGCTTCTGAGTTCTGATTTCTGCTGAGTCCACAATGTATGTGCCAGCTCAAGGTCATAATTCCAGTGGTCCACTTCCAACCAGTTCTGCTTTTAATTTCTTTCTCTCAGCTGTCACAAATGCCACAAAAATTTGGGAATATGGAGAGATTTTATTGCTGCAATACAGAAAATGCAAAGAGAAATACAGACATTTCTGTAGTGCAAAGTTCACTCCCATTTCCTAAATCCAGACTATAGATTCTTGCATGTCCTCTTCTTTCCTTCCACGTTTTACTCTTCTCTTTAAATCTCCTGTGACAGTCACTGTACATTTCTAATGCAGTTTATTCATGCTTATATTAAGCTTTGTTTCTTTGTCTATGTTAGAGATGATTTGGGTTGTAACTCCTTCCTCAAGAGTCATTTAATGATGTTTCTAAAAGAAAGAGAAATCTGGGCACCAATTTCAAGATGATATATGATTTTACTCTTCTACAGTATGTGAATAAACAGATGATTTAACAGTAAAAACCACACATATACCTTGCTTCCCAGATGGACTCTACATTCTTTGTGAATGAGATTTATATTTTAAAGTCTTTCAAATCCTCTATTTCATTTAACATAACACTCTAAATGCAGTAATCATGGGAGACAGAGAATGTTCTGCATGCTAAGACAGCATATGTTGCTCTTTTTGTTGGCACAGCAGAATGTAGGAGGTAGAGTGCTATGAAAAAAAAAAAAAACAGGCTTTTTAGCGAGGCTCTGTTAGCTGCGTACTGTATGAAGCTAGGATAGATCATTTAACAATTCTGAGTTTCAGTGTCTTCATTTGCCAAATTGATTTCATATGTCACAGTAATGATGTAAGAATTAAATAAGGTAAGACATCCAAATATACTTGTTTTTTCTTCTTCTTTTGACAGTATGTAACTTTTTGAATTAAAAAAAAAAGGTATGAAGTGTTTTTAGTGTTTTCTGTGCTCATCATGCAAATGCAAAGGGAAATTCTCAGTTGATTGAGTTTGGATATCATGTCCCAGTGGTCCTTAAACCAACTTGATTTCACTCCTACTGGTCCACATTATATTTTGCATGTTTCTAGATTTTGTAAGCTTCATGTTTTAACATCTGCTGCACATGATCTACAGACACACTCACCTTGGGACAACTTGGGAAAGTGGCTATGTCACCTGGCCCTGGGCTCCTGCCTCCATTGCTATTCCTTTCCCCTCCTGGAAGAGACTTCATCCCAAGGTCATATTTTGCAAATAAAAAACAGGAGGTGGGTTTGGTGTAGTAATATACATCTTAGCAGATGTGATCATAGACATCTGAATCATATACAGTATTATAAAGCAATGTTATTTCAATTTAAAAAAAGGCCATAGTCCACACCCCCACCCATCTCCTTTATTGACTTCTCAAACTATCCCCACTGTAAGCCTTTATTAGTCACACCCACTAGGGCCAGGTACCGGGTAACTAGAGAGAGCCCCTACGCCCCACAGTCTGTTGAAATGTTTTAAATTAGCCAATTCAGAGCCTGCTCACCCTATTCTTTCTTGCCCCCAGTTTTTTTCTTTCCCAAATTTGCCAATTTACCATTTGACAGCCTCCCTTCTGCCCCCTACCTGATGAAATGATGCATACTCCTCTTGGGATCTGTGACCATAGCATACTGTTTATGTGGAAATTCTCTCCTGATCTGTTGTGCTTATTATACCTCAAATTTTCTAGAAATACACTGTATTTTAACACATGCAGCTTAATTTGATGAGATGTCATTGGGAATATCTGATTCTTTTTGTATCATTAAACCAACTGGTCCAAGTTGACTTTTTCATTTTGTTAGATTTCTAAATATGAATTATATTGGTCTATGATTTATTTCATTTATGAAGAACTGTCAATATTTGATATCTTCTTAGATTTTAATATTGTTATTTTTATTACTTTGAGAATATAATAAACACAGACACCAGTGACACTCAAAAGCCAACAGGGAAGATTTTTTTAAAAATCAAATAATAAGATAAATACATGTAAGCAGACATTTGTGAAAACTGCTTCGAAGAAGACTCCTGAACAATAGTGAGGACTTGTGACCTATTTTGGAAGATAATGGAAAGATTTCCTGAAAAAAGTAAAACCAGATCTAAGATCTGAAGGACGATTAGGAATTAAGAGGCAGAAATGGGAACCCCCTTGCTCTGATACATGACAGATTAGATTGAGACAAGGTAAGCATTTTTCTGCTTCCCTCCCTCACTACACTTTTACTCCTCTGCAAAACAAAGCAAAAATGAAAACAACAGAACATAGAAACTATATACTTTAACCCATAAAACTCAGTTCTAATATAAAATTTGATAATATAGACAAATTTATACTGATTAGTGACCAGTGGCCCATGTGAAATATATTCTGAAATAAAAATACCTAAGTTAGGAATAATAAATTATTATGATACACAAGTTGAAAATGGATCTAACTGGAAATTAGATATATTATATTATTATTATATAAGACATTTCTTTTTATAATGTGATAGAGAGACTTTGTATTGATGAAACTGAAATTCAGTGTGTAAGCAACTCTTCATTCATGTGTTCATCTATATTTACCGAGCAGCTACTAAGGCATGGATTTACAGGATGTGATGAAGAGTCAGATTCTCTGGGGTAAGGTGTTTACAACAGAGTTCAGGGCACAAAACAACATATGTTTACCACACAAGGACCGCTATACAGAAAAGGTCTCTGAGGAGGCACCAAGGAGGAAAATTATATCAGAGTCCTGATGGGTGTTCTCAAGGAAAGGACACATTAGAGGAGACTTAAAGAATTAAAGGATATTATTCACCTTCAGATTTTTGCCCCACCCAACACCTGAACAGGGAGACAGATTGAGAACATAAGGAAATGAGAACACCACAAATAACTTTAGAAAAATGTCCATATAATTTCATAATCAGAATCTCAACAGCTAATTCATTTTATACATCAGGATTTGCTGAAGCCTGAGAGGTCAAGGAGCTGCTAAGGGCTACACAATTAGTTAGCTTCTTAGCCAGATCAGATTTTTTGCCTCCTGCTTCCACAGCAGGTGGCAGGAATGGAAGCCATACAGGAAAAGTGAAAGGCCTGTAAAGTGTCTTCGGGACATGTTCTTATCTTGGATTCTTTTTCAGACTTTGGTCTGCAAAATGTTTGGGAAGAGATCTTTCTTCCCTGTTCCCATGTATCCTCAGAAGGTTATGCTGCAATTGACCCCACTGGAGAGGACCACAGGTGACAAGAAAGCATGACTGCAAACAAAACAATTCATCTATGGGGCCACTACATAGAAAAACAAAAATTAAATTAAAATTGGAAAAAAAAATAAAATGGCTAGAAATTAGACAACAAATACTGCATTGGCTTGTTAGACTCTTCTGCCATCCCACCCATAACATAAGTTAGCATAATAGAGTAACAGAAAAGTTCTTTTTTCTTTTTTTCTTTTTTTCCTGTTTGCGCCTGCAAGGCCATGTTGGAGAATAGAATCACAAGTCTTAGTTTTGTTAGCTTTATCTTCAAAAGAGCTAAAGCAAGTGGCATAAGTAATACATAATTTTTCCTTAAATAAATAGCATTTCTATTAATCAGTTAGTTAGTTTACTTAGAAAATAGTAAATGACTGAATACTTACCCTAAATTTTGCATTGCGCTCCATTGGAGATAGAACATGAAGCTTGTCTGATGGGGACTGTGTAGCTCCTAAGTTTGAAGATATAGAAAAACAAAAACAAAACCAACCTATCTCCCAGCCTAGGAAATCATTCTTCCCTGGTGAGCCCCGAGTAAGCTTATTCATGATTCCTGTGAGGTTCAGCTCAAAAACCACCTCCTTTTTTTCGTAGTGTAGCTTTTCCCAAATGAGTCATGTGTTTCTCTTTGTTTTAATATCACTGTACTTATTTCAATCATAGAAATGACCACATCATCAAGGTTTAAGTGTCATTTTCTTCCACTAAACTGAACTCTTGAAGGTCAATGTCTGTGTTACTTTTCTTTACGTTTTAAATATAAGTACATAGAATGTAATAAGATCACTGTTTTATAAAATTAAACACATACCAAAAAGCTGCTCATTTCATATGTGTGGGGATTGTACCATGTTCATGTTTATATTCTGACTGAATAGAAACTCAATAATTTTAATGAATACATGTATGTGAATAAAAAGTAATCTGTGGGGTAATTACAAGTAACTAGCAATAATGAAGGAAAATATCAATGCTAACTAAAACAATATCAAAGTTTGCAATAGAGGAAAGCTTATTAAATGGGCCTTGGAGGATCCTATATTTGGATGATATTGTGGAAAGGAGCAGGAACTTCAAGTGGAAGATAGCTTCTATAAAGATAAATTAGGGAGATTGAACCTAGCATGAGGGAAGGCAGGCCAACCCGAATATTGCTACATGGGCAGTCAGTCCAGTCTGTCAAGTCTACACAAGATTCATAATCCATTATGTGTAGGGCCCTGACGTCATGTTATGAGAAATATCAAATAAATACAGATTTATATTTTGTATGCCAACTTCAGTTAAGTAGGAATAGTTATATGGTAACTTCTATTTAAGTTAGCTAAAGCAGTTAGCTTTGAGTGTTGAGTACAGTCTCAGGAATATATTAAACACCAGTAAATATCAGGAATATATTAAATACCAATAAATAATATTTTCATAATTTGTTAATTTCATTATGATTCATTTATATGTTGCCATTCATCATAATTACATCTGTCTGTGTCTCTTGCAAGTACTAGTGACACATCATGGAACTGAGTAGACAAAAAATCCCTACCCTTGTTTGTTTATGTTCTGCTGAGGTGTGGAATGTTGTTAAATACAGATGTAAACTTTATAGTATCTAATATAAATTATAATTACTGGGGGAAAGCAGAAAAAAGGGGAGGGATGGTCCAAAGAAAAGTAGTTACAATTTTCTTTTTTTTTCATGTGGAAGAACTGTGGTGTAGGCCAGAGGTATAGGGGATGAGAGGATTCACCAGAGAAAGAATGGGGAGCAGAACAGGCAGATTGACTGAAATACACCACTGAGGAGAGCAGTGGGTGAGACAGGAGAGGTCTGCTGTGCCACATGTGGGTTAGGTACCTGGTCAGGGATCGAACTTAGGCTATAGAGGTAATAGCGCTGAGGCTGAGTCTTAACCCCTAAGCCATCAGGGAAGCCCTGAAGTAGTTACAATTTTCAATAGTTGTTCAATGAGTGACTCTCTTAGAGGCAACACTGAGCCCAGATATGTAAGAGGATAGTGGAGGGAGCCATTTAGGTGACTGATAATATTCCAGTCAGAGAAGAATGGATTAGGCCTGGCCTCATCTAAGGAAAGCAAGAAAAATGACATGGCAGGACTCCCTGGTGGTGAGTGCAGCTCTGTGAAGCTGTCCACAGCCTCTGCAGTGCAAGTTCCATCCCCGGCAGGGAGCAACCCACATGGCACAGCAGACCTCTCCTGACTAGCCCACTGCTCCCCTCAACAGTGTACTTCAGTCTATCTGCCTGTTCTGTTCCCTGCTCCGTCTCTGGCGAATCCTCTCACCTCCCACACCTCTGGCTTGTACCCCAGTTCTTGTGATCATAAATAATAAATAAATAAATAAATAAATAAATAAATAAATAAATAAATAAATCTATCTTTAAAAAAAAGAAAAAAGGTCATGGCAGGGACAGAGGGAGCAAGGACAATTTAAAGTTGAATCAGGAGAGAGAATGGGAGCAGCCATTAAAAAATAATGACTTTGGCTGCTTTTCTAAATGACATGGGAGATGAAAGGCATTGAGCAGAGAGGGAGCACTCTCTGACAGATGACATATTTTAATTAGGAAATCCTGCTTGGGTCAAGAGCAGATAGTTAGGATCAGGGTGGGGCATTGGAAGGATTCAATGGGCAAGAGATTCTGTATATATTTGATGTAGAATGTGAAAGAAAGTACAGTGTCAAGAATGATAGAAAGAACTTTGCCTAAACCACTAGAAGAAGGAGGTTGCTGTGTTATACAGAAAAAAGCAGTAATCAGGTGCTTCTACAACCCCATGCTTTCCCAAGGAAATGGTAAGTTCTGCAAAGCCAGTAGCACCTGTCTGTGTTCCAGCTGTATCTCTCACAGATTCAGAGGGAAAAAAAAGTTTGATCTTTTGCAGTCGTTGGTCAATTAATACTTGAGAAGAATAGGATCTAATTTAGTTATGATCCCTTTATACCACCATACCACGTTAAGGACATCACATATATTATTGTATTTAATGCTTGTAGGGTTTTATGACATTATTTTAATATTAAGTAACTCTTGAGACTGCTGATGGTGTGTGGCCACTGATATCCAAAACATAAATGATTATTCAACATATACCAGATTTATATATTCAGAATTTCTTATTTGGAGCACTAGGAACTTGATGGACATATGATAATTCTAATACATATTAAAATTTTAGAATCACTATTCCAAAGTATAACTGGTTGTCTAATTAATTGATAATTGAAAAGGAATAAAGTGGTAGAATGGACACATCCTCGATGGTAATTATAATTGCTCTACATTATTGCTGTGATTATAGCCATTATTTTTACTTCAAATATTTAAATATAAAAGTCTATAGAATATATCAACAGAGTGCCTTAATTCACCACTAAAAAATAGTGTCGATATAGACAAGACACTCTCTCTCTCTACAGAAAGAGGAATAATGCATCCTAGATTTGTTAAAAGAATTATATGCAAAGTGTCTAAACTACACCTCTATTTATAGGTGAGAAAAAGTTATTGCATTACCAGAAAATAGATTCTTATTTTTTGAGGAAAAACACTTGAACCCACACATATCTGTTTTTTTTAAATACTCTATAATAATCAGAGTTTATTAAGGTAATGGTATTTGTTTAATTTGAAATAACCAAGATTTCTGACTAATTTCAACCCTGAGCATTTTCTTATTAAAGATGTGAGAATTAATGATTGATTTTTGGGAAAAATTATAACAAAACAGAAGGAACTATTACATAAATAAAATATAAATAAAAATAGAGGAGGTATATTTAGTTATTCAGACTGCTTTGTTAATCACTCCCTGACTAACCACCCACCAGGCTCATTCATTGATTGTACTAGAAAACCTGAAGTCTAACCTGGGTGCAGATTTAGTTCTGGAAATGATCCAAGTACTTTTTCTAAGTTAGGAATTTTATAAGAATCCTTCAATTATATTCACTAATTGCAGTCTGAGAAAGACTGAATACAGTTTGCAAATGTGACCTCTTTTTCTAGAACCAGATCAAACCTCAACAATGGTCTATATCCATGTTACAATTTCTACTGAACAATGTGTGTTCTAAGGGACACTAGTTCCAGATATAACTCTGAGGTTATATCTGAGAAAATACAGGAAACATTGTTTCACTTAGAGTATACCATACACTTTATAAAACAAAGGATCAAAAACATCTTTCAGTCAATTACCATGTTCCTTCTTGCCTTACTGAATGTTACCAATCTTCTTATATCATGAGGCCATATTTCACCCAACATAGCAGCAAAACCGAGTACCATGAAACACTTGGGCAACACTCTTGTTCTTATCTAGACTTACAGGTAACTCTGACCATCAGTGTCCGCATTATGCTTTAGTGTATACAACTGTCACATCACTTCACCATTCTAGGTGTTCCCCAAGTATTTATTCTCAAGACTATTCCATAAATTTGCTACATTTCCTGGAGTTGCCAGTCACTTGAAGGTATTGGAGACACAGTTGAAAACAATCTCTCAGCAAGTCACAACAATGGGAGGAGGTACTAGTAAGCAGTTAAAAATTAGTTGTGATATGACTGACAAAAATTATGCATATGAAGACCACAGGTAAGTGTCTGGCAGTCGCCATATACTACACAGTCATTTTCTCCTCTTCATTCTTCCCTCAATATTGGAGGAGAGCAGTACTTGAAGTGAGCACTGGACAAAGGACCAACACTCAGAAGTCTGCCTATGGAAAAGAAATAGAGAAGTCCAGAGGTGAACAGAAACTAGGAGCAAAGATATGAGCATTAAAATGTAATCCCAAAGAAGACTAAGGGTAGCAATTTAGTGGCAGCACAGACTGGAAGTCTCATTTTTCTAATAAGAAATTACTAGGAAATTAGTAAATGAGGAAAGACTTTTTTTTAATTACTATTTATTTATTTATTTATTCATTCATTTATTTATGTATTTATTTATGTTTTACATCATTTTTCATTTTTTTTAAACAATGTTTGCTTTCTTTTCTTAGGTGCAATCCCCATAGAATTTCCACCACCAATCCCAGTTCACCCATGTACCATCACCATAGTCCCTGTGCTCTTCCTGCCCTCATTTTAATCCCTCTCCCTTCTCCTCCCCTGCAGAATGTCTCTGATTTATAGTTGTCTGTTTATTTTTGTTTTGTTTCTTATGTTTTTTATTGTTAATATTTTCTTCCCCTAATGCCTAATTTGGTTCCCCTATATTTCTCTTATAAGTGAAACCATCCAGAATTTTTCTTTTCCTTCTGACTTATTTCACTGAGCATCATCCCTTCTAGCTCCATCCATGTTGCTGCAACTGGCATGAATTTATCTTTTTTGATCACTGAATAGTATTCCATTATATACATATACCACATTTTCTTGATCCAGTCATCTTTTGGGGGCATTTACATTGTTAATAAGTCTTACCTATTATAAATAGTGCTAAAATAAACATAGGGACACTGGTATTCTTTTGAATTAATGTTTTTATGTCTTTTGGGATAACCCCTAGTAGTAGAATTGCTGGATCATATGATAGCTCCATTTTTAGTAGTCAGAGGAACCTCTACACAGCTTTCCATTGTGTTGGACCAGTTTGCACTCCCACCAGCAGTGCAGGAGAGTTCCTTTTTCACCACATCCTCGCCAACATTTGCTGTTGCCAATTTTTTTAATATGTGTCATTCTCACTGGTGTAAAGTGGAATTTCACTGTGGTTTTGATTTGCATTTCCCTGATGATAAGGAATGTTGAACATTTTTTCATATGCCTGCTGGCCATTTGAATTTCCTCTTTGGAGAAATGCCTTTTAAGTTCTTCTGCCCATTTTTTACTGAATTGTTTACTTTGTTTTTGTTTAGTCCTGTGAGTTTTTTGTATATCTTTGTGATCAATCCCTTATCAGTTGACTGGAATGTGAAGATTTTCCCTATCAATGGGGTGTCTTTTGTTTTGGTTAATGTCTCTTTTGCTATACAGAAGCTTTTTAGTTTGATGTAAACACCAGGTGTTTATCTTTACCTTCACTTTCTTTACTTCGGGGGATGCTTATTTAAAGATATTACTGAGATGTATGTCTTGTAGTTTTACCTACATTTTTCTATACATTTTATGGTTTCAGGTCTTATGTTCAGGTCTTTTATCCATTTTGAGTTGATTTGTATGCATGTTTTGTGAAAATGTATCATTGTTCATGAGTTGGAAAGCAACCTTCCGTTACTGAAGGGAGGAAATGATAGGTGTTTGATCCATACTGTGACCTGACCTGGACACCAAGGTACTGACTTCACCTTCCTGCCTAAAGTCTGCCATCCAAGATTCAGTCCACCTCAAGCCTGCATCAGAACTCTAAATAGGGGACCTAATGGGACCCAGAAGATTCTAGATCATTTCTCTCAGACTAATTTATTGATACTGATTTATTAAACTTAACAGTTGACTCCAAAATCCATGCCTGCCTATTGTCCAGGAGTAAAGGGAAGTCAGATTGAGTCCAGAACAATGGATTCTAACTTTTAGGACTCTAAGCTGGAACTACACTGGTGAAAGTTATGAGAAGTTAGAACAAAAGTAAGATGGTGTAGTTTCCTGGAGCAGTCATCTGGGACCATGTCCACTCTTTTCCCCTAGGGGTCTTGGGTTTCCCTCTCTCTCTCCCTCTCTCTCTCTTTCTCTCTCTCTCTCTCTCTCTCTCTCTCTCTCTCTCTCTCTCTCTCTCTCACACACACACACACGCACACACACAGTATGAAACCACATGGGGACCCTGTTGCTTCCTCTTCGCTAGACTCCTATGGTCTGAGCAAGTTGCTCCTATCTGCCCTAGATAGAATGTCCAGGAAATAGTTTTATTTCAACCAATAGATATTTGACAAATTGCTCCATTCCCACCAAAGTGGGGGCCCAGCCAGAGTTTCCCATGCACCTTGCATTTTCCTTTGCTTCAGGACGTTACTATATCAACCAGAAGTGGTCAGAAGAGAACTCTGTATGCCAGGTTGGTAAAGAAAAAAAAAAATGTGATTTGTTATGGATATACTTCTACTAATTGTTCTACTGATTGCTAAATCCCTAGCTCAGGTTGAGGGTGGGTATACATATACAAGCTACCCCAGCACCCCAAATTTCTCTGCTTTGATGGTCTACTAAGGCATCATTTGTTCTCAATTTTTATTGATTTATCAATCATTTATGCAACTACATGCTTTTCAGAGAACTACTTCACACCTTCTTATGGTATATGTTTAATTCATCCTCTACCAAAGCTCCAGGGCCAGAGCCCCAGCAGCACCCCTCCCATATCTCCACCTCCCTCCTGCCATACCCTCTGAAAACCAGAATATTTTTCACAGAGTCTAAAAATTATTTTTGCTATGTTTTTATCTTTATGTCTGGTTTTAATATTTTTTCTCCTTTTCCTCTACCTCAAATGCTTATTTATTTGGTAAGGTGTTATAATGAAATATGGTTGATTAAACTAGTTTGTGTTAAAGTGTGAATGACTCATAACTCATTTGATGCACCAGTGGCTATTGCATCTTAATGAATACCTCTTCTGGCAATGATAATGGAAATAAAGAATTTCATATGAGAAGGGAACAGAAACCACCTGCCTAGAATTTTCTAAAGTGTATTAATGAACTATATTATTTTTAATAGCATTAATAGCTATGTAAAAATTGAGGTAGGTTTAAAATAAAAAAGGGAGAAGAGTGTGTGAGAGAAAAAGAGAGAGAGAGAAAGAGAGAGAGAGAGAGAGAAAGCAATTTGGGTCCAGAATTATCTATAAAATAGCTTCAATTCTGTTTTACTTAGAGTTCTCATAAGTGAAATTACCAAGAAAAATTCTGCAAGAAGTAAAATTAACAATTGCAGCAGAGCAGGGAAGCTCTAAGAAGTATAGCTGGTGGAGAAGTTATACAATAATAATGAGGTATGAGTTTCAATTGTCAAACTAATGCAACATCCTTATGACAGAAATACTAATCAAGTTTAGAACATCCAGTTTATTTTCATTTTTTTTCTTTAGTAACCAAATTAGTCACCCATACACTATTCAATCTCTTGTTCATTATCCATAAAATGTTTTGCTTTATTTTGGTATACAAGTTGCTGAAATTAAACAGAGTGGCACATAAAGTTATAACTAGTTTTTCTGTAAGTGGATATTTTAAAGTGGAATAGATTTTCCCTATCTTAAAAGCAGTTGGCCTCATACACATCATAATTCCTGAGACAAATTCCATTTTGATACTCAAAACAGAAACATTCTTGCAAATTGTATTGTCTGATATTATCTAATGTAATTCTCTATCTTCTTGAAGCTTCAATTGCTTTGCTTAAAAAAGGGAAGCAGCTGAATTGATTTTCCTTTTGCTAATTTAAGCATCGGTGTGCCTCTGTATGCTGGATATTTAATAGAGGTTACAGGTTAGAGTTGAGTGAGAGTTAGGGCCCTGCCTCTATATCACTAATACTGTCAGTATTACTTCTTGGAAATATCATTGACAGCACCGGAAATATAGGAATAGGTGGTACAGTGGGTGGTCAAGAAGAGAACTGTGTTTTGGTTATGCAGGCTTGAGGTATATGAACGAAGCTTCCAGTCAGCCCTGTGCTGCTAATAGACAGCAGGAGCCTCACCAGGCTAGTTCAGGGATATAGACAGGGAAGGTGTCCCTACTGCCTATTGTGTGTTGTTTAGGTCATCCTGGAGAGGAGGGTGGCTGGGGAACATTGCATGCATGTTAGAAAGGCGGACACAATTGCTACACTGACTTGATACTTAGTGAACATTTGAGAGAAATAGAGCAAAAAAAAAAAAAAGATAAAAATTTTCATTGTATGTCTATGATGAATTTCTAAATTTCTGAATTTCTAGGGTTATGCTTTCTGAGAAAGGAAGGAGTTGTTAGTTGGAAGGAAAATTTCATATAAGTTGCTGTCCCAGCAACATGTCAACTATCTAGAGAACATCGATTGTTGACTTGAATGCCCAGGTTTACAATTTTTAAAACCTCTTTTGCCCAGTATAGGAAATTACTGCTGCTCATGGTCTCTTGGTTGTTAGTGTCTCATGCTCAGATGCATTCTTTCTTTAATTATGTCAAAGTCCCCACTTAATTGACAGTCAAGTAGTTATTCCTGATCATTCAGGAAATTCTGTGACTTTTCCTAGATACCTAGATTTACTTTGGAGAAATGGCACTGAAAATTTCCTTTATCTGCAAAAGTTTGAAAAGCACCGACTTTTATCCCCAGATGTTGCCTTCAGTAGCCCAAATCCTATAGCTTGTAAACAGCATTGCACATACTCACATTCCCAGTGTGGTCAGAGCTGCCAATCTGTGGGCCAACTGGAGGATTGTTCCAGTTTAGATACAGAAATTTAACAAGCTACTTCATACACTGCCCATTGACCTCATAAAATGATATGTATCATTAAGCTTTCATTTGGCAACTCCTAAGAAAGGTTGACTGCCATGAAAAATTCACAGAACCTCAGGCTAATGAATTACGCTGGAAAATGTCATCCACAACTGGTAACACCATAAAAATGCAGTCGCCACAGCTGGGCCCCACTGAGCTCCAGCATCCATTTCATTCATCTGTTGGCCTCTCAACATTCACTGGCAAAGGTGTTGCACTATCTTCGATGCTGACAGTATCTCACTCTCAGCAGACGACAATTTATCCATGCTTCTCTAAGACTAATGATCCTGTCTGTATAGTCTTCCATTTCAAAATGAGTTTCCTTATCCATTTTCTCCTTCCCCTTCCTTCCCTGTTGTGCTTTATGTTTCCTTCTATTTTTTTTAAATTTAAGTTTGATAAAAACCTACTCTGTACTTATTAATCCAGGGGCATCATCAAATAGAATGTTCCAAATTACCTGTCTTCTCCCTAAAATGAAAGTGAGATACTCAAGTCAGGTGTATTTTTTCTTTTTTTCTGGCAAGTGTTCTTTCAATGCCTCAGCAAAGATGGAGTCTCCATATCTGTGCAAGCAGATCGCAGGCTTACCATCCCTCTGCCATCATTGCCACTTACTCTTCTGCAGCTGGTTCTACTTCCTGTGATCTTTTTGAAGGAAACAGCTGCTTTTGTTCATTCCTACGCTTCTCATAGCATTAGACACAAAATAAATTCTCAACAAATATATATTGGATCACTAAAACACAAACAGGCACCCCAAAAATGTATTTCTAATAATTTTTAATTTGTGTTCATGACCTTGCTGAGAAAATTATCCCCTGCTTTGACACACAAGCACTTCATCTTCCCACCATCTTCTTTCCTTCAATTCAGTTATGTTCTTCATGTCCTCCTTTCAAAATACATTTTCTTGGTTGCTTTCATAACTCAAATGTCCTTTGTTTCTTGGGAAAGTAATTTGTATTTCTAGATTCCAAAATATCACCTCTAATTTACATTTTACTTCAGTGGGTTTTCGAATTGTGGTTCCCCAATGGGTATCATTGGCATGCCCCATAAACTTGTTACAAATGTGGGCCTCCCTGGTGGTGCAGCAGGTTGAGTGCAGCGCTGTGAGTCTGTCTGCAGCCTCTGCAGCACCGGTTAGATTCCCAGCCAGCCAGAGAGATTCCCACATGGCGAGGCAGACCTCTCCTGTCTTGCCTGCTGCTTCCCTCAGTAGTGTACTTCAGTCAGTCGGCCTGTTCTTTTCCCTGCTCCGTCTCTGGTGAATTCTCTCACCCTCCCACGCCTCTGGCCTGTAAACCATTGTTTGTATAAATAAATAAATCTTAAATAAATAAATAAATAAATAAATAAATAAATAAACTTGTTACAAATGCAAATCTTTGATCCTTATCCAAGAACTAATGAATCAGAAAATCTGTGGGTATAGGTGAGAAGGCAACCATCTTTATATTATAAATCCTCCTAGTGATACCTTTGCTTGCCAAGTTTCATAATCACTGTTCTTGAATTGCTTTTCCAATGAGATTAAAGACCTTGACTCAATTGTTAACCTAAAATAATACTTTTTAGTGCTCTACTCAGTGGATATTTAGAAAATACTTGTGGAGCTCAATAATAAAGAACAACCTCCAAACAATACTAATGATGTAACTAAATAGTACTTAGAAGAAACTATACACCATCAATGGAAACTATTAAGAGAAACATGGGTTATTATTTTTTTAATTAATTAATTAATTAATTAATTAGTTTATACAAGAATGGGGTACAGGCCAGAGGCACAGGAGGGTGAGAGGATTCACCAGAGACAGAGCGGGGAACAGAACAGGCAGACTGACAAAATGCACTGCTGAGGGGAGCAGCGGGTGAGCAGAGGTCTGCCGCACCATGTGGGAATCTCCCTGGCCGGGGATCAAACCAGCACTGCAGAAGCTGTGGACAGCTTCACAGAGCGGCACTCAACCGCCTGTGCCACCAGGGGAGGCCCAGTTAATATTTCTTTTTTCTCTATAAAATTTGCTTAAGTGCACCTTGTTTTTTAAATATTTAAGGGAAGTTTTTTTTATCAGTTTCTGGTGTTATGTCATTGTGATCTCAATATAATATCTATTTGATACTAATTCTTCATTATTTTTTTGAGATTTTTCTTTGTGACTGAGTACATGATCATTGTTCCCTTTATAAATGTTTAAAAGGAACGTACATTCTGTTATTGTTTATCATAGGTCTCTATAATGCTATATTAAACTTAATGATAAGGTTCAAATCTTCTATGGTCTTGTTAGGTTGTCATATGGAGCTTAATATTACTGACAGACAGTAGGGTATTAACAGTGGGTTTATTTCTTCTTCAAATTCTGTCACTTTTTGCTTTGTATATTTTGATGCTATATTATTGTGTATATACAAGTTCAGCAATTTTATATTTTTAGTACACTCTCTTTATTCATTACTTAGTCCTCTTCATCTGTAATATATTTTTATCTTATTGTTAATAATGTAATTATACTTAAATTATCTTGGCTACTATTGCTCTACTATACCCTTCCTTGACCTTTTATTTTTATGTGTGTGCTTTAGAAGAAATTGGTAGCATGCATTAAATAACCAAGTGTTTAACATAAAAAAAAATGCAGACAAAGTTTTAGAAAAAGAAGATGTTCATTTTGGTGGAATGATAGAACGTGAAACCAAAACATTATTAAAAGAATAAAAAATAAAAATAGGAAGGGAACAAATAGGTGTGCTATCATGGAACTGCAGAAGTAGAATAAAGGCTTGAAATGATTAAAGTAAATGCAGAGGAAAATGACACAGAGCTTAATGGAAATAGAATATAATAGATGTGGAGCACATGGAAGAACAAATGATCCACTGCATCCCTGGCTACTGGTATTTCAAATGCAATGAGCACTGTGGATTCCCCCTTGGATGTGATGAGCCCCAGACACCAGAGCTGTTCCTTTGAATGAGGGCGAGAAGAATGCCAGACTGAAGAGCAGTCATGGGAGAACAAGACAAGTGGAGAGTGAAAATACAGACACATTTATGAGCTGTTGAACTTACAAAAGAATGAAAAAATGTTTCATCATTTGGCCATCAAAATCAACTGAATTATCAAGGGAAACACAAGTGAAATCTGCAGAAGAAAGTAGAGTGATGTGGAAAGATAGAAAATAATAGTGAAATAAAAAAAAAACTTTTATAGACTGAGTAAGGGCATGAAAAAATAATCAAATGTGTAAGACTAGTAAATACAGGGTGTACATCGATCACTTTCTTTTTAAAAAAATTGACAAAATCTTAACAACCTAGATGGTTTTTTCAAAAGTACATCTTTCTTTATTTTTTATTGAGGTAACATTGGTTTCCAAGACTGGTATGACTTTAGGGGAACAGGTTCATACCTCCTGACATGTATGTAACCACACCCTTCCCAGCACCAAAATACCTAGTGTATTTTACCCTAGACCATTGGAAAACCTCCACATTTTGTTCCACTCTTGCCCTCCCAAACTGGTAGCCTCAGTTCTACAGTCAGATTTTTAGGGTTTATTATTTGGCTTTTTGTGACCCTTTGTTTTTTTCCTATATTCCACATAGGAGTGAAATCAACTGATATCCTTATTTCTCCTTCTGTGTTATTTCATTTAGCAAAAATCCACCCCCCCAGTTCCATCCATATTGCTGCAAATGGCAAGAGTTCATCACTTTTTATAACTGAACAGTATTATATATATATATATATACACACACACACACACACACATACACACACACACATCTTCTTAATCAATCCATTCCTCTGTTGTGGAACATTTAGTTTGTTTCCATAATTAGGCTATTGTAAATAGTGTTGATATGAACATAGAATTACATACATACTTTTGAATTAGTGTTTTTGCATTCTTAACTACAGGGAACATGTTTCCAGATACCTATGCACTTCTAAATGGCCCAAGAAATTTTCAGTTAGCTTAATTTTCCTTTAATTATATAAAAACCATAGATAATCATAATATACAAGAAGTCAAATTACTCCAAATATGATCCATTTTTATTATAATAGCTATGTTATGATAAACTGGCAAACATATAAATCAAAATAAATGACTGAGTAAGGAAAATGTTATGGCTAACATACTGATAATGAGTATTTAATCATCTCAGATATTGAAATAGAGTAAAAACTATCTGATATATATTTGAAGAAAATAATGCCAATGTGCTAAACTCTAACAGAGTTAAATTTTATTTTAATTACTAAAAAATTAGAGGTTAGGTAATAAAAAAGGTGAGAAAGCTCACGGTGGTTATTTCAAGTTTTGAAGTAGGGAGAAAAATAAATAAAAATTGAACCCTGTAGTTAATATGAAATGTTGTAAATGAAAATATCAATTTTCAAATACAGACTTTAATCAAATGGAAAGTTTAGAAGTCAGTTTTTCTTTCTTTGATGACATATTTACCTCATGTTTATCATTTCTTAAAATTTCAACTTTATGGGCCTCCCCGGTGGCGCAGCGGTTGAGCGCTGGGTTGCGAAGCTGCCCGCGACCTCTGCGGTGCGGGTTCGGTCCCCTGCTGCTCCCCGGCCACCAGAGGAGGGTCCCACATGGCGCGCAGACCTCTCCTGCCGCCCGCTGCTCCCCTCAGCAGTGTACTTCGGTCCTTCTGCCTGCTCTGCTCCCTGCTCTGGCTCTGGTGAATTCTCTCACCCTCCCGCGCTTCTGACTGTACTCAGTGCATGTATAAACAAAACAAAAAGCAAACAAATAAATAAATAAAAACATGCCTCTATAAAAAAAAAAAAATCAACTTTATGTTATTATCAAGATAAAATAAATGGGATAATTTATAGTCAAACCTTTATAAAATAGTGCCTTAATTATTATTAAAAATAAACATTTTATTATAAAATAAAATTTGAAAGCACAGATTGTAAACACCTTTTGTGCTCATTTCACTTGGCACCTAATGTACTTTCTTAGCAAACCTTAGCTTCCCTCCCCCACCCTCATTGTGGAGCAAGGGTGCCTTTCCAAGTCAAAGGCAAGGCTATCTGTCAAAAGCACTACAACTTGCCTGGTACTGAAATGTGTCAATCTACGTTGAGTTGATCAAATCAGAATGTGTTTATTCAAGTGAGTGCATGGCTACAAACTGTCTTCTACTTATTTCTTTCAAACAAAACAAGGATGTCACTGACATAACTCATTTAAAAGATAAACTCATATTGACAGAGAAGAGAGAAAGATAATATACATTTCTGATTCAGTGAACTTGAGGTGACAGGAAAAATCGAATGGGTGTCATCTAGGTCATAAAAAGTGCAGAACTGGATAGGAGCTCAGGGAGGGCACTGTGGATTAGTGGATTAGTAGAGCAGTGGACTCACAAATGTTGTCCTAGCTGGGTGTAGGGCTGGGGTGCAATGGGGAGACAATCCAAAGACCACTAGCATGGACATGTATCATAGCATGCCATTATTTCCTATTAGTTTCTCCTAGACAGTTATTAGAGGGCTGTGCCCCATGTGCATGTCAGAGATGGTATGATCAAGACAGTGATTTATGGGCAGAAGGGGTTAAGACACAACTATGGGGCTGTCTGCAGCCACTGCAGCACGAGTTTGATCCCCGGCCATGGAGCTGACCCACATGGCGCAGCAGACCTCTCCTGTCTCGCCTGCTGCTCCCCTCAGCAGTGTATTTCAGTCAGTCTGTCTGTTCTGCAACCCGCTCTGTCTTTGGTGAATCCTCTCACCCCTGTGTCTCTGGCTTGCACTCCAGCTCTTGTATGCATAAATAAATAAATCTTTAAAAAAAGACAGTGATTTGCATTCTTTCAGACAGCCAGACAACATGTAATAAATTTGCATAAATAAACATCATGGAAAGAAATTGTACTTTTACAAGAAATTTTAAATATTACATTATTCTTCTTGTGGTGGTTTATGTAATGATTTTGGTATTTCTTTAAAGCTTGTAATCAAATGACAAGGAAAAAGGCAAATATATATATATATATTCCATTTCATTAAATATCTTGCATACAGGATTTCAATCATTTATGGGTGTTGACTCAAAGCTCATTATTTACTAGACACCAGAATTTTAGGATAAGAATTGATGAGGCAAGATGTTTCCCAGATGACTGACATGTAGACAGTAGATTACTAAAACAATTATTAAAAGAATTGACCGAATTTATCTGATTTCTTCTGTTATCCATTCCAGCTTACCATTTTGATGAAAACACAGTTTATAGTTATTTGGGCACACAAAATAAAGGCATCACCATTTAGTAGAGCAAACATAAAGATTGGGGGAAAATATACTGAATTGGTTTCAAATATAAATTCTGCAGCTTCATGGCTAAGTGACTTTGATCCCTGGCCTTTGTGTTCCAGTTTTCTCTGCAGGGATGTGCCTTTACACAAGTGGGTTTGTGAGGATGATATGAGATGTTGCCTGCAAGGAGCTCAGGGTGTAGAAGGCCTTAAGTGGTAGTTATTACTACAATAGATTACAGAAAAAATGTATTTTAAAAGTTTGGCTTCTTTAAAAGATGCATAATTTGACATTCCAAAATCCTTACAAAGTTTAACATTTTTTGTATTAGCATCCTCATTTCATTAGCAGATGTACTGTCATTGGCACATTCTGCTATTTCTTAGGTAGGAACATTTGCTTTCAGCTTATTTGGCTGACATTCTCAGTTATATCCTAACTATAATCTCCCATTCTGTCCCTAAAGTACCAAGCACTCAAAAGCACACTCATTTTTTTTTTTTTCACGAAGCCACATGAATATGATTGCACAGTTGTTGATGACATAAAAACAGTCATCAAATATGGTTTGCTCATCTAAGCCAAATAAGTTATGTACACTGGATCAGATTCAAGGAGACAAATCTCCACTTCAAACCCAAAGCCTTAAAACAATTTGTATAAATAGTTAAGCATGAGTTGGACCACGTGTTCTCCCTACTTGCAATACCCTCCATCAACCTTTAACTCAGCTTGTACCTTGTGCATTAAAGCTTCCATCCAATAATATCTTAGAATTTTATAAAATGCCCATGTGTGAGGCAGTGTCTTAATGATATATATACATTAACCTATTCCATCCTTAAAACAACCTTGAAAATTAGTATCTACTCTAAACTCAGAAAATTGAGGCTCAAAACTTTTTGTAATACATTGCACTGCAGGATTATGGTTATTAAAACATTATTGTTGTTTTCTCCATATGTTTTTCCATCAAACTCCCCACTGCCTATTATGTTTAGATTACTCATAATCTTTTTTTAAAGATTTATGTATTGGGCCTCCCCTGGTGGCACAGGCAGTTGAGCGCCACACTGTGAAGCTGTCTGCAGCCTCTGCAGCGCCGGTTCAATCCCTACTGGGTGGGGTGGGGGGAATCCCACACGGCACAGCAGACCTCTCCTGTCATGTCCGCTGCTTCCCTCAGTAAAGTATTTCATCAGTCTGCCTGCTCTGTTCCCCATCCTGTCTCTGGTGAATCCTCTCGCCCTCCCACGCATCTGGCCTGTACCTCAGTTCTTGCATAAATAAATAAATAAATAAATCTTTAAAAAAAAAAAGATTTATTTATTTATGCATATAAGAACGGGCATACAGGCCAGAGGTTGTGGGGGGAATAAGAGGATTCACCAGAGACAGAGCGGGGAAAAGAACAGGCAGACTGACAAAATACACTGCTGAGGGGAGCAGCGGGTGAGACAGGAGAGGTCTGCTGTGCCATGTGGGTCACTTCCCTGTCTGGGGATCCAACTCATGCTGCAGTGTCTGTGGATTGCTTCATAGTGCTTTGTCTTAACCCCTTGCTCCACCAGGGAGGCTCCTATTCATAATCTTTTTTTTTTTTAAGATTTTCTGACTTTTTTAAAAATTATTTATTTATACAAGAACTGGTATACAGGCCAGAGGCGTGGGAAGGTGAGAGGATTCGCCAGAGACAGAGCAGGGAACAGAACAGGCAGACTGAGGAAATACACTGCTGAGGGGAGCAGCAGGCGAGGCAGGAGAGGTCTGCTTCACTTCCTACTCATAATCTTGACTCAAACATCGGTTCACCTTAGTTGCCTAGTCTAGTATAGAGGTCAGCTGTCTCACACAACCCTGTCTCACACCCTTTCTAGTGAGCACCTGCTGTTCTCAACCACCAGGGAAAGAAATATGTAAATCAAATCCATCCCCTGCCTGGGTGATTCAGCTGACTTCTCAAAAGGAAGTGAATACCTAAAAAAAATATTAGGGAGAACTTATAGGAAAAAGAATTTTAGAACATGCTATAACTATGCATTTTATTTCCTTTTTTTTATCTAATGAAGGAGAAGACTTTACTTTTTTTTTTTTTTTTTAATCCACAATAAGTAGGAGGTCCTCCTGATATGGAACACAATACAGAGAACAAAACACAATCTTGGAGTCTATTTTTGAACTCATTTCAAATTATCATAAAGTTCAGAGGATAGGCGAATGCTAGGTTCAGTAGGGTGCATGACTAAAGTCTCTTTTACTTAAAGAATGGGACACACAGGAAATGCCTCCATGTAGACATACAAATTATTTTCAGTGATGCATGTGAGGTATCATATGTAGCGCCAAATGCACCACTAAGTTACAAAGACTGGAGTGAGAAAGAGAGATGACCTCCAAAAAGACAAACTGACCAGACACAGACTCATTTCCCATCACCACTTGGTTGGGTGTCCATATTCTAATTAAGGAGTTCAATTTTGTAATGACATGAATTGAATTCATCAGAGCAGCTAATAATTGGAGTCTATTATACCAATGTAAACCAAAGTCACTTGACTCCACTGTCACATACAGTGTGCAAAGGGTCTTTTTAAAAACTGGACACTTCCTTTCCCATAACTGAAATATTTTTCTCCATATTTAGCACGCTACCATTTTGAATATGGGCACTCTGAACATTAATTTCACAATCAAAATGTTGAAGCAAAGGAGAATGACTTTTCTTTTGGTGTTATTTACTAATGTTGAGGAAAGACTTGTTAAAACACTTGCCCCATGCTGAGACACAGCCCCATAGAGATCAGACTATCCAGACCTGAACAATTCTCTTTATTTTCATAAGGAATTTCCTCTGCAATGGTAACAATGATTTATTGACTTTTTAAAAAACTTTTTTCAGGTCCTCCCTACTGGAGCAAGGGGTTAAGCACAGCACTAAGAAGCTATCCACAGCCTCTGCAGCACGGGTTGGATCCCCAGACAGGGAGCAACCCACATGGTGCAGCAGACCTCTCCTGACTCACCTGCTGCTCCCCTTAGCAGTGTATTTCGGTCCGTATGCCTGCTCTTTTTCCCACTCTGTCTCTGGTGTATCTTCTTGCACACCCCACTCTGGCCTGTACCTCAGTTCTTGTATGCATAAATAAATAAATCTTTTAAAAAAATGTTTTTTTCAAAATTTGATTTTGAGAGCAAAATGGTGAGTTTGACTATTTTTTTTAGGATTACTTCCGCAAGTGACTAAACATTGTCTCTTTGAGAGGTGATTGTGAGTGTCCAAAAAATTGGATATCAGTGATGTTGGTGTAAGTTTATTGTGAGCCTGTCCTGGTCTCCTCCTTGGACCCACTAATGAGAATCCAGTCATGTCACACAGCAGCTTCCTTCCTCTCTTGACCTTCCTGGGTGACTCCTACTCGGTTAAACTGACTTTTGAACTTTTGAAATGGAGTAAAAGCAGGCCAGTAAGGGTGTGAGAGTCAGAGATGGAAGGTGATTAGACAGGGACCTGAATAAAGTAGCCCAGCTAAAATTGCATATTCCCTGCAGACCCTTACTTGGCTTTAGCCTGTATTATATTATGTGTGTATGCGTATATATATATATATATATATACACATATTTATATATATAAATAATATTTTTTTTAAAAAATTATTTTTATTTATATAAGAACTGGGTACAGGCCAGCGGTGTGGGGATGAGAGGATTCACCAGAGACAGAGTTGGGTACAGAACAGGCAGATTGACTGAAATACACTGCTGAGGGGAGCAGCAGGTGAGTCAGGAGAGGTCTGCTGAGCCATGTGGGTATCTCCCTGACTAGCTGGGAATCGAACCCGCGCTGCAGAGGCTGCAGTCTGCTTCATAGCGCTGCACTTAATCCACTGCACCACCAGGGAGTCCCTATTTATGTATCTTATATTAAAAGGAAAACAATTTGTTTTTAAAAGTTTACAGTAGAGAACTCTTTTATCATGAAATTTTTCTATAAAGAAACTGTTAAACACATAATTCTGAAATTACACTACCTAGCATGGACTATAACAAAATTAAAAAAGAATCCATTATATCCCTTTAACTAAGTACTCTTACCATTGTGCTTGCTCACTACAGTCCACTGTTTCAATGTGCTTAACATGCCTTTTGTTCCATATTATGGCAAAATAAATAGTTTGCATCATTTTTAACATTTCTATAAATACTATGTTGTTATACAGCACAGTTTTTTTCAAAGATTTTTTCTTTTCTTAAAGATTTATTTTATTTATGTATCCAAGAACTGGGGTATAGCCAGAGGTATGGGGGGGAATTAGAGGATTCACCAAGACTGAGTGGGGAGCAGAACAGCAGATTGACTGAAATACGCTGCTGAGGGAAGCAGCAGGCGGCACAGGAGAGGTCTGCTGTGCCATGTGGGCCACCTCCCTGGCCAGTGGTCGAACTCTTGCTGCAGTGACTGTGGATAGCTTCATAGTGCTGAGATTTAACCCCTTGCGCCACCAGAGAGGCCCTTTTTTCAAAGATGTTTTTACTAATTACTTAGATTTTTTAGAAACATCCATATTCTTTTATGCACACTTAATGTAATGCTTTCAAGTGCCACTGCATATGACTCCTTTTACCTGTCTGCACTCCTGCTGGCAGGTTGCCCCCAGTTCTCAGCTACCATATCTAAAAAGGCAATTAACATTTTTGTATATGTTCCTTTAGAGACCTGTGTGAGAATTTGAGATCTATATGGGGGGATATATTTAATATAATTACCCCAGATTTGAATTGACAAGACAAAATATGTGCATGTAATTAAGGTGACTATTAATCAGTACCTATTCATATCAGGACTTCTAACCCATAGTCTCTGTAGCATTGAGTGTCTATATCTTCTTTTTTTTTCTTTTTCTTTTTTTTTGGTGGGACCCTCGCCGGCTGCCAGGGAATGAACCGGCGCTGCAGAGGCTGCGGGCAGCCCCACAGCCCAGCGCTCAACCGCTGTGCCACCAGGGGAGGCCCAAGAGTGTCTCTGTCTTCTACTACTGCAAATGCTGGCTTTATTCACCTTTCTAATTTTGCCAGATTAACAAGTATAACCTAGTGCTTTCATAGGTATTTTGCTGTAGAGATTATTATTTTAACTGTCTAGATTGTCTTGAAATTTTTAAACTGAATTATGATTGTTAGAAATGTATCAGTACTACAAATATGCACTTCCCATTTAGAGTAAACCATAAGGATTACATAGTCAAGGGGAAGGCATTTAACATCTTGTGACAAAGAAGATAAAAATTAAGGAACCCATATAGAAAACTGAGAACTTAAGCAAGTTGGCTCTCAATCCTATAATGATTGATATACTAGTTTATAATAAATGTTTCACATTGCCTCTTTACTATTTTGAAATGGAATTTATAGATTATGTAACTTACTAACACAATTTATTTAACATTATTGCTCTGAGACATGTTAAGGAGAAACAAAAGAAACATAGCTTGTAATGAATTAATTTGCCTTTCAATATGCAAATGACCAGGAGGGTTTATTAAAGACAAAAAAGATATAAATGCTGGCATCTGAATCATAATAAAAACAACTATTGAAGCTGCCTGAAACAGGTGTATTTTATTTGCAATTCAAATAGTACAGCACTGTTGCTCATGATGTACTTTTTCAAATGAGTGAACAAATCTTGAATGCAGTCGTAACACAAAAGTAAAACCTTGCCTCAATTTACAGGTTAGTTGTTTTCTGGAAAATTCAGTAATATTAAAACCATGCAAAAATAAATTTAGAAAATATGAAATGGAGTTAGAGTCCAAACTCAAAAATTTTGAACAAATTTTCCCTTCAAGATAATGTCCATGAAGATACCTGAAAATTTCAGAAGGAAAAAATATCAGTGGTCTCACTTATATGTGGAATATAGAGAAACTGAACAAAAGGTCAAGAAAAAGACAAAATTTTCAAGCAGACCGTAGATCTGAGGCATGAAAGAGAGAGTAGGAGACGGGGGGTGAAAACAGGGGAGGGAAGAGCATAAGGGACTATGGTGGTAGATGAGAGGTGCTATGGGTGGTGGAAGAACTATGGGAATTGCATTTGAGGGGAGAAATCAAATAGAGTAAAAAAATGAGCATTATGTAAGAAAATAAATAACTAAACTTAGTAAGACATATTTGAAAATGATAGGACATGAAGGATATTTCTTTTGGGGGAAGCTTCCTATGTTGTTCTAGGTTTGTCTCTGTCCAGAAGCACAGCTTGAGCAAACAAAACACTCCTGGAGTTGGGAAGCTTCTAACATGAGTAAATGATCCTTGAAACCAAATTAAATATAGTATTGCTATTTTACAAAAGGTTAAATCTTCTTCACCTAACACGTGACTAACATGTTACTATTCTCACAGAGCAAATACCAACTTTAATTGACAGATTTAATTAAATCTCATACATAATACTATGATGCTTGTGCAGGGGTGGGGGGGGAAACAGCTAAATTTGCTGAAGTCACACTTGGTATCTCCCTCATCTGATCTGTGGTAAAATAAAAAATTCCAGAAATCAAGAACACAGGTTTGGTTTTGTTTTACTGTTTATATGTAGTCAGGTTTGGATTCCAATCCTGATTCATTTGCTGGAATATAAACCCAATCAAGTTATATATCCTCCCTAAGCCTCCGATCCAACTTGGAAGACAGGGTCATTGATATTTGCCACAGAACATTTTTGTTTAGAACAAATAAAATATATGCACTGCCATGGCCCTGAGTAGATAGTCAATGAATGTCAGTGTACTTGCATGATGGGTAACCGGCCCTGTAAATGGACCTCATGTCTCTGACTAGGAATTGTGTTTTGCATGGCTTCATCTCAGTAAGTACACAACCAGTTCAGTGTATTGATCAATTTCTGACTAATTGCAGACAACAGAATCATTTAAAGTAAAATCTTCTTTAGAAACTTCAGTTTGTAGTAATGCAAAATAGCAAAAGAAAGACTGGTAAGAGGAAATATTTAGAATTGAAAGAGCCAATAAAACCTTTTTGGGCATTGGCGTTAGGTGTTTTCTCCAAGATTCATTCTGTAACTTTCCATCAGTCTTCAGAAAGTGGAGAAACTTGAGATTCATATTGAATATTTAAGACTCATTGAGGGAATACAAGGAGGCATTCAAGGTTGTTCTTCCTCCTTTAAAGCACCATGGGGAGGAGTAGGGGAGGAGGTCAGGAATGGGGAGATGAGATGGGCACATTTAAAGTGCATCTGTATTTAACTTTATGATGAGATTTAGATGCATAACATATTTAGTTGCACTGACTCTAATGTGGATTCTATTGGGGTGTGTCGTTTTCATTGACATTTTTACAGTAATCACTTGATTTGTCATATGCCATTTATCATATGGCATTTGTACCAAAGTTTATTTTCCAAAATTCATCCTGAGAAACACTTTTACACAGAAACTACCTTTTGCTATTTACCTAAAATGCCTTTTAAACAATTAATGCATTCTGGAGAAAGAGGAGCAGCTCCAGACGGCACATGGACTCTTTAAATTAGTTCATAATCCATTGGAGTTGATGAGATGCAATATTATAGAGAGTAACTTACATTCAATTTCTCCTTTGGGAACTAAGGACAATAGCAAATTTTGTAAAGCATTTATGTAGTGCTTGGAGATGCCTAGATGAAACATGTAGTACACGAGCAAGGCATTATAAATGAAATAGGCAGGCTTTTATCTCTTAAAAGTACAGTCTGATCTTTGCCTTTTGCATCCCTTCAGCTGAGCACAATGGGAAGGAGGAGGAGCGTGGAGGGCACAGGCACACAAGTGTGAGGAAGGGAGGTGGGTATAGAGAGATGAAAAGAAAAGTGGACGTTCAAAAGCTCCTCTCCAGGGGAAGAAACAAGAGGCTTATTGCCAGCGGACAAATTTCAGAATGGATTTGATGCTCTTTTATCTTGCCGTTGCCATTGAAAAGTTGAAAGTGTTTGGGGGCAGACGCAGCTGTCTGCATCGAGACAGTCTGTTTGTTTTAACAGAACACTATATTCAAAATCTCTCTGACAGGGAGAGCTGAGATGATATTCTGCCTTCACCTGGAGCAGAAAATAACCCATTCTCACACCTTCGCAGGTGCTAAAACATGTGACTAATCATGAGAGTTTCTGAGGAGAGACCACATGTACATGAATGTAGAGACACAAGATTAAAAGCCTGAAATCTGGATTAGATGGGTGCATTAAGCAGAGAAACCAATTGCGATTGGCCCAAGTTGATCATGGACCAACTTCGGCAGACTCTGGAACATGGAAGTTTCTTTGGGCCCATTCAAATAATAAAGACAATAGGATTAGTGAAAATAGGAAGGAAGGAGGGAAACTGGGTTTTGAGTCTCTGGATTTGGCCAGAACTTGGTTAAATGCTTTGTTTTTATAGGTTCAGTGATTCTCAAAATGCGGTACTTAGCACAAATGCAAATTCTCTGACTTCACATCTAACACAAAACATTTGTGGGTGGGGTTTGGAAGTCTGTGTTTTTACAAATATCAGGATATTTCGATGGGCCTCTAAATTTAGAACCCCGGTGTTAATTTGTGTAATCTTCAGAGCAGCTTCACGAACTGAGTGATGTTTAGATTGGACTTTTAAAATAATGAAGCAAACCCAGTGAGATTAGGGCTGCTGTTCACACCCAGATCTGTCTGTCTTCAGAAATCGGCTTTTTGTCTGATTTTTCTATGCTATACCCCAAAAGGCACTGTAGACATCTGGTAAGAATGTAAGAGGAAGACATAATATTTACATTATCAGGCAAGGTGTGACTGTTATCTGAGCAGGTAAGATAAGTAGTTACCAGGATCAAAAATGCAAGGGTCTAGATTCTGAGAACAGGTTCAATTGAAGCTGATTATCTGTAGTAAATGGCAAGCCAAAAGATGAGAAGAGATAACTCATAACAAGCATCTGTGTTCTGCGTTAAAGCCCTTCTGAGTCAGGTTCTCACTGATTAGAGTAGTGATTTTCAAAGTGTGCCACAGACCAGCAGTATCTCTTAGAGACTTATAAATGCAAATTCTAGGCCCAAGAATCAGATACTCTAGTGTAGAGGAACAGTCTTTACAGAGTAAACCCTCCAGGTGATTAACATGCACACTCTAGAGTTAAGCCACTGGACTGGATACAAAATTGGCTTCAGAGGGAATACATGAGTGAGGTAATAAATGAAGTAATTGGTAATTAACAGGCGTGAATGAGTGGGGAAGATGCAAGGAACAAGCAGTCTACAACTTGGACTGAAGGAAAGAAAAATGAGGAAGAGACAAAAAAGCAAGAGAGCTCTAGGGCAAACAGTTGGATCAGTCTTCTGTTCCTCTAGCATCTTCTTTTTGCTTGATCAATGCAAACTCTGTGTCAAAGAGTAATTTATTCCATGTTAGTGAAGCAACTAATTGTGGTGTAATTTTGGTCTGAATAAGATATTGTACACTTATTATTTCATGTATTTAACAGAGCTTGAAATTAACACCATCACCAGACCGAGACTCACAGACGTTACCTCCAGCACTGTAGGAAATGTCCTCTTGCAGAGGAAGTAGCCACCTCCTCTGCCTGTGCTGATGCTCCCAGAGTAACCAGCAATGAACTCAGGGAACAATTAGGTGCCTATGGCCATTATCACTTCTGTTACTAGTGTTTGTCAATGCCTGTCTTGGTCTTTGTCAATTTATTTATTTATTTATTTATTTTGGCTAGTGGGTTAGTTTTAGGAATGGGACCATCTAAGGCCATTATAGAGCAAAATAAATTTAAAGCTCCACCTTGGAAGCTTTTCTCTGTATTTAGGGCTCTTTTCCCCACCAGGTTCCTTAGCAATTGGGACAGTGATGTAAATGGAAAAGCAAGGACTTGGCAGCAGGCAAGCACAGGTCTGTCTTTAACCCATTCATGAACTATCCTGTCCTGGCCAGGTTTGATCCCTTTGAGCCTCCCTTTCCTAATATATAATTTAAGAATAATGAACCCTAACATAACCATTGCTTTGGGAGTTAAACATGATAACAAGTATAAAGAAACTGAAACATAATAGTTTTACCAAATACTGATTCTACTCATATATATACATATATATATATATATATATATATATATATTCCTCAAGTTATTTTTTTATTTTTTTAATTCTAGAATTTCTCAAATTCTACCACTATAATAACTTTAATAACAGAGGAGAATAAATAATACCACAACAATCTAGAAACACAGCCCAATGTGACCTGCAGATAGCATTAAGTTAGTATGTACAGATGTTTTTTACATTATTTTTGTGTAAAAAAAAATGTAATTAGAATAGATTATATTTGTTTTATGTAAATATATTTAAATTTCTGACATCAGGTAAATAAGAGATCTGAAATATGCTATTACCCCATGTCTTAAAGAATAACACAGTTAATGGTAATGCAAGCTATATGGAGAGGCACTCCTGACTTACCTGCCATGAATTGTGCTTGGTTTGCACCATTTGCACAGGGCTCACAATGACCTCATGTGCCAGGTTCTATTACTCCCAATCTATCATACAAGACATTATTCTTTGAGAGGTTAAGTGAACCTCTCAAGATTGCAGAGCTGGATGGGGATCAGAATTCAAGCCTAGGTTTTCTGCCCATAGGTTCCAGTATCTATTTCATGTCTCAAAGAAGGTTTTATTTTCCCTTGGCTTTTTTCTTCTATTACATATGTTTCTTTTTAACTTGACTTCTCAATATTTTTTTCTATTCTCTATGTCATTTTTATGTTCTGATCTTCACTATTTCCTTCCTTCTACTAATTTTGGGCTTAGTTTGTTGTTTTTCTAGTTCCCTGAGTTATTAAGTTAGATTATTTGAGTTCTTTCTTTTGTCTTAATGTAGGTTTTTGTGACTATATATTTCCCTCTTATAACTGATGTTTCTGCACCTCGTAAATTTTGGTGTGTTCCACTTCCATTTTACTGTGTCACAAGCTTTTTTTTTTATTTCAAAAGAATGTTCTTAGTGGAATACAACTCTGATATGAAAAGATAAGATCATGCTACTTGTGACAACAACATGGATAGATCTTGAGGGGATTATAATAAGAGAATACATGAGATTCAGAAAGACAAATACCATATGATGTCACTCATGTGGAAAATAGATATATGAAACAAACAAACAAGAAACACAAAACAAAACAAACTCTTACTCTATAAGGACAAAATGGTGTTTGCCAGAAGGGAAGAGGGAAAGGCAGGGCTGGGTAACTCAGGTAAAAGACAGTAATTCTATGGTGGAGAATAAAAATGACACTTAAGTGATCACTGAGATAGATAGATAGATAGATAGATAGATAGATAGATAGATAGATAGATGTCAAATTGTAAGCTGTGCACCTTAAACATACCTAATACTATGAAATAATCTTAGCTTATTACACAAAAGATCTCAAAAATTTAAAAAGGAAAAAATACAAAAATCAGTGTTTTGTTTAATTATACATATGTGTGAACTTTCTCATTGATTTGAAAAGATAAAGAAAATTTACAATTTTTCAGTGACAAGTACTACACAAAAAAAGAGAAAAGACTCATAAATATAATTATAGTGAAAGAGGAGATATCACAAATGATACCACAGAAATGTAAAGGATCCTAGGAGAATACCAAGAATAATCATATATCAACAAATGAAGTAAACCAGAAGACATGGACTCATCCTAGAAAAAGATGACCTACCAGCACTGAATCATAAAGAAACTGATAATCTGAAAGTCAATAGATAGTAAAGACATTAACATTGTAATCAAAGACTTCTAGACAAAGAAAATTCCAGGATACGAATATTTGGTGAACTTTACCAAATACTTAAGAGGATTAACACTCAAACTTTTCCCCCAAATGAAGATCATTCTGTTTGGATTACTTCCAAATTCATTTAATGAGAGTAGAATTATCCTCTTAAGAAACTCAATCAAGGATACTACAAGAAAACTATATGTCAATATCCTGGATGAATATTGACCTAAAATCAACAAAACACTAGAAAACTGAATTTAACAATACATTAAAAGAAGTATACATTTTGATCAATTGAAATGTATCCCTGGGATGCAAAGATTGCTCAACTTAAACAAATCAATAAATATGCTATGTTAGTAAAATACATAATTTTAAAAATCACATAATTATCTCAAAATAATAAAAATATGACAAAATTCAACAACCTTTTCTGATACAAATCATCAAGTTATGTATAGAAGAACTGTTCCTCACTGTAATAATGGCCATGTGTGACAAATTTACAGCTGGCATCATAATCAGTTCTTAAAAGCTTAAATTGTTTCCTCTAAGATCAGGAGCAAGACACAAATATTCACTCTTGCCACTTCTGCCCAACAAAATAGAAGTATTAGCCAAGATATTTAAGCAATGAAAAGAATAAAATACATCCAAATTGGAAAGCAAGAAGTAAGATTGTTCCCTTTTTTGGATGACATGATTTTATTTATATAGAGAAACTCTAAACATACCACTAAATACTATTAGAACTAATAATTTCAGCAGAGTTGCAAGATACAAAATCAACATGTATAAACCAGTTGCATTTCGGTAGACTAACAGCAAACTACCCAAAAAATAGATTTAGAAAAGAATCCATTTACAATAATATAAAAAATAACTCAATTTAACCAAGGCAGTGAAAAATCTGTACCACAAAAATTATTAAAAAGTAATGAAATATATTGAAGAAAACACAAATGGAGAAGTATTCTGTGCTCAATGATTGGAAGAATCAATAATTTTAAATGTTCACATAACCCAAAGAATCATGCAGATTCAATGCAACCCTTAACAAAATTTCAATGACATTTCCCAGGAAAATAAAAAAAATCCCCAATTTTATGGAATTATAAGATATTCCAAAGTGTCAAAGCAAACTTGAGCAAAAGGGACAAAAATGGAGGTATAATGCTACCTGATTCAAAATATAACACAAAGCTATAGTAATCAAAACAGCACAGTACTTTCATACAAATAGACAGATCAGTGAAACTAAACAGAGAACCTAGAAATAAAGCCACACAGGTACAGTAAAATGATCTTCAATTAAGTTGCCAAGGTCACAATGGAAAAGATCTTTTTAATAAATGGTGTTGAGAAAACTGAATGTATACATACAGAAGCATAAAATATACAAACCATGTAAAAAGTAACCTCAAAATATATTAAAGATTTAAATATGACCTAAAACTATAAAAAAAAAAGTGAAAGAAAACACAGGGAAAACTTTTCTTGGCATTGCCTGGAAGATAATTTTATAGCAATAACCCCAAGAGCATAGGCGGTAAAAGCATAAACAGACAAACTAAAAATCTCCCCTACAACAATGAAAATGACCAATAGAGGGGAGAGAAAACTATGGAATGTGAGAAAATATTCACAAACTATATACATGATATCCAAATATCCAAAGTATACAAAGAACTCATGCAACTAAATACAAATAAAGCAAACGATCTTACTTTTAAAAAGGAGCAAAGGATCTAAACTGGCATTCCTCAAAAAATAGGACCAATAGACCACCAATCATAAGGGAAATGCAAATCAAAACCACAGTAAAATGTCATCTTGCATCTTTATAATGAATACTATCAAAAAAGTAAAAGATAAATATTGTAAGTTTACAAAAAAGGGGGGACACTTAGATAATATTGGTGGGAATGTACAGCCATTATGAAAAATAATATGGTAGCTCAAAAAACTAGAAATCAGTATAAAAATAGAGCTGTGGTAATCCAGCAATCTCACCTGTAGTTGTGTAGCCAAAGAATATCCAATAAGTATCTTGAAAAATGGCTTCATTTCCAAGCTCATTGTAGCATTATTCACAATAAGTAAGACATGGTGAAAGTAAGTGCCGACCACATTTACAATAGTATGGATGAAAGTTATGGACACTATGTTAAAATAAGATGGGCACAGAAGAAGGAAAATACTGCACAATTTCACTAATACATAAAGTGTAAGCAAACATTAAATTCATACAATAATAACAGTGATTATTGCCAGGAATTGTGGTTGGGGAAAATGAAAGATGTTGATCAAAAGATGCAAAGTTTTAGTTATGCAAGATGAATAAATTCTGGAGATCTAATTCATAACAATGGTGATTATAATTTAATAATGCTATATTGTATACTCGAAAATTTCTGAGAGTAGATCTTAAATGTTCTTACCTCCCCCCCCCGCCCCACAAAATGGTAACTATCTGAAATAACAGATACATTAGTGAGCTTAATTACAGTAATGATTTCACAATGCACGTATATTTCAAAACATGTTTTGCATGGTAAATCTATGTGATTTTGCCACTTATGTCTCAATAAGCTGGAAAAATAAGTTTTCAAAATTGTTCCATTTTCTACATCTCACCGCTCCTGTTTTTTTTTTTTTTTTTAAAGAGGCATGTATTATTTATTTATTTATTTATACATGCACTGGGTACAGTCAGATGCGCGGGAGGGTGAGAGAATTCACCAGAGCCAGAGCGGGGAGCAGAGCAGGCAGAAGGACCGAAGTACACTGCTGAGGGGAGCAGCGGGTGGCAGGAGAGGTCTGCGCGCCATGTGGGACCCTCCTCCGGTGGCCGGGGAGCAGCTGGGGATCGAACCACCGGCGCAACAGAGGCCTCGAACCGGCGCAACAGAGGCCGCTGGCAGCTTCGCAACCCAGCGCTCAACAGATGCGCCACCGGGGAGGCCCTTTTTTTTTTTTTTTTTAAGATATCCTAACTTGGCAATGAATCACAACTAAGAAAGTAGTTATTATAATGTTATTATTATATAATTTAGAAATTAGAATTTGCTACAGAATTAATAGCAAGTAACATTATAAGTAATAAATTGTATAATCAGCACCAAGTTAAATACTTTGCAGCTGAAAAGGTCTTCAGTAAATTCTTGTTGAATTTAATAAAAACTTGCAAGGAAAGAAAGTTAGTAAGCTAATTTAGTAATTGTAGAAAAGCATGGCATAAAGAATTATTATGGTAAATGATTATAACCCAAGTATATATTTTTAAATAAATTCCCAAAGTACTTTAAATTACTTTAGTTTAAGTCAAATTGTTCATTTACTACACCATTTATTCACTCATTAGTTTAGCAACCATTTATCTGGTGCTTACAATGTTAGTGAAACCATGACTAATCCGGAACATAAAAAGAATCAAACACAATTTTCACCTTTGAGAAATCACAACTTAGTGAGACTTCCCATGTAATTTGTTTAATTTTTAAGCTATCTGAAACCAATGAAATTTTCCCTTTGTAATCACTCCATAAGAGGTTTTTTTATTTTTTTATTTTTTACCAATTCAGACTCACAATAATCAAATTAGTTAAAATAAGTAAGATTTGAGATAGAGTTGCCAGGTCTAATAAATAAAATCAAGAATTGTTTAAATTAAATTTGAATTTTACTTAATGAATGATTTTTGTGGAAGTATGCTCCATGCAATACTGAGATGTACTTATATTAAACATTATTTTTTGTTTATCTGAAATTCAAATGTAACCGTATGTCATGTATTA
The DNA here is from genome assembly GCF_014898055.3 of Talpa occidentalis. Lineage (NCBI taxonomy): Eukaryota > Metazoa > Chordata > Mammalia > Eulipotyphla > Talpidae > Talpa > Talpa occidentalis. The sequence continues at coordinate 60,701,448 of NW_023603184.1, read as the reverse complement.
TATCTGGCAAGCCTAGTCTGTGGGCTTTTATAATCTCACTTCCTCTTCAAGTTTTAATAGAATTATAAAAGTGTGGAGAAAAGAGCATGGTCCACTAAGGCCTCTGACCAATGGTCTATATACCACAGTGTCTCAGCACTTTAAACAAAACTAATGAGGTTTTGAGATCCTTGTATGAAAGGCATTTTTCTTCAAGAAAATGATGTACCCCATCAGACATATTTCCCACTCAGAGAGCAATAGTTTTCTCATTTAAGTCTGCCTGTCAAGAAATATTTTAAGTGCAATGATATTTTTAATATCATATTTCACTCAAGGATTTCAAAGTACTTTAGAAATAATTACATTATTAATGCCTTTATGACCCCTATGAAGTAGCTAGGGGACATGCATTATTTATAATCACATTATGGACAGAGAAACTGAGATGAAGAAAGACTTAGTGGTTTGATCAAGGTCACAAAATGAATCACTAGTAAAGCTGAGTATAGAACTTAAAATTGGTGAGCAGTACAATCAGTTCTATATATTGGGACATGGGGCATTTCAGCAGGGATAAAATGTGATAGAGTTCTTTCCAATAGAGGGCCATCTTTTCCTGCCCCTACTGATTATCCCTGCCTGACCCTGGGGTGGTCTCATATGGGCAGGATGGCCACATGGCAACTGGGGTAGGAGGCAAAAGATTTTGCTATTGATCACCTCACAATGGGCATTCCAGTCCTCATGCTACTAGAATGCCAGGACAACCTTGGGAGAGGCAACATGAGGGGAGTAATACAGACATTAGAAGCAAGCAAAGTTAGTTTTAGTGCTAGTCTTGTCATTGCACAAGATACATAACCCAAGAAGGTCACCTGAAATCTCCCAGCTTCAGGGTCCTTATCTCTGTTATAGAGATATGGATATCAGTCTTTACATGTATATGATATTAAGTGTTATAAATGCTATTCATAATGGACTTGAAAAATTGCTAATACAGATTTTGACTAAATAGACTAACATTAAACATTATATATACTTTCTGTGTTTTTTAATCCATCAGCAGAAAAACTAATGGAATTGGCAAGAGATAAACTCAACTCAAAGGCTATCTTCGTATTTAAGATGTTATAATTTTATGAACTGAGTGTTTAAAAATATCAGTGAGTGTTCAAAATAGTGTCCAGGTTTATAAGCTGTCTCTTGAACAGACTTCAAATCTAGGCAGTTCTTATATGATGATGTTGTTACTGAAAACCCATGTACAGAGGCAGGTATCACTCTTTTACACACCTAAGCACCGTCTGATAGCTGAAGGTGTATTTCTAGCATAAAATAGAACCTTCTCTCTGCCTCAATTCAAACTGTGCCTGTGCAAAGCAGTGTTTCTCTGCCTAAGACTAATTTTTCTGCATGTTTGCTGACATATGAACAGTCCGGGACTTGGGGTTAGATGTTCATTTGACCTTGTGCCTAATAGCTAACTTTTCTGACCCTCAGTTACATTACATGTGAAATAGATGTGCTAAGATATAACTGACATCTGTTATAAGAATTAATGACATAATAAAAAGTGACACTTCAATAATTCTCCAGATTAATTTAATTATCCAACAAGTTTAGTTTAGTTTAGTACACATCCTTCTAATACATGGCATTTGGGGACAACTACAATAAATAAATACAGAAGAATATTTTAAAATATCTGTTCATTCATTCAGAGTACTCTCTTTTCCACCTAAAAACAATATGAAGTTGTTGCAAAGGAGAGCATTTTAGCAATTCATTACTTGCAAACACGTTTATGAGATAGTGTCCTCTAATATATTTCCCTTTTATCATCTGTTTATTAATCTTGCCACAATTTGAAATATCCACTCAATAGAGCAATACGACATATGAGAAGAATATTAAAAAAGTAGAACACTGTTCACATGCACACACACATGATTAAAAAGAAAACATTGCAGTGGAAAAACTTTTATGTAAGCTGCTTACCAAATGCCAACATAATGACTCACCTTTCAAGTTCTATTTCTATAATTTCATTGCACCTTTGGTCATGCTGTTTCACCACCTACCAAGTAAGATAGAACTCTTACCTCTCTGGGGGAATATAACCCTTACTGTTAACCAAAACAGCAAAATAGAACATTACAGATGGTTCACGCTGTGTGCCTCATCCTTGTCCCTCTCTCTCTATACTTGTTAGCATCCTTGCATTGGCAGTCAAGCCTCTTATCAATTCAGTACCATCTGATACCCTGCCTACTCTCTTGCTCTCTCCCCACTGCAACCTTTTCCCCTGCTCTGGCCAATAAACTACCCCAGGACTTTCTCAAAGTGATGCTTCTGCTGGTGCTGCTGCCTCTGTTAAGAACACCCTTCCCATCACATTTTTTTCCCCCTCTATGGTTTCTTTATTCAGATGCCCTTGCTTCTGTAAAGTCTCCCCTGATTCCACCAGGCTGGTCTAGACACAGTTTCTCTTGTGACCATTAATCCATGCTGCTTCCATCAAATTAGCTATATTCACACGCACTGCTCAAGAGCTTGGGAAGACCATGGCTGTGAGGGACCATGGTTTTTATTATGAATTCACACTACTTGGCACACAAAAGTTAAACTATGATAAACGAGTGAACAAATGGGTAAGTAAAAAAATCATGTTCACTGGGCCTCCCTGGTGGCACAAGGGGTTAAGCACCGCACTAGGAAGCAATCCACAGCCTCTGCAGCACGAGGTTGATCCCTGGCCAGGGAGCTACCCACATGGAGCAGCAGACCTCTCCTGACTCGCCCGCTACTCCTCCTCAGCAGTGTGCTTCGGTCAGTCTGCCTGTTCTGTTCCCCACTGTGTCTCTGGTGAATCCTCTCACCCCTTGCATCTCTGGCCTATGCCCCAGCTCTTGTATGCATAAATAAATAAATCTTTTTTAAAAAAATCATATTCACGGATGCCTTCCATAAGGAACTCTCCGGTCAGTCTTAAGGGTGAGCAGGAACTTAGGAAGAAACCCTGAATGAAGAGCTTGCTACAACAGAGGCAGACTCTGGGATACAATTGAAATTAACTAAAATATGTCTCAGGCGTCTGGGGAAGAGTAAGTCTGAGTAAGTGTTGGAGACAGAAGTCGGAAAGGCACATTGAGAACTGACAATGTATGTGCCAAGACTTAGGAGACCTCATCATTGTGAGGTGGGGATAACAGAAATACCTGCTTCATGGCATTGTTACAAAAATAACAAAATGTATGCAAAGCACTAAGAATGATGCCTGGCTCTGAGAAAGTACTCACAAATTATCGATAATAATAGTCACTACTTTTTAAAAAGATTTATTTATTTATGCATACAAGAGATGGGGTACAGGCCAGCAATGCGGGGTGAAGGGAGAGAGGATTCACCAGAGACAGAGTGGGGAACAGAACAGGCAGATTGACCAAAGTACACTGTTAAGGGGAGCAGCGGGCGAGACAGGAGAGGTCTGCTGGCCATGTGGGTTGCTCTCTGGCCAGCTGGGGATTGAACTCCTGCTGCAGAGGCTGTGGATTGCTTCATAATGCGGTGCTTAACCCCTTGTACCACCAGGGAGGCCCAATAATCACCATTTTTAACTTAAACTAATAAAGCTATGCAGAGTGCCGTGAAGATATCATAACTATGTGTACACATTCCTGATACACTCTGACACCTCTACTGAATCCTTATTAGTGACTTAATAGTTGTTAAAAAAATCCGTTTGCCACATAATATTGGGTGCCCGGACATGGTAAGAGCTCTTCTGACATTTGTTTCACCCCTCTAGACAGGAATCTGTTGGCTACTGTATTTTTTTTTTTTAATTTCTTTAGATTTAGCATGGAAGAATGAATGGGTAGAGATTATTCACTATGATTCACAACTTTTTTCCCATCATGCACACAGATATTTTAGCTTAAATCAGACTTAACTCCCTTAAGGAATATGAAATCTCTCGTCAGCTTCCTCATTTCCCCAAAACTGTGAGTCTATCACTAACACTTTTTCACACCTTCAAGGCCCTTATCAAAGAAGATCCCAGTCCTTGCTTCTGAGTGAAATCAGGATCAAAATGTGCAAAGGTGTGTGTGCATTTCTTGACTATTAATTCACAAAATTTTATGAGCAGTCAATTATATTATATCTATAATATATAATGGGTAATATCATATGTGCAAGGAATAAAAATGCAAAGTAGAAATCCTAGGGTTTCAGATGCTCAATTATAATATCAACCATATCAAAATAATTTCAATATATCCATCAGGTAGACTTTGAGAGCATAGAAACTGATACCTTCTAGTAGGCAAGGAGTAGGTCAGGGACATCTTCCTGTGGGAGGTGGTAGCTAAACGAAATTTTGAAAAAATTACACATTGATGAGATGGTGAACTTTTCAGGAAATGAAGACTAGTAATTTGAAACAAAATATACAAACAGTAAAATACACCTAAGGGATTATACATACATATTTTAGATTTTTTAACAGGGACATAGAACATTATGATATATATATATATATCCATATATTTTATGCAATTCAATTCACAAGAGGTGAAACTTCAAAAGAATATATTTGCATGTGTAAAGACAAGACTCATTATAAGTTGAAATCCCTTGACAAAGCAATTTGACCTTTACAAAGTGACTGCTAGCCTCACTGCCTTCCTGCTTTTCTCCTTCTTAATAAGAGTCTTTAATTTGGGTATTGGCATATTTTTTTTTGTAAAGTGTCAGATATAAATAATTTAGACTTTGTGGGTCAAGTGATCTCTGGTCCAAATAGTCACCTCCATTGTTTCATAAAAGAAGCTGTAGGTAATACATAGGTGCCTGGACATGACTGTGCCCCATACAACTCTTTTTTTTTTTTAATTAATAAATTTTATTTTTATATTCCCATACAATTGCAATCCCCCATTCTGACCCCAATCCCTCCCCTCCTGCCCCCCCCCCCCAAAAGTGTCTCTGGTTCATAGTTTTTGTTGATTTTGATTTTCACTTTCGTATAGTTATTCATTTTCCTGGTCCCTTATTTAAGTATTCTAGATTCCTGCTATGAGTGAGACCATCCGGTATTTTTCTTTTTCTTTGGCTTATTTCACTGAGCATGATCCCTTCCAGCGCCATCCATGTTGCTGCAAATTGCATGTGTTTATCTTTTTTGAATGCTGAGTAATATTCCATGGTATATATGTACCACATCTTCTTGATCCAGTCATCGATTTTTGGGCATTTGGGCTGTTTCCAAAGCTTAGCTATTGTAAATAGTGCTGCTATAAACATAGGAGTGCAGGTGTTCTTTGGAATTGATGTTTCTGTGTTCTTTGGGTAAATACCTAGGAGTGGAATTGCTGGATCCTGTGGAAGCTCTATGTTTAGTAGGTCCAGAAATCTCCACAGAGCTCTCCATAATGGTTGGACCAGTTTGCACTCCCACCAACAGTGCAGAAGAGTTCCTTTTTCTCCACAACCTCGCCAACATTTGTTGTTGCTAGTTTTTTTAATATGTGCCATTCTCACTGGTGTAAGAAGGTATCTCATGGTAGTTTTGATTTGCATTTCCCTGATTGCAAGTGATGTTGAACATTTTTTCATATGCCTGTTGGCCATTCGCATTTCCTCTTCAGAGAAGTTTCTTTTTAGCTCCTTTGTCCATTTTTTGACTGGATTATTTTCTTTGTTGTTGTTGAGTCTCATCAGCTCTTTGCAGATTTTTGTGATCAGTCCTTTATCATTAGTGTTGTGTGCAAAAATTTTCTCCCAGTTGGTGGGGTTTCTCTTTGTTTTTGTTATTGTCTCTTTTGCTGTGCAGAAGCTCTTTAATTTGATGTAGTCCCAGCTATTTATCTTTGCCTTCACTATCACTGCTTTGGGTGATGTGTCTGTAAAGATGTCTTTGATATGCAAATCACGTAGTGTTTCGCCTATATTTCCTTCTATGTATTTTATGGTTTCAGGTCTTATGTCTAGTTCTTTAATCCATTTTGAGTTGATTTTTGTATATGGTGTGAGGTAGTGGTCAAGCTTCATTCTTTTGCATGTAGCGACCCAGTTTTCCCAGCACCATTTATTGAACAAACTTTCTTTGCTCCAATGCATAGTCTTTGCTCCTTTGTCAAAGATTAGTTGACCATAAATCTGTGGGTTTATTTCTGGATTTTCTATTCGATTCCATTGGTCTGTATGTCTGTTCTTGTTCCAATACCATGCAGTTTTGATGATTATGGCTTTGTAGTAGAGTTTGAAGTCTGGGAGTGTGATGCCTCCATTCCCTTCTTTTTTTTTCAGGAGAGCTTTGGCTATTCGGGGTTTTTTGTGATTCCATATGAATTTCATCAATAATTGTTCTATTTCTTTGAAGAATGACATTGAAATTTTGATTGGAATAGCATTGAATCTGTATATTGCTTTTGGAAGGATGGCCATTTTAATAATGTTTATTCTCCCAATCCATGAGCAGGGGATGTTTTTCCATTTCTTTGTGTCTTCTTCTATTTCTTTTAACAGTGTTTTATAGTTTTCTTTGTATAGGTCCTTTACCTCTTTTGTTAGATTTATTCCCAAATATTTGATTTTTTTTGTTTCAATAATAAAAGGGATGTTTTTTTTTATTTCTTCTTCAGATTTATTGTTTGTGTATATGAAGGCTACTGACTTTTGCGTGTTGATTTTGTATCCTGCCACTTTACTGAACTGATTGATGAGTTGAATTAGTTTTTCTGTGGAGTTTTGGGTTCTCTATGTATATTATCATATCATCTGCAAAGAGTGATAGTTTGACTTCTTCTTTTCCTATTTGGATTCCTTGGATGTCTTTCTCTTGTCTTATTGCTCTGGCTAGGACTTCCAGTATTATGTTGAAAAGCAGTGGTGAAAGTGGACATCCTTGTCTTGTTCCAGATCTTAATGGAATTGCTTTCAGCTTTTCACCATTGAGAATGATACTGGCTGTTGGCTTGTCATATATGGCCTTTATGATGTTGAGGTACGTTCCTTGTATCCCAAGAATTTCAAGGGCTTTTATCATGAATGGGTGTTGCACTTTGTTGAAAGCTTTCTCAGCATCTATTGATATTATCATATGGTTTTTATATTCTTTTTGTTGATGTGTTGGATAACGTTGATTGATTTTCGGATGTTAAACCATCCTTGTGTCCCTGGAATGAATCCTACTTGGTCGTGGTGAATTACCTTATGGATACACTGTTGGATTCTGATAGCTAAAATTTTATTGAGGATTTTTGCATCAGTGTTCATTAGGGAGATTGGCCTATAGTTTTCTTTTTTTGTGTTGTCCTTGTTCGGTTTTGGTATTAGTGTAATGTTGGCTTCATAGAACGTGTTAGGTATTATACCTTCCTTCTCAATTTTTTGGAAGAGTTTGTGAAGGATAGGCACCAATTCGTCTCTGAATGTTTGGTAGAATTCATTTGTAAATCCATCAGCTCCTGGGCTTTTGTTTTTGGGGAGGTTTTTGATAACCATTTCAATTTCGCTAATTGTAATTGGTCTGTTTGGGTGTTCTATTTCTTCTTTATCTAGCTTTGGGTGATTGTAGAGTTGTAGGAATTTGTCCATCTCCTCTAGATTGTTGAACTTGTTTCCATATAGCTGTTCATAGTAGTTATTAATTATTCTTTTGATTTCTGCTGTGTCCGTTGTGATTTCTCCTCTTTCATTTATTATCCTATTTATTTGTGCTTTCTCCCTTTTTGCCCTTGTGAGCCTGGCTAGGGGTTTATCTATTTTATTTATTTTTTCGAAGAACCAGCTCTTGGTTTCATTGATCTTTTGGATTGTTTTTTTTAGTTTCCATTTCATTTATTTCTGCTTTGGTTTTTATTATTTCTTTTCTGCTGCTTTTGGGTTTTTTTGTTGTTCTTTTTCTAGATCTTTGAGCTTCGAGATTAGGTTGTTTCTTTGAGTTCTTTCTTGTTTCTTGATGTGAGCATCTATTGCTATATATTTTCCTCTTATTACTGCTTTTGCTGCATCCCATACATTTAGGAAATTGGTGTCCTCCTTGTCATTCAATTCAAAGAATTTTTTAATTTCTTCTTTTATCTCCTCGTTAGTCCAGTGGACTTCCAGTAGTGTGGGTTTCAATCTCTACGAGGTAGGAGAGTACCTTGCCTTCTTTTTATGGTTTATTTCTAGTTTGATGCCTTCATGGTCAGAAAAGATGGTTGGTATGATTTCAATCTTGGTGTATCTGTTGATGTTTGTCTTGTGCCCCAGTATATGATCGATCCTAGAGAATGATCCGTGTGCACTTGAGAAAAATGTATACTCAGATTTTTTTGGGTTTAGTGTTCTATATATGTCTGTTAAGCCCAAGCACTCTAGATCCTTATTTAGAGCTTTAGTGTCTTTACTTATTTTTTGTCTTGTTGATCTATCCATTGTTGATAGTGGTGTGTTGAAGTCTCCCACTACGTATGTGTTTTCTCTGATGTCTGTTTTCAGAGATGCCAATAGTTGTCTGATATATTTTGGTGCTCTTTTTATGGACAATGACATTTGGATTTTATGTAATTTTTAGGACATAAAATTGTGTTTTTCTTTTGAATTTTTGTTAGCTATTTAAAAATGTCAAAAAATTGCTAGTTTGCAGGTCATATCAAAACAAGATACAGACTGGATAAGTAATAAGAACATAGTTTAGCAACCCTTCTTTTAGAAAATCATTACAACTTAGTGGTTGAACATCAGTGTAGGAGTAGGTTTGTATGGTGTTTACTCCCAATCAGCTGTTTTATTAACTGCAACCTTGCACTAAGAGAGTTTAAGTAGATTATTCATGTTCATTCCTTTTGTAGTTGATGGGGATTCATTTAAAGACTTTAGACAGGACACTAGAGTAATCTGATTTGCACATAGGAAAAATCTTTCTAACTCAAGAGTGGAACTTGCATCAGAGCAGGCCAATTGGATAAAGCGAGGATAGTCAGGATAAAATACAGACATCTGTACATCTGTCATTCATTTAGTGGCTTTTTCTCATTGTTAGATATGGAATCAAAATATGTCATATTTAATTGTATCTAAATTAAGCATATTGTATTTTTTCTAATGTTATTAATAAATATACTTTATTTGCCATTGAAATTAAAGGTCAACTGCATATGAGGGAAGTGGATTGAGAATATGTACCACAGAGAGGAATGCCTGTGTAAAGCACTTTTACCAGGAGCAGGGACCATCTGTTTCTTTCGGTGATACAGTATCTCAGTCCACAATGTGGTTCCAAATGAATAATGGAGATTGGTTTTGAGAACTCAGCTTTATCTATTGCAGCCATGATTAATAGCTTCCTGGTCAACCTTGCCTACAAAAAGAGAGAAAACATGTGAAAACAATTTTGTATCTGACTGAGATGAATCCAAATTTGGTAAATAAGATTAAAGTCAACAGAAGTAGGTGCCACTGAGCTCAGAGGTTTTTCCCTTTTGTGCTTTGTAAGAGAAAGAATGCAGATATTGGCGCCTATATGTCTTGTTAGAAAGCAGTTTCTAAAACATACCTTTTATGTGGCCTCCATGAACTCACTTAACCTCTCTGAGCATTCACTGCATCTCAGTGAAATAACATACACCCTGGGGTATTTGACTGGATCTTTGTCATTTGCCTGTATAAAGTACAGGCCTGTATATACTGCATATAACTCAATCATTTATTTAGTAGATTTATTATCTGAATGATATCTCTGTGTGTGTATATGTGTGTGTGCTTGACTCCAATTTGATTCAAAAAATTCATCATTCCAAATTCTATCTTTTTTTAAAGATTTATTTACTTATGCATACAAGAGCTGGCATGTAGGCCAAAGATGCAAGGGGGTGAGAGGATTCACCAGAGACACAGTGGGGAACAGAACAGGCAGACTGACTGAAATACACTGCTGAGGGGAGCAGCGGGTGAGATAGGAGAGGTCTGCTGTACCATGTGGGTAGCTCCCTGGCCGAGGAGTGAAAACGTGTTGCAGAGGCTGCTGACAGCTTCACAGTCCTGGCATTCAACCCCCTGCGCCACCAGGGAGGCCCCCCAGATTCGATCTTGAGTAGGTCCCAAAAACCTCCATGCTCCTGAAAGACTGCCTTTGTCCTTTTTAAAAATTAACTTCTTACTACAACTCTATCATTTTTTTTTTAAGTTCTCCTCCCTTGACTTTTTTAAGACTACATTCTTTATTTTTATTCCAACCTCTCTGTTTCTCTCTCTATGCCTCCCTCCCTCTCTTCCTTCATCTATTTATTTCTCTCCTTTTTTTTTTCCTTCAATTAAAAAATTAAATATTTCACTCTTTAAGGCTCAACCCTAAAGCATTTTTTTTCATTCTATGTTCTAGCACCAGGAGAAGCGCAAGATTTCACATATCATCTATACCTAGATCACGCATATGTCTCTACACTGAATTACCCATTGTATTCCAGAATTCACTAAAATCAGTCAAATACATGAAAATTCTCTTTGGATAACTAATCTGATAGTTTATCCCTCAAACCTAGTAGTTGTTCTGTGCTCCCTAAAATGCTATCACTCTCTTTTCCATTATTAAACATTTTTAATACTTCTTGCTGTTGCATCTTGCATACACTATTCACCATCAAGTTTTATCACTTTTCCTCCCAGAACCTTTCCTTGCACCAGGGATTTTCAACCTTAATTCCACTGACATTTTGGACTAGGTAATTCTTTATTGCAAGGGCTGTCCTATGCATTGTCAAATGCTTAGTATCACCCCAACTACTCACTAGATTCCAAGTGCACTCTCCCCCCAAGTGCTGATAACCAAAAAATTATGCCAAACATTGCCACTCATTCTGGGTGGGAGCTTGGCTCAACATTATTCCCATCTGGAGAACAGGGGTTAAGTTGAAGCACTATCTGCAGCCACTGCAGCACTAGTTTGATCCCTGGCTAGGGAGGTGATCCACACGGCACAGCAGACTTCTCCTGACTAGTCTGCTGCTCCCCTCAGCAGTGTATTTCAGTAGATCTGCCTGTTTTGCTCCCCACTCTGTCTCTGGTAAATCCATTCACCACCTGCATCTTTGGCCTGCACCCCACCTCCTGTATGCATAAGTAAATAAACCTTTAAAAAAATAGTTCCCATTTGATGGGCCTCACTGGTGGCACAAGGGGTTAAGATGCAACCTAGGAAGCTATCCACAACCACCTCAGCACGAGTTCAATCCCCAGCCTGGAAGCTACCTTCATGGCACAGCAGAACTCTCCTGACTCACCCGCTGCTCCCCTCAGCAGTGTATTTCAGTCAGTCTGCCTGTTCTGTTCCCCACTCTGTCTCTGGTGAATCCTCTCACCCCCACACCTCTGTTCTGTATCCCAGTTCTTGTATGCATAAATAATCTTTTAAGAAATTGTTCCCATTTGAGAATTATAACCCATCCATCCATTTGTGTCCATCTCATCTTGATGACACAGATAAGGCTGGCAATTCCTCTTCCTGGATAACTAAATAGCCTCCTAACTAGGTACCCACATCCACTATGCGTCACTTCCTCTCTTCTTACACTGTTTGGCTTGCGAGTTAACAGTGTGAGAACTGAAGTCAGACAGCTGGAGTTTGTTCTGCAACATAAGTGTGTGGACTTGAACAAGATAATTGCTCTGTTCCTCAGTCTCCTTATCCTTACAGTGAGATGACAATGCAAGCCTCAGAGGCGGTTTTGAGGGTCCAATGTATAAAATGTGCATAATTTTCAGTGCAGTGCATGCCGCAGGGTGAACTTTCAATGGGTTTGAGCTATGGGAGTCAGAATGGTCTTTTGAAAGCAGCAACCATTCATGCCAACTCTGCTAATAAATATGTTTCAATCTGCGGGATGGTTCTTACAGAAAAAAGGTTATTTACATGGCCCACAGGATTCACTGCCATTGTCCCTATTCATCTCCCTAATCATATATTGCACAAAGCTCCCCCTGGATACCTTGCTCCCAGTACTTTGCTTTTGTTTATTTTTCTCTTGGTTATTCATTATGCACCTATAAATCAGACAGCTGCCAAGGTTTGCTTTTTTTAATGATTTATTTTATTGAGCTAATATTTGTTTGCATCACTGTTTTTATTTTAGAAGTGTAAGATCGCCCCACTTTCAGGTGTTGTTGTTAATTCTTACCCAAGAAAGCACCTATAGTCCACAGCCATAATCCGTTATGCCATCACGCTTCCTCTCCACTTTACTCTTGCCCTCACTTTATTCCTTACTGGTAGGCTCCTTTATATAATGAAATTTTAAGAAATAAGTTGGGGTGTTTTTTTGTTTTTTTAGTTTGGGTTTGTCTAATGCTTTGTCTGATGCTTTGTTTGGTTTCTCTATATTCAACATTATAAGTGACAACATCTGATATCGTTCTGTCTCAAATGCCCCTCTCTTCTAAACCTATACTCATTGCCTCTGTAACTTCTTTTTTTAAAGAAGTATCTATTCATGCATACAAGAGCTGGGGTGCAGGCCAAAGATGCAGGGGGGGTAAGATGATTCACAAGAGACAGAGTGGGGAGCAGAACAGGCAGAGTACCTGAAATACACTGCTGTGGGGAGCAGCGGGATAGCCAGGAGAGGTCTGCTGTGCCATGTGGATTCCTCCCTGGCTGGGGATCAAACTCTTACTTCAGTGAATGCAGATAGCTTCATAGTGCTGTGTCTTAACTCCTTGTGCCACCAGGGAGGCCCCTGCCTAGATAACTTCTATTCTGCCTCAGGTTTCTATTCAATCACACCTTCTTCAGAGAACCCTTCCTAAAGATCCCTATGACTGGTTCCATTATCCTTATTTTACTAGTCCATAGCTCCTTAGGCTTATTGTTAACATTAAATTAATTTGTTTTCTATGATTCTTTATATCTGCCTTCTCCACTAGATTGTAAACTCCTTGAGAGCAAGGTTTCATTATTATTGTTATTTTTTAGTTTTTTACTCTATTAGATTTATGCCTAGCATAAACTTATAATTATGAATATGTTACAATTATAATTTATTTCATAGTTAATTATAGAGTTAAACATATAATTAGGTTATACTTCTGGGTGTATTATAGACATTCAATAAATATTTCATGTTGAATGAAGGTTATAGATAATTTTTATACCTGGTTAAATGGCTTTATAGATATAAAATTAATGCATATTGCTTTGCATTAAAAATAAATGTGTCAGCTGAGTTCCCTGAAAAAAGAAGAGACTGACAAAAAGGTTTATTCAGGATATTTATTCAAGGATATGTTACCCAAATGATTATGGCTATGGGTGACAGGGATTAGATCCTATTAGGGACTCTATAGAAGGCTCCTGGGGAGAATGAAGCTGAGAATTGCCCAATCAATTAAAAGAAAAGGAGGCTATTTATTTACCATTTCATATGCCCATGTACAAGGATCTTTTGCATGGCCTCTAATTTTCTCATACCTCCATTTTTCATATGTGCCAAGCTTTCCATGTGGCAAGATCAGAGAACCCACAGGACAGAAAACAAAAGAGCTGAGAAACATACATTTATGCCTAATAATTTTAACATATTTCTAGGACTTTTAGTGAATTCTCATCACAAGGAAATATTGCATTTCATATTTTCATATATTTATTGATTATTTTTATGTTTAGCCCACACTTCCAGGTAAATTTTCTATTTACAAATTGAGGACATTTAAATTCCCTGCATCTATTTACAAATTTAAGAGGCCTTTTTGTAGTGATATGAGCCCTTGTCACTCATCTTTATTTAGTTTTTTTTAAAGATTTATTTTATTTATACAAGAACCGGGGCCAGGCTAGATGCACAGGAGGGTGAGAGGATTCACCAGAGACAGAGAGGGGAACAGAACAGGCGGACTGATGAAATACACTGCTGAGGGGAGCAGTGGACAAGACAGGAGAGGTCTGCTCGCCATGTGGGTTGCCCCAAGGCCGGCGGGGATCGAACCAGCGCTGCAGAGGTTGCAGACAGCTTCACAGCGATGCGCTCAACCACCTGCGCCACTAGGGAGGCCCCACTCATCTTTATTTTTTAAAAAGATGTATTTATTTATTTTTGCTTAGAAGAACTGGGGTATAGGCCAGAGGTGTGGGGGGTGAGAGGATCACCAGAGACAGAGTAGGGAGCTGAACAGGCAGATATACACACTGCTAAGGGGAGCAGGGTGCAGGCAGGAGAGGTCTGCTGTGCCATATGTGGGTTAGCTCCCTGGTCAGGGATCGAACTCAGGCCATAGCAGTGATAGTGTTGAAACTTAACCCCAATGCTACCAGAGAGGCCCTCTCATCTTACTTTAATATAGTCAGGTATGATAGCCTCTGATTTATACATCTTTGATTTGTTCTTATGTTTCCTGATACCAAGGGAACTAATCAGAAATTTTCTTCTAATGAACTTTATGTAATGCATACTAACTTTTTTATGCAAATCTTTAATCCACTTAAAATTCATCTTGATGCATCTAAATAGCATATATGAGTGATCTTATACCTCTTCATCCTCATCAACATTTGATGTTATCACTTTTTTTATCTTATTTTGCAATTTAATTCAATTTCTAAATTATTTTTCAGTGTATATTTTTAAGTTGCACAGCATAATATTTTAACTTACGTCTATTGTGAATATGCATCTCCACAATGTATAACCAACATCCATCATCTCATATTGATATAATAAAAGCAAGCATAAAGTTGAAATGCAATATTTCCTTATGATGAGAATTCAGAACGTACCATCTTAACAATTTTCATTCTTAATTCTAAATAAGTATTCAAGTCTAGATAAATATTAGTTCTTCCACAAAGGTAGAATGATTTTTTTCCTGCTTTATTTTTCTTTTCAAGATTGTTTTAGTTACTCTAGTGTCTTTTTGTGTAATTGTAGAATGAACTTGCTTTTGCCCACAACACAAAAACATCTCATTTGGATATTTGGATTTTAGTTGAAATTCTAGTAAACTTATAAATAACATTGGGGAGAATTCCCATCTTTTAGTCAATGGGCACAGTGCCTCTCAATTTATTTTGGGCTTTTTTTATTTTATTCTTTCATCAGCTTTTTATGATTTTTAACATACATATTCTATAGATATTTCATTAAGTATATGCCTAGTTAATCCATTGTGTTTATAATGTTTTAACTTATTATTGTGTTGTTTTTATTTTGATTTCCACATGCTTATTTGTATTAACAGCATATAGAATTGCAAATGATTTTTGTGTGTGTATTTGAATCCTATGATATGAACAATCTAACTTATCAATTCTAGAGGTTTTTTTTTGTTTATTTTACAGTTTGCTGTGGATTTTCCATATAGATATTCATGACATATGTGAATAGAGATAATTTTATCTTTCCTTTCAGTCTGTATGCTTTTATTTATTTAGTATTACCTTACTTCTGGGAATTCCAGAACTATATTGTGTTAGATGGTGAGAGCAGACATCCTTGTCTTGCTCCCGGTCTTAAAGGGAAAGCATGCTCTCTAAGAAATCCTAAAATTAAAGATTAAATGTCAAAAATGAATGGCAAATTAATGTCTATGCCATTCCACTAAATCTGTACATTCCCACCTATTTACTTGTTATTTCTCCTCCGGGGATGCTGCTCTCAGTACCAGCATGGATCGACTCCTTTACCTCCTTCAATCTGAAAAAGCAGAAACAAACAAACAAGCAACAACAAAAGCAAAATTAGGATATGAAGGGGAAAAAAGAGAGTCTTATCACAGAAACCTTCCCTGACCACATTATTGAATATTGTACTTTCTTTTTTTTTTTTTTTTTTAAAAAGAGGTGATGATCACTATCATTTTTTTTTTTTTAAGATTTATTTATTTATTTATACAAGCAGTGGGTACAGTCAGAAGCACGGGAGGGTGAGAGAATTCACCAGAGCCAGAGGGGAGAGCAGAGCAGGCAGACTGATGAAACACACTGCTGAGGGGAGCAGCGGGCGGCAGGAGAGGTCTGCGCGCCATGTGGGACGCTCGCCCAGTGGCGGGGGATCGAACCGGCACTGCAGAGGCTGCGGGCAGCCTCGCAGCCCAGCGCTCAACCGCTGCGCCACCGGGGAGGCCCTGAATATTGTACTTTCTTTATTTGAATTATCTTTGCTCTCCTTCCCTGTTTCATTTTCTTCATGAATTTATCACCTTCATGTGGTGGTGTATGCATATGTGTAATTTACTAGTTTATTATCTTCCCTTCAACTGATTGCAGATTTCATATATGTAGGGGTTATTTTTTTTTGTTTTGTTTTCTCCACTGTTGTATCTAAAACGATCCAAACAATGTTTGCACATCTCAAATGTTTGATTAATATCGTAAAATGTGTAACTAAATAACACAAAGTATGAATATGTGATAATCTCTTCCATGAACAGAGTATTCATTATAATCTGTTTATTTGGGCCACTGAGATTTAGAGTAGGCATCATGAGCAAATAAATATCCTTGTCAACTTGATTAAACTTTTCTTTTTGCTACTAACATCATTCTTAGTGACTACAATGTATATTCAGTATATCCTTAGAAATAATAGAAGCACTAAGGAGATTAACTAGGTAAAGTATGGAATACTTTATTTTCTTTTAAGAAAATGTGCTTTGCATATATCTGCAATCTTACCTGACATGTAATGTAACCGAGTAAGACTCATATGTACAAACTAGACATACAATTGATTTATGGTGATAAATTAACAGAATTTTTCAAAAATCTAATGAGTAGAAAATGGAAAATGAGAAAAATAAACCTTATTAATTTTCCTTAGACCTTATAACATTAAACTTATAGAACATATGAACTACTTGGACTCATTGTGATAAGTGTCTGTCTCCTGATTTTGCTGCCTTTATTTTGATTGTCTCTGCCTCAGTTGCCTAGACTTCCAGCTGCTCCATTGTAAGAAATGATGGCAGAATCTAATTTCAGTCTCACATAACTGCAGGGTGATGCTCAAAGAGAGGGGCTTTAGAATCAATTAGTCCTGGCTTATTATCCAGTTTCACACACTACTAACTGTAGGATTTCTTCAAGTCTCAGTTTTCCCATGTTGAAAAGTGGGATTATTGACTTCATACAACAGTCAAAGGATGATGAAAATGCAAGACTGGTGGCAAGATTTCTCTAAATTTCGAAGGACCTTTGAACATTGGGGGTTAAACATTTTTTACAGATCTGAAAGTATAAGATACATAATACATACTTGTTGAATTTAACAATGAAAATATGAACTGATAATTTACTCATAGTTGTACGTATATTGCTTTAAATAAGCAGTTTTTGTTCATGGTTGCAGAAATATTTATATATTAAAGTTTGTATAGACTTTTTTTATTTCTTAAAGCTTTATATTATAGGGAAATTTTAGACTCATAATATAATTGACATGAAGGTGGACAGGCTTCTTACATATTCCCTGATCCCAAATATGCCTCAACTCCCCCATCAATATCAGTCACCAGAATGGTGAATCTTTTTTAACCAATAATAAAACTACTTTGAAATATCATAATCCCATAAAGTGTATATTTTTCCTAAGGATTCTCCCATAATATTTTACATTCATTGGGTTTGGACAAATATATACTAACTTATCTTCATTATCATTATAGTATACAGAGTATTCTTGTTATAGATAAGATTGTTTTATAACATTATTTTATAACTTACATATGTGAATAGTGACCAAAAAATCTCAACCTAAATTAATGTTGAGCACAGTTTATATCATTTGAAAGAAAAAAAGAAAGAATATGTTCATTAGTTCCCATTTGTTGATTTTTTCCAGGTTCTTTTATGTATCCAAAGGAATAGGAAACATTAAAACACATCAGACAGCCTAAGGCGGAGGAGGGCACCCTGAGGAGCCTTGTTAACTTGATGTACATACTAGACATATGTCCATGTGGGAAGAGCAAAATTGAATAGACAAGCAAAATAGGAAAATATGCAGGTAACACTTGCAAACTTTTTATCATCACAAGTTGTTTTTATAGAAATGTGGTATGATTCTATCATCCTTGTTCTACACATTAGGAAACCGAAGAACAGAAAAGTTGCTGTATTTGCCCCAATTTCACACAACTAGTTAAGTGATGGAATCAGTTAGAAACCCAAGCAGGGCCTCCCATGTGACCTAGGGATTAAGTCTAAGTGCTATAACCTCTAAGTCTGAGTTCGATCCCCAGCCAGTAAACTAACCCACATATGGCACAGCAGACCTCTCCTGTCTCATCCACTGCTCCCCTTAGTGTATTTCAGTAAATATGCTTGTTCTGGTCCCCACTCAGTCTCTGGTGAATCCTCTCTGCCCCTCACCCCCACCACCACACACACACATCTGGTCTACACCTTAGTTCTTCTATGTAAAATAAAAAACCCAAACAGACTGACATCACACCCATCGGGAGCAAAATACATGTTTGAGATTACCTTTCTTTTATATGTTTATCATTTCAAATACGAATGAGTAAAGTGGCAAATCCACTCTATGTGCCTGAAAACTTTTGAAACCCCAGTTCATGGACTATTTCCAGGAAGGCTTCACCCTGAGCTATACACACTGGAGAGAAATTGACCACATCTCTTCTATGAGACTGGCAGTGGAAATTAACATATTAAAACCCTGATAAAACGGTAGTAAAATAGACCATTTAACTTGGCAGTTAAAAAAACAATGTATTAGTGTATGGAGATAATGTATTCTCCTTTGTGCAGCTATCGAGAGCCCTTGATGTGGTATCCCTTTAATACTACCTTGGGAAGTATGACTTGAGGTCATTCTCAAATTAGGACCCAGGGGTGATGCCAGCAAATTTCCTTCTATAGGAAAATTCAGCACACTAATTAGCCTTGTGGCGCCTCAGATCTTCCTTGGAACAATTTTCTGACATAGTCCTGATGCAAATGTCACTTTTTGTTTCTTTGTTTTTCAACATTGGTGAAAGCAGTAAACTTTAACTTGCTGGCTTATGGTATTATGGGACAATATTTTCCATTAAGCAAACACAGCCCCTAGTATTTGTTATTAATTAGAAGTTTTAAGAAAACACTTCAAATAAAAAGTTTAATATTTTGCAAGCTTTAGGATTCCCAGTTGAAATAGAAAAAAAAGGTGAAGCTAAAAAATTAGTAAGCCTGTTTTCTAATTAGTAACAAAACTCGGTATTCGGGGGCTGCAGTTCAGGCTTAATCAGCAGTTTTTTACCTTTACAATTTTTGAGGAGACAACTGGGTCAGATTCTAAGTGGGTTCCCATACCTCAGTGTCTTTTGTCTCTTGAAATGAACAGGAAACATCAAAACAACCCATTTCTCGAGAAGGGCATCCAGAAGAAATGGTGGACATCAGTGAAGAGAGAAAGGCGATTGTGTCCAATTGAAGTGTGCTCTAAACACATTCTCAAGCAAAAACCAGAAGACTTAATTGGAACATGAAACATCATGCAGTTTTGGCATTAGAATGCAGATGATTCTAAAGCCCTGGGCAAATCACTTTACATCTTAGTTTTCCAGGATCTTCATTTGAAAAGTATGTTCTAACATATTTATATTTCTTTTAGCTTTGTGAGTTGTACTATAGAACTCCTTATCTATTTCTATAACCCAGTTTCTTCCAAAAACTTTTAGGAAAAGTGTGGACTTTTATCCAAAAGTGTGGACAATTAAGATAAGTTACATTAAAAAAAAAATCAAGCAAAGGATTCAGATGAGACCCTAGTTACATGAGCACACAGAAGTGCAGACATGCAGCAAGGACACTCGCTCTTCTTAGCGACTATTGGTTTAGTTCATTATCGACCAGGAGCTAATTCCAAAAGAGAAATGTTAGACATGTTTTGTATTATGAACAAGCACTACTGTCTGGTGGCTGGAAGCAGTGAGGCATTATTGGCGTGCAGTGTCGGCCACCCCTGGTGTGAGCTCCCTGAGAGGGTCTGTACACACGGTACTGCAACAACAGCAAGCAGAGGTTGATCCCCCATGATACCTGTGTGAACAGCCTCTGACGTACGTTCTTCTACACCCATCATTAATGCCTGCCACAGCTTTGATTGCATCTCCACAGTGAGGCTTTCAAAACAACTATTTTTTTTATAACATTGTTCAAAAAAGCCAAAACCATTTTTTGTTGTGTTTTGTCAGAGTATCGAGTCCCTGACTCAGTACTCCTAAACCAAGAATATCAGTTTCTGTTTAGTGCTCAAATAAATGTAAACATCAGAGTCCTACTAGCAAAAAGTTTCTGATTTGGAGGATAATAATTCATTCAATTTGAAAAACCATTATCTGCCCTTAAAAGAATATGTTTATGTGACTTTAATAACTTACTATTACTTTTTATGATCAGTGCTTGGTAGGAAATGCACTTCCCTCAGCCCCTGTGTTAGCAGGGAAGCTGTACTAGAATATTCTACCAGCTGGCCCTGTGACTCTCTTCTTTATCCCTCTTATCTTCAGATGCTCACCTATATAGTAAAGTTAATGGTGTCTGACTTATATATGTAGTGATGATTAGTGTGAAATTTATTTTATCCATTTAAGAATTATTTACTGGATGGTTCTATTCCACATGCTAAACTAAACATTAAGTCAGAAATGGAAAAGATGATGGTTATCATCTAGTGATAATACACATGAAACCTGTAAAATAACATTTAAATATTAGTTATAGTTATTGCTCAGAGATAATGCTTATGTTTTAAGTAAAAGTAGAATATAAGGGACATTAGGTCTGAGTACAAGTAAAAATTACAACGATTACTATTGTAATGTCTCCTTTATCTTCCGAATGCTTCCCATCTACTCGTGCTGTTTGGAAAACTAGATGGCAAAATCTCTGCAGCTATAATTTGCTTGAAATGTGGGTATCTGTTTGAGGGAAGCGCAAGATATTTTTTTTTATGGTAAGATATACCTAAATTGTGCTATATCTAATATCCGTTCATATAAATATTCCAGTGTCATTGTGTTAGGTGATCTGATATATATAAAAAGTCACAAAATGTAGTTCATATCACAATTTGATAGAGTAGATACTACCCCTTAAAATGTTAATTGGGAGAGTTATAGCATTATTCATTTACACAGAACATCATATGAAATATGAAAGGATGTCCTTGCTGAAAAGCCTGTAATTGCAACGTGACTTTCTCTGTGAATGAAAATAATAAAAAAAGAAGTCCTCCCTCCATTTGGACAGATGCAGCTTTACAGAAGGGCTCACAGTTTGGGTAGTTAGCATGTGATGAGTACAAGCCCTTCTTAACCCCTTGGCTCTTGGCTGGGCATCTTTGGATAAATTCTAAAACACAGGAAAGTTAAAACAAGGAAATTAATGTCACTGGAATGAAGGAAAGAGTAGTAAAAGATTAGTTAGAAAATTAGTAAAACAATATTGTCCTCTAGATATTAAAAGAAGAAAAGCTACCTTTAAACTAATTATTCTTTTTAGGAAGGTTTTATGAAAGATGAAGAGAATGATTGCATTTGGAAGTGTTGGTAGGATTTGCATAGGTGGAAAAAGAAATAGAGCTACTTTCAATTTGCTAGTTGAAAGAGAATGCACAAAAATATAAACGTGGGAGAAGGATATTTGTAGAACCAGCTGGTTTAAGCATTTGCTGAGGTGATGGTGCACGGTGCATTGGTGCATTGGTGAAGGAAATTCTCTATGGAGACTACACTTGAGGGGGTGGGGGGAAGCAAACATTATTTAAAAATGGACAATGGTATTAAAATTAATTTTAAAAAATTAAAAGAAAAATAAGAGGGGAGGGCCTCCCTGGTGGCACAAAGGGAAAAGACTCAGCACTGTGAAGATATCCACAGCAACTGAAGCACGATTTTGATCCCTGGCCAGGAAGGTGACCCACATGGCGCAGCAGATCTCTCGTGTCTTGCCCACTGCTCCCCTCAGCAGTGTATTTCAGTATATCTGCCTGTTCTGCTCCCCACTCTGTCTCTCGTGAATGCTCTCACCACCACCCCCCACACGTCTGGCCTGTACCCCACTTCTTGTATGCATAAATCAATCTTTAAAATATATATATATATATATATATAAAATATATGAGGGGAAATGTAATTGGCGCCAGATGACAGAGGAGTTTTAATATTAGAATAGAGAGTTTAAACTCTGTGCTTTAGGCAACAGCAAATTGTTGACGCATTTAGAGGAAAGAATTGATATAACTAAAAGAAATATTTTGGAAAATATTAGTACAGTGCAAATGATTTTCCACTTAAAATGGAAATCAGTAATATACAATTGTCACAGAGAGATGCAAATTGAAGATAATGTAAATAATATCACCTCTAATTCAACTACATGGAGGTAATGACAACTAATGCTTTGTATACTTAAACCTAGATTCATTCTGTGGCTGTAAGTACATTTTCTACTGTATATATTATAAAAATGGTGTCACACTGTACATAGTATTTTAAAAATACTTTGTAATTTAACAAAATAATTCAAATTTATAGTTAATACGGCACTATAGTAAGTTTAAACATTAACACACACCTTCTGTTCCAACTCCATAAAAATTAAGCACACACACACACACACACACACACACACACACACACACACACACGGACCTCCCCTAGTGGCGCAGTGGTTGAGCGCTGGATTGCGAAGCTGCCCGCAGCCTCTGCAGCGCCGGTTCCATCCCTGGCTGCTCCCTGGCCACTGGAGGAGGGTCCCACATGGCGCACAGACCTCTCCTGCCGCCCGCTGCTCCCCTCAGCAGTGTACTTCGGTCCTTCTGCCTGCTCTGCTCCCTGCTCTGGCTCTGGTGAATTCTCTCACCATCCCGCGCTTCTGACTGTACCCAGTGCTTGTATAAATAAATAAAAATAAAATCTTTAAAAAAAATTAAGCACACAGGTACACAAACACATATATGTGTATAAACTCAATATAAATATAAGCACTGTATAAATGAACTTTCATTTGTACACAATATGAAAGGACAAAACAAAAAAGAAGACTGCAGTCATAGACACAGACAAAACTCTATTAGATATGATTAAAAAATGGTCAATAAATTCCCAAACAATAATTAATTGAACGATTCATCAGTTGATTCAAAAATAATTTATTGAAAAACTGAAAATAGTTATGGATATAATTGAGATTTAAAAATCAAAACACCCAGTAAGCTACTAATAACTCAGCAAATCAGATAATAATAAAAGTTGAATAAGATATAGGGAAATTGGAAACATCATCTACTACTTACTGGAATTCCTTTATAAAGCTTCTGCACAGTGAAAGTTTATCAAAAATAAAAGCACCTCACTATATAGAAGATATTTGCATGTCATACATCTGACAATTAGTTAAATTCAAAATTTATAAAGAGCTCACAAAATTCAATAACAAGAACAAACCAACTTGGTTCTCCCTAGTGTCACAAGGGGTTAGGTCTCAGCACTATGAAGCTATCGACAGCCACTATGGCATAAGTTCAATCGTCGAAGAGGGAGCTAACCCACTGGCGCAGAAGACCTCTCCTCTCTCACTCACTGCTCCCCTAAACAGTGCTTTCAGTCCGTCTGCCTGTTCTGTTCCCCACTCTCTGTCTGGTGAATCCTCTCACCCTCCCGTGCTTCTGGCATGCACCCCACTTCTTGTATAAATGAATAAATCTTTTTTAAATAAAAACATAGATGAAATCTTGTCACTTGCCATAACAGGGATTGACATGGAAGATATATTAAGTGTAATAAAATAAGTCAAAAATCAGATAGAGAAAGGCAAATGCCTTTTTATTTCACTTAAACGTGGTATTTAGAGACACAAAGCAAGCAAATGAAAAAAAAAAAAAAATTAATAGTGACCAGACGAAAAGGGTGTAGGTAGTAGTTAAAAGGAGTCATTGGTATGTATGGTGAAGAATATATCATCACCTTTATTGATGAACTAAAAATAGTGCATACAAACATTGATCTTTAATGATGTACAGCTGAAACTCCCATAATATTATAATGCAATGTTATTCATTTAAAAAAAATAAAGCCTTTCTGTTTGTGATAATTTGTAGAGTTGGATTGGCACACATAATGGTAAAGTGTTGCAGTGATTACTGTTTTCTAATGATTCATAAACATAGCATGATAAATCAATGTGGTCAGATTTGAGCAACTGCTGAATCTGAGCAAAGGGCATAAAGAAATTATTGGTACTTTTCCTGCCATTTTTATGTAAATGTAGAGTTGATTCAAAATAAAAATTTCTAACATAAAGTAAAAACACAAAGACAAGTGAAATAAAGAAAACCCAATCCATCTAGCAACATGCAGATATGGTTCCTCCTTAAAAGAAAACTGAAATTCTGTAATTTGAGATTTCTTGAAGTTTTGTCAGTCTGCTATTCACAGTGAATTTATAACACCAGATTAACTATTGAAAAAAAAACAACCCTGAGGGGTCTGCCTGGTGGCTCAAGGGGTTAAGCACAGCACTGTGAAGCTGTCTGCAGCCTCTGCAGCATGAGTTCCATCCCTGGCCAGCCAGGGAGCTACCCACATGGTGCAGCAGACCTCTCCTGTCTCCCCGCTGCTCCCCTCAGCAGTGTATTTTAGTTGATCTGCCTGTTCTGTTCCCCACTCTGTCTCTGTGAATCCTCTCACCCCAACATACCTCTGGTCTGTACCCCTGCTTGTGTATGCATAAATAAATCTTTAAAAAAAAATGAACTTGGCTTTAAAAAGAAAAAAGAAAAAAGAACCCTGTAAAAAAGAAAAACTCCATTGATGTGCATCTGATAATTAGTTTTACTATTCATATTTAAATTTATTTATTTACATTAATGGAGTTTATAAAAGATGAGTGAAGTTTTTGTGATTCTGATGAACTTTAATCAAAACATAAATGATAAAATATCATAATTAAATGATAAAATGTTATAATTAAATATCGATACAGAAATTGTGTTTACATTTCCTGACTTCACCTCATTTTACATATTATTAGTGGTGCTTATGAATCACAAAACATTAATATTTTATTCAAATCTCAGATTTTGATTTATTTTCCTACCACTCTGATATATTGGTTAATTGTTCACATAGACCTAAATTTGCATTGTTCACTACTATACTATAGTAGTAATTCTGAATTTGAGTCTGCATTAGGTCAAGAAAAATGTGTAGATTGTTAAGGAATTTATCTTAATGCATCCTTGGTTGAGAATAAAAAGTAATCATAATACTCTCTCTATTATTTATACCAATATCTCTATTCTATTGAGAGACCAGATCTGTTTAAAACCAGATCTGTTTAAAACCAGATCATTGCAATCATCTTAAAATCAGGGAGACAAGAATTGTCCTGCTCTTCCTAGCATTGTCAAGTCACCAGATCCACCTGTATATTTATTGTGTATCTTATCCCACATGAGGAGACCTCTGTTACTTCACTCCCTCATAGCTTAAACCTGCAGTTTACACTGGCCTGTCTCATTTTCCCCATATTACTTGCCCCTGAATTTGTTTCTCACTGAAGATCTGGGAAGACCCATAGTAGCTGACTCTCACTGCCTGCTATGGAAAGCTGTGTGGAGGTTCCTCAATCTGCTAAAAGTGGAGCTTCCATATGATGCAACAATTCCACTCTTAGGGATCTACCCAAAGGACACAAAAACATTAATGCAAAAGGACATCTGAACCCCATGTTTATTGTAGTACTATTTACAAATAGCTAAGCTATGGAAACAACCCAAATGCCCAAAAATGGATGACTGGATCAAGAAAATGTGGTATACGCAATGGAATATTACTCAGCAATCAAAAAAGATAAACTCATGCCATTTGCAGCAACATGGATGGAGCTGGAAGGGATCATGCTCAGCGAAATAAGCCAGAAAGAAAAAGAAAAGTACCAGATGGCATTTTTACAGCAGGAATGTAGAGGACCCAAATAAAGGATCAGGAAAAAAAGTCACTATAATAAAGTAAAAATCAAACTCAAGAGGCAACTATAAACCAGAGACATTCTGTGGGGGTGGAGGGGGTGGGAGATGGAAATAGAATCAAAACAGGGGTGGGAAGAGCACTAGGGACCATGGTGACAGTTCACGGGTGAATGGGTGGTGGGAATTTCACGGGGACTATAACTGAGATGAAAATGCATGCATTGCACAAAAATGAAAAATGTTGTAAAAAATATATAAAATATAAAGAAAATGTCAGGTACTCACAAACACTATGTTATTTAATTCTCACCAAAATACATTGCAGTGGATAGGTTTCCACTTCTGCCAAAGTGGAGTAATACCATTCTTCACAGGGATTCCCTTTACAACTAACATTGCCTGAACATAAAACAACACACAAGGTTGGGAGTCTCTGTAAGATGGACAGAGGAACTCGTGCTGCTTAGAGTCCCAAGGACTTGGCAACCACACAGCAGTGAGCTCCCTACATCTATATATTTTCAAACGATTCTCTAAAAGTCTTCGGAATTGCAACAGGCAAAAAACGAGAAAACATGTTACACCCACCCAGATATCCAAGAAATGGGTAACTTAACAACACAGAAGTTCTTTAGCAACAGGTTTTGTCTCCAACTAAACACCAGCAGAGAAAACTGCATGTTATTCTCCTCCCCACCCCACCATTTAGGTTTCACTGCGCATGAGCAGTGAATTGTGGGTTTTTCTTTCTCTCAGTTTCTCGTTCCCTTCATTCCACCAACCCTCCCAAACAGGCAGAGTGCTCCCCAGATTGCCTCACCAAAAAGTTTATTTTCCATCCTCTCTCCCCTGCCTAGATCATATCATCAGGGAGCTAAGCTCACACCCCACCCAGGAACAAGGAGACTTTCCCAGACTGGGTCAGAGATGAACAACTAGTAAACACATCAATTTCTCCTCTTCCATGTGACCAGAGATGCAGGCAGGAGCTTTTCTTCCACCCCCCCCCATAGTTACTGGAGGGAATGGGATGTGTTTTGGCAGGGCTAATTGATATTCCACTCACATCTCCCTGTTGTGAGGAATGGGGCAGCTTCTGCCTTCCGCCATTAGCAATAAATCAGTGTGACTCAGTCCTGTTTTCACCTCCCTCGTGGCAGCAGAGCCCAGCAAGGAGCTGATATTCCACTTCCACTTCCAGGTAATGAGGGATGAGAGCCCATATCCCACTTTGCTGGGTATGTTATCAGTAGATTGAGCATACAGCTGACTTCCATTCCTGTAGGTGGGACAATGAATGGCAGCTCCCCACTTTGTCAGGATGATGGCAAGTGGATACCAAACACAAACAACCTGGCCTTTAAATCTATACCTAATTATTGGGACTACCTATCAAAAAGAGTCGTCCATTTTCCTATGTCCCAGTCCTGTGGGAATTAGCACTGTCAGCTCAGCACATCTAGGCAATTGCATACAATAAGTTTTCCAAAAGATTTGACTTCCAGAGAAATTACTTGAATCTTAGAAGTCTGGGCAGGAGATGCCAACCTGTCTCCTGGCCTTGCTCTCATTTGTGCAAGGGTGCAGAACTGCCCCTATGCAGAGCCATCCTTGCTATCTCGAGGCTGGAATGGACAGGACTGGGAGCAGGTACTCTAAAGCTAAATCCCCACAATCAGAACCTTACATGAATAGAGTTCTATGAGAGGACAGAGAGAGCATGTTGTGTCATGGGCAACTGTTATAGATTCTATCATGTTTGGATAACAAATATATATTTTTTGAATGAATGAGCAAACATTTTCACTTTGGGTAAGTACATTTAAATCTAGAATGAGCTCACGAGATACTAAGCCTGTCTAGAAGTAGGTGGATCAAAAACAGGCTGCAGGAGGGGGAAGAGGCACTTTCCATCATAAAATTATTGATAGCGAACTCTAAATGGACCAAAGACTGTATCTATACCCAATGTCATTTCTTCTTTAGAAATAATACTAATTATTATTAGTACTAATACAAACTGCTATCAAACAAGTCAGCTGTAGGTCTCAAATAATTTTGTTTCCATATGGATGAATATGTCGATAATTGTTACTCTCTCTTAATTACAGGTTTGTTCAAGTTAAAGTGAGTTGCCAATATTCCCTGAATTCCTAAGAGGAAGAAGTTAGAGGGAGAGGAATTCCCCATGATTGCGTAACACTGTGAAGTCAAGCACCCTGGAGGGATGGACACTTACCACCACTTGAACAGCACATGTAACCTTTGTTTTCCATGGGTTCAAATCTCCCCTGACAATTGAACTTCTCAATAATCATCAGCTCTGTAGCATTATTCCACTAGAAGACACATGCATTTGCTTGTCACAGAGCTATGCTTGTTTTCTTTACTATCCCAGCACTAGAAGCAGAGTAACTGAATTCTCTAATTGCACTGAGGGTACTGGTCTCTTTAATGTCTATTTAACAAATCAAGTCAACAATCTCACAAAGAAATCTTCTGAGGTAGACAAATAGTTAAGCAGGTGAGTTTTTGCTTTTCTTAGCAATCGGAATTGACAGCATTCAATGATTTCTTTCAACAAGAGTGAATAGCAATAGTATTATTACCATGCTGTCACTGTGTTTTTAATATTAATAATTGTTTCCACTATGTTGGGGTCAAGCATGAAGTCTATGAGTTATTCTGGCAGAAACAAAAAATGGCAATAGGATAGGGAGATTCATTTGCTTAGAAAATACGATTGTCCAGGGTTGAATCCATGTGCACTGGAGAAATAGATGATGTTCAGAAGAGAGGAATTGCTTGACAATAATTGTGGGAGTAACTCTACTCACTGTGTCTCTGCTTTTTATTTCTATCAAAAAGCAATAGATTTAATTCAACTTCTAAACTTCCTGATGGAATGGCTTCATTAAAAAAATGGTAAATTATTTCAAACATACAGTGACAGTATCCATACACACATCAAACAAATGCAAAGCAGGCTTAGATTGAATAGTGTATGCTTCATATTCTTTGAAATATACTGTTGAGGTCCTTTTTCTAACTTTCCCAACTGTCATTTTCCTCTCCTCTGCACAAATACATGCTTCTGCAGTTGACATTATCATTTATAGATACTTTTATAGTTTTACTCCATTGGAAGATTTCACATTCAATATAGTATTGTTTGATGTGTTTTGAAATTTACAGTAGTGGGAAATCGTTCTACACGTTCATTTGTGACCTTCTTTCACTAATGTTTCTAGTATATTTTCATATATGTTTGCATTTTCATCTTTCTAAAATGTCAGTCCTAACATGTAAATCCTCAGATAACATTTTCAACTCTCTCACAACATAAAAGTAAGTCTCTTCCAATATGACATAAAATGCAAGAGCAGGAATTACATAACTTATTTCTAGCCTGAAATCTACCTAATCTAGTAGAAAATGTTGGAAAACAATTTATAAGTGAATAAATCATCCTCTGTACCCAACTTTTGTCATTAAACCAAAGAATAACTGAAGCAGTGGAAGCAGAATTACTTTAAAAGACACTGAGTTCAGTACACACACAAGGTCATGCTCCTAACTCAGTGGCCAAAATAGTAATTGTGCTCAAATTGTTGCCTGCTTTCACACGCTCTGCAAGCGTGCTGTCTATGTCACCACAAAAGCAGCCCAGGGGGCCTCCCTGGTGACTCAAGGGGTTAAGACACAGCACTATGAAGCTATCCACAGCCACTGCAGCACAATTTTGATCCCTGGCCAAGGAGCTACCCACATGGCACAGAAGAACTCTCTTGACTTGCCTGCTGCTCCCCTCAACAGAGTGTTTCAGTCAGTCTGCCTTTTCTGTTTGCCACTCTGGTAAATCTGCCTTTTCTGTTTGCCACTCTGCCTTTTCTGTTTGCCACTCTGTCTCTGGTAAATCCTCTCACCCACCACACCTCTGGCCTGTACCCCAGTTCTTGTATGCATAAATAAATAAATCTTAAAAAAAAAAAAAAAAACAGTCTAGGCAACTGAAGCCCAGCACCAGGCTTCATACCTACACTTCACTGTCACTTCTAACTCTGACCTTGAGGACAGTCCTAGGGAAGGACAGCACTGTTTTTTCATACTTTAAATTAAAAACAGTGCTAGTCACCATGTGATTCTGATTGGGTATTAGTATATGGAGCAATGGTCAATTATTACTTCTTGTTTCTGATGGGTTATTAATCTTATGGTACTCTTATATTATTCTCATCAATTACACTCCCCACTAAAAAACAAAAACAAAAACAAAACAAAAACAAAAAAGCATAAGAATGTTTAAAGTCCCAGGATCTACAATTGCCTTTTGTTACACACTTTTGAGTCCTCTCTGAACCCACATTTGCCCTGTCTGCTTTCCTACCTGGGCTGTGTTCTGCAGAATAGTGGCTCTGCAGTCAGTCTCCCTGGTGAGCCACCTCTCCCTCTCCCCAGCAGATACACCTCATTCTTCCAGCATTTACTTTTCATTTTATGTGAGTTTGAATTTCATTCTGTAGTAATGATGGCTCTGAAATGCGTGTTTCTCTTCATTGAAACTCTTTCGTATAGATTATGACTTGCTTTAAATTGTTCCTTTTTCACTCACTGACACCTTTCCTCAAGATTACCTCACTCCTGGTCAATAAAAATAAAAGTGCAGTAGCATTTACCAGCTCTTGTTTCTCGGCCTCATACCTTCACTCTTATATTCTGCTCTGTGATGATGTGTTGAGACTCAGAACCAGATCCCTGCCTTGCCAGCGGCTCCCTGTCGGTGTCTACAGCTAGAGAGTGCAGGGGATGCTGCAAGGTGGCAGCAGGGAGACAGGACTTGCCCCCTCAATCTGCTTCCTTTACCTGTGAGGGTCACTTCAGCTTTATGTTTCCACTAGGAGGGATGCAATTCACAATAGAAGTGGTAACTTAATCTATTTGCAGTTTTTCCATCATTTAGAGGATCAATGTCTCTGTGACCCCTCAGAGACCTGCCTTTTCAAAGGTTGTATTCCCTGGGGAAACTTCAGAGACACCAGCCTCCCTCCTCAGCCATTCTCAGAAACTCGCAGCACTGCAGGTCTCTCTGCTCAAGGCATCTACATTTAAATAATCTCAGTTTCATATGTTTTGTTTAGCCAGCCCAGAGGAGGCTACCACCTCAATGGTATTTTAGTGCTCCCTTTTCACATTTTTAAATTCTTTATATGTAGTCAACAATTCTATGTATTCTCTTTTTCATTTCCGCCAAAATATCTGGTGTCATTTCTATCTCCCCACTAGACATGCATGATAGGGAATCTGCTAACAAAAGTAGTCCCAGGAAACAGACCTACAAAAATGAGACTCAGGAATGGGTTTAAATCTAAGTAAACTATGTCTGTAAAAAGTTATTAAATCTCTTTAGTGTTTTAGGCCACAAAATCATTGTCAGGGCTACTTCACTCTTTTGTTATCACATGAATGAAGCATTGCCACTACAAATGTACCCCAGGGTGAGTAGTGCACCCAATATGTAAACAACTGGGTATGACCAGATATGGCAAACAGATCATCCTTTATAAACACTGTTCAATAGAAAGAGATTGAGTGTGATTCTGGAGATATGAGTGCCAGACCTGACGACTATTACTCTTTAACTCAAAGTTCTCTTGTCAAAAAAAGGGGGGCTTTTGAGAATGAATATCTCCAAGTTCTTCTGAATTTCTAGATCTCTTTAAATCTAAGAATCATTTGTTTACCATAACTATGTATGGGTCTTTAAATTGACAGCTATGGCAATTGACTTAGGGAATGATAACATGAAAAGTTATACTGCCTGGTGAAACTAAAGAAAAACGTTCAAGTGGGCTGCCCTGGTGGCACAGGGATTAATGTCTCAGCACTATCAACCTATCGCCAGCCACTGAGACATGAGTTCAATTCCCTCCCAGGAGATAACCTACATGGCACAGCCGACCTCTTCTGTCTCACCTGCTGCTCCCTTCCGCAGTGTATTTCAGTAGATCCACCTGTTCTGCTCCCCAGTCTCCGGTGAATCCCCTCACCACCCCCCGCACCTCTGGCCTAGACCCCAGTTCTTGTATGCATAAATAAATAATAACTAATCTTTAAAAAAAGGAAACAAAATTGTTATCATTAAAGATAAGCATCCATTTAAGGTATTTGGGAAGGTCCTAAGAGTATACAATAAATGAAAAATACATCCAAGCAAATCTAATACAATTCAGTAAGGGCAGCAAGAGTCTGTTTTATTTACGTCAAAACAAGGAAGCATTTGAGGAACTCACAGGTATGCAGAAATTTAAAAAAATAGTTCTGAAATAACCAGTGGGTCAAAGAAGAAGTCAAACAGATATAAGAAAATATTTTATATAAATAAATAAATATTTAAATAATGCATAAATAAATATTAATTAAAACTTACTCTCTAACCCCCTAAAACCCATGAAAAGTAACTCAGTCAGTACTGAGGGAGAAATTTTAGCTGTAAATCACTGTAAATACCCTAATGTCTTGGAAAAGATCTGAAATTAATCTAATGTTCCACTTTAAGAAACTGGAGGTAAAAGAACAAATTAAACTTGACGCAAGCAGAAAGAAAAATAATAAAACAAAATATTAGTGAACCAAATGTAGTACCATATAAAAAGAATTATTCATCATTAAGTGGGAATGTAAGCTTGCTTTACATCTAAATATCAATAAATATAAAGAAACATATAATATAAAACAAAAAAAAAACTTCAATTGATTCAGAAAAATTCCCATACCTTTTTATGATAAAAACCCTCAACAAAGTAGAAGAAAACTTCCTTCACTTAAAAAAGTCAAGTGCAAAACCATATTTAATGGTGAAAGATTGGATGCTTTTATAAATTTAGAAACAAGAGGAAACATGTCTGATCTGGTCATTTCTGTTCAACATTCTACTGGAAGTTTTAGCTAAGGAAATTTTGCAAAAAAAAAAAAAGAACTAAATGTCACCCAGATTGGAAAAGAAGTGTAATAAGGGGATGAATTCAAAGGCTGTTACAGGTGGTGCCCCCTGGCAGGGGTGTCTGTAAGGATAGATAGCCAGGGGTGGGGGGTGGGGAGATGCAAACAAAGCATCTGTGGGGGTGGAGATTCTGATAAGAAATACAAGACACTGCGGAAGCATCCCCTGGGATTCAGCCTTAGGGATTTCAGCATTTTCAGAATTTCAGGGATTAGGGGGTCAGCCATTTCTGCCCCCACCATGCTGATATTCCAGAAGGCTGTTGCCTCTGAAGAACATGGAGAGGCTTCCAGCAGCCAGCCTCAGAGAGGAAAAGTTTGGAGGCTTTGCAAGGAACCAAGAACTTAAACTGTTCCCAGCGTTGCTGCTGTTAAAGCCTAGCAGGGAAGGCGAAGACCCGGAGCTGGCGCCTCACTGAGCTGCATGAGTGGGGCTGTTTGTCGGGTACTTCAGCAGCTGCAGCTGCTGCTTCGAGTGATATTGAAGGACTAAACATAGCAAGACAGCAGCCATTTTAAGGAAGACGACCATTTTGAAGAGCACAGCAGAGCCCAAGTTTTGTTTCAGGGTAAAACCACAAGAACCACAAGGCAAGGGTAAACAAAACTTAAAGGTTGCCAAAGAAAAGTACACAATCAGATTGAACTTGGTCCCTGTTGTGAAAGGTCCCCTTTTTCTGATATGAAAGGTCCCCTTTTTCTGCTGTCAACAAAATATAAAAAACAGCTTGTTACCCTTGAAGAGGTCCTTCTCTCAACCTGATGAGGCTGCTGAGTCAGTACACCAGGCAGAGTCGGACCCTAGCTTAAGCTAGCAATAAAGCCTTTTTGCTTTTGCATCTCTGGCTCCGTGTAGTTTTTGGGAACCCCGGAAGGAGTTGAGGCGCCAGCTCCTAACAGCTTGTCTTGTGCTGCACTGGGGCATCTCGGGCAGCCGCATGAGCATCTCCTGCTATGTCTTCTTCTGCTGTCTCTGAGTTGGATCCCGGCCTATAGTCTGGCTGCCACATGCCCCAGGCCTGCCATTGGTGAGAGGACGCCACCTCAGGAGCGTCTGTGTTTAGGACATTGCTTCAGGTGAGGTAAGTGGCCATTTGTGGCCTCGGTATCTCTTTATTTTCCCCAGTTTGTTAAATAAATCCCATTATTGTTGTTCTCTGAACCTGGTGGTCTTGCAATTGTGCGCACAGGTGAAGAACTCGGCTGGTGACTGGTGAACTAGTAGGGAAGGGTCCTTGGCCTGGTGCCCCTTGCATTATCAGAAGTAAAACTATCAGAAGTAAAACTATCTCTATTTGTAGATGATAGTATTGCATATGCGGAAAATCCTAGGGCAACTGCTAAAACACTATTAGAACTAATAAGTGACATCAAAAATTTTGCGAGACAAGCCGTGTGCAAAATCAATCGTACTTGCTTAATTGCAATTCACAATCTGAGAGTTGAGAAAAAATTATATTTATTATTATCACAGATAATAAATTAAGTAGGAGTAAATATTACAAAAGATACCAAACTTATATACTGAAAGCTCTAAAATTTTGTTTAAAGAAATTGTTTAAAGGGCCTCCCCAGTGGCGCAGCGGTTGAGCGCTGGGTTGGAAAGCTGCCCGCAGCCTCTGCAGCGCTGGTTCGATCTCCGGCCCCGGCAAGGGTCCCACTTGGCGCGCAGACCTCTCCTGCCGCCCGCTGCTCCCCTCAGCAGTGTACTTCATCAGTCTGCCTGCTCAGCTCTCCACTCTGACTCTGATGAATTCTTTCACCCTCCCATGCTTCTGACTGTACCCAATGCTTGTATAAATAAATAAATTAATTAAAAAAATTGTTTAAGAATCTAAATAAATGGAAAAAAAATCTATATTCATGGGTTATAAGACTTAGTACTGCTAAAATGGCAACACTGCCCAACCGCCTTCTTTTATAATTCAACAAACTAATTAAAAAATTCATATAGACTTGCAAGGTTCCTAGCATAGTGAAGAAAATGTTGAGAAAATAAGAATGAATTTGGATGACTCACCGTTCTCATTTTAAAACATTACACAGCAACAGTATTCAAAAACTGTGCCACTTGTATAAGGATAACTATATAGAACAATGGAATATAATTTAAAATCAAATTCTAACCCTTTCATCTATAGCCAATTTATTTTTGACACAGTGCTAAGATCTCTCAATGAGGAAAAAATACTTTTTTCAGCAATATCGCTGAAATAACTGTATAGTCAATTGTAAAAGAATGAAATTGGACCCTTTTCTTCATAACATATGTAAAATGCATTCAAATGGATCAAAGGCCAAAATGTAACAGCTAAAATTATAAAACTCTTACATGAAATCTTAAAGGTTAATCATCATGAACTTGAATTAGGCTGTGGGTTCTTAGATATGACACTGAAGCAGGAGCTATCAAAGGAAAAATAAATTGAGCTTCTTTAATGTGAAAATTTTTTGGTGTTTTAAAGATGCTATCAAGAAATTGAAAATAAATACAAAATCAAAGAAAATATAAATCACCTTTTTTGACAAGGGACATGTTTCAAGAACAAAGTAACAGGCAATTCATTTTTTTGAAATGCAATTTTAAGAAATTTACAAAAAATTATGAATAGGTATTTCTCCAAACTTGCAAATGGCCATGAAGTACATGAAAATTATTTGACATTATTAGTCATCAAGGAAGTGCAAATCAAAATCACAATAAAGTGCTACTTTATTTCCACTAGGATGATTAGAATCAAAAATTCATATAACAATCATTGATAAAAATGCAAGTCAAAGCTCTCACTCACTGCTGTAGAAATGCAAAATGATGCAGCAACTTTGACAAGCAATCAGCAGTTCCTCAAGCAATTGAACATGAAGTTAGCTTCTGATTCAGTATTTTCTCTCCTAGAGAACTCTACTCCCCAGAGAAATGGCACATGTCCACCAAAAACTGTTTATCAACGATTATAGCAGCAATGTGAACTATATTTAAAGTTGAAAACACTTCAAACGCTTGCTAATTAAAGAATGGAGTTTAAAATGTGGTATATCACAAGAGGGACTATTATTTGATCATGAAAAAAATCACAAAAGGCCATATCAACATAATTCTATTTGTATGAAATATCCAGAATAAGCAAATCTATAGATAAGGAGTCTATATTAGTGGTTATTTAGGTCTAAGCCAGGGTGAGTTCAAGGAGGTAATAGCTAAATAGCATGGGAATTCCTTTTTAAGGTGTTAAAAACCATTCTAAAATAGACTGGTGATAGTTGAAAATCCCTGTGAATATATGAAAAACATTGTAATTGTACATGGTAAGTGGATGAATTATATGGCTTGTGAATTACATCTTGATAAAGCTGTTAAAAAATGATCTGTGATGAGAATTTAGGCACAGGTTAAGCAAATGGAGTTATCTCAGTCATTGCATATTTGAATAACTGATGAGTTTAACAGAGTTTGGAATTCAGATGACTTTTTGCAGCTCGGAAGAATCAAAGGAGGGAGAGATTGAGGGGATTTAATTAGTGCCATTTTCATCCACTTGAGGGGTATTGGATCTTGGCAATTAATAGGGCAGAGGTTGGAAATAAGAGGGGCTGCTTTTCAGCTTATGGCACTTAGTACAGCTGAGATCATGGGATTTTGGGGTTCTTTGATGTGCAGTGAGAACCAGGTCCATTTACATGGAACAGAGAGAGGTCCAGGGAGGAGCAGGAACTCTCTCCAGAGGCCTGACCAGAAAGCTCTAGAAAAGGCCAGAGGATACACAGGCTGTGATCACTCCTATTTTCCTTTTGTTTGGAAAACCATCACTGCCACTGCCTTTTTCTCCCTATCAAGTTTTAATAGATTGCAGTATTTGTGAGGTCTTGTGTGTGGAGTCTTATTTCCTCCTGAGTGTTAAACAAAACTGTCCACTTTGCTTCTTTTTCCTATTTGTGTCTCCACTCTGCAGGACATTTCTATTATTTGGGCAGTGGCTCCATTCTGAAAACTAAGGTACATAAAGTGCAGTCTGAGATGCTTTAACGAATGTCTGAGATATAAGGCCAACTGGCCAAGAGGCCCAGACAACAGAGACTGCCTTCCGGATGGCCTCAGCGGTGCCCTGGAGAATTACCAACTCATGCCAGGCTCTGGGTCAATGTGTGATGAACAGTCACAAAGAACATTTGGAATTTCAGAGTTGACCGTTAATGGATTACTTTAACAATTTGCCATTTATCCTATTTATTTGGTGGGCAAAAAAGGAACTCATGTCTCACTTTACCCCTGAGATCGTTTCAAATACATGAAACAAAGAAGAGTGAGACAGTTGTTGAGGGGCATGTGGGGCCAATATGAACAGGAGGCTCAATTGTCACATCACAATTACATCACAGCATCAGCAGGGAAACTTGACCAGTTTCCAGCCTAAGTTGCTTGCTGTGTTAACTTTTTATGAAACTCTGAATTTACCTGTAACTGCAGGAATCCATATGTGAGACATTTTATTTTGTAGTGTTTCTGAATGTTAATTACCTTGCCTATCATGGAGTCTTGAATTGCATAGCTATGGGCATTCTAAAAATCAATCCATCAATGAATAAAACTGCTGACACTTTTTTTTAACCAAAATTGCTTTTATAATTAAAGACGTATGTTTTGTCTCAAATGTTTGTGAACTATGGAAGGAGCCTGTGGGGTAAGCTGAGATATGAGTTCCTTTTTTGCCCACAAAATAAATAGTATAAATGACAAATTGATAAAGTAATTCATTAACAGTCAACTCAGAAATTCCAAATGTTCTTTGTGACTGTGAATCCAAATGATCAGGTTACCTCTCAGTGCTAATATGGGAAGATGATTAAATGCACCCCCTTTAGGCTTTGGCCGCCAATGACTGAAACCCTGCAGCTGGTCAGAATGTGGATTTTAATAGCAAAGTGACACTGGTGTTAGATGCATTTTTTTCTCCCTTTCACTCTTTTTTTTAAATTTTATTTTATATACATTTTACATTATCTTTCATTTTTGCACAATGTATGCATTTTCATCTTGGTTATAGTCCCCATACAATTCCCACCCCCCAATTTACAGCAGCATGGGTGGGGCTGGAAGGGATCATGCTCAGGGAAATAAGCCAGAAAGAAAAAGAAAAATACCGGATGGTCTTACTCATAACAGGAATTTAGAAAACCTAAATAAGTGACCAGGAAAAAGACTAATTATAATAAAATCAAAATCAACAAGCAACAAGCAACTATAAACCAGAGATACACTATGGGGGCTAGGGGTGGGAGAGAAGGGAGTAGACACATTTTGAGTGCAGCCCTAGATGCATTATTTACTTTCTCAGTGAATCTTAAAAGTCATCTAACTTTTCTGGATCTCAGCTACTCAATCAGAAATGAAAAAAGTGAATCCGCTGCATGAAGTAGTTGTTTGAATTAAGCAGAAAAAAAGGGTATAGTATCTTTGAGCACAATCCTCAGCATATGTAAAACATTTGCTAAAGATCAGATGTTACTATACCAGGAGAAAAGCTCAAAAGTGCCTACTCGGTGCACAAAATTTCACTCACATCAGGATCATAGATTGTGAGAGGTGATAGGCCCAAAGACAGAAAGTACTTGGCCTGCTCCCCCTTACCTTGTTTTAAATAATAATTTTGATTATGAAGCATATTCATTTCTCATTAAATAACTTGCTTATTATACAAATGCAGAAAAAAAAAAACAGCACATTTTGAAAAGCAGTGTTTAAAGAGTACCACTATTAACTTTTTTGTCTGTAACTCCCATCAGTCTTTCTCATTCCCCCTCCCCTTTTGATGTGTTTCATAGTTTTGCTTTTCTTGATTTATGACTTTATTTTTAGGGAGGTTTTAGCTTTACAACAAAATTGACTTGAATATGCAGGGATTTTTCCACATTTCCCTGCCCCACTCATGCATAGCCTTCCTCATTACAACATCTTCTGCCACACTGGTATATTTATTACAATTGATGAAGTGATATTGACACGTCATAAACATCCAAGATCCATAATTTACAGTAAGGTTCACTCTTGGTGTACATTCTATGGGTTTGGAACCCCCAGTTCTTCTACACAAAAAAAAGTATGAAAAATCTACTAAAACACCCATTTTTAGATTTTTGTGTTTGTATATATGAAAAAAATATGCTTAGCTTTATTTAAAAAAAAAAAAAAACAAAACCTCCAAATGTATCCAAAGCAACTGCACAAATTTTCATTCTCACTAGTAGTTGAGAATTCCTGTTGCTTCATACATTTATTTTGCCATTGTTTTGTATTTTTGCCATTCGTATGCTGGTGTGTAATAACATTTCACTGTTGCTTTTTTGTTTATTTTCCAGATTATATGTAATGTAGATGTTTTATAGTTTTGATAACACTTAATAAAATACATTTTATACTCTTATTTAGTACATTTTGGGGGATTGTTATAAACTATACAACTTATTTGTTTGCTCTTTTTCTTTTTTAATTTTTTTTTTAAATATATATATGGGTAGTGGCACTATATATGACGGAGGGTAAGTGTTCACACCTCTTCGGATGCATGTTATCATACCAAGCCTGCTACCCAGAGTGGTGACACCCATAGTCCTCCACTGCAGTAGCTTAGGTCTTCTCACCCTTTTGCTCCACACCCCCTCCCTCTCCTTCTGATAGTCTCAATTCTAAAGTCAGATTCCTATGGTTTGTTTTGACTTAGTTTGTGCCTTTGTTTTGCTGCTTTATATTCCAAATATGATGAAATCATGTGACATTTGCCATTCTCTTTCTGAGTTATTTCACTTAGTATAGTCTCCCCTAATTCCATCTATCTGTCATAAAATGGCAAGATCTTTTTGTTTTCCCGCTAGCATTCCATTGTGTAGATGGACAGATACACTGTATAGATATGCAGATTTTTAATTCACTTCTCATTATATCCTTAGGTTGTTTCCATAACTGGCTAATGCAAATAACACTACAATGAACATAAGAGAGCATTTATCCTTCATTAGTATTTTTGTATTCTTTGGATAGATACCTAGGAACTGAAATAACTGGCTCATATGGTAGATTTTTTTTTTTTTTTTAATTTTGAGAAACCCAATGGTTTTCCATAGGGGCTGGATCAGTCTACATTCTCACTAACAATGCATGAGGGGTTCTTTTATTGCCATATTCTTGCTAATTATTATGTCAGGTCTTTTTGATATGGACCATTCTCACAGATATAATATGACATTTCATTGTGGTTTTGACATGCATTTTTCTGGCATAAGTGATGATGAACATTTTTAATGTGTCTATAGGTCATGGCAAAATAGTCACAAAAATAGTCAAAAAACTGCTTCTGAAAAATAGGTAGGAGGCCACAAAGCGTGGCAATTAAAGATGCTGACTTTAGAATCAGGCAATCCTGAGATCAAATGCTCTGCAAATTTCTAGGAATGAAGGTGTATTACTTTTACCTCTCTGAATTTTCACCTTCTTAGATTAAAATATGCATGGCAAGTAATTCTAAATTTTTTGAATTTAAAATGGGAGATTTAAACAAAATAGTGCATAAATCATTTAGCATAATGACTTATTTATAGGACTTTTCCAACAAATAGCAGTCATTATAATTATGATCATATTTAAATAACCACATCTTATCTTCCATATTCATTGCCTCCTCTTTCCCTCCAAGGACTTTTGCATTATTTAATTAACAATATAATAGCTACTATGGTACATGAGGCCTTTTTATAATTTTCACTCTTTAAAAGACACAAGAATTTTTCAAAATGGTAATTTACATTCTGCACATGTCAGGCTGTCATTTTATAGTCATGGGTGCAAGGACCAAAAAAGTGGATGGTTTTATTCTCAGTGTCACATTTTTCAGTGTGACATGCAGAAGACATATGGCGAGGTCAGAACCAGGCCTCTTGGCTTCCATTTCTTAACTTATTCCATTAAACTCTCTCTTTATGTCCATAGAGAAAGTACAGATGATTTTTTTACACCTCCCTGTATGACTCAGAAAACCAAAGAAATCAGACTGCAGAAAATTTATTCACACACACACACACAGGCTATACTCACATACATGAATGAATGCTATAACTGCTTGCCAC
Source organism: Talpa occidentalis (assembly GCF_014898055.3). Lineage (NCBI taxonomy): Eukaryota > Metazoa > Chordata > Mammalia > Eulipotyphla > Talpidae > Talpa > Talpa occidentalis. The sequence continues at coordinate 60,660,400 of NW_023603184.1, read as the reverse complement.
ACTCCGTTTAGAATGAAAATAACTAAAGCTTTGTAAATTTAGAGAAATGAGTAACTACTAAGGGTGAGTGGCCATTCCTAGTTTTGGTCCAGTAGGATATGACTTTTTTGCTTTGGTTTATTATAGGGTCCCATAATAACCAAAAAAGAAAAGAAAAGAAAATTCAGATTTAGTTAATTATGGAAAGAAGGGTTCATTATGAAAGAGGGAGCAGACAAACACTAAGTCTAAGACTCTAGTGGAATCATTTAGTGTTTTTTTTTTTTTCCATTTCTAGTCAAACAGCTATTTAGTGGAAGAACAACACAGTCTGAATTCACATCTAAAAAGGTTTCTTTTTATTTGTGTAGTACTCAGAGTGGCAGCACATGAATAGAAAAGTTCTCAAATGAGCTGGTAATTCCCCAGAACCAGAGACAGGGAAGCAAGATAAGGACTCAGTTATAGAGAAATCAAATCAGCTCTTGGCAAACAGATTCATCCTCAAGGTGGAATGGTCAGATAGATACATAGATACACATTTATATAACAATTTTCAATGAGACAGTTCCCTGGAAAGGCCACATGTTGATTAGTTTGTTATTTTCTTTTATAAAAGAGGCTGCCTTTGAAGAAAAAATTAGAATTTGTAGAACTACTGAAGGAGGATAGTTATGTAGGGACCTCATACTATCACTGATGTTCATTCATCTTAAGTTTAGTTTTTTTCCCAACAAATTCTATATTTTATATTTATTACTGTTCAAACTGAATGCTTTACTTCATTCAGTTATTGGATGTTTCTCATCAGGATGGCCATAAAAATCATGCTAATATCATAGCTTCAGCATTCTGTCTCTGGACATGTGGTGGGGGTAGCAAGAACATGGATTATGATTCAAGAGAAAATTAACTGATCTTATGCTGAATGAACATTTGTCAACCACTAAAAGAAAAACACCATTACTCCTCTAAGATGGCTGTAAAAATTAAATAAAATGTAATATATAAACATTCCTGATGTTTTGCACATATTAAAAGATATTGATATGCCAAGTAAGTGCCCTTGGGGAAATAAAAAATGTTTTTAGAACATTAATAATAAGAAATTGATTGTATACCTTGAAGCCAAATTGATTTTATTTGAAACTATAATAGTGATAGTAATAATAAATTTTTTGAATATATACTAGGTGCTAGGCATTGCTTTAAGGGTTTTTTTGTGTGCTAATACAGTCGATGTTCGCAACAACCGTAAGAGGTAGATACTACCTTTACCATCATTTTTCAAATGATAGAGTCTTAGCACATAAAAGTTAGTAACTTTCTCATCATCACACAGTTCCTAGTGGCAGAATTATAACTCTGACAGTCAGACATTTTAGTGTGTCTTCTTACTTACCTGACCATCTGTGTCAATTGGTATAGATTAAGTTGTTCTTCAATGTCAATTAGTGTCCAAATCGGCGTGGATTAAAGCAGAAAGTAGTATTTCTCATTTATGCATACCCATATCAGGACACCTAGGGGAGCTGTTTCAAACCCCTCCACCCACTTAAACTGGCTTCAATACCTCCACCCTCTTAAACTAGTTGCCATAAATTTGAGAAGTGTGTGATATATATTTTAATACTCTCTAGAAGTGATAAAAATAACATTAGCTAATAGTCCACTGGACAAATCAAGGTGTAGGGTCACGCCTTCAAAACTGCAACATTTGAAAAGCTGTATTTACCATGTCTCTGCAATGAGAGCAATTGTAACTCTGGTGACAAACCCTACTGACTTCATAGTTAGACATCACACACACACACACACACACACACACACATGCATACTGGATGCACTGCACACACATAAATCCAATGCAAAAGCATCATATATTAGGCAAATGTCAGTAAAAGCAGACAAGCAGACATACAGTTTCATTCAAGTACATTCTCTCCTCCCTACCTCTCCCTCTCCTTCTACTTTATTCTCATTCCCTCTCCTTGCTCGCCACCAAATTATCCTTTATCGAGAAGGATTGGTTGTGCTAGTTATACTGGGAGATTTTTGTTTAGGAAAACTAGTGCTGCTAGATTTTTCTTTTAGGATATAAGTTTGGACATAAAATATGTCAAATCCCTAAGTATGAAACAGAGTAACTCTAACATTAAACTCTAATATTCAAATTAGTCTTTGATCTGTTAGCTTCATCCTGTTAAGGAACAATAAAAATCTATTTGTCAGTAGTTGATCTGTGGATACTCAAAAATGTTAAAATAAGTGGATACATTTGTTTAATTACATCAACATAGCAATGCTAGTCTCATTTTTTTCTTGGTAACTTATTGGGCATTTACAATAATATCTAAGTTTTATTATATGTCATCCTCATGTAAATTACTTGTCAGCGACAAGTTTCCAGTATCTTTTAACATTTTTAAGGAGCATCTAATCTTAGGTCCTGTGAAAATTTCAGCAAACATTCAAATATTTCAGGGGAGTTGGGGGAAGAGAGAATTCTCATAATCGACCAACTTTTTACTCCTATTTTCTATTTTAGATGCTTTTTAAACTTTCTATTGTTTTACATTTTGCAGAAATTGTCCTCAAGTGCAAACATGTTTATTAATCCCTTTTCTACAATCATTTGCAAATACCATGTATTTTCCCTTTGGATGAGCATAATGTACAGGAAACACTGGGTGACTTGAACCAAAGGAATTTGTTTCCTTACAGTTTCTGAAACCTGAAAGTCCACAATCAAGGTGTTGGCTGGTTTGTTTTTCTCCCAGGACCTCTGACCTTGAGTTGTGTGAGCACACCCCTGGTGGACTTCCACCCCCTGCACTGGCAGCAGTCCAGTTTGGTTAGAGCCCTACTCGTATGATCTCACTGAACTTAATCACCTCTTTTAGGCTACTATCTCCATATATGGTCACATAGGGCTTCAACATAAGAATTTTAGGGGGTCGCAATTCAGTCCATAACATGTCACTACATAAGAATTAGGAGAATGTTTAAGTTCTACTGATAGCATCGCAAAAATAAAGTGTCCCTACACAACAATACATCAGAAAATTTTATTGTTTTACTTTCACTGGTGCTTTTTGCTTTTAATTTTATTTTGACACATTGAATAGGACTCATAAACACCCACGAATGCAAGAGCTATTTCATGTTAGAGATGAAATTACAGCCCTAGTTTGTCCAAATTCAGAGTATATAGACTAATTGTGTGCTTTCTCAGGGGGTGAGCAATGTATTCCTGAATCTGTGGGGGCTCAGTGGAAGCAGCCCATAGAGAACTGAAGAAAGAGCCTACACATTTTACGCAGAACTGCTCAAGCCTGCATGTGATGTAGAAACCTCAAAGGGGAATGCAGACTGTTGGAGAGTTAACTTTGATGATGCTTATACAATTATGTTTTTAAAGTATTTTCACAAGATTCAACACTGTCATTAGAGGAATGGTCTTATACATTGGTGATACCGTAACATCAGTTCTGTGTGAGTTAATAAAAGGGAGAAGAAACACAGTGTATTTAATGCACCAAGTTTAATGCCATAAGCATGTAGATTATTGTCCTTTCTAATAGAAAAGACAGATTTTTTTATATTGAAATACATAGTTTTATTCCTTTATATTAAAGAAGGAATATTTTTCTATTAAAGACAGAATATTGGATTAAGTACACACACACACACACACACACAAACTACCTCAAAGTCACTGAAATAAAATATGTTTTTTCCTCAATCTCCAAAAGTTAAACAGGAAAGAATGATAATTCAACTTTCATAAAAAGAGGTGGGATGAAAGTAGAAAATAATCAAAGTGTTTAGTAAGAAAATAGCAAATTGAAATAACTTCAGGAAAGAGTACTTAGAAAATTATAAACTTTAAGCCCATGTATGCAAAACATTCTCTCTCTCTCTCCCCCTCTCGTTTTTTATATTGATATAGAGTCATATTGGTCTTTAATTTCTACTTATTATTTGTCACTATATCTGTGGGACCCAATATCAGTTAGGGACTTTATCATCACTAATGAGAGAGAGAATGGAGAGGAAGGCAGTGAAGGAAGGAGGAAGGAAGGAAGAAGGAAGGAAGGAAGGAAGGAAGGAAGGAAGGAAGGAAGGAAGGAAGGAAGGAAGGAAGGAAGGAAGGAAGGAAGGAAGGAAGGAAGAGAGAAGGAAGGAAGGAAGGAAGGAAGGAAGGAAGGAAGGAAGGAAGGAAGGAAGGAAGAAGGAAGGAAGAAGAAGGAAGGAAGGAAGGAAGAAGGAAGGAAGAAAGGGAATTAGTTCTGATAAAGAGAATTGTTTCAAATCTCATAGAAAGGACCATGTTTCCCGTTCTGGGACCCTCCAATGATCCACTGTTTTCATTGGCCACACGCCCCTCATATAATTATGGTCCCAGATCACGTGGGGGATGCTCGCCGTGAGAGTCTTCCACATTCTCCTCCTAGAGCTTATATCCAGTGAATCCACGTAAATCCCAAGGCTTCTAATCAGGGAAGAGTGAATTCTCTGAACAAAAATCAGGATATGTTCTGGAAAGACAGAGGGTAGATATAGGGCAGTGGGGGTAAGAGGTGAGGGTCAACCAAGGTCACAGAATGTTCCAGTCCCTGTTATACATGGCAGGACTGCAAGCATTTGAAATACTCGTTGAGTATTCTTTGGGGTTAAACAAACATGAAATATTTAAATAGAATCACTCAGTATTCACTCAGTGTCTGGGAAACTTTACATGGGAAGGGAAATATAGCCAAACATTTCATTAAAAACAAGAAAATATGAAAATTTTCAATGACTTCCCAAGGTCTCTAAGAATCAAGTTCAAAAGGCCTAATGTAATGAATGGTCCAGTCTTTTTTCTGAAATCCAGTCTCCTCTACCGCTTAGTCTCTCAGCTCAGAGTATTTCCACCAGTTTTGTTCCATCTCTAGCATGGTCGTCAAGTTGAGTTTCTTCCTTGCTCTGGATCTTTGCATATTTGTATTTTGTTCCTTGTTCCACCTTTCCTAATCTTTCCCTGACTACACCTCACCTAGCTCATAGTTAAGGTCTCAGATTCAACGCCTTGTCTCTCTCTGCAGTATAGATTAGGTTCTTCTAATGAAGGAGGAAGCTAGGAAATGGGTACAGGCAGTCAGTTAGGAACAGGGTGCCCCAAGCCCCTAAGTCCATTTATCAGCCTGATTGAGAAATTCTGGTTGGAACCAGAAGGGCATCCTTTCCCCCACAAGCCCTAGGTCCATTTACCACTCTGATTGGAGAAAAATCCTGGACCAAGAGGGTGCCCCCACCTCCAACCAGTAAAGACTAGCATGTTCAGAATACCAACAAAGTAACACAATGCTAAAGCAACAGACTAAACTCAGTGGGCCAGAGTAACCTCGGAGAATCCCACAAAATCATGGCCCCCACGGGCCCAACCAATCAACAAGAGACAAAATACAGAGACAACCACTGGCCAGACCTCACTCTTTGACCATTGTACCCAGATAAGCAGCTGTTTCTTGCCCTCTCAGTGACTGCCTACTTGAGGCCCCTCTCACTTAGAGAACATTCCTGTCCTTCTTCTTACTTATCAGTAAATCTCTTGCTTTTCTGTAACTTTGGTCTCCACATTGAATTATTTTCTTGCCAAAGACAAGAACTGTGAATGAGCCCACCTGAGGTCCTTGGATTCCAGGCCTGCTCCCGAAAACCCTGATTCAACAGTATGTGTTAATATTGAACTCGGTTTTTGTTGTTGTTGTTGTTGTTTTGGCATCCAGCTCCTTAAAAGTACAGCGTGGAAAGTGTAATTAAATATAGTAGTCATGTTTGACTCCCCCCCCCTAGACGAAAGCTCTGTGAGAACAGGAATCTTTCCTATTTTGTCTTTATAGTCATAGGATAGTGTGTCTGCCCATTATGGAATTTAATAAATATCTTCAAATGAGAATGGAAATTCTTCAGCTAATTTTAATAATTTGTAAATTGTTCTGAGCCCTTACTATGTGGTTTAATGACAACTATTACAAAGAAAGAAAAGCAAGCAAGTTTAGTGACTTGTGCAAGGTGACACAGTTTAGCAGTAACAGAGGTGCATGTGGCTTCTGACAGCCCAGAGTGCGTGTGCACACACACACGCACACACACACTCAGAAAGAGAGAGAGAAAACACAACCATATTCTTCTCTCAGTAAGTAACTGTAATAACACCCAATATTAGTGGAAAACTAGCGCTGCGTGTGTCTTTTTCAAAGCTGGACTTAAGTCTGATTTCCATGCTCTTATAACTTGCTTATCCATTTCAGAGCCTTCACCAAAAGAGAGGGGGAAGGCTTTGAATCAGAAAATTGGTAGCCCATGTTCTGGAAAGTCTTGACAATTAACTCATCTATAGGTTTAACAATGCATAATTCACTGGGAGCCCAATGTCTGAGCTGGGAATAAGTCCGTGAGAAAGCCATCCTCCATTTGGGGGAGTGTAGAGCAGAGGAGGCAAAGGTCTGCAATCTCTGGTTTTGACAGTAGAGTAACCAAAGATATTAGGTGACTATAGTCCTTCAGAATGGTCCATCACCCGCTTTACCAGCTTCTACAATGAGGATATTATATCATTTCTTGACTTGCAAAGTAGGAGATTCTACAAGATGTCCGCTTGATCCCATTGGCAGAAATGGTCCTCCTATAGCTCTACTAGCCCTTAATACCACTTATCAGTGGCAAAGCTACATTTGTTTTCTTCTTCTTCTTTTTTTTTTTTTTTTCAATAGTAGATACATTATTATGGAAGCTAGGGATTTTTGGTTCTGCAGCAGACACCAGAGTACAAATATGTGGGGAGGAACTTTTGCAAAGTTCTTTTATCTTCAAAAAGTATATGCTATCATAGGAAAAAAGGAAATAATTTTGTTTGGGAAAATACCTTCATAAGCTATTCAGGCAAAAATGGAGAAGTCTGAAAGTGCCAGTGGTGGCATGAAATAAGATAAGAAAACCTTAGGGGCTCTACTGGAATGGTTCGTTTATGCTCACAGAGGCAAAGGGCAGAGAAGCAAGGCTGAGGAAGCAGTATCTGTGTGGGGGTGAAGAGGATGGGAACTTGAATTTGGGCCACTTCCTAGGGAGAAACAACTAGGTAAAGGCCAGTGAAGCCTGGCCAAAGGACATTTTATTTTATTTTATTTTATTTTATTTTATTTTATTTTATTTTATTTTATTTTATTTTATTTTGAAGGAAAATAGTTTTAATATTACATTTTAGTCTTAAGAGTTTTCTTTTTTTTAATTTTATTTGTATATTCCCCATACAATTGCAACCCCCTTATTTTGACCCCAACCCCTCCTTTCCCCGCCCCCCCCCCATAGTGTGTCTCCGGTTCATAGTCGTTTGTTGATTTCGATTTTTTCTTTCTTATAGTTATTCTTTAATCCAAAGGCCATTTAACACAGTTGGGGGTGGGGTGTATGTGACCTCAGTCCCACCTCTTATCTATCCCACCTCATTTTCAACCAAATGTACTACCCATAAGCCAGTGGGCTCTTTTTTGCTTTTATTGTAAGTTTTGTGAAAGATGGAAATAAGCTATCACTTATTGGAGTGAAGTGGTACAGGGAAGGATAGCACAAGCAAAAAAACAAGACAAAGAGATTTAAATAAGAACAAACAGGGACCCTAGGTCCAGGGAACCATGGTTTGATGCAAACTGGAATTCTTAAAAATCCAAGAGAAAAATTTAGATTTCTAAAGGCTTGGAATTGGTCTATCAGGTTTTATTTAGATCTGAAAACACCAGTACAGAATGATTTGTGTTTTACAAGTGAATTAAAATTAATGATTATTTTATGTGTTAGATTTATTTGACTTACTTTCCTGCTCACAACAGATATCTATAACACATCAAAATAGGTTTTTTTAGAGTTTTAAAGAGACAGACTGTTGCTGTGCACTTTGAAGCCCATGTTAAATGCTGACTACAGTTAAACTTTGTTGAAAACAAAAATGCCAACTTAAGCATCTTCTATCAATATGCTGATTATTGGTGAATATTTTTAGTCATATGCATAGAACATGTTTCATAGTTTATTAGCTAAAATAAGTCTTAAAATAAGTCTTAAAGTAGAATATTTTTGTATAAATCAGACTCAAACTCTGTGACTTCTTAATCATGAGAGGCTAGTATTTATAGTGCAGGTACTGTCTTCCTGGAACTATGCCAGTCCCTTTACATACCTCATCTGATTTTAATCTCTGCTAGTGGATACCCATTACCACTTGGTAACTGACAGCCCCAGTGCTCAACATAGTGAAGCATTTGGCAGGGTTGCACAACTATTAGAGGGCAGAAATAAATTTTGTGCCAAAGTGTGTCTGTACCCAAACTCCATTCACTATTTCCTAACTACAACTCAAGACAATCTAAAAATAAATTCAAAAAGGTGAAAACCTTCAGAGCACAACTTGAATCAATCCCCTTGAAAAGAGAGATGAAGCTGTCACATTCACCAGCAGACCAGCTCAGTGCCCAGCTTGTTGTCCAGAGAGCCAGGGCAGCTAAGGTTTCTCACCAGCATATATAGTGTACAGCTAAGCATGCTGAGAGCAGAAAGCAAATTGGAAGTCTTTATGCATATTTTTTTCCCCTTCAGGAACAAGATAGTTGGGAAATATGCCCACTTTAACTGCTTTTTACTCACATGTACTTCCCATTCTTGTGACCAGATTGATAAAAAAAGAAATGTATCTTCAACTGTTAGCATTGCTGAAAATGTGTTGTGTGATTGCAATATGGGGCTAAAGTATCATATAAGATAGAGAAAGAAAGAAAGAATAAGGAAGGAAAGAGGAGGAGAAGGAAAGAGGGAAAAATAATATCACAGAAAAATGTTCTTTTAATGTTAACCATTGGAATTAGCAAATAATAATGCATTATATAGCCACTCTCTACTAGTTAGAAAACATGCATACTCTTTTTTTTTTTTAAGATTGATTTATTTATGCATACAAGAACTGGGGTATAGGCCAGAGGTGAGAGGGGGTGAGAGGATTCACCAGAGAAAGGCGATGGATCTACTGAAACACACTGCTGAGGGAAGCAACGGGCAAGTCAGGAGAGGTCTGCTGCGCCATGTGGGTAGCTCCCTGGCTGGCTGCGGATCAAACTCATGCTGTAGTGGCTGTGGATAGCTTCATAGAGCTGTGCTTAACCCCTTGAGCCACCAGGGAGGCCCGAAAACATTATTGATAGTTTCAATTATTAAAAAGAAAATATTTGTCGCACACTGTATGTCTACATAGCATTTCCAGCCATGTGTTTGAGCCCCAGAGATACAAAAACAGTCTTCCCTCTTTTGTTTTTTTGTTTTTTTTCCTTTTACATGACAAGAGTCTTTAAGCTTTTTCTTCTTTGGTTAAAAGTAGTTTTAGCTCTGTTCCTTCTTTATTTTCAGGATAAATTCCAGGTGCTTATTTTTTTTTTTTTAGTAGTTTAAATAGATAAGTTGTATTGCTATACTAATATTATTTTTCAAGTCACTAAGATGAGCGCATCAAAGCAAAAGCCTGCGTCTTAAACACAGACTCAAAGGTGAAGGATTAAGAGCTCCACACACATCTTCAGATTTCCTTTGCAGCCACTACTGCACTTCATTTAACTCCCCATATTAAAATTCTATTTATTCTTTGTTTTCTTAATCTTCAAGTAAGAGATATTTCCTATAGAATTTAAAAATGTTGATGATAAACAATGATAAAAGTATTGTGCTGATAAATATAAATATTTCAGGGTATAGTTTTCAAATTCTTTTATATGTTTTATAATTTGTTTTGTAAAACTAATCATAGGAAACATTTCCAAATCCCTTTTGAAAGGATGCCTATTTTATACTATCATGAAGTTCGCCTTTATTGGGATAATTTACTTGATTTTAAGATTCCAGTGGGGCAATGTATAGTTTGGAATTGGAAAGAAAATATTGAAGAATTCGGTAAATTGATTTTGATTGTTGTATCTTCCTGATTCACAATATGTCTTTATAATTTTCAGCATCTTCTCTGACTCTTCCTACTCCCACCCCTTCTTCAGTTTCTACTTTGTGTATCAAATATTCCAATCACTGCAGTAATTTCTCATGATGTTCTGCATTCACTTGACTAAAAAGCTGTTCCTTTAAGAGTTTTAAAAGCTCTTACAACTTTAACAAAAGTTCCAGTGAAAAGTTGTTCAAGAACTCCAGGTTGTTTTGACTAGAAAGCTATTCTTTTAAGAGCTTTATTTTATTTATACAAGGCACTGGTGTATAGTCAGAAGCGTGGGAGGGTGAGAGAATTCACCGGGGCCAGAGGCAGAGCAGGAGGGGGACCAAGGTACACTGCTATGGGGAGCGGCGGGTGGCAGGGGAGGTCTGCGGGCCATGTGGGACCCTCCTCCAGTGGCCGGGGAGCAGCCGGGGATCGATCCGGCGCTTCAGAGGCTGCGTCGCACCGGCGCTGCGGAGGCTGCGGGCAGCTCCGCAACCCAGCGCTCAACCGCTGCGCCACCGGGGAGGCCCTTCTTTAAGAGCTTTAAAAGCTCTTACAACTTTAACAAAAGTTCTAGTGAAAAGTTGTTCAAGAACTCTAGGTTGTTTTTCTTGCGTGTTAAATCTGGCTTAAGTTTCTCTTCTCAAAACAAGTTGCAATTCTCATTATTATTTCTTGCTTTTAGAAAAAAGAATTACACTTTCATAAAAGAATTACCGCTTTCATGATTTGAAAGCAGATTTATTTTCACTTTAACAAGTTTCCCCCAAGAATCAGTCCTTCTGAGGTGAAGTTGGGAATAGCTGAGTGAGGGGAGATAGAAATTTTTAAATAATGCCAGAAAATTGTACAACATATTAGAAAATATAAGTGCCAAGGAAAGATAGAGCAAAACTATCAAAACAACAAATAAGGAGTTTGGGAGGTGAGACAGTTTGAAATTTTATATAAGCCAGTTTGGGAAAATATCTTTAAGAAGGTGATATTTGAAAAATGACTTAAAATATCAGAAGGAGCTAGCTTTGTGTATACTGAGGGAAGAACACTCTGGCCAGAGACTAGCACATATGCAAAGTCCCTGATGCAACAGCAACTTTGACCCACCTGTTCTAGGAACAGCAGGCTTTAGTAGAGTAAGTGAGACTGCAGAAGGATCCAGAAGGACAGTAGCAGGAGAGGTGTCCAGATCCAGGACACCAGCTATACTGAACCTTATAGGCCACTGTAAGGCATTTGGTTTTACTTTGAGTATCATGAGGACCAATCTCAGCATTTTGAAAAGAAGATTGTCCCTGTCTAGCTTCAGTTTTAAAATACTCTGACTGCTATGTTGAAGGGCAACAAGGCTAGCAGATTATATTCAAGCAACTTTAGTGTTTAGTGAGAACTGAATGTGACTTAGAAAAAGATGGTAGCAATAGAGAAAGTCCAAAGTGGTCAGGGATCTGGAAATATTTGAAAGATAGAATCTGTAGTATATACACATGCTGATTCTTTTTTTTTTTTTCATCATTTAAGGCCTTTATTTCTTTGTTAATTTTCTGTCCATACAATCTATCTCTTCATGTCTGTGGTATGTTACATTCTCCAACAATATTTGAATTGTTGTGGAAATATTGTTTTAGAGCTGTTACAGGTTGCTGTATTTTTTTTTATTATTTATTTATTTTGCATCACTTTATTATTTTATTTATTTATTTATTTTAAAAGCTCTTTTTTATTTATTTAAATTTTATTTTTATATTCCCCATACAATTACACGCCCCTTATTTTGACCCCAAGCCCTCCTTACCCTGCCCCCACACCCCATAGTGTCTCTGGTTCATAGTTGTTTGTTGATTTTGATATTTTCTTTCTTATAGTTATTCATTTTCCTGGTCCCTTATTTAAGTTTTCTAGGTTCCTGCTATGGGTGAGACCATCTGGTATTTTTCTTTTTCTTTCTGGCTTATTTCGCTGAGCATGATCCCTTCCAGCGCCATCCATATTGCTGCAAATGGCATGCGTTTATCTTTTTTTGAATGCCGAGTAATATTCCGTGGTACACATGTTGATTCTTAATCAACTTATGTAATGTAATAATACTGTGTGACATCAATAAAAATAAAATTTGATAAAATAAAAAAGAACTGAGGACAATCAAAATGCACCATTTTCTGGAACTTCCTGTTTATCTAGTTCATCATTGGAATTCATGTTTAATGAAAGTTCAAAATGTAAATCAATAAATCAATCTAGCATTCAATTTCACCTAGTATGGGGGGAAGTATACAACGACCTCATCAAAACCACAGGCTTTGAGATGACTTTGCCATTTATTAAAAGTGAAACTCTGAAAAAAAGAGACTGAATCAACAGAATAGTGGATGGATTGTATGTGGAGCTGAAAGAAAAGGTGGTGTATGGGCTGACTTTCTTCTGAGGCATATGTGAGTCCTGATCCTTTATTTATTGAGAAGTCAAGGCTTAAAAGAAGTCAAGGCACCTTGATCACAGAATACCAAAACTTAAGTGTAAAATAAAAATTGTGCCTCTTTATTTGACAGGAATGGAAACTAAAGCTGAGACTGGCAGTCGCATGTATCTATTATATTCCATTTCATTTTTTTGTAAATGTGAACTTTTTCTAAATAGACATGTGAATGCAGTGGTGTTCACAAACCATACATAGGTAATGTCCACAGCACATTCACACTCATGTCATCAGCATCCACATCAGGAATTTGACAGCACTTCAAAAGTCTCCTGCTCTGGCTTTGAAATAATAACTTTTTCCAATCTTCTAAAACATAGATTTTGCTTGTTATTGAACATTACAACAATAAAATTAGGTAATCTTTTCATTCAGCATTATTTTCATGTGATCCAGGTGTGTTGTAAAGTGTGGTTGTAGTTCATTTATTTTCATTATAATAGTCTGCTCCATAAATATAAAATCTATTGTTCTCGGTTACTATTAACAGACATTTGAACTATTCTCTTCTCCTTGTCTTTTCTTGGCTATTATGATTATTGCTGTTATAAATATGTTGCTTATGTTTGGTGAACTATTTTATTCCTTACCTGAAGTTATATGACATCATTAATTATAGCATCATATCTCTTTCCCTTGCACAGTGGCTTCATAGATAATTAATATTTGATGATTTTATTTCAGCATGTGAGCCCCAGAAAATGTGTTATCATCTACACTTTATGAAAACAAACATATGTGTCACTCTAAAAGATGTGACTTCCATCAACTCTTATTCTTATCAATTTTAGAGAAAACAAATGAATGATTCTCTTGCATAAGGATAATTGGCAGCTAAAGTTCTTTAAGAAAGATAAGAGTCTCATAATGAGTGATTTAATTACTTGGGCTTGGCTATAATTTAAAAAAACATGGATGAGTGAATACTATTATTTCAAAGGGGGATGTTGGTAAGAAATAACATGAATAATATAATTAAAATCATATAATAATAATACTAGCAATAGCAATACTAATAATAAAACTATAACTTATAAGCAGCATAGCTTAGTGGTTATTAGAATGGAATTTAGAACCAAATTGGTTAGACTCTGAACTCTGCCTCTTTCTAGCTATCTGATCTTATTCTGCCTACTTTTATCATCTATCATCTCTTATATATTATCATTAACATTATTTTTGAGCAGATATATACAGTATTTTTAATTATTTCACAACCTTTCAAAGAGCAATTAGTATCTCTAAATGTAAACATTTTTATTTCACAATGTTCTTGTCCTTTGTACTTAATATTCTCATTTCACAAAATATGTATTTTGTAATATATGGCATTAACTTTTCTTTTTGAGTGTCTCTCTTTAATGGGCGCTTTCATTGTCTTATGTCAGTGCACTAGGGCAGATCTAGGTGGAATTTTCTTGTTGTCCATTTTACAGATTCAGTCATGAAGGCCCACATCAGTTAAATTGCTTTCTTATAGCTTGAAGGTTTATTAAGTAACCAGACTGGCATCTTCTTTTCTGAAAGCCCAGTTGTCTTTTGCTATTTCTTGCTGCCCCCTGTGGTTTAATTAAAAATTAAATCTTCAATGGGCTTGACTATCATGAGCTAGTTTTAATCCTCTGTATTTTTGATTACTAATGTTTTAAGTCCTCATTTCTGGATTACAGCAATGACAAGGCTGCCCAAATTGCCCAACCAAATTTTAATTTCTTGTTTTTGTTATTTTGAAATATCATAATGGTAGAGAAAACAGATAAAACAAAGGCATGCATATAATGGCATGAATATTTCTTTCTCCCCTATACAGGAATTTTAAGCTATAGGAAAACTCATTCAACTTATAATTTTTAAAAAATGCTAAAAGTAAATAAAGAGCTTTCAGTTCTGGTAATGATTAAGTAAGATGCCAATGAGTCTCCCACGAGGTGAAACTAAAAATCTAGACAAACTCTGAAAAACAAATCATAGCAGAAAAATTGTTTAGAAAATGAGATTTTTGTACTACCATTAAACTGGCATTAAATTTCCTTTTTGTTTTGTTTTGTTTTGTTTCATTCTTTGGTTTCTCCTAGTCTAGCTTCAAAGATTTATAGCATGATACTTAGAAGTTTGTGCTAATTATGGACAGAAGATATTCAAAAATTATCTCTGTATGTGGTATAATTTTGGGAAATATGTAGCACCTGTGGGCCACACAGAATAGGGGGATATCTAGTAATTTGCTGTTGCTGTTGTTTTCTTCTGCCTGGCCTCTAGGCAGTCTCACAGTACCATAGAAGCTGCAGCAACAGGAAAGGCACCTAATAATCCCAAAGAGGGACTACCTGTAGTCTCCAAAGTAAGGGGGATCCCCATTGTTTTCTTTTTTTCTTAACCTCTTATTTGTTGACCACAGAGACAGACACAGTTGCAGAAAGCTCATGACAAAACAGGGAGAGTAAGTCTTGGTTTTGTTGTCAGAAGATCAGAATTAGGATCCCTGGCGCAAGAAAGTTTCTGCGAAATCATGAAGAAAATGATGAAGAAAATTGTTCAATAAAATTGTGTATGAACTTCTGAGTTCTTCCCAAATGTCTACATGCACCAATTTAAACAGCATATAAAATACTTTGAGAACTACACTAAAGAGCTGACTACCCATATCTTAGACTGGTTATTGAGTCACACTCAAAGGGTGAGGGCAAGGGTGGTGGCAGGAAGGAAGAAAAGGAAAAAGGTGAAGGAGAAAGGGTCTGGGGAATGTTGGTGATGGATATCAATTAAAGCATGAAAATATGATTGTGTATTCCAGACAAATTATATTAAAAAGTTCAAGTTCTGATATATCTTTTTTTATTGTATTTTATTTTATTTTATTTTTATATTCCCCATACAATTGCAATCCCCTTATTTTGACCCCATTCTCTCCTTTCCCCACCCCCCAATCCCCATAGTGTGTCTCTGGTTTATAGTTGTTTGTTGATTTTGATTTTTTCTTTCTTATAGTTATTCTTTTTCCTGGTCCCTTATCTAGGTTTTCTAGATTCCTGCTATGAGTGAGACCATCCGGTATTTTTTCTTTTTCTTTCTGTCTTATTTGACTGAGCATGATCCCTTCAAGCACCATCCATGTTGCTGCAAATTGCATGTGTTTATCTTTTTTGAATGCTGAGTAATATTCCATGGTGTATATGTACCACATCTTCTTGATCCAGTCATCTATTTGTGGGCATTTGGGTTGTTTCCAAAGTTTAGCTATTGTAAATAGTGCTGCTGCAAACATAGGGGTGCAGGTGCTCTTTGGAATTAATGTTTCTGTGTCCTTTGGGTAAATACCTAGGAGTGGAATTGCTGGATCATATGGGAGCTCTATCTTTAGTAGGTTGAGGAATCTCCACACAGCTTTCCATAGTGGTTGGTCCAGTTTGCACTCCCCCCAGCAGTGCAGGAGAGTTCCTTTTTCTCCACATCCTCACCAACATTTGTTGTTGCTAGTTTTTTTAATATGTGCCATTCTCACTGGTGTGAGATGGTATCTCATTGTAGTTTTGATTTGCATTTCCCTGATTGCAAGTGATGTTGAACATTTTTTCATATGCCGTTGGCCATTTGTATTTCCTCTTTGGAGAAGTTGCTTTTTAGCTTTTCTGCCCATTTTTTGACTGGATTATTTTCTTTGTTTTTGTTGAGTCTCATCAGCTCTTTATAGATTTTTGTGATCAGTCCTTTATCATTAGTATTGGGTGCAAAAATAGTCTCCCAGTCAATGGGATTTCTCTTTGTTTTGGAAATTGTCTCTTTTGCTGTGCAGAAGCTCTTTAATTTGATGTACTCCCAGCTGCTTATCTTTGCCTTCACTTTCACTGCTTTGGGTGATGTGTCTGTAAAGATGTCTTTGAGTTGCATGTCATGCAGTGTTTCACCTATATTTCCTTCTATATATTTTATGGTTTCAGGTCTTATGTCTAGTTCTTTAATCCATTTTGAGTTGTTTTTTGTGCATGGTGTGAGGTAGTTGTCAAGCTTCATTTTTTTGCATGTAGCAACCCAGTTTTCCCAGCACCATTTATTGAACAAACTTTCTTTGCTCCAGTGCATATTCTTTGCTCCTTTGTCAAAGATTAGTTGACCATAAATCTGTGTATTTATTTCTGGGTTTTCTATTCAGTTACATTGGTCTGTGTGTCTGTTCTGGTTCCAATACCATGCTGTTTTGATTATTATGGCTTTGTAGTATAGTTTGAAATCTGGGAGAGTGATGCCTCCATTCCCTTCTTTTTTTTTTTTCAGGAGGGTTTTGGCTATTCGGGGTTTTTGGTGGCTCCATATGGATTTCATTGATATTTTTTCTATTTCTTTGAAGAATGACATTGAAATTTTAATTGGAATAGCATTGAATATGTAGATTGCTTTTGGTAGTTTGGCCATTTTGATAATGTTAATTCTTCCGATCCATAAGCAGGGGATGTCTTTCCATTTCTTGGTGTCTACTTCTGTTTCTTTCAACAGTGTTTTATAGTTTTCTTTGTATAGGTCCTTTACTTCTTTTGTTAGGTTTATTCCCAAGTATTTGATTTTTCTTTTGTTTCAATAATAAAAGGAATGGTTTTCTTCATTTCTTCTTCTTCAGATTTATTGTTTGTGTATAGGAAGGCTACTGATTTTTGTGTGTTGATTTTGTATCCTGCCACTTTACTAAACTGATTGATTAGTTGAATTAGTTTTTCTGTGGAGTTTTTGGGGTTCTCTACGTATATTATCGTATCGTCCGCAAATAGTGATAGTTTGACTTCTTCCTTACCTATTTGGATTCCTTGTATGTTTTTCTCTTGTCTTATTGCTCTGGCTAGGACTTCCAGTAATATATTGAAAAGCAGTGGTGAGAGTGGACATCCTTGTCTTGTTCCAGATCTTAATGGGAATGCTTTCAGCTTTTCACCATTGAGAATGATATTGGCTGTGGGCTTGTCATAGATGGCCTTTATGCTATTGAGGTATGTTCCTTGAATCTGATACATCTTTTTAAAAAACATTTATTTATTTATACATACAAGAGCTGGGGTACAGGCCAGAGGTGTGGGGGGTGAGCGGATCTACCAGAGACAGAGTGGGGGACAGAAACAGGCAGATTGACTGAAATACACTGCTGAGGGGAGCAGCGAGCAAGACAGGAGAGGTCTGCTGCACCATGTGGGTCACCTCCCTGGCCAGGGATCAAACTTGTGTTGCAGAGGCTGCAGACAGCTTCATAGGTTGTGTCTTAACCCCTTGAGCCACCAGGGAGGCCCATGTTCTGATACATCTTAATAAAATAACTAAAGACATAATAGATTAAAAAAATATTGAGAACAACTAGATAGAAAGCATTACTTATAGTAGAACAATGATTCAAACGATTGTGGATTTCCCATAGGATGAAAAAAAGCCATTAAAGGCAGTAAACAGTCAAACAATAGTTTTAAAGTGGTAAAAGTAAAAATCTGTTAAATCAGCCCATATCCATCAGAAATATCCTTAAGAAATAAAGGTGTGGGAAGGGAATTATTGCATAAAGAAAAACTGTAGGCCTGTTCTAAAAGAAATGCTAAGAGAAGTCATTCAAATAGAAGGAAATTTTACCAGATGGAGACTAGGAGCTTCTAGATTGAAGAAAGAGCAACAGAAGTACCAAATAACAGGTTAAATGCAAATAGTTTCTCCTCTTGAGTTCATTAAACTATATACATGTCAGTTAAAAGCAAGCATTATATATGGTGTAGTGGTGATATAAATGGCAACTACAACATAAAGAGACAGGGGTACAAAAACCTCTGTGGTGGTAATAATTCTACATTTCATCTTTATTTCATTATTTCCCTTGAAGTGGTAAATAGTTCTTCTAAGTAGATCATGAAACCTTGAATCTGTATATTGTAATCTCAAGAGCAAATACTTAAAACCTACACTAAGATAAGCCTCTCTGGTGGTACGGCAAGTTGAGCGTGGCGCTGTGAGGCAGTCTGCAGCCTTTGGGCACCAGTTCAATTCCCAGCCAGCCAGGGAGATTCCCACATGGTTTGGCAGACCTCTCCTGTCTCCCCAGCTACTCCCCTCAGCAGTATATTTCAGTCAGTCTGCCTGTTCTGTTCCCTGCTCTGTCTCTGGTGATTCCTCTCACCCCTCCTGGGCCTCTGGCCTGTGCCCTGGTTCTTGCATAAGAATAAATAATTCTTTAAGAAAAAAAAAAAGCTAAATAAAAATGAAACAATAAAAATATTGCAATTATAGAAAATAAACCATAGGGAAAGAGGGCCTCCCTGGTGGCACAAGGGGTTGAGTACCACACTATGAACCTGTCCATAGTCTCTGTAGCATGGGTTCCATCCCCTGCCAGCCAGGGAGCTACCCACATGGCGCAGCAGACCTCTCCTGTCTCGCCCGCTGTTCCCCTCAGCAGTGTATTACAGTCAGTCTGCCTGTTCTGTTCCCCACTCTGTCTCTGGTGAATTCTCTCACCCCCACATCTCTGGCCTGTACCCCAGCTCTTGTATGCATAAATAAATAAATCTTTAAAAAAATAGGGGAAGAATAGGAATAAAAGTCAAAGAAAGCAAAATATGACATTATAAACTTATGTCCAATATATCAGCTTTTATATAAGTATAAATGGTTCAAGCACCAGATAAAATGTCAGAATGGATTTTAAAATGATAAAGTTCCAAGAAATCCACTATACATATGATAATAAGAGTTATAAAATGGAAAATGCTACACCATGAAAATACTAATCAGGAGATAATAGAAGGAACAATACTAGTCTCCTGGGTCTTTTTCAGTTTTGTACATCTTGCAAGCTAGGTGACCAAATTTTGTTCTAAACTCTCTTAAAAGAATTTTTCTATGGGGAGCACACTTATAAGAGAGAACAGTAACCTCCAGAAAACCAAAAGGCAGGCATATCACAGCCCATTTTGAGAGATCTGGGTCTCCTAAACTCATACTTCCTCCTGCTTATGCATGAGTCCTATGTCCCTCTTTATGTTTCCTGTGGGTAATAGAGCTTGGAAATTTGAGGCAAAAAAAAGAAATGCTAATAGTTTAGATACCGTTATTTCTGTGAGACATAAATTATTCTTCACCTCTGAACCTTTTTGTCGTTCACCAATGTCCACAGACCGTACTAGGCTAACCTTTAGTTTGCAAAAAGAATAAAAGTTCAGATTCTCAAATGCTGACATGGAATGGCTACATTAATATTAAACAAAGTATACTTTAGAGCAAGGAAAATTACCGGGGATAAAGAGACATGTAATCACAAAGGTGTCATATTGTCAAGAAGATATACCAATCTGAAATGGATAGACACCAAAAATAATGGCTTCCAAATACTGAACTAAAACTAATAAAAATAACAGAAAAGAGCCTCCCTAATAGCGCAAGGGTTTAAGTGTCAGTACTATGAAGCTATCCGCAGCCACTGCAGCATGAGTTCAATCCTCAGCCAGCCAGGGAGGTAACCCACATGGCGCAACAGACCTCTCCTGTCTCGCCAGCTGCTCTCCTGCACCTCTGGCCTGTACCCCAGTTCTTGTATGCATAAATAAATAAAACTTTAAAAAATAAAAATAACAGAAAAATGAAAAAAGCTACACATATAGTAGTTTGGCGATATCAATACCCTCTCATTCAGAGAACAAGAAGACAAATTATCAAAATTTTGTAAGGACTGAAAAAACAAATGGAATCTATAAGCCAAATGGAATCTACTTAACATTCATAGAACACTCCACATAGCAAATTAACATTATGTTTATGTGAAGCTTCACAAAGATAAATATGCTGCATTATAAAACTATCCTTAGTAAATTTTAAAAAACTTAGGATCACATATCAACTATATTGCCTGATTATAATTAAGCAAGAAATTAATAACAGGAACAATAGGAAATTTTCAAATATTTGGAAATCAAGCAACACACGTCTGAAAAATTCAGCAGTTGAAGAGAAAGAGTTGGGTGGAGAATATGACTACAAATAGTGGCATGAGAGGTTTTCCTGGAAGTTGAGATTATTTTATGACCCAATTGAGGTGAAGATTACCTAATCAATATGCATGCAGATTCCTAAAATGCATAGTCAAAAAGTCAATCAATTTTTACATATAAATTTAAAAATATATAATGAATGGTTAAAACACAAAAATGAGTTTTTATAGATAAAAGCAAATATATATCCATCACTGACAAATTTTATTTATAGCTAGTAGCGATACCATCATGTAGGGAATTTTGAGACATTTTAGAGCACAGAATAAATATATCAACCTCCTGGAGATGGTCAAAGGAACAGTTCTTCAGCGCTATCCTGCAGCTTTAGCTAATAATAAAGAGGATCTGAAGACCTAAGGTAAACTGAAAATGGCAATGATAGTCATAAGATATCGGTACATTGGATACTTTGTGAAAGCATCCACAATTCTTGCAATTATCTTGTTTATATATAAGAAAATAAGAATGAAATCTCTGGATAAGCAGACCCTACTATTTACTAGCTTATGATCCTGAACATAAAATCCTTAAATCTTAGGGATTCATTAAAATTAAGGGGGGAGGGTGGTGCAAATAGCAGTGACTATCTCACAGAGCAGTAAGAAAGAGAAATCTATGTAAATTGTTTAAAACAGTACTTGAAATATTGTCAAGATTCAACACATCTTGAAATTACCTTGAATTTTCTGACTGGCCCAATGTAATGACAAGGATCCTTTCATACACATGGAAGAAGGGAGCATGGGAGTGATTGTTGGAGTCACAGAGAGATCTAAAGAGTTATGCCCTTGACTTTGAGGATGAAAGAGGAGGTCAGAGCAAAGGAATGCAGGTTTCTCTAGAAGCTGGAAAAGGCACAGAAATGGAGCTTCCCCTGGAGCCTCCAGAATGAACATAAGTGGTCCACACTTTGATTTTCACTTAAGGAGACCCATTTCAAACTTCTGAATATCAGGCTGCAAACAATAATTTGTGTTGCTTCAAGCCTCTGCTTCTGGTAATTTGTTGCAGCATCAATAGGAACCATCCATTTCTTTCAATAAATTTTGTTGTTTTATTTCAATTTATAAATTCTATTCTACAACTTTCCAAAAATTCTTTTAGATTCTCTATTTTTGTTCTTACAGAAAATAGATGTTTAGAGATCATCCATAAATGCATTCTGTGTGGTGGATACAGTCTTGGAGTTGGTCATATCTGGATTAAATTCTGGCTGCAAAGATTTATCAGCACCGTCACTTGGCCATGGTTGTATAAATGTATGTGCCTAATGGTATTAACTAATACTTGGATTAAATAAATGCCTGCCTTAGGGGTGTTGTAGAAATTGATATATTTTTACAAATCACTTAGCACAAGATATGGCTTTCAATTAGTGGTGATTAATGAGAATTGCTAATATTAGTGGTTATCTTTCTTCCTCATTATCTAGATGGAAACTCAAGCCCAAGGGAAGCATAAGACCTGACCAAGTCATATAGCCATTTCTTACCAAGGCAGGACCGGAGCCCGCATTTTTTATTTGTGGTATTGTTGCTTTAAGACAACTGCAGGTTTTTCATGAGGCTGTGAATATCCTTAACATGTTTATCCTTTAGGAAACTTTGATAAGATCATCAGAGGCTTAGCTGCCTTCCTGTTCTGGGTTCTCATTGAAAATTCACATTTTCTAGTCTTCCTTTTCATGTGGTAAAGCATCATATTCTCAAAATCTTTTCATATCTCAACTGAGGATCAGCTCCAAGTAAAGCAGCTACCGTTACACTTGAAAAAAATAAAGGTCTCCCACTTCTTTCCCCTTCAAGTATCTTCTTCTGAAGTGTCAAATGTCAAATGCTAACATAATAGCCCCCAGGTATAAATTGCGTTCCTTGTTCCTAGACCCTGTTCACTGAAGCAACGGAAGGCCTAGGACCGGCCCAGCAGTGTGAGGATTCACTGCTGTTTGCCACCTGGTGGACATTCACTCTCGCTGCAACACGATTTTAAATCCCTGATTTAAGTCTGATGACAGCCTTAGCTTCTCAGTTGTGTTTTCTGCCTCTGACTAGAAATGTACTGGTAGGAGAACCGCTTTAAGTGCATTGCATTGGCCTTACTTGGGAAGAAAAAAAAAAAAAGATCTATATTCAGGCAGCAGTTAGTAACCTAGTATTTACACTGTGCTTAGTTATTCTCAAAGAGAGACCCTCAAGATGATCCAATGGTTCACGATCCCTGAAACCTGCATTTATCATGGCTTTCACTGAAAATGCTGCCTTTTGATTATTTTTCTTTCAAAACTGCTCCATATCATCCAGTGGTGCCATGGTCTTCACTTTCTATCTGTTTCAATTTCCTCACACAGATAAAAACATGGCCTCTTCTGACCTAGCTCTTCTTTATACCTTCCTCCTTATTTTTGCTCCCTTTCTCATTACATGCATCCCTTACTCTATTACATGCATCCTTCACCTACATCTTGCAATCATCTGCTTTGGACTGAATGTGCATCCCCCAAATGTATGTTGAGACCTAATCCTCAAGGTGATTTTCTTTGGAAATGGGGCAGGCAGGTGAGGGGTCTGGTCAGTGGATGGGTAAGGGTGATTTGGATGGGTTAAGTGTCCTTCGGGGCAGAAACACATGGTAACGTGTGTCCTGTCTTTCTGCTCTCCATCGTGAAGGATTCAGCAAGGTGTCTCCCTGCAAATCAGGGAAACGGTGCTCACTAGGAATGCACTATGCCACACCTTGGTTGTTGACTTTCCAGACTACAGAACAGTAAGAAATAGCTTTTAGTGTTTAAGCCATTCAATCCATGGTGCTTTGTTATGCAGCCCCAGCTGACTAAAATTATCTGTATGTGCCATGCTCTTTCATGTTGCCGGTTTTGATTGTGCCAATTCCACTTCATGAGATGCTCTTTCCCCTACTTTTCTAATTTAAGAGCAAGCAAACATGGGTGTGAGGGTGTGCAGGCACACATGCACAGCACTTAACCACATTAATTATACCCCATCCACCTTTGCTTTTATCTTCCTACCTTCTTTACCTCTGATAACCTCATTTCGGTTTTCAGTGTTTACAAATTCAGTTTTGATTTGTTTCTTTATCCATTTAGTTTCCTTGTGTTGTTCACATTAGTGAAATCATCCACTTTCAAGTTCTGTCCATTTTGCTGCAACTGGCAAATTTTCATCTTTCCTTATAGCTGAATAGTTGTCCATTGTGTCTCTATGCCGTGTCTTCTTTATCCAATCATTCGTGAAAGGGCACAAAGGTTGCTTCCATTTCTTAGCCTTTTAAATAATGCTTCAGTAAATGCTGTGCCACATATAACTTTTTGAGTTGATGATTTCAAATTTTCATATAGAAAGCTAGGAGTAGAATTGCTGGGTTATATGATAGTTTCATTTTGAGTTTTTGGAGCCAGGTCTATACTGTTTTACAATTGGTTGTCCTGATTTATGTCCTACCTACAATAAAATAGTCCTACCTTCATATCCTTGATAACACTATTAGTGATCATTTTGATAACTCAGGCTTGTAATGATATCTTGTGGTTTTGATTTGCATTTCACTGAGAAATAGTAATGATGAACATTTTTTTTTTCCATATGTCTATTGGCCATCTGTATATTCTCTTTGGAAAAGTGTTGATTCAGGTCTTCTACCCATTTTTAAATTGGGTTGTTTGATTTTTGTTGTTAAATTCAATGAGCTTTTTCTATACATTCCATATTCACCCCCTTTCCACGTGTGACCTGCGAATATCTTGTCTCAATCAGTAGGCAGTCTTCTTAGTACGCTGATACTGTCTTCTGCTGTGCAGAAGCTTTTGAATTTGATGTAGTCATAATTGATTATTTTTATTTTGATTTCCCTGGTCATTAGGGTTCAGTCTTTTTAAGACAACTCTATCACTGATGCAATAGAATGTACCATAAATGTTTTCTGCTACTATATGTGTGTGGATTTATTTCTGGGTTCTTGATTTTATTCTATTGACCCATATGACAATTTTTATTCTACTACTATACTGTATTAATCATTTCTGCTTTATTATTTAGTTTAAAATCAAGTAACAAGAGGCCTCTATGTTTCTTCTTCTCAAAACCACTTTAGTGATTCAGTACTTTTGTAGTTCCATATACATTTTAGAACATTTTCTTCCGTTTCCTTGAAAAAATATCACTGAATTTTGATGGAGATTGCATTGTATCTGTACATTGTTTTGATAGGATGACAATTTTGACTATATTATTTCTTCCATCCATGAACATGGGGTAAATTTCCATCTCTGTGTGTTGCTCTGTATGTTTTATAGCTTTCATAGTATAAACTTTCATCTCCTTTGTTAAATTTAATCCTAAGTATTAAATCCTATTTGATGTAATTGTAAATGGGGTTGTTTTTATTTTAACTTGTTTACATTTAGGAATTCAATATATGTTTTTGAATTAATTTTGAAGTCTGCCACTTTACTAATTCATTGTTTCACAGAAACAAAAACGAAATTTTGTTGCAATGGTTTTCTTTTTGACATGAAGTCGTTAGGATTTACTATTGATATTATCATCTGCATATAATTTTATTTCTTCTTTCCAATCTGGGTTCCTTTTTTATTTGTAGCAGTCTAAATTCTGACTAAAGTCTCTAATACTAAATTAAATGGAAATGGTGAAAGTTCATGTTCTTTATTTATTCCTTATATGAAAGAAACTTCCGTTTTTCATCAGTATGATATTGAAAGTGGAGTATAGCATGTGGCCTTTATTATGTTACAGTGTGTTACTTCTATACACATTTCGTTAGGAATTATCATCATAAATCAGTGCTATATCTTATGAAAAACCTCTGCATCTATTGATACAATAATATGACTTTTATCCTTCTCTTATTGATGTAATAGATTACATTAATTGTTTTGCATATAAAATTGGTCATGGTGAATGGCCCTTTTTTCCCCCTCTAGTTTACATTGATACAATACTAAATTAGAAAGACATATCCTTAATATTTAATTCTACCTCATGCACAAAGTCAGGTTACGCTCTAAAAAAAAATGTTTCTTTATGGGAATAAAGATAACATAAGTTTGCACTTACTGACATACTATAATTCTCCTTCCAAGCAACACTATATTCTCAATATTCCCAAAGAACACATCATGAACAAAAACTTACCTTTTTAAACTATTATCATTTTATTTTTCCAAATATGTTAATATATGCTAATGAAACAACCATCATTTAAGTAATACATTCTCCCCTACCCCTGTCCCTTGTATCACCTTCTCCTTTCCCCTTTAAACCTCAGAGCCCTCAGTATATTTACTTATGTCCTCTGGTTTTTTAAAGCATTTTATGGTTTCCAAATAGTCTGCTATGTAATTTTCTAGTATTTATTTTTACTTTCTGATTTACTTTGCTACACGTGATGCTCTTAAGTACCTCTATTTTGTTGAGAATGACTACACTTCATTCTTTCATATGGTGTATTGTATGTATATATCTTTTTGAACCAACTGTTTGACAGTAGATACTTAGCCTGCTTCCATGTCCTAGTTATTATAAATAATTCTGCTATGATCACTGTGGAACATATGGGTTTTGTGTTTATGGTTTCATATTCTTTTGATATATGCACAAGAATATTTTTGCTGGATCATAGGGCATTTCCATTTTTTTTAAGGTAAATCCAGATTGCTTTCCCTAATTGTACCAATAGTACTAACAGTGTAGTAGGTTTTTTTTTTTTTTATTTTCCTCTGGCATCCTCTACAGGATTTGTTGTTGGGGGTCTTTTTTTAATGTGAGCCATTCTCATGGACATGAGATAATAATTTCTTTGTAGCTTCAATTTGCTTCTCTCTTAGAAAAAAAATAATATTTTTTAATCATCTTGCATTTTCTTCTGATGTATGGAAACTTTTTACCTTGAGATAATTCCAATTGTTTATTTTCTGTTTTTTAATTCCCATGTCATAATGGTCAAATCACAAAAAAAAAAAAAAATCTTTATCATTAATGTCATGAGGAGATCACCAATGTTACTTCTATGTATTTTATTGTTTTAAGTCTTGTATCTAAATCTTAAATACATTTGGGATTTACTTTTAAGTAAGGAGTTAGTGAATGATACAGCTTTATTCTTTTATGTGTGACTTTCCAAGTGACATTAATGAAAGGGAATGTCCTTTCCACATTTAATGGCCATGAATTCTTCATCATAGATTAGGTGTTGGGATTTATGTGGATTTATTTCCATGTAGATAATCTTATAGGAGTTCTCTCATATTCATTTCCCCCCCCCCCCTTTGGCTACTTTTCGTAGTCTTTCCTTATCATTAGTTTTAAGTAGTTTAATTATTGGTGTGTGACTGACTTGATTTTATTTTGGGTCATACTGGGCTTTTTGGATCAAGAGATCTGTTGTTGTTTTTTCTCCCAAATTAGGGAGATTCTTAGCTCTTAATTGTTTAAAAAAGTTCCAACCTCTTTCTCTCATGTGCTTTGATGACCTCTGTGATGTGAATATTGTTTCTTTTGATAATATCCCAAGGGATCTTTCACTAAATTTGGTCTAATTTTTGTTGGCCTGTTTGGGTATTTTCTACTTTTGTGTTTACAAGCTGACTGATTCTGTCAGTTACTTTCCCTTGTCTACTTTTGAGCCCCTTTTCTGGATTATTTTTAGTTTTACTTATAGAATGCTTTCAGTCCATTATTTTCACTTCAAACTTTCTCATATTTTTCTACCCTTGTAATTCCAATTTTGTTCTTTTTTTTTTAATTTCAATAACTATAATTAGGTCTGATGTTTAAAATTTTTTTCAGGCAAGTTACTTAGTTCTACTGGATTTATATTTTTCCTGAGGGCGTTCTATTCTATTAATTGTGAAATATCCCTCTGTCTCTTCATTTTCAGGGTTTTTAAAAAAAATAAATTTATTTTTGTGTAGAAGAACTGGGGTGCAGGCCAGAGGTACAGGGGCAAGAGGGTGGTGAGAATATTCACCAGAGACAGTTGGGAGCAGAACAGGCTGGATATACCAAAATACACTGCTCGGGGAGTAGTTGGCAACAGGAGACTGCTGCACCATATGTGAGTCAGCTCCCTGGCTGGGGAATTGAACTCATACCTTAGAGGTGATAACACTGACACTTAACCTCTAGATCCAGAGGGAGGCCCTCTTCATTTTCAGTTTTTATGAATTGAGATAAGCAGCTTTCTTTCCTTTATTTGATGTGTCAAACTTCTGTTAAGAATATATATTACTGGGCCTCCCCGGTGGCACAGCGGTTGAGCGCTGCGTTGTGAAGCTGCCCGCAGCCTCTGCAGTGCCAGTTCGATTCCCGGCCACCAGGCGAGGGTCCCACATGGTGTGCAGACCTCTCCTCCCGCCCGCTGCTCCCCTCAGCAGTGTGCTTCGGTCCTTCTGCCTGCTCTGCTCCCCGCTCTGGCTCTGGTGAATTCTCTCACCCTCCCGTGCTTCTGACTATACCCATTGCTTGTATAAACAAATAAATAAATCTTTAAAAAAATATATATATTACAGGATAAAATCCAAGATTATTTGCTCAGGATCCTGGGGCTTCTATTGTTTACAAACTGCTCTAGTACACTGCCTCTGCATATGTTTGGATGATTGGTGCTCTCCCATTTTTTAATGTCATTTTTTTAATTCAGCTTAATATATCCCTTAATATGTTATCAACAGACAAAACATTAATGAGATGTTTTACATTTGCTTTTTCAACCTAAATTTTCAAATTTTAGTAGATATATAATGTTAAGACACATTACAACACAATTAAAATTTTAACTTGCCAGTCTTATCAGTCATATTTTTAATGATAGATATGGCTAGGTGTTATCATGTTGAACACCACAGCTTTATAGGATCTTGGACAGATTCACTCTGACACAGTCATTACTTAATTATAATGCTATTATTATCATAAAGAAATTGGAAATATTTACTTTATTTTCAAAAATATGTTATTATTCAATATAAACATTTTGGGTGTTTCTCACTATACTGAGAGAATCCTCCATATTTGAGACATTGTCTTTTTCCTCCTTAAATTCCTGCTTTAGGATCTGCTTTTGGGGGAAATAGTAGCAGCCCCTGGTCTCACAATCTGGTCAGTCATAATGCTGCCATATCACCGATTGTATAACTGGGTTCAATACCTTGTGCTCTAATTGTCTGTTTGGCTTCCAGTCTTTCCATGTTGATATGTTCCTTAAGAGAACAGACTAGACTTTCCTATGCTATAGCCCCAGTTCCATGTCTTCCTGGCATAGTTGTGATAATTATCACTTTTTGAATGGAGTTCAGTCTCTTTACACAGACCTTAATTAGGTCCAGTGACTAAAAGGTATCCAACTGAATGTTATTTGAGTTCATTAAAATCACTTGTTGCCCATGGATGGCACTGGAAGGGATCATGCTCAGCGAAATAAGCCAAAAAGAAAAAGAAAAATACCGGATGGTCTCACTCATAGCAGGAATCTAGAAAACTTAAATAAGGGACCAGGAAAAGGAATATAAGAAAGTGAAAATCAAAATCAACAAAAAACTATGAACCAGAGACACTTGTTGGGGGTGGGGGTGGGTGGGGAAGGATTGGGGTCAGAATGGGGCGTTTGCAATTGTATGGGGGAATATAAAAATAAAATTTAATATTAAAAAAAAAAAAAAAAAAAAAAACTTCATGGCAAAGAAACGTAGATTGAAGAAGCAGCATAAAAGCTACAATGGGCTTCCCTGGAGGTGTAGGGGTTGCGCCTCAGCGCTATCACTGCTGGGGCCTGAGTTCAGCCAGGGAGCTGACCCATGTGGCATAGCAGACTTCTCCTGTCTCACCCGCTGCTCCCTTCAGCAATGTATTTCAGTGGATCTACCTGTTCTGCTGTTCTGCTCCCCAATCTGTCTCTGGTGGATCCCCTCATCCCCCTCTGCACCTCTGGCCTACACCCCAATTTTTCTATGCATAAATAAATAAATCTTATTAAAAAAAAAAAAAAAAATCACTTGTTGCCATATGAAACTAAGTCTTATGTTATTTATTGTGTTTATTAAGAGCATACTTTTGAGATTTTATCATATATTTTTAAGGCATTTTGCCATATCCCATTAAAATTCAAACCTCTTTGGTATTGGGGGGAAGGCATTTTAAGATACTATGCATTACTACTAAATGTGTTTTTCTACAGTAACAGCTAGTGGGAGTAATTTGGGGAGACCAACATGGGGAGGAGGAACTTAAGTAATTTGGAAGGGACAGAATAGGAACAAAAAAAAAAAAAACAAACAAAAAAACAGGTCAAAGTAGGAAAATAACAAAAGCAAGTATTTCTCATATCACAGCTCTATCCATTTATACATCAACCTCTTGTTTAATGAGCTAAAATGGATGTTTTGTTAAAATACAGAAGTTTATTCAGTTAGATGTAAATTGAAATCCAATTTCTTTTATTACTCAATTTTGACCAAGGGAAAGAAATTCATATACTCTGAACTTCATCATCTATAACAGACAAAGGGGGGCACAATGTGTATCTTGTAAGGGTATCCACTGGTATGATATATGCCATGTATCTTATATCACAATGCTGGAGTCACAATAGAAATCAATAAATGGTAAAATATAAACCATTTACTCTGTGTTCAGAGCCATTTATGATGTGTCAAATATTTTGTCCAACATCTTGCCATCAGTGGATGCCCACATCTATTCCCTGGATATGTTTCATGCATTAGACCACTGTAAATTTCCACATACCATGACCATATGAAAAGTGTTAAGAAGATCAGTTACAGAACCTCTTAAGCAATAAGATTGTGAGTGAATTTTAGTGAATGTTTATTGACTAGGGTTTTTGTTGTGCTTTGGGGTGAGGAGACAGAATTTTTTCCTTATTATTTGGATTTCAGAAATCATTTACTTTGTCAATTAAAATTCTTCTTAAAAATATACAAAGTAAGTTCAGTATATTTCACACTTTTTGGATATCCTCTATATAGTAGACCCTCATTTACTTTTTCTACCATAGAAAAGAAAGTTAACTGCTAAAAATTATGCCATTTTTTTTTTTTACAATGCCTTTTCATCTTACCTGATTTGAACTCTGAATACACTTAAACAGTATGTGCAACATCAGCACAGGGATATAACTATTGCCCCAAAGAGAGGTAGACTACATTTCAAGAAACTCTGACATGAACTCACAGGAAGATAATGTCTCAGAGGTTGAATTACAACTGCAGGATGTAAGCATAGAAATGCTTCAGAGTCTTGCTTTTTTATTAAGAAATCTGCTGATGGAGTTTGGTTTGGCCTAAGCTTGAGCTCAGAGCTCATAATATCCTGTTCTACCTCAAAATCAAAGACAAGTCAATCAAAAATTATTTTGGGCTTGCACTGTGTGCAATTGCTCGGGAGGCATGATGCGGATGCACTTAAATCTAATAATGTATCTGCCAAGTTGCCCCCAAATCCACAACACAATTAAAAGGGCCGCTCATGCATACTATCTGCTTAGCCCCATTTGAGGTATTCATCCTCTTGGGTTTTCTACTACAAACATCATTCTAGGAGGATAGCCATGTGGTTACAGATATATTCTTTCCCATCATAATTTATATTAATTAAATCAATAACCCTCTAGCAAAATATGTTTCCTAAATTCTATAAGATTTTGACTATCATAACCATTGGAAAAATATTTTTATGATTTTCTAGAAGAGCTTTCTACCTTTTGAGCTGATCTTTTGATAAACTTAAGAATACATTACAAATAGAGAAATTAAGCAGCTGAGGAAATCATCAGTTGGAGCCACATAATCTCTCTCTATCTCTCTTCCAGAATTAACAGTTCACACAAAAATAAAAAGTTCATACAAAAATAAATATGTTGGGCCTCCCTGGTGGAGCAGGGATAAAAGGCAGTGCTATCAAGTTTTTGCCAGCCACTGCAGCACAAGTTCAATTGCTGCTGGCCAGGGAGCAACCCACATGGCGCAGAAGACCCCTCCTGCTTAGCCTGCTGCTCCCTTCAGCAGTGTATTTCAGTGGATCTGCCTGTTCTGCTTCCACTTTCTCTGGTGAATCATCTCACCCCCTGCACCTCTGGCTTATACCCCAGTTCTTGTATGCATAAACAAATAAATCTTAAATAAACAAATAAATATGTTAGGCATCCCTGGTGGCACAGGGGTTAAAGTCTCAGTGCTATAGTACTATCAAGCTATGATAGCCCCTGCAGCACAAGTTTGATCCCTGGCCAAGGAGGTGACCCACATGGCACAGCAGACCTCTCCTGTCCCACCCGCTACTACCCTCAGCAGCATATTTCAGTAGATCCACCTTCTCTGCTCCCCACTCTGTCTCTGGTGAATCTTCTCATCCCTAAACCTCTGGCCTACACTCCAGTTCTTTTATGAATAAATAAATAAAAATAAATTTTAATAAATAAATAATTTCCTAAACTTCAACACATACAACATGTATACACATATTCACATAGAAATGTATTTGAAAATCATATATGTGGGATATTATGTCAGTATTAGATTTATCTCTAGAAATAGTCCTTACTAACCATGTGGGCTAAGTGCTTCTGATTGTTCCTAACATTCTTCACCTTATACCAAATACAAGACATTTTATTTTAGGCTAAATCTGTGTAGACTTTTGATATTACTTCATCATCTGAAGTTTCCCTCACCAAATCACACAGGATTTGGCATATATTGCATATATAATGTAAGTAAAAATGTAAGTAAAAAATAAGCTCAAGTTTGAACATACCTTAGTGATGTTGACTGCTCTCAAGATGCTGAGGATAAGGTCAGCAGTGTGGAATGATGCCTGAAAGGTTCCATGAAAGAGGTGAGAACAGGTTCTGCTATTAAGGATTTATGAGGAATTTATATTTATCCACTTTAATTTAAATGACATTTTTGTTCCATTTTAAATTATTAATTCATCCATTCACTCAAAAATATATACTGAGTTTCTTTTCCATACCACATCTCATAGTGAATCCTGGGGTTACAACAATGGATTAGGGAGGGCCGTAAGCATAGGAGTAGGTGCTTAAGGAACACGCAATCTAGCAATTTTATCTGCTAGAAAATGACATGTTAAGTCAAGTGAATTCCTTTTTTCAAAAAAAAAAAAAGTATGATTTTTCAATTGATAGGTGAGAACAAGAACACTAAGGCTCAGGAGTTTAAGTGATAAATCATATATCTAAAGAGGATCAATGATATTCAAACCCAAGACATTCCACCTGAAGCTGCTAATGTTTTCTATTGCTCCATGCGGCATCCAATAAATAGGAAGTTGCGGCGAGTAAAGGAAACTGAGCTGTGGAGGGCGAGCAGCACGCCCTTTCTATAATAAGGCGCATAATAGCGAGCACCGATTCAGTTTTAGGTGTGATACATTAGGGATCTGCTTATCGACCTCTCGGAGCAGCTCCCCCTCTGAACAGCCAATTTCGGCGCCAGGGCAGTTAAAAATAGGTTCTGTAGACATTTTCCTTTGCTTTAGCTCCAGGAACTGACCACATCACCTCGCCTCACCCACAATTAGTCTTCAATACAAAAGCACTTTGGCCACCAGCCATTTCTAGAACCAGAAAGGAGACTTTAGACCCAGCCTGAGCGTAATTCCAAAAACAACACCATAAGGGGCATGACGTGGAGGGGAGGACTTAGGCTGCAGGAAGAGAGGTTATCTGACGGCATCATCCACAGTTCATTTACCATTAATAACAAGGCAGTCTGCTTTCCTGGGCCTGCTCCAACCTGCTAATCGCTGCTCCCAGGGGATGGCCTCATCCCTCCTCCTCCGGCTGCGCGGAGCCAGAGCAGAGACATCTGTGGACTGGAACTGTTGTTTCTAACAACATCAGAGCCCTGCAGAGTTCTAACCTCTGGGAGACTCCTCCACTCACATGGAAGAATTCTGGCTTCCTGGTCCTTCTTGCCTTCTGTATTCTCATAAATGAGGGCATTTAATATGTTATCTTAGTTCTCTTCTGTTTTCCATTAAACACTCCCTTTATTAGAGGCACAAGTAATTGATTTAATTAAAAGGTTAACACCAGCACAATCTAATCTTTACTCCCCACCCTACTAATCTGATTTATCTGGAGCTGTAGCATACATTAGAAATCACAGAGAAGCAAAGAGGGAAAAATCATCAGGCCAATTTTATAGCTCCACAAATCAAGAGACAGCTGGGGAGGGCTTACCATACTGCATTTTGAACTGAGATTTTCAAATTTTTAGCTCAGAAAGACTCTCATTACAGGTTATTTCCAGTTCCTTCCCTTTTCTAAAGTTTAAGTCTCCTATCTGGTAATGACTGGGGCCTTCCAGATTTGCCCAATTATGAGACTCACATGAGATTCTTGCCAAAAATACATGTTTTCAGGCTTCCCTCTGATGGAACTAAATCTGCGTTTCCAAAGAGGACATCTCAAGTGTTGGTTATGATCTGACAAGTCAGAGAAACTTGGGGAAATGAACTCTGCCCTCTCCTCCAGCTGTGATGCCTCATCCACATCAGACTGAGATCCTAAGTCACCATTACTTTTGGGCTAGAAATAGAAACAAAATCAAGGGTTCAGGGTTTTCCCAAAATTCCTTGGAAGTTTCTAAAATGAATATTTAGCCAGGTTGTGATAAGTCCTAGAAAAATTTGGAAGCCAATAAGTTTATTTTTTGTCTGCCCAAACTCTCCTTTATTTCTGTCCTTTCTGAGGGTGATCTTTAGTCTGTTGCTGGTCTGTGCCTTATGCAAGCAGCCCATCTGCTCCAAACACTAGTCCCCCATTCTGCCATCCATCCCACCTTTTCTGTTCACTACAAAACTTATCTTAACTCTGCCTCACTAGACATTATCTGAGAATCGATTAATATTAATGTGTTAATAACTAGTTTAGAATAATGGTATTTCCTCAGGATGAATATTTGCATTTTAACCTGAAGATATTACCTAAACTTGAAAGGTTGACTCTATGTTGAAATTTTGAACAACACGTTCAATCTAGTTGTAGAGATTTTCAGGGCCAATGGGTTGCTTCTTACAAACTAAATCACATCATGCCGTCAGGAAAGAAAGTATATTAGTGGTACTTTACTTTTTTCACACTTTGATATGTATAGAAGATTTATCTACGAGGCTCAAAATCTGTCTATCTCATCCTCGTGAAAAAGAATTTTGGAAATTTAATCAAAAATCCATTTAGCCCTTTCAAAAGTTACCTACAAAGTTATTCTTTGAGCCAAGTGAAGAGCACCACCAAACCTTAGCATTAACTGACAAGGAAGCCTGACTCCCCCTATGCAAATCTAAGAATAAATTAGAACTTTATGAAATGTGTTTTTCTTTGAAATTTTAGAAAGGAAACATGATTGTCAGTGTCAAAACCATAAGTAACTGCAGATGGAAATAATGTTGTGTAATTTTTTCTTATAAAACTGAATGGACATGCTTGATTTTTAAAATAATGTTGCAAGACTAAAACCACATGCTTGAGGATGTTCCTGGGTGCAGAATAGGAAACAACTGGAGGATAATGTTATGGGAAGACACAAAATTTAAGGGAAAATGTTTTCACCAGGTTCATCTTACTGAGTTTATAGAAATCCAGAATAACAAGGGCAGGCAGATTATTTTTGACTTAATAAAGAAATGCAGAGTGGCTCACTGCCCAGTTCAGCATGCAGACTTTCTGGATTAGAATGGCAACCCTTTGAACTCTGAGATCCTGGGAATGTGAATTAATTCCTTAAGCCTTAAGTTCCCTTGTTTATCAAATGAGTGTAAAAGAATTACCTACACAGGGCCTCTCCGGTGGCGCAGCAGTTGAGCGCTGGTTTGCGAAGCTGCCGGTGGCCTCTGCAGCGCCAGTTCGATCCCCAGCTGCATCCCTGCCACCTCAGGAGGGTCCCACATGGCGCGCAGACCTCTCCTGCCGCCTGCTGCTCCCCTCAGCAGTGTACTTCAGTCCTTCTGCCTGCTCTGCTCCCCGCTCTGACTCTGGTGAATTCTCTCATCCTCCTGCGCTTCTGACTGTACCCAGTGCATGTATAAACAAACAAACAAATAAATAAATAAACACGGCTCTATTAAAAAAAAAAAAAAGAATTACCTATACAATAAGATTCTGTGAGCAATAAATGAGATCATACACACAATACACTTAGAATAGTGCCCACGTATCAGATACTGTCCGTACTAACAATACAGTACACTTAGTCATAGGAATTCATTGGGAATAATCTTTGTAAACCCCAGCTCTTCATCCCTATCACTTTGGCCCAAATCATGACCAACTTTCTTACAGCATGTGCTGTAATGAAAGAAATATCAGGATCCTTTGTACCCCTGAGAATAAGACCTGGTCAGAATCTTCTCTTGAGTTGCCTACTCCAGGCTTTTTCTTCCTTCATCCTCTGTCCAGGTTGGCATGTCCCTTTCTGATCTTCCCTCATGAAGCTCCTGCAATGTGAGAGGAGAAGGCCCCAGAAAAGAACAGGAAAACTCTCTCTTCTGCCATGGGTTCCGCCAATGAAAATGATGGCCAGACATATTCATTGGAGATACAATTGTCGCTTTTGTCATCCATATGTCTTGGTTAATTTATTCCTTTTTGAGTTGAATGTGACTGAACCAGTGTGTCCCTTGATAAGTCAATGGCTATTTACTGAGGGCCAGCTTTGTGACAATCACCATACAAGGAACTGAAGATATGTTGATGAAAAATACAATAAGGTTTTCACTCACATGATCCTGACAATAAAAAAAGAAAAATGTACACGTTTAGAAAATGCAAATTCAATACCAAAAATTCAATAATCATAAGTAGGGACATGAAAGAAAATTAGAGGTGATTTAATACAATCAAGGAGGTTGTTGGGAAAAGTGTATATAATTAGGGCCTCCCTGGTGGAACAGGTGGTTGAGTGCAGCACTGTGAAGCTGTTCTCAGCCTCTGCAGCACGGGTTCCATCTCGACCGGGGAACAACCCACATGGCACGACAGACCTCTTCTGTCTCGCCAACTGCTCCCTTCAGCAGTGTATTTCAGTCAGCCTGCCTCTGGTGAATCCTCTCCCTCCCCCACCTCGGCCTGTACCCCAGTTCTTGTATAAATAAATAAATACATCTTTAAAAAAGTGTATTTAATTAGACAGGTAAAAGCTAAATTGTAGTTTAGACCAATTAAAAATTTTAAAGAACACTCTATTCAGAAAAGAAGAATATATGAGAAAGCCAGATAAAGGAAGTCATAAGCAAAATTATGGTGCTTAAAAGGAATTGAGGATGGAGCAAAAATACAGAAGCAGAACCAGTTCATTTATGGCATAGGAAGCTATCTTAAAGATTTGAGTTTTTTATGATAGACATGGAAATTGAAAGTTTTTGCGATAATAATTAAAATCTCAAACTTGTTTTTAAGATGTCATTCTGTGGCCTCCATGGTGGTTAAGCACAGCACTATGTAGTATCTGCAGCCTCTGCAGCACTAGTTCAATCCCCGGCCGGCCAGGGAGCTACCAACATGGCACAGCAGACCTCACCTGACTCGCCAGCTGCTCCCCTCAGCAGTATATTTCAGTACATCTGCATGTTCTGCTCCCCACTCTGTCTCTGGTGTATCCTCTCACCCCCTGCACCTCTGGCCTGTACCCCAGTTCTTATATGCACAAATAAATAAATCTTTTATTAAAAAAGGGGATCACTCTGGCTACAAGATAGAAAAGTACCTGGTGAGGGGACATTATATGCAAGTGAGTCTATTTAAGAGGTCACTTTAGTACAACATGCAAAACAGTGTGGACTAGATGAAGGGGTATAAGAAGAGGCAAAAAAAAAAGTTAATTTTGGCAACCATGGAATTCTATTTGATGAAATATTGTGAGAAAGAGAGAGCTGAGATTCTGTATTGAAAAATTCAGTAAAATGCATAATTTTCTGCAATGGGCAACACTGAAATAAGATAATTGAAATATATTGGGTGTGAGGGCTCTCTAGGGAATCTAAGTGTTGAGAAGTTAAAAAGTTGGGAAAGCAACTTAATATGGGGATCTGGAGCTAAAGGAGTGGTCGGTCTTGGCCTATGATATAACTTTCATCACTGAAACCATGGGTGCATAAGAATTTACCGGGGGAAAGTGTATACAGTGAAAAAATAAAATAATAAATATTTGATCCTTTAGGAACTGAAATCCTTAAAGAGTAAATAAAAGAAAATAAACTATGGTGAATCAAGAGACAATGATGAGAGGGATAGAAACCAAGAGGGAAGAGTGTTTCAAACAAGAGAACAGTAGAAGGTGTGAGAATCTTATGAAAGGTCATATATGTTGAGCATTAGTGGGATTCAATGGTCTACCATCATGGGTTATGCACAGAAAGAGCAAGAGCTATTTCTATAGCTCAGGTGGCATGTGGCTGGTAAGTAAATGAACCTAGATAGCAGATTTCCATGTTTCCCAGCAAAGGAGACAGGAAAGAGTTTGATAGTTTAATAGACAGTTGAGGTCAAAGTACTTTGCAAATAACATCATAAAGCTTTGACCACACTTAAAAGCTGAAAGAGAAGATCTAATATAAAGGGAAAACAAGAGACTAATCTATAGCTTAGAATTCCTAAGAAAGTGAAATGAAAAGCAGTAGAGGTATTGGCTATGCTAAGTGAAAGAAGTCAGAAGGAGAAAAATACCAAATGGTTTCACTTGTATCTGGAATGTAGAGAAACCAAACAAAGGTCAAAGACAAACCTTGAAAGCTGACTATAGATCTGTGGTATCAAGGCAGGGGTGGAGGGAGGGGGAAACAGGAGGAGGAAGAACACTTTGGACAATGATTAAAGCTACCGGAAGGGGACTATGGTGGGGTGGGAGCAAAAGGGAGAGAGAGGTCCAATGGAGGATTGCTGGGGCTTTAGTGATGGGTATGGTGAAGTCACACACAATGGTGGAGGTGTACACCTACCCACTTCATACATATTGTGATGCAAATCAACATTACCTCAATAAATATAACTTAAGATTTTTTATCAAAATTCTTTTTTTAAGATTTATTTATTTATGCATACAAAAGCTGGGGTACAGGCCAGAGATGTGGGTGGGTGAGAGGATTCACCGGAAACTGGGTACAGAATAGTCAGACTGACCAAAACACACTGCTGAGGGGAGCAGCAGGTGAGTCAGGAGAGTTCTGCCTCGCCATATGGGTTTTTGCCTGGCCGGCTGGGGATCAAATTTGTACTGCAGAGGCTGTGGATTGCTTCACAGTGCCAGGCTTAACCCCTTGCACCACCAGAGAGGCCCTATCAAAATTCTTAAAAAATAAGTTATAGCCAAACATATCCTTAAATCCTTCAGATTACCAGGAGAGATGTATATATAGATACCTGAAGATCCAAGAAAGGTTTTTAGAGCATTCCTTCCAGGTTTCTTATTTCTACTTTCACTGTGGTAGTTTGGGTAAGTATGGTGCATATGACATATGTCTTCTTGCTTCATTGGTCTGGAAGAGGATAATTGAGATCTAGAATGAATGTAGAGATGACAGCACACAACCCCAAGATTCTAGGGTTTGACCTTGATGCTCCAGCTGGATGTTTTCTCAGTTGTTTCAAATGATGAAAACTTGAGAATGTATTCTCTTCTGGTAAATAGTAGCCGGAAAAAGAGTTTCTGAAAATAACACCCTAATCACCTTTCTTTTATTTCTTAACCCTGTATCAAATCATGTGCGTAATATTCAATATAGGCTAGACTTACTGCTACAAAAAAAAAAAAAAAAAAAAAAAAAAAAAACAAGCAATCCCTGAAGTTTATTTTGTGTTTTTATCACATGTCTACTTCTGGTCCTAAGGGAAGGGGTTGAAGGCTAATGAACAACCCACTGTAGCTACACCATCTAACACCACAACCCTTGGTTTTCAGTCCTAGAGTGTTCTTGCTTTTCCATTATTCTTGAACACTTATGAAGTCGATATTAAGAAGTATCTCCTTGGAAGCTATATGGTTCTATCAGAAAGTTGAAGGTTTAAGAATTGTTTTGTGTCTCAAAGTGTTGTAATGTAGTTCAGCTTCCCAGTTTCTTAGCAATACAATTCTCTCAAAAAATAATAGGCTTCTACTTATTATTATTTAATATTTATTAAATTCAATGACTGTACTTTATTTTGCTTTTTATCCCCTATTCCTCTTATTATTTGAAGGAGCTATCTTGAGAGGAAATATGGTTTATTGAAATGCTGTAACTTAATGATGTTTGTCTAAGTCAGTGAATTCAATGAAAGGTTTTACTCCCTGGCATGTCATTAACCTCGTGTGCGCAAGACGGCATCATTATCACTCCAGAAGTTTTAGAAACAAGAGTGAATGCTAAATAAGCTGGTATTTTTCAAGAAACTGAGTTTACATTAATCTCTGTCTCTCAGAGTTTCCTCACTGTTATTTTTGGTCTTTGCAACCTCATGTTGTCTGTTCTTTCAATATTTTAAGACTGAATATGTGGAATCATTCTATGATCTTTCATTTTTTGAGACTTGACCAATTCCTTTCTGAGTTTCTGTGTTCCTTATAATAACTTCTCAAATGAACTCTGTAAATATTAGTTGTCCTACGTAATTTACTAGTTCGTATATAGAATATTAAAAATACTTCTTCTCTTCCAGCAACTAATCACTCATATTGCAATGAACTTTTCATTTTCTTACCCCATTAAGATCATAGATCTACAATTCTGATCCCCTTCACCTTTTAAACTATCTTCATTTATAACAAGAAGAGCATTTATGTATTGAATATCCATGATGCGCAAGACATGGTTTCATGTGCTGTCTCATGTAATCTTTGAAGCAATGTGGTAAATTATTGCCCCATTTTAACTCACAAGTATCTCAGACATAGGGAAGTCAAACAACAGTTTTCAAAGTTAGTGGGTATTAACAGCTGAGCTAGTCTTTTGGCCATGGACAACCCTGATTCCAAAGCATTGCACCCCACACTCTCTTATTCTTACCCCTCTAAGATATGGATGCAATCTTTAAACTCTAAGCAATTAAACCAACTCTAGTCCTGTGAATAGTTTAGATTTTACACACTGTAGATAAGGTTTGTCTCAATTAAAAGTCTGAGTGCCTGGCACCTTGCTGTCCTTAAGAAATCACTGCAATTTAACACATCTTCTAGATATCTTTAGAATTTCAAATTGTAGGCTTTTTTTTGCTAGCTTTTTCATTCTCTCCTTAATAGAAATCTGGCAAGGATAAGTGTGGGTGAAATGAGGGAAACCTCCTTCAAGTGCAAAAATGACAAGGACACCTCACCTCAAACTACAACTGTGGAACCACATTATCAAAAGACTTAATTTAAGGAAATGGTAGAAATAGCACTTGTTTTTTTTTTTTAATTCAGCAATTTTGTCTCACTCCTTTTATTTCATAATTCACACTGTGATACTTTTAGATTTTTTTTTTTTTACAGGCAATGCTGTTGTTTGAAACACTCAATTCACACTCTCTCTTTTCCAGTTCTTTCACACTTCCAGAAAAATACTGCCATTATGTGTCTTAGATTTTAATGTACTCCATTTAGTTTTCTGAATTTTAATCTCTCAGTTGCTACCTTTCTTATAAAGAAATAGCCCAAAATGAAAATAAAGCTTAGTCAATCTGTGTTCACAGTGTCTTAAATATACTAACCATAAGCAATGCTTACAAGAGGGACAAATAAAATAATATGACTTATGTTCACAGCATTCAATCACTGAGATTTGGCTTTTTTAAAAAGATTTATTTTTATTTATTTATGCATACAAGAACTGGGGTATAGATCAGAAGTGCCGGGGGGTAAGAGGATTCACCAGAGACAGTGAGAAGCAGAACA
This sequence comes from Talpa occidentalis, assembly GCF_014898055.3. Lineage (NCBI taxonomy): Eukaryota > Metazoa > Chordata > Mammalia > Eulipotyphla > Talpidae > Talpa > Talpa occidentalis. The sequence continues at coordinate 60,619,010 of NW_023603184.1, read as the reverse complement.
GGCTGATCTACTGAAACACACTGCTGCGGGGAGAGCAGGTGAGATAGGAGAGATCTGTCGTGCCATGTGGGTAGCTCCCTTGCCTGGATCGAACTCACGCCCTGCAGTAGTGATAGCTATAGCGCTGAGAGTTTAACCCCAGGCACCAGGGAGGCCCCCGAGTTGTGGTTTGACTTTTTATTGTAACTGCTGACAATTTAAATTTTTTTTAAAAAAATATTTTAAAATTTATCTGGTTATAAAATAAAATATATTTATAGATAACATGAAAAATTCAATACTCTAGAAAAATCCCATCACCAAAGACAAATATTTCCAAATTTGAAGTCCATGTGTTTTAGAGAGCTGTTCATATGTAATATGCATATGTTGTTGTTTGATTTTCTTTTTTTAAAGATTTATTTTATTTATTTATGCATGTAAGTACTGGGGTGTAGGACAGAGGTGTGTGTCAGAGAGTGGTGAGATGATTCATCAGAGACAGAGTGGGGAGCAGAACAGGTAAATCTACTGAAATACACTGCAAAGGGGAGCAGTGGGCGAGTCAAGAGAGGTCTGCTCTGCCATAGGTGGGTAAGCTCCCTGGCCCAGTTTGAACTCATGCTACAGTAGCTGATGATAGCTTGATAGCACTGAGACTCTAACCCCTGCACCACCAGGGGGGCCCTGCTTGATTTCTTTATTTTTTTGTTTTTAAAGATTTATTTATATAAGAACCGGGGTACAGGAGCAGATGCGCGGGAGAGTGAGAGGATTCACAAGAGACAGAGTGGGGAACAGAACAGGCAGACTGATGAAATACACTGCTGAGGGGAGCAGCGGGTGAGACGGGAGAGGTCAGCCGTGCCATGTGGGACCCTCGCTGGCTGGCTGGCCGGGATCGAACCTGAGCTGCATATGCTGCAGACAGCTTCACAGTGAGGCACTCAACAGCCTGCGTCACCAGGGAGGGCCCCTGATTGATTTCTTAACAACATGAAGAATATTTTTGCTAACGTCATTAGCAGTCACCATAGCCTAATCTATCACGCCTTCACTTGCTGAATCAGTTAGCAATGGTCGGTCATTTATCTACTTAGAACAAATATGATTCTGTGCCATGGATATCACTCGAGTATTATTTCCTTGGAATTTATCCCCAAAATTGAAATTGCTGGAACAAAATTTAGTGATGCTTTCAGGCCTCCAACTATACATTGTGAACTTGTTTTTCTAAATGATGGTACAAATTCGGGGCTGGTAGTCATCTCACTCTAACAAAATGCTGTGTTTGATTAGAGACAATAACATCTTTCATTGATAACTATTGTATACATTTGTGTTAAGTACTTCTTGTGTGTTTAGCACATCATCAATTGGTAGTTTTTAAAATCTTGCAGGTACAATATTTCATTCAGGAAATTTAGCCAAGAGAGATACTAGTAGACATTTTTATACATGGAACATTTGAGGTCAATGAGGGTCAAATAAATTGCCCTTGGTCACTCAATGGAAGAGTTGAGACTCTGGTCCCATCCTGTGTTCCTTAGGCTACTTTTTTTTTTTCCTTCTCTCCAATCTGACCTTTTCTGGATGACAAGCCCCTCTGCATATTCCGATAGGCAGATTCACACTCCCCTGCTGCATTAGGACAGGCCCATGGCCTCCATTTATCTGCTATTGCTCCTGTCAAACACAACTGTTAGGATGAGCTTAAGACCATACTGATATAAAATGCTGCTAAAATTTTAGTAGTCCTTTAAGTTACTGGGCCAATTCCTTAATGCGTGACAGATAAGTTCTACAGCTATAGATCTGCTGAAAACTTTGTGCTTATAGTGAACAACACTATATTGTAGACTCAAAATTTTAAGAGGATAGATCTCATGTTACCACAATAAAATAAACTAAAATTTACAAATTAAAAATATCATTCTATCTTATTTAGGTACATTGTAGCAGTAATACCCATGGTCTTTTCTAAACCCAAACATGCGTATGGCCTTACTTCAGATTCACATTTTTTTCTTCTACACTCTTTCCGAATAACACATATACACAGAACATGATACATCACTACTGTTCTCATTTTATTAGCACATGACTGAGGGGTTCATAGGGATTCCAAACAAGGAGGATGTACACTCAGAAACAAGATCCTGACATCAGCTACATAAAGACAAAGGAAACATTTAGTGTGACACATCTTTATTTTTTTTCTTTTAGTGTGACATATCTTTAATGGAATTAGGAGAGAGAGCAAGAGAGAAAGAGAGAGAGAGAGAGAGAGAGAGAGAGAGAAGATATTATCAGTAGTTTCCAATAGTTTCCTAATTAAAACCCCCAAAGTACCTATCACTTCATGGGCAAATTTCCAGACAGACAGGGTTCATCTGAGTTGGGCTATTTAAACCTGAAGGCTTGCTACAAGTGCAAGGCACTTTCTGTCAGGGAACCATAGGATAGGGAATCTATAGTAGATCTCAGAAACCTGTGACAAAAGAGATAACAGATCAAGATAATAGCTGCCATTTTCAGTCTCCCCACATGATTCTCACCCAAGTGTCTCTATGTGTCTCTCCTCCATGCATCTCCCTCCATGTCTCCCTTCCACAAGTACCAGGGTGCAATTTGGGTCACAGAAACAAGAGATCCCCTTTCTTAGTCCTTCTGCCTTCTCTGTTATACAGCTTCACCTGGCAACCCAGCCCCACTCGTCATTCCCAGTAGTTAGTCTAAGTGGCCACATGTAATTGGGGGCAGGGAACATGGAATTTACCAATTTTGTCTGTGTGCATCTCATGAAGACAATATTTATTCTAGTTTACAGGATGGTTCAAGTTTTTCTCCAGCATAAGGGACACAGGCACAATTTTGAGGCTTTGCTTTCCCTAGGAATTCCTTCTTACTCATCAGCTGTGGATTCAAAAAATTCTTAGTCATGCTGACCAAGCAGGCAGAATCCACTGCTTACTATTCTAGCTTCCCTAAATTCATTCACTATTTAGTATATATTTAGTTGTTTTGGTCCCTGCCTTATGTTCTGCATGTGGAGATATTTTCAAGATAGGGGAGTTGTCTTATTTCTCATAAAACTATTGCTGCTGTCATAAGTTCCCTTACCTGGTAGGGTTTCCAAAATGTTTGTTGAGGGCCTCCCTGGTGGTCAAGGGGTTAAGACACAACCTATGAAGCTGTCCGCAACCTCTGCTGCACAATTTCGATCCCCAGCCAGGGAGATGCCCACATAACGCAGTAGACTTCACCTGTCTTACCCGCTGCTCCCCTCAGCAGTGTATTCCGTCAGTCCGCCTGTTCTGTTCCCCACTCTGTCTCTGGTGAGTCCTCTCACTTCCCACATCTCTGGCCTGTACCCCAGCTCTTGTATAAACAAATAAATAAATCTTTAAAAAAAAAGTTTTTTGAATGTATAAACTCCAAATTATTTTACTTATTATATTTACAGATTAAACTCCATAACAAGTCTTGATAACAGTAGTCAAATAAACCATGTTCTTAAACTGGTCCACATAAAGAAATGTACTTTTTTATGAGTCAAGCCAATGTTACCCAAGTCTTCAAATTTCTTCTCAGTTATAACAGATTATTAAATGATATTATCATCTTCCCTTGTTTGCCTCTAAACATTTGGTTTGGGCTTGTTTTATTTTCTATTTAATAACATAACTATTGTCATTATAGAGCTATGCAAATGGTTCCAAGATAGTGAACTGAAATAATAATAATCCCCCATATGAAAAACTTGATCAAGATTAAAGTCAATACATACTTTATTCATTTCTCCAAGATCTAATTGAATCGCATCTTATCCTTTAAGTCTAAATTACATACTAATAATTTGTAGTCTCATACGTAATCTAGTTCTCATTTTTAATCAATGAAAAATAGCTAAAAAAACAAGATGTGCATTTTGAAATCTATTAGTCAGGTTTTCTGACAAATATAAAAAATGAAAATACCATTTTTTATAAATTCCAGGAATATAGCAAGGGCCTTCCTAAGAAACCATTGGAAATTTCTCCACCCTCAGCACTGCTATGGGCAAATGCATCTTGAAGTTTATAAAGTTTGGATGACTTTCTTAAATGAAGATAGCATATAATAACTAAGTAAGTTGTATATTGGGAGGTGGAGGGGAGTGTAGTAAAACCAAGAGATGAAATTTCCTTCAGAAATATTTGTTGCATAAATTTATTGTGAAGCTTTTTAAATTTCAACATCCACAAAGTTGACATTTACCAGTCTAATCATTTTGAGGAAAATCACTAAGCTACAACTTACTCTGAAGTTCCCTTTAGTTAAATCAATTTCCGGGCCTCCCCGGTGGCGAAGTGGTTGAGCCCTGGGTTGCGAAGCTGCCCGTAGCCTCTGGAGCTCCAGTTCGATCCCCAGCTGCTCCCCGGCCACCGGAGGAGGGTCCCACATGACGCACAGACCTCTCCTGCCGCCTGCTGCTCCCCTCAGCAGTGTACTTCCATCCTTCTGCCTGCTCTGCTCCCCGCTCTGGCTCTGGTGAATTCTCTCACCCTCCCGCGCTTCTGACTGTACCCAGTGCTTGTATAAATAAATAAAATTTAATAAATAAATAAATCTTTAAAAAAAAAAAAAATAAATCAATTTCCATCTGTCTTTTTTAACCTTTTAAAAATTTTAAGACAGGGCTTTATTCCTTTTGGCTGTATTAAAAACAAATCTTTGAGAGCTAGGTATCATCATTTAGAGTCTAAAAATTGCTATCAATTCTTCAGAAAAAAGTCATTGTCTGCCAGGAAAAAAATTGCCAGACAAATGTCAAATACTTAGGAAATTTGCATTCACCACATTCTAAACATTCTGCTTCCCCAAGAGAATATGCTTACCTCCGGGAGCAGAGGGGGAGAGTGCTATCAAGTTACAATTTTGGGGCTTTGCTTTGTGAGACATTAAATGGTCCCAAACTGGACTTGTTGGAAGTTTAGAGTCATATGTGTTAACAGCAATGGATAAATAACAACAGCCACGTAATGAGTGCTTCAGGTTCTAAGCTCTGCACTTAATTTCAGTCACCTTGATTTTCACAACAAGCTTTGCCATTTGGTGTCATCCCCTTTGACAAACAGAAGAAGTTAAAATAATCTGATCTGTGTATCGTAGTCAAAGTGAGATAAAAACTTAATACATTATTAAAGAAACAGAACAAAGAACAGATCAAACTAAACCAAAACAAACCCAAGAAATATGTCTTCCCTGGAAGTGGGTAGTGAGACAGTGAACAAAGGTGGGAAGGGCATGGTGGAGGATTATGGGTGCCTTGGTGCTGGGTGTGGTTTGGTGACAAACATCTGGAGAGGTAGAACCTATTCCCTTAAATCATATACTCTGTTGTAAACCAATGTTACCTCAATTAAAAACAAATAAACAAGCAAACTTAATATAGGCCCAATACTCCAAATATCAAATCGAAAATTCATAAGCTAGTATTTGAGTAAGGTGTTAGCTACCCCTACAGTGAAAACATATGTTGAATGGAGAAGTGACATATTCTTTTATTTTAACTGTTAATGCAACTATGAGAAACAATCTAATAATTGGAACTAAAGAACTGTAAGATATGATCCATTAGTAACCCCTTCCTTTCCTTTAAATTATGGTGGCACAAGGGGTTAAGCACAACACATTGAAGATATCTGTGGCCTCTGTGCCCAAATTCAATCCCTAGGCCAGGGAGCTACCCACATGGCGCCACAGACCTCTCCTGTCTCGCCTGCTGCTCCCCTCAGCAGTGTATTTCAGCCAATCTGCCTGTTTTGTTCTCCACTCTATCTCAGATAAACCCTGCACCCCCTGCACCCTTGGCCTGTACCCCAGTTCTTATATGCATAAATAAATAAATCTTTAAAAATAAATAAATGAATGAATAAAAATAAAATTAACAATCCAAAAAAATTTACTAAATACTTATCTATAGCTGATTTTATGGCTGCCATTAAAACTGGTAAATTGTACTATTGAAGGGTCTTCCTGGTTCAGGGATTAAAGTCTCAGCATTATTAGGCTATCACCAGCCACTACAGAATGAGTTCGCTCCCCAGCAGGTCAGGGAGATACCCACATGGTGCTGCAAACCTCTCCTGTCTTGCCCGCTGCTCCCCTCAGCAGTGTATTTCAGTCGATCTGCCTGTTCTGTTCCCCACTCTGTCTCTGGTGAATCCTCTCATCCTTAGCATCTCTTGCCTACACCCTAGTTCTTGTATGCATAAATAAATAGAATCAATTATACTATTGAATTGTGTAAACTATATATTAAACTTACAGCTACAAAAACAAACAAACAAACAAACAAAACAAGTCTCATTGCTATCAACACTATGGCCTGAGTTCCAGCCCAGGACAGGGAGCTACCCACATGGCACAGCAGACCTCTCCTGTCTCACCTGCTACTCCCCTCAGCAATGCATTTCAATAAATCCACCTGTTCTACTCCCCACTCTGTCTCTGGTGAGTCCTCTCAGTCTCCTGCTCCTCTGGCCTACACCCCAGTTCTATGCAGAAAAAAAAAAAGAAGTAGCAGTCTAGATTTGATCTATGGGTCAAGGACTGCCAGCATCTTGCCTGTACCTTTTTTATTGGCTTTTATACCAATCTTTTTCTCAAATTACAGCTGCAGAACAGGTGCTGTCTATGTACTCCTTACATCTGGATAAACATTAGCAAATTTATAATAAGATCCTAAATACAGAAATCTTGTGTGGATTAAATCAAGGCATATTCCACTTAAGTGAATTCATACAATTAACTCTTACTGGAGATATCCCTATTTTAACAATTTTGAGTGGAATATTTAACTCATATTTACATATTATTTTGACCTTTAAAATAGAGCGTTTATGCTAAAGCAAAGGTAAAATTGTATTTTTCACATAACTAGTCCCCCTGCGACTTAAAGATACTTTATCTTTAGCTATGCAATGTATCCTCATAACCTCAGACTCTGCTTAATTAAACTAGTATCTGAGTGCTTCTAACATAGGTAACACAGAGATGGCCCTTTGTAAATAATGTTTGAAGTAATTTTTTTTTTAAAAAATGGAATGAAATCATAGAGCAATACAGAAAAGCATTTAGTCAAAATACCTATCTTAAAACATTTGTCCCTAGCTTGAACAGCTCTGAAAGTCATTAAAAACTGTAATTTTGATTCATTGAGAGTCATTAAAAAGTCTAATTTTGTACAAGAAGATGAAAGTGGCAAAATTATTTTTAATACAAATTAAGATAATGGATTTTATTCAATATATTGAATTCCAAATTTTTATTATTCTTGGTCATGTGTGATTCCTTAATAGACATAATATCAGAGTCGCAGGGAAATTTTTCAATAAGTCATCAACAGACTTGATTTCTGTTTTGTTGCCTTCCTGCAACTGCTCTTCACCTTCCCTCAAGTGAACAATAATTCAGCAACCTACAGTTTCCCACACTGCTGCTTCAAATCAGTTCTTTTTTTTTTTCTCTTCCTACTAGTCAACACACCCCCTGCTGGCTCTAGGCTAACATTAATTCCACCTTATTAAAAATGCCAATAAAAAACAAATTAGAGATGTTTTTCACTATGTTTTCTATGCTGATTTAAATGCAAAGGGGATAAAAGGACATAAATGCTAGGGATTAGGTTACATAATGAAATAATCCTCTGAAATAAGCTTTCTCCTTTTAAATAATTTATTTCCTGAAAAATATAACTTTGAAATTGTAAAAATTTTATAGAAGAGTTTTTATAGTGGTGGTTATCACAGATCTCATGCTTGGGTGTCATTCTGACTTATGTAAAGAGCAGGCAAGCACCTGGGACAGAAGAGATTCCTGCTGCTCTTCATTTTCCTTAACAAACTTAATAATACCAGGTGGACTTCGGAGGGAGGTACTCCTTGAGAGGCAGAGGTAGAGCATCAGTAATCTAAAGATAATTTTTTAATGTAGTAACAAAAATTTTGTAAGTCACATTTGAGCTCAAATGAGCAGGGTAAACACACACTCACAATCTCTCTCTTTCTCTCTCTCTCTCTCTCACACACACACACACACACACACACACACACACTCACTAGTAGATTTATTTTACTTCTGACATTTGTGGAACAGAAGAAGCCAAGACTCTGGAATCCAAATCTCTGCACTCTTACTTAATAGCTTTGTGCTTTGGGCAATGTTACTTCAATTTCACAGGCCTCAATATCCTTATCTGCCAATGCAGCTAATGATACTTCCCTCAGAAATTTGCCATAAATTCTAAGAGCGAAAACAAAGTAAAAATGCCTCCTGCAAGTTGGTATTTATTAAACATGGTTTATTTTCCTCTAGAGTATCTAACTAGCAGTGACTTAAGCAATACAGACATTTATTGTTCCAGGGAAGAAGTAGTCTGATTTTGTAATTAAGATCCACAAAGTGTCTCTTTCTTTGTTTTCTGCCACTTCATGATGCTGGCTATCTACTCATGTTCCCATGTTGGCTACTGGAGTTACAAACGTATCTCCCTTATGAAATATTGTTCCTGCTATGGGAAAAGCTCCAGAGACAGCAGAGTTGGGCTCATGTTCCTCTCTCTTTTTACTTCTCTCCTTTTACTTGAGTCTTTCGGGTCAGAGTTGGGCCACATAGCAATCTCTCTCAAAGGGAATGTGACTGCTGTGATAGGCCTACTCAAGTCATGATTCTTTCACCCGGCTGTTTTGTAATCAAGGAAGAACTGGAAAGGATTGTTTATCAAGAAACCAATAATGTTTGCCATTTTCAAGCCAGCAGTAACTTCCCCCTTACTTGTGGTTCCCTTTTCTCCCTTTCAATTACTGAGATTTTGAGAGACCATATTCACTTTATTTTTATTACAGTACATTGTTATGTTTGTTCTATTTTATCATGAACAATTGTTGTTAATCTTTTACTGTGCCTAATTTATAAATCAAGCTTAATCCTAAATAGGTATGTGTGGCAAAAAATAAAGTATATGTATAGTTCTCTACTATTTGTAATTTCAGGTATTCACTGTGGGTCTTGGAGCTATCACTTGTGGATAGGAGGGGAACACTAGAGTTGTTTCTCTCCTATAAGCATCCCTAACCCATGCTTTAATTTTTTTTCATTTATTTATTTATTATTTATTTATTTATTTATAATTTTATACATTTTTACATCATTTTTCATTTTTGCACATTGTATGCATTTTCATCTTGGTTAAAGTCCCATACAATTTGGTGCATCCCCCTTGTTTTGATCCTATTCCCTCCCCTCACCCCCCCCCGTAGTGTGTCTCTGGATTATAGTTGTTTGTTGATTTTGATTTTTACTTTATTATAATTAGGTTTTTTTCCTGGTTCCTTATTTAGGTTTTCTAAATTCCTGCTATGAGTGCATATACACAATAGAATATTACTCAGCAATCAAAAAAAGATAAACTCATGCCATTTGCATCAACATGGATGGAGCTGGAAGGGATCATGCTTGGCAAAAATAAGCCAAAACCCATGTTTTTAAATGTGATCTCCCCATGAACAATTGTGAGAAGTGTGAGCACCTTGAAGACAAGACTAGGTCATTTTATCCATGATACTTAACCCAATGAGAACAACACTCAAAAGATCACTGATGCTTTACAGAGCTGTTATGATGACTTTGAGTAGTGAATTATGCATATTTCACATAGAATGATTAATCTTTTTATAGTATTTGCTAGTATTTTCCTCCAGGGAAAAATTAGCAAATAATGCATAAGAAATCCATTGGTTAAGAGCTAAAGATTCTTCTTTGGGCTAGAACAAAATATTTATAACTTGCGTCTATATAACAAAAGTATTTCTAGATGTATGATTATATTCACTATGTAAAATACCTAAGTGAGGAATTACCACAATGTACAGGTGGGGAAACTGAATCTCAATGAGACCAAATTAAAAACTCAAGGTTGCATGCCTAGCAAGTATCAAAACCACCTCCTTTTTTATGTTTCTGGATGTCCCATAGCAGGGTTTGTAGAAATACATAGTTACTTTAGAGGAAGAATTTCTCCAAAAAAATAAGTGCAAATATTGGTGAAATATATGAGCTTTCAAGATATTACCTTACACTACACTCCTACCAGTTTTCTATATAACTGACACCTTGATTGCTAAGGTAAATAAGAATAATATTTTCAATTTAGGATCCTCTGATTTCTGGTGAATGGATGGATGGGAGTGAGACTGAGGCATGGGTGGTAACTTCTAAAGAAGCAAAACAGGCCTTTGATATACATTATTATATATTTAGCAAACATTTCTTGAAATCCTACAATGTATGTTATAAACAATGTTGAATATCTATCGAGAAATATGCAGAAATAGGAAAAGATACATGAGCAGCAGCATTATATAATAATCATTAAGGGCCTCAAGAGCCAAGTGTTACCTGAATTTGGACTTGGTGAGTGAAAATCAGTCAATTTGGAAGGAGAAGTCCATCAAAGGAAGAAAGAGAAGGAATTGTAAACAGTATGGCATATTACCAACTGAGAAACATGCATTTCAAGGTTTTTAACTTGCAGGAGAGATAGAAGATCATGGTGTTTTTCTTTTTTTTTTTTTCTTTCAAAGTAACTTTTATTTAAAAGATATTAATTGTGTGGATATAGTTGATCTTTCCTATGTAAAAAAAAGATCTACCACCTAAGAATGATACAAATGATAAGTTTTAATGTCAAGAATGAGTATTATGGTGAAGAGTGTTAAGATTTTGAAGAGTTTGAGATAGAATCAGAGAGAACAGTAGTGGAATGTGACTCAAGTTAATTTTTGCTCAGTATTTGGCTAAGTCATTTATCTCAATAGAAAAGTCCACCTTTCTGTAAAAGTTGAATTTTGCCTTTCTTATTCTAAGAGTTGACTTTCCTGTTAAGGCAAACACACATGACCTAACTTGACATGAATAACAAACTTCATGGCCCACAGTGACTCAAATCCCTTTACCCCCGAAGAGACAAAGAACCTCTTCATTATGCCAATTGCAAGTTTTCCTCCCCAGAGGAAGCAATCTTTGTCAACTTAAAATCTTCTATAGCTCTTATTAATTGAGCTACTTAATCACATGCTAACTTGTATTCTTTTCTTAAATTTTTAATGTGTTTACATCATATTTTGCCAAATCACTTTTGGTTCCATAACAGCCAGACATTTTACCATTTCTTACACTTTACAGATACAGTATATTGCCAGCTAATTACTATAAAAAGGGGGAAGAAAGAAGGAAATGTAAACATTAACTAAGAAGAACAGATAAAAGGAAAATAATGAAAGTAAACTTATATCACATCAATGTTTTTTAAGACTTTATTTTGAAGATATTGATGGCAATAGAAATCATTCTTTCATCATTAAAAAAAAACATAAAATGTGAAGTTGAAATAATCAAAAGTACTGATACTCAAAACAACACTTCTGTACCTATATGTCATGGTGACCTTTGCTTATAAGTTTTCTAAAGATAAAGAAAATAGAATGGGAAGTTTTCAATTTTGAGAGCCATGTGTGTTGGGATCATTAACATTAATTCTGCATGATATTTAGCATGTCAATAACTGTCTTCTCTTAGGAAGCCATGTATATAAGGGAGATGCCCAAACATACATTCTGGATGTCACAAGGGAGGACTACAGAATCAGTGAGGCAAACCACTTGTTGAGTATTTGAAAGCTAAGATTCCAGTTATGAATGACACTTTCCCCTTTGATCCTTTAAGGGGAAAGACGTGGAAAAGCTCAAGAGAAAAATCAAAAGGATTTGAAGCTCAGTGCTAGCCACTCATTACATTTTTTTTAAGATTTTAGATACATTTGGCTTGAAAAGATGGTTAGATTTAAAATATAGCATGTGAGGATTTCAATTACCTGTTCTTCTACCTTCTTTATTAGCAGTCAATCTGTTCTATCTGTACAGACATTTTAAGTCTCTTAAAACAAGTTGTGCTGCAAATATGGGTAGATCTTCTTTATCAAGCAACATGGGGAAAAGGGAGATTATTCAGCTTCTATTCTGTCATTCAAGAGGTAGATTTATCAGAATAAGAGTTTTACAAAAAAAAATTTCAATAGGTAAATATCAATCTGGCTGTAAACAGTTTTAATAGTGATTAATATTCTGCGGCTAATAAAAACTAGCTGGCAAAATGCCCCCAGAAGATGGCATTGTTTACACTATTGTCTAAGAGGAACAGCTGTTTACCCCTTGCTACATGCTCAATTGCAGTATTCTTACTGAAATGCTAACAAATCTTCGACAAATGTCTGCTATTTAAGGCTGAAAGTTGTTTTGAGAACAGGTGTGTTTGAGAGAAAGAGACAAAACACTACAAGTGTAATTAGGACTTTAAATTAGGTGCAATTTATAAACTATGTATTAGGTTTGCATATGGGCATCTAAATGCAGAATTCCAATATTTACTAATAACTTAAATATTATTCACAATGTACAGGCTTTATGATGACAGATTTTCTTGATTGCTTTTTAATATATATTCCAAGAACATCTTACTGACAAACATTCATTTTAAGCCGTTCTGTCAGAAAATGAAGCCAACATCTTCCACAATTATTGAAATATGTTGTTGAACTAAATATGACTTGGAGAGATATAGAAGAGGGATGATACAGTGGAACATTAAAGTTAGTGACTAAAGACATGATCTCTGCATATAATTTCCCCATGCCTTTGAAGAGAGGTCTTCTAGGTTTGAAAAAGTTATGAAGTGAAGGGAAATCTCACATACCTCTGGTGGGTGGGTGGGGTATCAATTCATAAAACAACTTTAAATAGCAACTGACTATGCCTACTAAAGCTGAAGATAAGCATGTCCTATAGTCCAGAAAATCTACTTGGGCAAATATTTAAGAAAAACTAAAAGAGAGATATTAAGGGAGAGGATAACTTGTAGTTGATGGAGATGTAGAGATAGAGGGAAAAAACCTGGAAATAATGTAGATATTTATACACAGATAAATTAATGAGTAAATTGTAGTATGTTTATAAAATGAAATAAAATGTAGCTATTAAATGGAAAAATTGTGACTACATTCCAAAAAATAAAATGTTCAGCAGATTACACAGTGCAAAATGAAGCACTAGGATACCTTTATATATTGGTTAAAGACAAAGCAATATTACATATTATTTAGGGATGTAACTATGTATGATAACATGTTGCATAAGAATGAAAAATAAATGTTTACTTTCAAGTATTAACCAGTACAATATCTAATGTTAAAAACATATAAAATGTCATATTTTCCTAGACTCGGTAGCATGATCCAACTAGTCACATAGGTTTTTTTAAGCCTGGGGTCTTCAAAGGCCAGTTTTGAGGGAATCACTTGGGGTCCCAAGTAGAAGGCAAGCTTAGCAGCTTTGAAATACAGACCCCACTTTACCCAGGCTTCTGCCTACAATGAAGCTTCTTGGGTCACTTCGACTTAGATATTTTGGGATTCTCCAGCTCCTGGTTATAATTTTTCTCCCACAACTTAGGTCTGTGCTGGAGAAGTCTTCAGGTTGCCTGCTAATCCAGTACCTTACATAATTTTTTTCCAGCAGAAGCTCAGAAAATAGGGTCATTTATTTGTAAGTGCGAGAACCCTCACAATTATTTTCTAATAAAATGACTGTGTTATTAATCCAATGGCCATTTAACTACCTTTTAGCATTTGAATAATGTGAGTCTAGTACTAAGCAAAAACCACAAAGTTAACCACACGCTTCACCCAGAAGCTGCCCCCAACTCAGTTGGACATGCTGTAGCTGTGCCACAGACAGCTGAGCACCAAGAGTTGTCAAATGTACATTTATAGTGTAAACTAAGGCTGCCTATTCGCTATTGCTGGCAAGAGGAAGGAAAGAGAAGGCATCAACTTCCTCTGAAGTGACTGCCTCTAACTTGATTCCGCTCTTCACATAGGAGAAATCATTACGGTCCCTCATTTTGTTAAGATTTGACAGTTCTCTGACAGCTTCCAATAAAAAACGAAATAAGTTGATTTATGGTAAAGCAGGAGAGTTCCCAGATGTAACTCAGAAGCCAAAGAGAACCTCCAGGAAAAATAGGCAAAACTACTCTTTTCCCTCTTTAAATTTAAATTCCTAGTTTTCAGATCTGCAATCTTAAAATTTTATGAGTGAACAAGGAGGCCCCCCCCCACTTCTTCCCCCAACCCTCCAACACACACACCTTGGCGTTCACCATCACCATATTCATTTCTCTCTCCTCCTCTCTCCGTTCTGGCGCCAGCTGAACCACCCGGGCTCCGGAACCAAAGCACCAGCCCCTGCAGCGCTTGCCCAAAGCTGGGCGCCCACGACAAGGCGCTGCCTGCAGGAAACGGATGGACGTTGGGATTCGTGTAGGGGCCAGCAAAAAGCAGGAGACGGACATCATTCTAAACCGCTAGATCCAAAATTTACTATCAATACCATCAGCCTTCCACACCAGGGAGGAAACGCAAGCGAGCAATATTCAAACAGCAATATTCAAGTCTTCACTCTCCTCTCAGAGGGGGGAAAAAAAAAAAGAATAGAAAAGAAAGCATCTGCTTAGTTCCCTGTTGCTAATGCGCCCTGTCTTCCCGCTCCTTTCAGTATCTCTTCAGTAACGTTCTCCGAAAACCTGGTTTAAATCTCAGTATCTTTATTAGATCCCCAAATTAGAGAGAGAGAGAGAGAAAGAGAGAGAGAGAAGAGAGAGAGAGAGAGAGAGAGAGAGGAGAGACAGACAGACAGACAGACAGACAGAGATTTCGTCTCCCTCTCCCCACCCCCTCCAGGTAGCTGTAGCCCCTGCAGCGCCGGCCCCGCGGGGAAGCGCCCCAACCCGAGCGGGGCGAGGACCCGCCCGGCCGCGCTCGGAGGAGGCGCGGGTGGGCCTGGCCGGGGCGGCGCCGCGCGGCCGCGCGCCTATAAGGAGCTGTCCGCCGCCGGGTGCTGATTCCGGCGCTCGCGGCCGCCGCGGTGGATTCGGCTGCCGCCGAGCTCAGCCCGTGTGGCTGCAATTGGCTTCGGGTTTGCACCTTTAAGCAGCGGGGAGAGAAGAGCGGGCTTAAAACGCGAGTCCAGCGAGCGGCTTTTGCCGGGACTGTAGCTTCAGCCGCAGCTCCAGAGAAGACCCCGCTAGGGTTTCCGTAGAGCTCTCGGCTCGGGATGGAGTGAAGCAGAGAGTGACCCTCTAAGGGGGGGTGGGAGGGGGTCCGGCAGTGCTGAGGCAAAGAAAGAGAGAGAAGAAGCCGTGGCTGCCGCCTGCGAAATTGGGATTCGATTGGGAGGGACCGCTTACCCAGGGGAAATGGATTCTGTACTACGGCTGACCAGCGTTTTCACTTTGCTGTTCTCCGGTTTGTGGCATTTAGGATTAACAGCGACAAATTGTGAGTACCAAAAGCTGGGAGCGGGTAGATGAGATGGGAAGCGCTGGCCTCTGGAAAGACCCTCAACTGTCCAAGCATGCTCAATTGTGTCTTCGGAGAGGAAGAAAAAGGGGGAAATGCTGATGGGTGTGATTCCTTCACTCTAACCATCCCAAAAGTTAGCAGAGCTCAAATGAGCCAGCCTCGCTGAATTTTCCACCCTTCTCTCTGAATTGCAAAGTTCAGGGTAGAGAGAAGGTCCTCTTCCTTTAACCTCCAGCCAGCTCCGCGTTCTATGCTCGCCTGCTCTGTGTCAGTGCTTTATTGGCAAGGGCCCTGTGTTGGGATTATGTGCACTGGGGGCTGAGCTTCCAGGGACAGAGATGCGCCCAGCCACAGCATTCAGTGACAGCAGCTCATCTCTGAAGGTGGCTGCCTGGAATTTGTCGTATTCCCACTGCCTTCCAATACATGGTTTTTAGTTCTCCTGTTCTCCTGCAGAAGCCTCTCTAGTTGGGGTATCATACAACCAATAGGCATAGATTTAACAGGATTGGGAGTTTTGGCCTAAGTGTCATGGCCCAATGTAGTCAAACCACAAGATCAATGGCTGCCCCTGTTGCAGGAGGAAGAGCTTTGATGCACACTCCACGTCCAAAATCTTTGTGCCAAAGAACACATAATGAGTATGCACTAAGTGTACACTCTGTAGTCTAAGCTCTAACCTCGGCAAGTACTTGGCATTTAATTTAATAGGCAGGAAGACTGGACACCTGGGGATCCACCACCTGCACTATGTATTTAAAGAACCCAATTTCTCAAACTTGAATAAATCGCTAGGGCCATCAGAGGTTCAAGCTCAATAGCTCAGCTGCCTCTCCAGGCAGAGAAGGGGAAGTTTTTCCAGCTCTGGAAACTCCTAAATGAGAAAGAATGTAACTAAGCCATCTCTGTTGTTTTCAAGGTTGCTGAAGTTTCTGAGCTTATTCCCTATCTGTCAATTTCACCACAAACCTCAGAAATGCTTAACTCTACTGGAATAGTTTTGATACTATTTTTTGTAATCTGAAACATCATTGACAGATAGAGGTAAAAGGACTACTTAGGTACTTACAAGTCTTCTACCTCATTTCCCACCTTCTTAGGTCCAAGAGTAACTTGAGTAAGATAATCAACTCAGAGTTATATCTCAAGGGAAGACAACTAGACAAATGTTATTTACTGAAAATGGTCCAAAGCAGAGTTCATCTTTCTATCTGTGAGGGAAGTTTTGGAGGTTCAGAATCTATAGTTAGTAGTAATGACTTGTAAATATTTTATTAAAGTTTGTATTCTAAAGGAGTTCTGATGAGGTCAACCACTCTAAAAAGGAGAATCCAAGGAGGCTTAGTTTAGAAATAATGTCAGAGAATTGGTCAGGACAAGTTAGAATCTGACATTTCTCTTCTCCTCCTCCCCTCCTCTTCCTCCCTCCCTCCCTCCTCTTCCTTTTTCTTCTTTTAAATGATATTGTTCCCATGGTGCTTTAGAAGACATTTAAATGGTTTCCTATTAGGAAGTTGGGCATGGTGCTGAATTAGTTTCTCTACCTATTAGAACACTAGAGGTCAGTATTGTCCTAATGATGCAAAGGTGTGGCAGCAAAATAGCAGGGTTTGTTTTTTTTTTTTTTTTTTTTTTGATTCACACATACACCTATCTGAAAATAGTGAATCATATTTTGAAGACACACAAAGGTGGGATGCGGAATAATAATGAAGTAAATAGAACACACTCAAGAAGAATATGATTTGGGCTTTCTTATACAGCACCTTTTCTTAAGAGTCAGAAAAAAATAAGTTGTAGAATGGCATTTTCTATAAATTAATCAAATCATGTTTAATCTGTAACAATAATGCTCATAAAACCTAAGTAGCATGGCTTAAAGCTCATTTTCATCACTACTGATGCAACAATGAAACTATTTCTGAACATTTAAAATGAAAGTTTGTGATAATAAGCTTTGGTATTTCATTAGTGACTATTTCATTTCCCAATTTCCAATCAACATTTCAATTGAATGCACGTTGCTTGCTAAATATTTTTGGTCAATGTTCTTAAAGAACCATGATACACATTTTTCATTATACTGACAAAATGTGTAATTCAGTGAACAATAGAATAGGAGAAGAAAATTACTTCTGGTCCGAACCTATGATGGTCTTCAGAACCTGTGATGCAGAGTCTGTAAGAAGAAAAATAACATTCCCCAATTCTACCAGATTTTTATGATTCACACATTTCATCCAATAAATATAGTAAAATGACTTACCATTTATTTGTAATCCATCATTTATATATACATATTGAGGAAGAGAAATCTTTCAAAAATCAATTTGTCTATGTTTATCAATTATTGGAAACATTCTGTTCAAACATTATTTTATCATTTAAAAATACTATTTGACATCCCTGCGATAATAGCCTTGAAAGTAGATTAGTTATTTAAAGATGCTCTGTGTTATCTAGGTATACCGGTAAACTTGGTCAAGTAAAAATAACTTTTAATTGTTTATGTCCTTCTAATATTTTTTGTCATTATTAATCCTATTTGTGTGATGTGTGTGTGTTTAATTTTCTCAATATCTTACCAAAAATTGAACATTTATCTTCAAGAAGAAGATGAATGTTGACCCAATTATAAATTTTAAAAGTATGTGATAAAATAAAATTAAAATAAAGTCAGGTCAGGAGGCTACCTGCAGTATAGATATTATGAACCTGTGTGAAGATCACAATCACCCACAAGTAATGAAAACTCTGAGAATCCCCCGCTTCAGATTTTTAGAATATTAAGTAGCTACAACACTTTCTTTGGTTTTATCCTGAGGAAATTAGCTAATTTGAAATGTAGATATGATAAGCCATTGTGAAATGAAATCCTGTTTTATATGTTATATCAAGTCCTTTGACACAAGACAAAAATCATGTGATTTCATAGTTGGGTTTGAGTGAAACCAGGGGTTTGAAATGCTAAGGATTTATAGCCCAGTTATGCCATAGCTAACATGTCAAATGTCCCTCATGTTATGCAACCTTCCTGTGCTTACATACTTGGATATAAACCAGCAATTGAGATGTTTCTACTCTTAAAGAGAAAAGCAGCTGAATATTTTACTGAGGAGATTCCTCAAATAATAGGTACACTTAAAGACTAGTATAATGGAAGAACATTCTTTCAGAAGATAAGAAGGTTCTAGAACACTTCTAAGGGTTATTATTTATTTTTTAAGGATAACAAGTGTACATGATTATGGAGCGCCTTAATTTTGACTAAGAAGTCACTTTGAAGGATCTCCAAATTTCTTATCTAAGTTTTTGTGTGCTATACACTAAGCTCACACAGATAAAAACCTTGAGGGAGGAAAAGAAAAAAAAAAGAACAGCAACTTTATTTTAACCCTTTCATCACAGGCAGAACTTCATCTACAATATGAGTTGTCAATCATAGTAAGAGAGAGTTTCAAGTAAAGAGATGTGCTGTACCTTGATTTATCTGAATTTCATACACAAATGCAATCAATAAGTAATTATAAATAAACAAAGATCAGGCTGATTATTGTATTCCATCAAGGGTTCATCATTAACTTTTTCTGTCATTTTCCAATCAGCAGGTGTGAAAGAAGCATGACAGTGTTCATTTGGGAACGTCCTAGAGATTTTTACTGGTCGGAGAGGTTTATTTTTGTCAATATTTATGAATTCTCTTTCTTTTCTCTTCACATAGTCTCCCTTCTCCAAACCAGATTCACATTTCCACAACTGGCAATGTAAATGAAAAATGAGACAACCATTTTCATACAATGGTACAGAATTATGAGAAAATTGGTTTCCATATGAATAACTGTCCCCTATTCTTATTCTTGTTATAATGAACGACTGCTCTCTAAATTGCAGCTTTCTTTTGTTCCTTGCTTCTCTTCACAATCGCCTTCCCTCATGTTGGGACCCAGTTTACTACAATGCTTTACTTTCCAGTGCTTTACTTTTCATTCGTTATAAAACAAAGTAATATGAAATCATTTAAATGTTTCTAAAACCTTTAGTTGCCGATACATTATTCTTTAGCGTATATGCCATAACTCTGCTGAAATATGGTCTGTGTATGCAGAGCTAATATCTGTCATGTTGGAAAGTGGGGAGAAGGGCTAATTACCTGAAAGTCCAGCATATAATATTAATTTTTACAATAGGACTTTAATTTGAAGCTTCAGTGCACTCAATGGGAGCCAATAAAAATATTTTTAATTCAAGAAAAACTTTCTTCATTAAAACTCTGACACCCTCTGGTTGGTGACCTTGTAAAGATTGTTAACTGATACTGATGATAATGAGGTATTTAATGAAGGAATTGGATCAAATGATTATTAAAGTCCTATGTAGTCCTAATGTATGTATGTCTTTAACTATTGATCTTGCCTTCTGGTTGTTCCATTTGGATACTTCGGGGATGGTTGTACTCAAAATTGCTAAGCAATTGAAGTTAGAATCACAACATAATAGGATTTTAATTCCTACTGTTATGCACTTTAGATATCTTACTTTATATATTGTGTCTATAAAATGTAGGTAGACTTTAATAAATCCACTTTAGAAATGAGTACATTTAAGTTGAAGAGAAGTTAATGATTTCCCCAACATCATGAAACTAATCAATGAAAACAATCAATATCTGAACCTATATCTATCTCCAAAGATGTATCTCTCTTTCCAAGATAAGGAATTAATCCCCATGTATTTAGTTAGGGTCTGTGTGACAACATGAGAAACTTGTCTTGGGGCACTGTAGCTATATATGGACAGCAAAGGGCACCAAGGTAGCAGTCTCCACCAGAGCCAACTTCTGTATTTATTCTTCTAATTAGCAAGTATAACTTACTACTATTTGGGAAATGCCAAGATGTTATTTTGCATAGCTCTTATTGAAAGAGCAAATGTTCATATCATTTGATTGGATATGATACTTGAAGAATGTGACTGCACTTACGTAAGCTTGCACAGTTCCATGAATTCATTGCTGATGCGATCTTATTTATGCATCAAGTAGCCATTTGTTCCTAAAACTGAAAGTGTCTCCAGCCATCTGACCTTAGTACCAAGTCTGAGTTATTAACTCTTTTTGCAATTTTAATGAGCATTTCCCATATAGCCTGAAAACACAGTGATATATTGCTGTAAAAATCCTTCTTCATAGCACAGGTTTCAGTATATAAAGGAAAAAGAAATGAATTTGATTTAATGGGGTTTTAGTAGCAAACCACTGGAAAGATGTTATTTTATTGAAAACCTACATTACATTGGTGACATTATTCCGAGTCTCTTATGCTCTCTTTTAAAGTTGCGGTTGGGAGATTTAAGTATTAATAGTTTGTGTGTGTTATTCATTTGGAAAATTTATTGAAGAAATTAGTTGTAACAAAAGGTTCTTTCCTAAAATTGTTATTTTTTATGAAGCTAGAGGAAGAAAAAAGATGAATATGAATATATAGTCCTCGGTCTCAAGGAACTTTGAAAACATGCAGACAGAAAAGTAAATCTGTAATCATATCAAAGTGACGAATGTGGGGACAAAGTTCCACACAAGCTGTAATGTAAGGCAAAAACAGTCTCTGAAGATGGCTGGGACATCAAGGTAGACTCTGGGAGGGAAATGAAATTTAACCTGATATTTAAACGAAATAGACTTCACTAAGTGGAGAAATCGGGATGATGATTATAGGCTTTTGTGTGAAGGCATGAGAGTGAGGGATATTGAAGTGACTACTTTTAGGAGTGGCTCATAGGAATAGGGACAGAAGAAAAAATCTACAGAAGTAGGCAAGCATTGGAGTCTTTTATTTTCACTTTTAAAGCTATGAAGAGTCATGAGGAATTTCATACATGTAAATACATAGTACATTATAAGACATTTGTTTTAAAAATTCACTGTATGAAGGATACACTAGAAAAGGTGAAAACTTGTGGCAAGAAAATTGGTTAATGGATTATCATAATAACTCTGGTGATAATAGGACTGGAAAAAGAAGTTTCAAAATCTGACAACTTTACAAAGAGTCGGAAAGAAAATCATCCAAAACCTAGAGATTATACATGTTAGTAAACTCACAGAAGGCACAGATTTGTGGTTAAAATGTGTTTTATAACTACTCCCATTGTTTTTGACAAATGAGAACTATAGATGCTAGAGAAGGTGTTGTGTTCTCTGAAATGAAGTTCTTCCCCAGGAATACCAAACGACCATATTCTCAGTGCAGTATATTTCATATTTGCATGACACATATAGCGCATGCTGTCTGTATCCATCATCCTGATGCATCTTCTAGTCTGTAAATTTTGCTGGGTTTTGTCAGCGGAGTGAGAACTAGTCATTAAGGAATGTGTAATTAAACCTCAGCATCCCTGTTCTCATTCCCCCTCTGGAAGGGGGGTAAACCAGAGATCATTACTGGTATCAGCGGTTGCGCAGCGGAAAAAGAAACAAGGGGAAGTTGGGTGTGCCATGTTGATTTGCTATCATTGGTAATTGATTTGCTGGCATAAATTCCGTGTCTCTACATTTCTAATTGCTTTTGTGCATATTCTTCAGGGTTGATTAATGCCATCTGTTCACTGGATGGGCTGAATTGATTGAGTTTTAAAGGATGACAACAGTAATGTTGAAGATAGAAAGAAAATGAAGGGAAATGCCAAAACACTGCTCATGATGTACATTATTTTTAACTCTCCACCTTTAGAAACAGAAATATCCCTCTGAAGACAGTCCCAGGCAAAAAGCAATCTAAGGAAGTTCGCCTAACAGACAGATGATTGTAGGTGGTAGACTAGGCTACTGTTTGCAGAATATACATGTTTTCCAGTTCTCTCCCTCAGTCCCTTCCTCTCACTTTCCCTTCTTCCTTTCCCACTCCTTTTTTCTGCCATGGGCCATGTATTTTGGGTGTTAGCAATGGTTTTTTCCTAAGCTCATGATTGTGTTAAAAATGTAAGAGGAGGGGAGAAAAAACTCTGATGGATTCCAGTGCTGCCTGCTAAACTGTGTGGGCACAAGCACCAAATGTGAAGCCTCCCAACAAGGCCTATTATAGGGCAGGCCACCGGGACTTTGCCACCCACAGGCACAGGGGAAAGCCTCATTCCAACTCCCCCACCCATCTGTCCCCAAACTACTCTTCTGCCACCTCCATTAAACCCCTGATCTGTAAATATGGGAAAAGACCTTTCAATCCTTTCAAATAGCAATAAAGTACCAAGCCCCCACTGGGAGAGAAAATGCAGGAAATAAATCTATACGGAACTATAATTGACTGAGAGAAACAGACCTTTTCCAGAGGAAAGACTTATAGAAAAGATAGCATCAGTATCTGGAGGAGGGGGAGAGGATGTTCTAACTCAGGAAGGGCAAAGAATAGGATGTTCTAACTCAGGAAGGGCAAAGAATTCAGCATATCTATGACATGTTCCTGATTGTTCTTATTAAAGTTCCTTCTTAAGAGACTGAGAGCAGCAGGTAGGCCCTGGGGAGTGGAAATGGTGTAGGTCTTACAGTTCTGGATTGATTTCATTCACAAACAGTGAGTATTTCTTATAGATGCTAACTTGGACCATGTAGGATTAGTTGGGGTGTATAACAGGAGTTACTCTGTATAAATATATGTGATGTGGGAATTCAGCAATTATACCTGTTATAATTACTAATGAGTCTCAATAGACTCTCTCAAAATAGTTATAAATTAGGTCAAAGACACCTGCATGCCCATTCTCAAACAAAGGTAAAATGGTTTACACCCCTTTCTTCTGGGTAGTCAGAGAGCTGAGAGATTTCCAAGGCAAATACAAACTTGTTTTCACTTCACTGCTTATGTCAAAGGCACTGTAGCAGAATTGGCCTCCATTTGTCAGAAAAATGTGACTGTCTGGATTCCTCGCGTGATTCCAGGGCTCCAATAGAGTGTGAGCTCTGCTTTGGATCTTCCCAGTAGACATGCCTACAGAAAACAGTTATAAAGAGAACTCCACTATCAAGTAGAGAAAGGAATTTCATCTAGAAAAGTAGAGAGTAAATCCCATCCAGAAACTGAGCAGACCCTTACAGACGATGTCAATATGACATCCTTGATGTATCCTTGAACAGACTTTAAGAAAATCAGTGGGTCTGGGTAGGAGTTTGTGTCAAGTGTTTGTGGTAGCCCTTACCCCCGCACCCCCTCCCCACTTTTGTGGAAAGCTAGCAAATGGAGGTAAAATCTGAAGGTTTGGGAAACCTGTGCTTCCATTCCATGTCCTGCTGAATGCATGCTTCTGGTGCGTGAATAGTCGAAGTGTTCTTTTGCTCTTGTTAATGATGGGTTAAAGAGTCGGATGCTGGTACAATGATGGATGAATTTACGAATACTCATTCCAACTTCAAGTTCCTCATGCACTGATTTGAAAAATAATTATGAAATGCCTACTGTGCATTCACCTCTCTTTACATGCATAAAAGTATTTCAAAAGGCTTTGTGAAATAATTTGATTAGGGGAAGGATCGGATTGCTATCTACATAATGCCAGAAACAGCAACAATAAAATAAATAAATAAAAGATAACAGCACCACTTTAAAAGAAAGCCATGGCAAGGTGACTAGCTGCTTCACTTTATTTGTGACACTTTATTAAGTACCTCTCTTCTCTGCTTTCTTACCTTCAATTTTCCTGGCACTCCAATTTGCCTTCTATGACTCCTTCCTATTACTTCCTCATTCTGCCTCCCTCACCTCCCATGCTCTTCTATTCTCTGCCTATTCTTTTTTCTCTTTCCCACTCTCTCTGCTTTAGACCTCCTTTCCCTCACGCTCTCTATTTCAAGTAACATTTACTAAATGATTGGTTTGTATCTTTAATGATTGATGTTAATGCTTTTCATGCTTTTCCATTGAAGTGCCGCTCACTCACCCTAAAAAAGAGTGTGTGAGAACCCAGGGGATTCTGAGAACTTAGCTTCAAGTAGCCATTGAAGCATGTAATTTCTTGAATTTTATCTAAAATACTCAGGCATATTTGCATTCTACTCTATATTACCTCATGCTTATATTAGGATAAAAAGTATTCTCCCAAAATCTCCAATTACAGTTGATGAGCAAAATGTATTCACTTAACCCATGGTGGAGGGTCACATATACCGAGGGGCACAGACTTTTGTTTTGGGTTCTTTTTCCCTATTCATGTTTTCCAGGATCCCTCCATGAAGGAGAACAACTTTCCTGTTTCCCCTCTCCTCTTGGAACAACAGGTAGCCTCATTTCCCATCAATTGTGACAGATCTATGAACTACAGATTATGATTAATCGATAATTAGAAGTCAGAAGAGCTTATCAATTCACAGGAAGAAAAGAAAGCCACCAATGTACTTAGCGAGCAGAAAGGGAGCTTTCTGGAGGGACTGTGGTGACCACTCCAAGTCTGTGCTGCATCCACTATGGTCACCTGGTCATGAGCCGCCACTTCCATGAAGTTTACCTCTGAATGAAGCTGCCCTGTCCAGGGGACTGCAATCGGGACAGTGAGGCTGTGTTCTTTCCAGTTAGGCTGAGTTCCCCAGGATATGCACAGAGATCATTGCCTCTTGTTCTATAGCAATCAGGAAACTTTTGATTTCATTTTATTTTTTATTTTTGCATAGAAGGTATTAGAGTATAGGTCAGAGGTACGGGGGATGAGAGGATTCACTAAAGACAGAGTGGGGAGTAGAACAGGCAGATCCCCTGAAATACACTGGTGAGGGGAGCAGTGGGTGAACCAGGAGAGGTCTTCTGTGCCTTGTGGGTTAGCTCCTTGGCCAGGGATTGAACTCAAGCCACAGCAGTGAGAGCACTGTGACTTAACCCATATGCCAAGAGGGAGGCCCCCGGGAAAACTTTTGATACACGTGAAAGAAATCTAACCAGCAGGTTGGAAAATTGGAACATTGGAGTTTAGCAATAAAGTTATATGATTTTTCTCTGTTGATTGGATCCCAAATCTACATCCCATTCTGGGGTGGTAACTAAAGGGACCCCACTCCATTTCTCTCACAGTGCAAAGCAACAGTTGTTCTCCTCATCCTAGAGTGAGGGTTTGCTGGCTGGGATGGGAAGATACTTTACCCAAGATCATATAGCTATGTGGTCACTTGGAATCAAGACCTACTTACCTTATAACAAAATCCATATTTTTCGCTCTACCTGATATTTCATTAAACTCAAAGCTACAGCTGAGCTATTCCTCAATTTGAGAATATATCCATCTTTTCAGAACTATTTCTTCTCTTTGATCCAGAGGAAAAACCTTGTCGGTTTAGACCGACAAATTCCTCCTCTGTATCCAGGTCGTCTTATTCTAGCCTTGCAGGCTGTCCTTTCTTTCCCCTCTGTGTCGAAGTCACGGTCTGGAAGCTCCTGTGAGTCTATGTTACTATTTGTAAAAGTTGGTTGAATTACTCATTGAAGTTTGGGCCATCAACTCCTTGACACGTGTTTGATGCTTGTCACTAATGCTTTAGTGGAGTCCGTGATCAGACTCGGTTAGTATAACTTTCTGTTTCAGGTTTCCTACAGACCTTTCTCACTAAGTGCTGTATTTTCATCACTATATGATGCTGCACTACCCCGAGAACTTGTTGGGTAGATGTTCTGTTGTGTGTATATGTTTAAAAGTTGATATTAGTAAGAATAATCTTCTTATGCTATTTAAATCACAGATTCAAACAGGCAAGTGTTAGATGGTATTTAGAGTCTTTCTCCATCTTTGGACCACAGAGTTAGTTTCAAAACTAGCCACAACCTCCTGTCACCAGTGAGGCTAGATGGGAGTGTCCATACCCAATACCATTTTTCTTCAACACAGGCAAAGAACAGGAACTGCAACGAGCGCCTGCCTAGCAGCCTCGATAGTGGAACAGCAGCATACTGGTGAGCTTCCTATTATCATAAGCTGTATGGGAACCAGACTAGAAATTCTTTACTTTATTATCAGGCTCCCTGATTTTGTCCCCTTGACCTAGACTATTAACTGACTTAGTAGTGATATCAGTCTTTCTGTCTCTGTTGTCCTCTATCTCAGCTATTTTCTCGTCTCAGTGGACTTCCTTTCTCAGACTTAGAGAATCTAAGTAATTTGTTTGATGTCCAGTCTCGCCGCCCTGCTTCTCTGCCTCTATCAATGGTTGCTGTCAAGAGAGGGCAGAGAGACACCTGGAGTAGCTCGCACTGAGACAATTAACAAACATGTGTTCTAGTTCTCAAAAAGAATTGATGGCTCAAGGATGAAGGCCTTAAATATTTAAGCTATTTTAGGAGCAGAACGTTTGGTTTTCAAAATGAAATCTCACATAGAATTTCAGTATGTAAAATAAATTGCAAGATTGTTGCTTGGGGGGAAATGGGGACAGAAGGTGCAGAATGCCACTATTCAGCCAACTCTTCTCTCTGATTCTGCATGGAATTAATGCACACACACAGTTTTATCGTTAGTTTTCTGCCATGGTTAATATATCAGGTGGAATTTTACATGTGTCTACATTCTATGTGAACTGCTTATTCTGGTAAATGTCAAGATTTATTATCCCCCAAGGTCAATATTGACTTTGGTGTCACCTTTATGAATATTTACCTCTCTAGATAATGAATTGAAATGGGCACATGGATGGAAATTAATATCTATTTATTTTCTGAAATTGAATGTGTTTTGCCAAGAGGATAGATAAATACTGTTGGAAGGTGGGCAGACAGGTTCCGCTGTGGCTGCTGTTTCATCGTGGTGTTGAATAAGCATCCTTTACATTTGGATTCACTGTGGTTACTTTGTTGTAGTTGTTCTTTCACTGATTCTTTTAACGAAAAGACAGAAGGTGAAACTTCAAATATATTGAGTTTGATATTACAGTAGTATCATCAGGAGATAATGGTACCTGAGCCTATGGATAATAAGTATACATGGGTTTAATGAGCAACTTGGCCTTAGAATTTATTTAGGCCAAGATACAGTTATGTGAGAAACACAAAGCTCCTTTAACAATGATCCAATTAAGTGAAAAATACAGGAAGAGATAGAAAATTACAGAATAGCTCATTGACTCTTTAGATATTGAAACAATCTCTGACATGTCAGGTTTTAGAGACAGGATCATGCACGTCAGTGTGAGTGTGTACCAATGTGTGTGTACCTATGCATGTGTATCTGCCTTTCTGTACCTGTGTGGGTGTGTATTTTTAACAGTTCTCACTTATTTTTTAATAAAAGTCAATACAACATGCTAAGACATTTTTTAGTATATTAAATCATGTTGAAATCCTTTCTAAAATTTGAGTCAGGAGCAGAAATATTTCCTGTTGTTCTTGTCATCACTTACATAAATTTTGGTACTGAGCAGAATATATATACTGAGTGATATTCTTGCTTAAAAAGATGTGCTAAGTATCTATTTAAGTAAAAGTGTAATGTTAGCAGGTGCTGTTATATATTCATAGAATGTACATGTTTTCATATATAAAATATTCACTTACATTGTATTCTTGGTTTTGTCCTTTATAAATAAGAAGGATTAGTTAGCTGTCATCTCAGCAAATCTTTTCCTGCTGTTAATAGTCTGATAAAGACCTGGACTTAGAAAAGAATATTATAATTAAGCAAAGACTCTGACTTAGTAGTCAAGGGAATAAACCACTGTGAAAATTCATTAGTAAAGTTAATCCAAGAAATATCTGAGCAAGTGAAACAAAATCAATTCAAGGGAAGAATGTATAACTCTATTGATGTTCTCACCCTTGTTGATACATTGTTTGAGGTAAAGATTTCTATGTTTTCTGTATAAATGTCAATTTTTGTTGGAAAATTCCATTTGATTTATTGGGTTCCTATAGCTAAATGTTTTCTGGCTTTGTTGGGGAAATGATGTCATTTTGTGTGTGGGAAATAAAAATACCTCACTTAATAACCAATGATAGTCTCATTTTACACACCATCCAGTCTCATCCCAGTATCTTGCTTGGCAGTATCTGAAAATGTGTTCATTTTTTCACAAATGGGGTGTGCTCCTGGATGGAGGTCAGAGAGTTTAGTAAATATTCATCCATGCACCCTGCAGCAACAATTATCTACCCCAAAGTGACGAGATAACCAAGTCTGAGTAGTTCTATCTTAGCTCTGTCAGTCATTTCTGGATGATCATGTGCTAATTGAGACACACAAATAAAATCCTTTTTAAAACATCTAGTTCTGTATAAAATCTGCAGAGTAGCAGAATAATTTTGTCCTGATTTTGCCATTGACAGTCTGTGTGACTTAATGACAATCATTCCACATTCTTCCTAAATCAGGGTGATAGTATCTTGGACTGTATTCTATCATGAGTACCAGACAAGATACGGTGTGACTTTGCTTTGCAAAGACTATGCATGTATACTTTAGGTTTTTCTGAAATCTATTAAACATTTAATTATTTGGCAGAATAATGGCCTTATAATACTGTCCCAATTTTATTTATTTATTTATTTATTTGTTTGTTTATTTATTTATTTATCCCAATTGTCTTTAGACAGACAAGGGATAACACGGATTTGGGCACAATATGAAGAGCACCAAAGAGATATATCCTCGGCTGGGCAGTGCAAAGGCAAATTCCACATCCTTTTTCATAGTATCTAAGTTTTTCTGGTCCAACTGTCATTCTCTTAAAATATTTGATTAGACTCCTTTTGGCAGATTGTTGTCAGGCAATAGTTACAGTTTGTTTTATACTAAAGCATTGTCTAGCTCTTTGTCATTTTTTTTCTTTTTATATGTCCCTTCTAGTTTACACATTGAGAAGTTCTGGGGTAAAACTGAAGTTTCCAAAATGGCCTATGCAAATGCTTTCAAAGTGATATTAGCTACATGGCTCAAGAAAGGCCAGGCACCATCTATTTTGATGGCATTTTCTATCTCGCTTAGCTGTTCAAAGATCACTTAGAAAAGGATTCTGAATTTGATTGCTTATCTGCTCCATTTTACTCTTCAATTTTTTTTTTATAAATTAAAGCAAAATATAGTCTTTAGTTTGTCTTATCAATGTCAATGGAACGGTGGATCTTGGCCCCTGATGTATTTCTGCATTTTTGAAAAATGCAGGTTATAAAATGTCAGAAAGCAGAATTGAAAAAAAGCATCTGTGTGGTTAGGTAGGTCAGCCACAAACTGCATAAGCTAATAAGGTCTCCATATTTCCTAACAGTTTTCAGGCTATTAACTACACCATCCTATTTCTTAGAAGCATAGGGATTTGACTTCATGAGACAGCTCACTTTCCTCTAAAATTTTATTATTATTTTTTAAAGATTTATTTATTGATGCATACAAGAACTGGGGTACCTGCCAGAGGTGTGGGGGGTGAGAGGATTCACCAGAGACAGAGTGGGGAACAGAACAGGCAGACTGACTGAAATACACTGCTGAGGGGAACAGCGGCCGAGACAGGAGAGGTCTGCTGCACCACGTAGGTCGTTCCCTGGCCAGCCGGGGATCAAACTCGTGCTGCAGTGGCTGAGGATAGCTTCACAGTGCTGTGGCTCAACCCCTTGCACCACCAGGGAGGCTCCTAAAATCTTATTACTATTAAGAAAGCATCCCTTACTCAATTGTACCCAGACTGACTCTATGTATCACCAAGTCATTCCCCATCCCTTTCTCTGCTCACTGGCGTATCTTCAACTAAGACATCACCCTCTTCATCATTATTCTACTGAAATTCAAATGAAACATGTGTTTGAAACATGTCCTTGGCTTCACAATGTGTATCAAGAAGTTCAAGGTCAATGCTTCTCTGACTTAGACACTCTTCAGGAAAAAAAACAACCTTGTAGACAGTATCACTGATTCTATTTCTGTGGGCTTGCATTTAAGTCCTTCAGCTTGGACTCTAACTGAAAATATCTTTCAATTCTTTTTTTAACCTTAAGTCATAGCTACTAGATCTTGTTATGTTACAAAATAATGATATAGTTGCATGTGTCTTATCACTCAGCACCCATGCTTTAAGTAAAAATTATTGTAATTCTTATCTATACTTTTACTCTGATACCAATTTTAGGCATATTTCCACTACCCCTACTAAGTGTTGATCCAGAAAGTAGAATGAAAGGATATTGACAGAAGACTCATTCCTCCAGACTTGCTCCCACTTAACCCAGTCTTTTCACAGCCAGTCTTGCACGGATGCTCCATTAGAAGGATGTCCTTTTGTGCATCTAAGAAGTTTTGAGAATTCCTTAAACCTGTACATAAATTGCTGTGTATGCCTGTACCTCTGTGCATCTTTCTTGGGTAAAGATCTAATATTCCACCTGATTTTTGAAACACCTTCATGACCAAGAATAAATGAAGAGGGGAAATTCTGAGACCCTCATTACCCCACCTATCCTCAGGGAAGGAGGAGGGGATAGCCTTGCTATCAATACCAGTGATAGGGATTATTTTACCTAAGAATGTCAGAACAGCCCCTTCTGTTTCCCAGCTCTAGCCAGAATAAGTGTGCTCTGGGTGTGTTCAGGGGACTGAGAAGAAGCCCTCTCAGAGCATTAAAATTTTATAGAATGCAAAAACAGAGACAGAACAAGGAAACTTTGAAGATTTCACAGTTTTGCCAGGGGCCAAGTATGCACATTGCAAATAAGCTGGAATTAATACAAATGAGTATGAGCATTTTTATTACAAAGAACAGAGATTTAAAAAAAAAAAAATCAAAGCCTGTCCCTTTGTCCTCTTTAACCCCTCCCCTGTCATCCCTTCACAAAAGAGAAAAAGACAGACAAGAAAAGCTTAATATCTAGAATTTGCCAGTCTCTGAATATCCACTGAAAACAGCTGCCCCCCACTGAGAAATCACTGAACCTTAATCATTTTCTATTGCATCAG
This sequence comes from Talpa occidentalis, assembly GCF_014898055.3. Classification (NCBI taxonomy): domain Eukaryota; kingdom Metazoa; phylum Chordata; class Mammalia; order Eulipotyphla; family Talpidae; genus Talpa; species Talpa occidentalis. The sequence goes on along the minus strand of NW_023603184.1, from coordinate 60,587,674 downwards.
AAGAAAGATGGGTGAAGTATCCATTTTTTCCTTCAAATGTCAGGTGCCCACAGCAATTAACTAATCACACTCCTACCAGGTCAAGTTAAAGGATGAAGTACATTTCACATAAGAAAAGAAGACAATTGGGTTGTTAATGCTAAGGGAACTTTCTAGAGAGAGATAAAAAAGGATGTCACATTAGGCAAAGGTTCCACTGTAGAGTCTTGACATCTCCTGCTTTGTGCAGAGAAAGCCCAGATTGGGGAAGGAGGCCTAGCCTTAGGTGCACATTATTTTATTAGGTTAATACTTGAATGGCTTTTAAAATCTCCAATTGTAAAGAATATCATTGATAAGGAAATCTCAAAAGTCCCTAAAAATGAACCCAAGAGGACAGTTAGTTCAAATCATTCTTCCTCAGCTCTATCATAGCCTAAGAATTATTTACTTAATATGTGATGGCAATAATAAGAACAAGAAAATTCATGAAGGAGGTCTTTTATTAGATATTGTTTACAATATAGAAAGAATTCTAAGTTAATTGCATCTGTTAGTACATTTCATCTCCATGTAACTGGACATGTGAATGCTGAGCTCTAATTTGCAGGCAAGGAAACAAACGCAGAGAAGTAAAATCACATATGAGAGGTCATGTAATTGGAAAGCGGAAATGTCATCTCAAGTATTCTGCTCTGAGACCGACAATCTTTATGTTAAAAGTTTGGTATTGGGACTCCCTGGTGGCACAAGTGGTTGAGTACCACACTGTGAAGCAATCTGCATCCTCTGCAGCACGAGTTCGATCCCCTGCCGGCCAGAAAGCAACCCACATGGCGCAGCAGACCTCGCCTGACTTGCCCGCTGCTCCCCTCAGCAGTGTATTTCAGTCAGTCTGCCTGTTCTGTTCCCCACTCTGTCTCTGGTGAATCCTCTCACCCCCATCATCTCTGGCCTGTGCCCCAGCTCTTGTATGCATAAATAAATACATCTTTAAAAAAAAAAAGTTTAGGGCCTCCCCGGTGGCGCAGCGGTTGAGCACTGGGTTGCGAAGCTGCCTGCAGCCTCTGCAGTGCCGGTTCGATCCCCGGCTGCTCCTGGCCACCTGAGGAGAGTCCCACATGGCGCGCAGACCTCTCCTGCCGCCTGCTGCTCCCCTCAGCAGTGTACTTCGTTCCTTCTGCCTGCTCTGCTCCCCGCTCTGGCTCTGGTGAATTCTCTCACCCTCCCACGCTTCTGACTGTACCCAGTGCATGTATAAACAAAACAAACAAATAAACAAATGAATAAATAAATAAACAAATGCCTCTATTAAAAAAAAAAAAAAGTTTGGTATTAGGGCCCTCCATTGTCAGTGGAGAAAATGTGACTGGGTGAAGAAACTTTCCCAAGGTTTATCACTGGTACACAGAGAACTTGGCTTTGACCTATGTTTGTCTGACTATACATGAGTTTCCCCTTTAAATAATACCTTGAAACAATCTGTATTAAGAATACCATCATAATGAAATTCAACCTTAAAAGGGACTGCTCCCTAACTCTGGTGCATGAACCCAAGCAAACAGAAAGTCTGCCCATCATCTGGACATTATGAAGCCGATCACTCTGAAAACACCATACCTCATGCCATTGCTGTCCACCTCATGACCCTCTAGTTGTCCCTGGGTCCCCAGTCGATAAATACAGTCAATGACTCAACTACAGAAGGTAGAAGATACAGATTTTCCTGGGAAATGTTAAGTCTTTCGTAAGCCAGACATCTCTCCCTTCGCGGTCGTAGCTCCTGTGCACTATTTATCAAGTGTCTGCTGTGTGTAGTCAGTATGCACTAGTGATAAAGAGTCATCCCTACTTCATGACAAAGGGAGGTCAGAACAGAGAGGCCCACAAAGCACTATTGATGATGCTCTCATTCTTTTCCTGCTATTCCCCAGCCCTGCCGCTTCTAGATCTCTCCTTTGTTTATCTCAGTCACAGCTACTCCTAAGCATGGTCTGAAAACCTTCCTTTTATTTCTTTCATACAGTACCATTTCTCTGAGTCATTACTGGTATTGCTAGTTTTCTTGTTATGCCTATGTAGTGCCAGGAAGGGCCAGAACAGGATCTCTATGACCCGAGCAGATGTAGTAAAGAAGAGTCCTAGGAAAAAGCCCTCGGTGGCCTTTTCAGGCTTTTATTGAGTTTACCAGGTACACAGCAGGCAGGGGTAGCCGGAGGCCGGGAGGCTGGCAGGCCTCCTAGCCCCCAGCAAGTCTTCACTCTTTCCAGGCTCTCGGTGTTCTCTCATGGCCTCTGCTTCTCTGCTTGTTCTGCTTCTTCTGATAGTTCCATTCTGCTGGCGTCCCCGTGATGCAGCCCATATAAGCCCAGTCTTTCAGGCCAGGTGTACCCACCTACATATGCCCAGACCCTATTCCAGGTGCCTGCCATCAGGCATGCATGCAGGACCGCAGGGATCCATCATCAATCCTAATGGTGGGAGGGCAGCAAAGCCTGACCATCATTTATCCTACAGCATATCTCTACTCTTCCCCCATATAGATTGTTCCTTGAACAATCTTTGTAGTAGTGGTAGTCATTTGTTCCTATTCAACTGGTAGCATATGTAGTGAAAGTATGCACTAGCTAGATAGAGTCAGAACTGGGTACTAATTCTGGTTCTAGCCTAGAAAATTAATATTGGAAAACTTTTTAACCACCTATATCAGTAAAACAGAAATTCATTTGTTTGCTCAAATTTATTGTCACCTTCCTGCCAAATACAACAGTCATATATTATTTAATAGGTGCCCTTTCCATTTTTTCTGTGTCTTGCAGTGCTCGATAAAAAGTTGTATTGGGTCTTCCTCAGTATTAGCTGAGAACTAGACTCATAATTTTGTTTGCTTCTAATTTCTATTTAGGGGTATTATCTAGGTGGGGGGAATCCATTAACCTCTAGGAGGTAGCTGAAAACATTCTTTTTTTTTTAAATATTTATTTATTTTTTACAAGAGCTGGGGTACAGGCCAGATGCACGGGAGGGTGAGAGGATTCACCAGAGTCAGAGCGGGGAAAAGAACAGGCAGACTGATGCAATACACTGATGAGGGGAGCAGCGGGCGAGACAGGAGAGGTCTGCTGCGCCATGTGGGGCCCTCGCTGGCCAGCTGGGATTGAATCGGCGCTGCAGAGGCTATGGACAGCTTCACAGTGTGGAGCTCAACCACCAGCACCACCAGGGGAGACCCAGCTGTAAACATTCTTAAGCCATTTGCGAATTATTTGAATTGTTTCCATTATTACACTTTCACGGGTATACAAATTCAAAAATTATGCGGTTAATAAGCCTTCATCATTTCTGTTGTTTTCTTTGTAGGCGGCTTTCTGCCTTTTATTAGGTTTGGGGTCAATAGACTGTTTTTTTTTTTTTTCCCCAAAGCAGGAAGGTTTCAATTTCAATTCAAATTAAATGCATACAACCACAATATGAGCTCGGTGGGGTAGGGGTAGGATTCACATTACAATAATATAAAAATACAAATAAGTTGGCAGCAAAAAAAGTGGGGCAAGATAACAGATCCCTGAAAAGTTTTGGAGGCGGGTGGTAAAGAGTGGGGGTTTCCCTGCAGGGAGGACTCCTGGATCCCTCCATCTGTCAGGAGCTTGTGTGGGCATCACTTCTCAGGGTGAGTCTCTGGCGGATCTCTCCAAACACTGGAGAAGGCTTCAGGGCCATCTCAATGGCATCATAAATTGCTTCACCTCCAGTGCCTGGATTTTTGCTACTGTTCAGAACTATCATGTCAGGATCACCTGTTAATTTTGATTTAGGTGAGTGTTTTCATACAGTCAGGCTTCTCTCTGTCCTTGCCTTTTGCATGTCTTCCTCAATAAGTGGCTACTTTTAATTGATAACTTAAGTTGCTCTATCACAATTGCCTCCACCCATCCATTAGTCAAGGTCATTACAATGTCAATACGTATGACAGTGACCTAACCTGAGTCACCTGTAAGGAAATGTGAGCACTACACGTGTCCAGAAAGGAAGATGGCAAGGAATTGCAAAGCTATGATTATTTGGTTCCCCAGGAACTATTTTGGATGACCTAATAAGCCTACAGCATGAATTGAACATCTTGTTCTTAAAGTTTGTCACTAAAGCAAATATCCATATTTATTGTTATGGACATTATGCAAAATGTTAGGATTACATAAAAAATCTTTATTTTTTTTAATAGCAGGACTTCTGCAAGCTTTTCATATACTACACAAAAGGGAGACTCTTACGAGTTACGTTTCCATCATTTACTTAGCCAGACATTCATTTACTAGCATTGCTGCTCTGCAGAGGTCTCTTTGGGAAAGATTAATTTAAGAACTTGTTGATTTATCACTGTCACTGTCCCCATGATCTCCTTTTACTGGTGCCACCTAAAGGTTTTGGGTTTCTGTCTTCTCATTACCTTTTTATGTCCTGCAGTGACTTTGAAAGGAATGTAAGAACATTTATTGACACCAAGGAACCCACATCTTGCCCTTTGGTCTTTGAAATCAAACAGTGTAAAAGGTTCAAGAAGGTGCGGTGCTTTATTTGCAAACCAAGAGCCAAGCAGAGATGCTGTAATCCATGAGTAAGTCTTAAGTTCAGTGTGCTCTCAAAGAATGACTCTGGAGTTTATTTTCATCCTGCACAGTCCATAATTTGGTGTATAACTTTCATTTTTCAATGAACAGACCTGTATTTTTCTAACCAGAATAAAATTGGCAGGTCTGCTGTTATTCCTGTTAGAGAAAAACATGATAATAAACAATACTCACCTAAGGTTGAGTTGAATCTGAGCTTAAACACTGGATCTAGCATACTTATAGATGAGACTCCATGAACCTTGCTTTTCTCATCTGTAAAGTAATGATAATAATATAATCCCATGTAATCTATATTGTCTTGTATGTATTATATATAATATATGAATCTATATGTGTATTGCATGCATGTATTATATCATTTATACATGTAGATCTATTACATTACATATGATCTATGTATACTATTATGTATTATATGTGAATTATATAATATTAATGATATATATTAGTAAAGGTTTAAAAAAAATCTGCCTTTTACTATATACCTCGAGGATAGTGCTTAAGGATCAGTACGAGCTCACTCAATGGTAGATATTCATGGTCTAAAGTTTGTGGCCTTAGCCACCAGGCTGCAGTGCCTTGTGATTAATCCTTATTAAGAATAAACATTATTAAGGATAAAGGAATAATCGGGCCTTGATAGCAAGATCTTAGAAGAGAAGTTGGGCTGGGGGACCCATGAGAAGTGGCTGTACGCTAGATTTCTGGGGCTGTCCTGACATCATGTTCCCCAGTGTCTGCAGTCACTGTCCATCTGTGCTGGCCTGTGTGTGTCCCAACTCAAGGCCTTAGATGCATTGGCTGGATGCTGAGCAGTTGCAAGCACCTGGTTCCTCTAGAATTCAGGGCATAGCTCTGCACTTTGATGAAGAATACTTCTGACTGAATTTCAATTTCTTTGAAATATCAATCTCCGAACTGTCTGCAGCTTTGGTTACACTTGGCATACTCTGCTTGGGGCACTGGCAAGTTCTGAAATAAAATTTATAGTAGGAACCAGCACATAGACACAAACTCTCTTCAAAGTGTGTTATTTCTGAATGAAATAGGTACTGGGAGAACATCAACAGTGCTCAATCTTCAGTGTGTGGAAAGTTCTTCTGGACTGTAGCATGTTAATGTCCATGTTTAAAACCTAAAAAAGAAATACACTCAATGGTTCAGTTCATCGAGCATTTCAGTTGGCTGAGGTGGGGTAGCAACAGACACAATGACATGACAAAAGATTTGCTGGTAATAGTACAGCCTGTGTGTACAGCCACAAGAATTGGAGGCTTTAACAACTAACAAACCTTAATTTCTTTTCTATCTTTCCTTCTTGTCAAGACAAACACTCATGAACACAGTTTTCATAGATTAAAAACAAAACATCCTGCTAGATGCACAAAGGAAGTCAGAAGTTTGTTTCTAGATAAAGATCTGAGGCAAGACCCTTCCTGTTTATGAAAGGACCCTCATCTGTCTAAGGGCTCGGCACAGCCCCTTAACTCCAAGGCAGTGTGTGACTAGCAGGGCTACACAAGGGTGGTGACAATTATCCAAATACACTGAAAATCAGTGTTGGTCCTGTCCTGTGGTATGGATTATGATATTTAAGATGGCATTTGATGTGGATGCTGATCTTAGAACTGCCCATCTCTTGAGGAAGCTATGCCTAATTTTAGCAAGAAATTACATGGTTCATAACAATGAAATTAAGGGGTATAAAAAGGGTGTTAATTGTAGGATTATACAGATTTGAAATTAAATTACAACTCAAAATCTCTACTTTCATGCTCCCAGCTCTATTTTTTTTTTTTAATTTGCAAAATAGCTATTATTATGTCCATCTAAGAGCTTTGGGAAATATCATGTGAGATACCCAATTTACCTGCCTGATACCTAGTAATCACTCAGAAAAGCCAAGAGTGATTTACTTTATTTTATTTTCCTGTGGTATTCATTTGAAATATACAGTAGAAAAAGGTTTCTCAAGCTGTCTGTGAGGAGGGGCAGCTAGAAAAGCAGAATCTCAGGCCCTATCCATCACAGATTGATACTTTTTAAAAACACAACAAAGTCAACTCTTAGGAAGTGGGTGAAGAAAATACCAAAGATATAAAAAGCACAAGTCTGTCATTTACTATTAGATTCAACAAAGAAAATACTGCAATCAGATGGGGGTAGGTTCCTGAGTGTTCACTCTAGTGGACAGGCAGTTAATCGTCCTTGAGATTCAAATAGGCAAAAATATGGACTGCAGCTCTGCTTTGGGTAGCACAAAATGATAGACCATGATACAGTCCTTACATTTAATCTGATTTAAAATAGAAACCACTGAGTTACTTATTTAAAGCCTTGATTTCAGACCAATATCTATAGAAAAACCAACCTTCATTTGCAAGTGATAATAAAAAACCTGACCCAAGGAAGTAATCGTGCATACACAGACATTAAGGACATGAATAAGGGAATACTTGGAGGAGCATTAACAAGTCATAGAATAAGAGATGAAGGAATTAGAGGCAGCCTGGATGTTGTTCTTAGTCCTTTCAACCAAGGATCCCAGTGGCCATAGCAGAGGGGAAGTAGAGATTAATGTACATATTTTGCAGTGCATAACTTTCAGGATTTTTTAGAGTTCCATTCCAAAGTTTACATTCAGTAATTGTTAATAATCATTTTGTTTTCTTGAGAGGGTGGCAATCATCAGGCTTACAGTGTCAGGCACAACTTAAATCCTTCCTTAATTCAGAACGATCTATCTAAAATCAGATATTTCTCTCTCCTTCCTGCAGCAACAAGACCCTGATTGCCCTATTTCTGGCTGACCTCTCTGAACTCAGCTCTCCTTCTAGCTCTGCAATTAGCCCTGCATTTGATGTTCTAATTGTTCTGAACTCTTGGCAGTTCCCTGCCCACACCTCCCTTTGTGTTCACGTGCATCTTCTTTTGTTCATGGATTTTCCTCTAGTTAGCCCAACTCCAACCCCCCTTGCCTGGCTGCCTTTTAGTTGTCCTTCATGAATTAGTTTAGATGTCCTCCAGAAAGTCTCCCTCCACTCTTCCTCCCCCATCTGGGTTAAATGCCCCTGCTCCGTGTCTCCATCCTTTCCTCTGCATACCTTGACCGCCAAACTGACCACATTATTCTGAAACCATCTGTTTGTCCTCATTTCTTATTCATCAGCAAATGCCTAATAAATGTTTGAGAAGTGACCATAACTGAGGTAGCTGACATGGTCACATTGAGAGGCACACAGGAATAGACCTGCATACTGATAAGCAAAAATGTCAAAATGAATCGTACAAATTTGGCTCAGGCAAAGCGGAACCAATGATCAGATTCAACCATTAGTTAAACAAGAAATACATAATCAAGATAATTTCCATATGCAGCCCTTCTATTTCATTGCCCTGGTTTCCCTTTGATATAAACCAAATACTTGAACACATAGTTTAATACAATCAGTTGAGTGCTATTGCTATCAGCCATCAAGGAAATTATCTCTGTTTTGGGTAAAAAAAGCATGAGACTTGAGACCTACTCTAGAGTAGTGGACAAAACGCAAGGTTTGATTGGAATCTTGACCTTCCTCCTTATAAGCTCAACAAGCTCTTGACCTTACTTTTTTTTTCAACTGCGGAAACATGGCAAAAAACTGTCATAGGATTATTTTGAGGGTAAAAGGGCATGATTTACATAAACACAGAGTACAGTGTCAGGCACAACAAATGGTAGCTATTATGATCCGAGGCAACTGTTTATATTCTGTTTAAAAGCTTGCTTTATGTTACTCTGGTACGTAATTTTTCACAGCCTAATGTTGCATTACCAGAAAATGAAATTGCCAGGGGAGGGGGGTGTTCAGGGAGGAGGAGAAGCAGGAAGTTGAGAGATAAACTCCGAAGGCCCTCAACAGCATGCTTTTACTCATCTTAAACTCGTCCAGTAAATTATAACCAGCATCTGATCCTGGAAAGTATTTTGTACCTACTCCTTATTAATAAGGTATTGGAAGTCTGAGTTTTTACAAATTGTGCTTATCTGTACTGAAGAATACAGATAAAATAAAATTAAGGCAAGGAAAGTTGTCAGAATGATTTACTGGATGAAAATGTTTATATTGACATAAGAGAGGGATGTAGATAATATAGGGTTCAACTTATCATGGTTATAGTTACAGATGCAGATACAGATATATCAGCTGGCATAGAGAAGCACGGAAGAAGCAAACAGGAGACCAAAGAAATCCTTTCGTTTGAACACAAAAAGAGATTTATATCATTTGACTTCTCCTTAGAAACTATGTTCTCTTGGCTTTTTGTCCAGATGTTTGTGTTGTTTTTTTCTTTAAGTTATATATCCAGGGAGAGAGGAATATGGACATTTGGGCCACTGGAAAATGCTTTTGTTTTTCCCAGGAATGTGAAGGGGAAAAGCATTAAGCAGTATTCAAATATTAAGAACAAATAGTTGATGCCTTAAGATCCTTGGGCTCCCAGGAACCTGCCCCCCATCCCCATCAGAAGTTAGCCTAGATCATGTTTCGGATGGAGCAAGAGCTGCAGTGACTTGTCCATGTAGAGCAGATGGAAAGTCACTACCCCATCTCCAGTCACCTGGCTGAAAAAAGTTGCTGGAGGCAAGACTATGAAAAGGGGACAGAAAGCATGAGGAAGGGAGGTAGTAAGAAAGAAATGTAAGTTGCTTGGTATGTATTTCTGCTTAGATCCTGGATTTACTACAGTGTGTCCAGAATCCTTGTACCTTGATAGCCTATGAGCACTGTATTCACAGACTCCAGAGTTATGGAATCTACATGACACAGAGAACCCAAGCCCTTGTTTTTCCTTCCTTACTCAATTGTTTTCCATTAACTTCTGCTGGTGAAATAAATACTTGATATTTCTATTTTCTTCCCTGCATCTTCCCCAGAATTTGTGTCTTGATTTCTCACAGTTATTCCTGCCATTGGCACAAAGAGAGTAGTTCTTCTTCTTGTACAAAGAGGGCCTCTCATCAGAAAGTGAATGCTGGTGTGTTCCACTAATCAGGCACCCAAGAGAGTTCACCTGCTGGAACCAACTTGTGGGGTGTGGACCCACTGTTTCCTACCTGTGTGATTCTGTCCATAATGGTCCTACTATCCATCTTTTCAGGTGGATGAAGATTAAACAAAATATATGTCTAATTTCCAACACAGAGATAAACCAATAAAATTTTGTTCCCTTTCTCCTGACATCATATAACAGATGAATATGAACATGAGCAGCTATAGGTCTAAAAAAGGATACTTAGAGAAAAAAGGTGATTTTGTTTGAAAATACCTGACAAAAGATGTGTAACTTCTTCAGCTATAGTAGAGACCTTTCCAGAACTGATTCTCATTTAACCTCCAAAATTACTAAACAGTATTTCTCTCCTCATCTCTTCAAACCTCACTTTTTAATTTACATCCTTAAGAGGATGCTTTTCTAGGTTTTCTGGTTGTGCTTACCTCTTGTAATGTTTTCTTCCTCCCTGCCCTCACTCCCTACTTGTTTTGTTAACCTTCGAGTTTCAAGCCTCGCATTGTTTATTTTAGACCTCCCAGAATGGTCTATGTAGCTGTCTGTGTGATCCTCCTGGTGGAACACAGGGGTTTTCTAAGATGGACATTATGTTAGCCATAAGTTGCTCAGAGTTATTTCACCATGGAAAATGAGAATTTTCAGGTCTTGGTACATTCTGAGCTAGACCCTTTAAACTGCTTGGCCATGATCCCCTGTGTCCCTGCACACCCACCACACCACAGCCCTAACAGGTGATTCCATTCTTATTTCATTCATTCAAACCCCTGTTTTTACCACCAGATCCCATTATTTTCAGAAAATGTCTCCTAAGTCATGTAGGAAACACAAAATAGAAGCCATCTGTCTGGCAAGGCCTTTCTGACCTCGTCCTCCTCCTTAACAATGCACTATTCTATCCTTGATCCTTTCTCCTTCACCACTCAAAGACCCACGGCCTTACCTCTGAATTCAACCCCCCCTGTGACTATAAAAATAAAATCCCTCATTGGTCTCTCTGCTCCTTCATCTTTTCCCTCTCTGTTGGCTTTCTCCTTTGAATGGAAACTTTTTTTTTCTTTTCAGTTTTTCATCCTTTTGTCAGGATACTCTTCCTTTGTTTTCAGAGAAAAAGTTTCAGAAAGAATTGTTCATGTGCAATGATTTCAGTTACCATGTGCTATTCACCCACTTACCGGACATGAGTTGCCTGAAATTTCTTTCACTCCAGTTTCTAGGAAAGCAGCTTATTGATAGAGGATGGGGCACCCGCTTCCAGAACAGGCAGGAGTGGGACTGAAAGCTCCCTTCTCTCAAGAGTTATGATGACAATTTAACAAGTCTCTTTTGTGTCTCCTCATCTTCTGAAAGATTGTCCCTGTCATGTAGTCATGGCGAATTAACAAAATGATGCTGCCCATCAAGTGGCACATAGAAGACACAGCTCTCAGACTCTATTTCCACAGTGTAGACAAAGCTCTCTTTCTTGGGATTCACTTTACTTTTATTTTCAGGGATACTTCTCTCTCTTCATTTTCCTCCTCAATTTTTCTGACTATCCCTTTTCAATTTCCCCCCCAAAATTTCTGTCTTCTATCAAATGCTATGTTCTCCAAAAGTCTTGGTTTCCTTTGTCATTTTGTTTTTGTTGTGTATGTGTGTGTGTGTGTGCGCTTTACTCAACTAGACTGCCTTACTTAACACTAATATCTTAATAACTATTAAACTCCCATGTCCAAATCTGGTATCTTCAGCTATATTCCATGAACTGATAGTACAATTTTAAAGTAACACAGGCCTAAGAATGCCACTCTAAGACCATTTATTTGCCTAGCCAAGTCTACACATTTTCTATCTTCCCGCATTGCACAACAGCACCAGTTTTCAGGGACAATCCTTGATTCCTAATTCTTTCCTGCTCCTGCTTCCCTACACCGAATCAATTAACACATTCAATTTTAATTCATACAGGCATCACTTCTTAACTGGATTATGGAAAGTGCCTAGGAAGGACTCACTCTGCCTTCAGTTCTTGAAGATCCAATATAGCCTATAATTTACCAGAATGAACCTTTAAATGAATAAACACAGCCGACTCCCCAACTTAAAAGCTTTCAGTAGTTCCTGCTCTGCAGTGTCTTTTAGGATTGTGATCCAGAAAGTGCCAGAAGTAAAATAAGCTTGGAGGGTTTATTTAAAATGTTGATTCCTAATCATCAACACAGACTCTTTGAATCAGAATCTCCTGGCTGCGTGAATCTTATGCACACTAAAATTTGGGAACATCTAAATCCAGAAAAATGAGCAAAGTCCAAAGAATGTTATATAAAGCTTTACATAATCTAGCTTCTGACTGCCTCTCCAACTGCACTGTCAATCATCCAGTCAGATGAGTTACATGCCTGTCACATGGTCTGATGCTTCCTATCATTTCCAAGTCCTTCCAATCCTGGTTCACCTACTACACTTGTTTATCCTTCTAAGACTAGCTCGCATCAATCATCTCTCCCTTACTAAGGTTTCCCAGAGATTCTAAACCCCACACCCATTTAATCTGAAATAAATGTCCATCTTCCATGCTTCCATAAATTCAAGGTCATCAGCGGGTCACAGTCCCTTTCTTCACTGTACAATCTCGAAGTCAACTATTTTTTACCTATAACACTATCTTTAGCTGTTTGTTTATTTTCTTATCTTCCTCGCCAGCCTAGAAGCTCCCTAGTTTTTAAAGAAAGACACATGGCAGGAATTAGGTGCTATATCATGTGTTAATTGAAGAAGTATGTCTTTAAATCACTATCTATCAGCTGTCTCCTACCAGTCCTGCAGGCTAAACTGTCTATCAATGACCTTCTGAAATTCAAGCACTAACCTTGTATGGAAGGTTTTCATCTTCTTGTCCAGTCCAACAACTTTTAAGCAAATGTTTTTGCAAGCTGCTTCCTGCTGATCCAATCTGCCAGGGGGATTTAATTGGCTTTGTGCCTGTTCTCCTGGTATTCTATAAGGTGATTTATTGTCCCACCTAGTCTTGTGATGGAATTATTTCTTATCTTGCAGGTTTTTTAAGTTAGAGAAGTAAAATTATTATCAACGATATTTTTGCCAACAAGGTAATTGAGATGTTAGCTACTAATGTATTTATCATTACATGTTATAAGTTGCAGAAATAAAATACCTTTTCAAAGACACTACTGGATTTTTAATTTATTATATGTATTCTTTACTACTACTTTAAGCAGTAAAAGTTGCTCTTAGCAGTATTATTAAACTTTCAAAAACTAAAGGACTCATTAGATTTGTTTGTATTTCAAAACCTTAGCTATAAAATGAATTCACTGTTTATTGAAATGATGTATATATATCACATTCCTGTGAGCAATGAGGAAAATAACTGAGTGGCTCTAATCACATAAATGTTACCAGAAAGTTGTATTTTTGCTCTTTCTGCCCAAAGGGAAATCATGTGTTATACCAGAACAAGCACAACCTTTCATACCAGACCAAGCAAGTTTGGTTTGGGGCTCTGTAAGCTATTATCTACGTGGCCATACACAGAACACCATCTCTGGTCCTCTGGTTCCCTTTCATAAAGTGGAGATAATTATATCAACTGTTCAGAATTACAGTGGCAGAGGTAAAAATAACCAGATATGCCTGTTGTGCTACCTGCCATACTGTAGGCACTCCATGAACAGATTCCCTGCCTTTTTATCTCTTTTCCCTTATGGAGCAAAGCAGATTTCTCTTTCACAGAACCATTAAGAAGGAGCTGAAAAGCTACTGTTCTCATTTCTCTGGATTATATTTGCTAGACTTGATTGTCTTCTGTCTGATATGATTGTAAAATTAGTTCAGTTTACATGTGACTCTGAACTTCGACAAGATGGCGGGAGACAAACGATGCCAACACAGAGTGTGTGCTTGGTGTTAAAATATCTGAAGGCTGCATGACAAAAATGAAGGAACACCATTATGTAAAGGAAGAAACATGCTTTCAAAAATAATTCTCCTCCCAAATATGATTTTCTTAAAATGATGAAGTTCAGAATGAAAATCCTTGAAATCTCTTCTGAATCTAGTAGTCTAAGATTTTTTTCCGCAGTAGGCCAATGCCCTTCACCTCTCTCATTCCACACATGTGAGTAGCTTGTGGAGAATTTTATTTTGTTACTACTAGTGGTCCCATCACTTTCTGAGCCTGAACGCCAAGTAGAACAAGAGACCGAGAGATGCCTGTATCCACTTGCTGTGACAGAAATCCATCCACTATGAAGACATCTGTCATGATTAACCAGGCTCAGCAATTCTCACTAAAGGAAGCATGAGTGAGTTTGTTTTGCTGCAAAGACCTGCCCTGATCTCATTAATTTGGGAGGCAGTTGGGGGTGGCAACTTACCAAGGGAAAACAGATTGAAGAACCTATGAGCTGATTCAGATGCTCTGGGAAAGTCCCCCTGTAATCCACAGGAAAGACTGACTTACACGTGAGAAGACATTTCCAGAAAAATATTCAGTCAGAAAATGTAACCTCAGGTAGGCAAAAGCATGAATCTCAAGTAGGTTATTTATAGGACCCCTGGATGCTTGGGCGCTGTCCCAGAATGGGCAGGATGAAGGCCCTGCCAACAGAGAGGAAAAACACGTGCAATTTGGCAACAGGAAGATTTCAATTTGAATCCTGGCTCTGTATTTCCTGACTTTATGCACTTGCACAAGTCATGTAACTTCAGCATCTTTATCTGTAAAGTGTGGACAATAATGTGCTTCCCAGTATTACAAGGACTCAATTCTTACACATCTGTTTGTTAAATGGAAAGGTCGTCACCCCACCCCCTGCTATTGTGTACTACATTTTAATAAATTAAATTATATGGGGAATATGAATTAATAAACAATTCAAAATTCTTTAAAAATGATCCCGCTATAATCTTAGACTATGCCAGAAATTTTCACGGTGGTCACGGTGTTGCCAAGGAAACTCCTTGTGAAAATGCAAACTTCCCTCAGGGAAGACTTGACATATTATATTATCATGAGCATTAAATTCAAATAAACATTTGGGGAAAATGTTCCATGACGCTGTGTTTTATGTATATAAATGGGCGTCCGTGTGTTCCTCAAAGGCTTGGACTCAGAGGAAGAAATGTCTGGTGATGGGCGAAATACAGTTAATAATTGAAGGGATTCTCCAAATCCTTTGCTTAGCCCATACCCAGAGAAGGTCACCATCTAAGGCAGCGGGGGTGGCAGGCTCATCTTTGCTTCCTTGGAAGCCTTGCTCCACATGTGTCCTGTGTAGCTTCTACATCTCTCAACATGAGGCTGTGAGGACAAATTTTTCTCTTCATCTTTGTATTGCCAGTGCCCACAAAAGAGCCTGTACAGAATAAGGACTCAATAATTATTCATTAAATTGGGTTAAAATGAGACTATAGAATGACACTCCAAAAGAGTTACAAAGTTCTTTATTTACTTCAGCAGATACATACCACAGGAGGACATAGTATTTCATGGTATTACACCAGCAGCTTCTCATCTAGAACCTGATGGATTGTGTTTTTCTGACCTTTTTATAACCTTTTTTCTCTGACATTTTTTTAAGTCTTATTTTATTTATGCATATAAGAGTTGGGGTGTAGGCCAGATACGCCAGGGGTGAGAGGATTTACCAGGCAGACTGAGCAGCAGATGAGACAGGAGAGGTCTTCTGTGCCATGTGGATCAGCTCCCTGGCCAGGGATCGAACTCTCGCTGCAGTGGCTACGGTTAGTTTCATAGTGCTGAGACTTAACCCCTTGTACCACGAAGGAGGCCTTCTCCGACATTATTATCACTGAAGTTCCCAATGCCAATGGCTTAAGTCCATTTTTTTTTTCCTTTTGGAACTCAAGTCCTTAAAAGTTCAATTATCTCTTCCTTGGTCAACTTTCTTTCAGTCAGGGCCGCCCCTGGTGGCGCAGCGGTTGAGCGCTGGGCTATCAAGTTGCCCAAAGCCTCTGCAGCGCCGGTTCAGTCCCCAGCCTCCGGTGAGGGTCCCACAGGGCACACAGACCTCTCCTGCCGTGTCTGCTGCTCCCCTCAGTAGTGTCCTCCATCTGCCTGTTCTGCTCCCTGCTTTGGCTCTGGTGAATTCTCTCACCCTCCCACGCTTCTGACTGTACCCAGTGCTTGTATAAATAAATAAATAAATCTTTAAAAAAAAAAAAAAACTTTATTTCAGTCACCCCCAGCGTCCTCATCCCCTGCTTGGGCTTAGGTTCCAATGATTCAAATGTTTGTCCATATTTATTCCTTGCCCAGACTGACCTCCTTCCCCTTCCCCAACCTCTGCTCCAGCCTGGCCACATCCTCCCTCGCAGCCACACTTAAATTCTTGGTTCCTCCAGGGAACAGCCTCCTCATACCACAACAGCCAACACAACTTCTGCCTTCTCTCTCTCCTCCTGCATGCAGCCAGCCCCGAACCATTTAGCATCTCCCTCATTGATTTGTGCTCAGAGAATGTACCTCTCCAAATAGATAGAAAGAAAATAATGCCTACTTGTGGGACAGCGGTGAGATTAAGTGAGGTAATGAATAAGACAGAGTAGCCCAATAAATATAAGGTCTAATTTCCCTCTTACTCTCCCTTCCAAAACTCTTCACATAGATTCTTAAAATGATGTAGAGTTTGCATATAATTTATTTCAATGTGCATCAATATTTCACATCATAAATCACATCTTTTCACAAAATGAAAAGATTGGAGAAAGGAAGAAGGTAGCGCTTGGTGATAAGCAACTGCCCAGAGGCTTCTTCAACTCAGGCCCTGCTTTTCTACTCAGTGACTAAGAGTATCAACACCTTGCTACCCCTGCAGCAGATTGACTGGACATCTTGACAGCTAAGAGCAGTACCTCCTGGCAAAGAACTCTGCTGCTGAGAATACTTACCTTTGGTTGAATGAAAGTGCTCCTCTATGACCAATGTACCTTTGCTTTGCATTTCTAAAACAGTTATTGAAAGCAAATTGAAACACTTTCTCTTATGAAAAATATCCCCACACTAAAAACAAGTGAGCGGCTCCATACCCTCACCTTCTCTTTCTCCTGTAGTCTGGAGCGTCATAGTTACTCCAGAATCCCAGAGAGACTCCAGAACCTCACAGCCACTACAAAATACTGTGGTCACTATAGAATACTGCAGCTGCTCCAGAATCCCATAGATATTCTAGAATCCCACAGTTATTCTGCAATCTTATTTATTTTATGTATTTATGCATTGAACTGGGTTGTAGGCCAGAGGTGTGGGGGGTGAGAAGATTCACCAGAGACAGAGTGGGGAACAGAACAGGCGGACTGACTGAAATACACTATTAAGGTCAACAGCAGGAGAGATAGGAGAGGTCTGCTGTGCCATATGGGGGTTAGCTCCCTAGCCAGGGATCAAACTCAGAGTGTCACGGTTATAACTCTGAGACTTAACCCCTATTCACCAGGGAGGACCCCTACTCTGGAATATTATAGTTACCTGAGAACTCCACAGCTACCCCAAACACACCTTGCAAACTTTCAGAGCTTTAACTCTGAGCTCATTCTCCTCTCAGTGTTTACTGTGTGCATTGCTCTCTCACCTCAACCAGCAAGCAAGTTTCTCAAGAGAAGCACTTGTTTTCTAAGAATTCATTTGGCACTACGGTAACTCCCAATTAGTTACAATGGGGAAGTATAGCATGTGGTATATTAGCTTTTTCTGCTGTTGTTACAATTATCACAAACTCAACTGGTTCAAAATAATGCACATTTATTATCTTTTTGTTCTGTAGTTGAGATACTGAAATTGGCCTCAGGGTGCTGGCATCAAGGTAACAGTAGAACCGTTTCTTTCTCTGGAGACTCTCAGAGACATTGTTTCCTTGCCTTTCCTACATTTTAGGGGCTGACCACTCTCCTTTGATGGTGGTTACTTCCCCCATCTTCAAGGTCTGCAATATCCAGCAGAACCCTTTTGATACTGCCATTTCTCTGGTTCTTCCCCTTCTGCCTCCCTGTCCTACATTTAAGAACCTTCATGAATGCACCCAGAGAACCAACAATAATCTCCCCATCTCAAGGGCACCTGACTAGCAACTTTAATTTTGTCTGCAATTTAATTCAGCTTTGGCATATAACCTAATATAGTCACAACTTCTGGGGAATATGACATAAGAAGTTTGGGGGAACATTATTTTGCTCATGACAAGAACTGTGTACTATATTGTAACTATTATGATATATGAAAGACTCAACAGAATGCATATAAATAATAGGTATTTAAATATAGTTTATTATCAATGTGATTTTATTTCATTAATCAAATTCATATTTTGCATCATAAGCAAACCTGCAGCACAGTCCCTCAGACAATTTCCAAAGCAGGAGGTAGTCATATAGGACCAAATGGGATGTAACCTAACAGGGGGATTTGTATCACTAACAATGATCACTGAAGCCTACTGAATGCTTTTCATTTTCTCAGTGCTGTTTTAAACATGTATTTATTGACTCTTCTAATAGTTACAACAATCTTGTGGCATAAGCTACATTACTAATACCATATTGCCAATGAAAGAGTAGGTACAGTCAAGGGAATTTACACAAAGTTTCAAATATGATTTTCAATCAATGAAGTTTGTCTCAATGATATACAACTGGATGAATGAGTGTCTACATGAATGAATGGGCATTGGATAAAGAAAGAAATGAATGCTTAGAAGGAACTGCATTTCCCAAGTAGTCTACCTCCAAAGGATTCTTGTTGTCTTTTTGGGATAAGCGATGATCAAGACCAAGTCTGGATGCTTGCACACATTTTGGCTTACACACACACTAACAAGCATTTCTTATAGAAGAAAAAGAGCTATACATAGAGATTTAGAAATGCATGTGAGATACAATGAGATTTCTAATAAAATACCTTCAAGTAACCCAAGAAGTCTGTCAATCTTTCAGAAATATGATTTTTCACTTGAAGTATTTGACTTCAATCAAATCAAGTTAACAGATGAGTGAAACCTTTCATGGTTTATTGATAGTCATCAGACATTCATGAATATAAGTTTTTAATTAGATGTAAGGCTAAGCTATAAACATAACATTTGAAAGATAAAAATAGTAAGACTAAGAGAGTTAAATAGTTATCTCAAGGTCATCCCAATAAATGATAGCAGTTAGGTTAAGTACCTAAATCTTGAACTCCTTTTTCTACAATATACCCAAATTTGGGGCCTCCCTGGTGGTGCAGCAGGTTGAGCACCGCGCTGTGAAGCTGTCCACAGCCTCTGCAGTGCGGGTTGGATTCCCAGCTGGCCAGAGAGAGTCCCGCATGGTGTGGCAGAACTCTCCTGCTTTGCCCACTGCTCCCCTCAGCAGTGTCTTCGGTCCATCTGCCTCTTCTGCTCCCCACTCTCTCCGGTGAATTCTCTCACCCTCCCACGCCTCTGACCTGTAACCCAGCTCTTTTATAAATAAATAAATCTTTAAAAAAATTCCCAAATTTGACTTAAAATTTGCTCTTCAAAACCTACTGCTTCTCTTCCTGCTTTTCTCTTTTAATCACTAGCACTATTGCTCAGGTGAATGTAAAAACTCAGCATGATCTCCCCATACCTCACATTTTCTTATCCAGTGATGATGATTTGGTTGATTCTGACTCTTACATGAATCTCACACCCATCCCCTTCTCTGTATTCTCCTACCTAGTCCAGGATTTTTTTCATATTTTATTTGGGTTGTTGCATAGCTTTGCAGAGGGCTTAACAGCCTGGTAGTGTCACTCTTTGCTCACGACCTAAATCCAGTCCCCATGTCACCTATTAATTTTTTCATACAGATTGATTATGTTGTTTATTTACTTAGCACTTGCATTTCTGTTCACTTGTTAAAGTCTGCATCTCAAGTCCCATATTCTGTCTTACTAGCTTCTCCTTGATCTAGCTCATATCTACCCCTCCCACTTTTATTAAGACCAACCTTCACATACATTCCTCTCTACCCTACCCCTCACTCCAATGTCTACTCTTCAAAGTCTTTGTCATTTCCCTTGACTTGAAATCCTCTCTCTTTGCCTGACTCCTGTTCATGGGTTCAGACGCTTTCTCTTCTGGAGAACTGTTTCTGATTCCTGGATGGCTTCTATGCCTCTCCTCTGTGAGTCCTAGGACTGTCAGTTTATGGAAATGACTTGCTTCCTATGTGACTCTTTATTCAACCATCACCCTACTAAAATCTTGTTTCTATTTTCATTATTTTTTTCCACTAGGCTACCTATTACTATCTCACCAGATAGTAGATATACAGCAAATGTTTTACAGATTCTGTGGAAACATTAAACATGGTATGTGTTATAATGAGTGGTGACCAAAAATTTAAAGCTAGATGTAGGAAAAGTTCTAGATTGTTTGTATGGAGACATGAAATATAATAAGGATTCATTTTATGGAATTTTTTGTTGTTGCCTTTATTGTTGTTGTTTGTTTGTTTTATCTATGAATGAAAAAAAAAGAAACAGAGGGTTCTTCTTCTGGCCTTCTATTATGGAGCCATAATTCACATTTACATATCTTTAGTAGCAGTGAGGTACGTGGGATGATGTATCATACTTATTCTCTGCTTAGTAGTGAGAAAGTACTATAATTTTAGTAATAAGAGATGCACATTTTTTTTTTTGGACTCTGAAGATATTCTCTTGATTGTTTTCTTGTAACAAAAAGATCAAAAGAAACTTGGTATCTGTAATATCTGTTTTTTTTTTAATTCCTTATAGGACCTACAAAATGATACAGTCAAATTATGACCTCAGAAATACTAATGTATGAAGTAGGAGAAATCGCAACGCACAGTGAAGAGTTAGTTAGCACTGAACTTGATGTTAAAATACCAAGTTATATTTTATAGTTCTGTTACATTTAGTCAAGGAATCTTAGGTAATAAGCCTCATCTCCAAATGTAACATTCCTATTTCATAAAAAGAATATTGGGTAAGATAATTTCTAAGATTCCTGCAATAATAATATTCAATGACTCCAAATTCTACAATTATGATTTAAGTGATTCCAAAATCACTTTTGGTTTCACTATATTGAACTTTTATGTTTAGCAATATCAGTCACAAATCAGAAGGCATGATATTCTTACTGTGATCTAGAAAGAGAAGTCTGAAGAACAAAAAACATTGAATGAGAATTATGAAAGTATTTAGACTTTGCTTAACATCTAGCACTTAATACATATGCCTCACACTCAGCAAATACTTTCTGAGTCCCTTCGTGTGCCAGACCCTGTAATAAGTGCCTGAAATATATAAAAAAAATATGGAAAAAATCTTTGCTTAGACTCTAATAAGGAAAGCAGCCATTTATTCATATAATTTTGTAATTTCAACTTAAGCCCTTTAAGTATAAATAGTCATTAAAAAGTCTAAAGCATAACATGATTATAAAGAAATAGGTTTTCAAGGTTGCCCACATTGTTTCTCATTCAGTGAGATCATTTCTCTTTAAGAAGATTAACTAAAACTTGCAGTATATATATATATATATATATATAGAATATATATATAGAATATATATATATATATAGAATATATATATATAGAATATATATATATATATATATATCAATTTGTGCTTTTATTCTTTTGGCTAGAACTTAGCCCCATGCTGTAAGTCTTACGCTATAAGGAATTATACATAGGAAATGTTGATTTTAGTTGTGTAAACCATGTGCCTGGTTAAAAACTAGCAGAAATCCGTTAAAAAGAGAATTGGGAGGTCAATCACCTGACTCTGACACAGAAAGGTTTTAGCCTCGTGGTCCATTAAACAGCAGCCTTGTGCAGGATTCACTGACTGAATACAATTAAGGGTGGAAGCGGGATATGTGCAAAGAAGTGAGTCTGATGACAATATACCTATTACAGAGCTACAAAAATCATCTAAGAGAGAGATGACAGCCTTTGTTAATATGAAAGTCATTTGAACAGAGAGCAAGGTCAGGATGCAGAGTCTGCTCCATGGAAGAATTACATGTAGATGTACCCAGAGAACTCTTGTTCGGGAAAGTGTGGGTAATCCTTCATTTCCAAGCTTAAGACATGGAAGAAGAGTAAGGTTCAGATCCCAAGACTGAAATTATGCTGTCAGAATAGTGGGATAAATATCACATAGGATTTTCCAGCCTGGATTATTAATTTAAAGGTAAGCATAGTGTTTCTATAAAAAGTGCTGGAGATTTGTTCAGGGATGGGTTGTCTGTGCTCAATTGGGTTAATGAGATGCAGCGTGAAATCTGCTGTATTTTCTGGGAAAGAAAGCCAGGATCTTTTTTTTTTTCCTTTTTTTTTTTTTTTGTGGAAGGAATAAGAAAACTACTGCAGGAAACTATCCATGAACATCTACAAATCCAAATGAAGCTGATACACAAAGACGAGAAGTAGTGTGGCACGAAACTACATTTCTGATTATAGAATGGTTAGATCAATTAACACCCAAACTATTCTACCCTTTGGATTTCTGGATATCTAAGAAAATCTCCTGAATTATTTCAGTGCATATGAACAGTTTTCTACTCTGTTACTTATGTTTGAAGGAATGTAACTGATATTGTAAATGACCCCAAAATCTGTATTAATGACCAAAAATAAAGGAAACTATCTGATGTGGTTTATAGTTGTAGAGTTACCACAATTTGTATTTTCAAGGATGGCAAGAGGGATCCTTATGAGTATTTACAGACTTTCTCTCCCTTATGTAACATTTCTAAATTTAAAATTTAAATTTAAAATTTCTGCCAATCCTATGAATTTCTTATGGCTTGCTTTGCTCCATTTCTAATGACACCATGCCAGTTCAAGTTACCATTCTAACAGGATCACTGCTTTCTAGCAGTCTCCTATAACCATCAATTTTTCACTCTTCTAGTCTACCCTCTACCTTACAAATTTGATGTTATCACTTCCTGTTTTGAACATTTTCAATGTTATCTTTTGCTCATCAAAACTCCTTTGAAAAGTTTTTGAAGATATCAAAAATCAATTTTCTGTCTACCATCCCATGTCATTTTTCACCATTTCTTCACTCTTATGATCAGAATCTGGGCTTCTTCTATATGAATTTCTTTGAAATTTCACTAATGCAGATGTACCCTCAAATGGGAATTGGTATTTTTACCTGCTTTTCATGCTGTCAGAAATGCCATTCCTCACATCAGTTCGATGTCTATCATTTTTCAAGTTTTGCTTCAACATATCTTCTTATGAATGTTCTCTTCTGACCCTAGTTTAGATAATACTCTTGTGCTATACTCTTCCAGAATCTTTCTGTGCTCATGTTATCACACTCTCATTTAATTTTTTTAAAAATTATTTCCCTTCATTCTCACAGGTTCTAATCTGCCTTGTTCACTGTGTGTCTACCTACCATGACTATTCCATATTTGTTTAAGAGATAGGTGAAGTCATGGATAATCGAGCAAGCAATCTTTAACATGGCAACCAAGTAAGGGTAGATATAACCACTAATGAAAAGTAAAATCAGAATTTTAGCAAAACAATGATGATTGGTGACTTAGTGTCCCATCCTAATATTGAAGAAATAGCTGGCATTCAAAAGAATAAACATAAAACACTGCTACATTCTCTAATTCAGACTTTAAGACATGCCACTCTTTCTGGCTAATTCCACTCCAATTTATCTAGCCTAGTCCTTGTGTGCTGCAGAGGTAACTAGTCAACGTAATTAGTATGAAGAATGGGAGATCCGCTCCTAGTCAAAGGTGAACCAGAGGGTTGCTATAAAAATGAGTGAGAAACAAAGTGCCGAGATCAATTGCCAACTCAACTACTTCAAGCTCAGTTATTTTGGTCAAGATTCTAAATCTTGAGTGTCTGTTTCCACATCTTGAAGGTGGAACTAATATTAACTCCTTAAAAAGTTTTACAAATGCAGGCTTTACATGCACAACAGCAACAATAATCCCCAGAAAAAATGAAACTTGTCATTACATTAACACAAAGAATCCAAATTTAAAACACTGGCAGAATGATGGTAACAACCAACAGAAATAGGAATTCAAGAGCTGAGCCATGCCATGGCAGCTTCCTCTCATGGTTGGTGTTCGCAGTTTAACATGGTTGAGCTACAATCTACAACTAGATGACTCATAATCAAAAGTAGAAATCCAATTTAGTTCACAGTATTGATACTAATGTTAGTCTCCGTCTGGAGGTTTATCAGCTTAAAGTCCATCTGCTTTATAAAGCTAAAAAAAGAATAATGTGTTTGCAGTCTTATTTTGCTTTCAAATGGAGAAATACTTTCTGAAGCTATAAACAGTAAGTGGATATGCTCTCTAGGTAGAATGTCAAAGCCATTGCAACAATCAGAGGAACGGCTGCTTATTGCTGCCTGGGTGCTGATATTCCTGATATCTCCACTCAGCTACCATGGGAATTATTACAGCAGCACCCGTGTCATGGGGTGGGGGTGAAGTGGGGTAGAAGAAGCATGTAGTAGGCAAGTGGGGTAAAGCTTAAGAGAGAGAGGAAGGTTATATGCAATGGGTACTCACTGAAACTCTGGAATTTTTCCGTTAATTCCATATGGTTTTACTTTAACCTTGACCACAGCATAAGCCCATGTTATGTCTTGAAAATGATCACAATTTTTTCATTAATCTGAGCCTATTTCATTTTAACATTTGGAGATTAAGATACACATATTTAATCTAGTGATTCTGTTTTTTTTTTTAAATCTCAAATCTTTTATTAAATTAATGATGTTCCATTTGATGGATGGCATTTGAGCATTGTATAAATGCTTATGCATTGCATATACATATGCAAAGGCAAATTGCATATGCCTTTCTGGGTGGCCAAGTCCCCAGTTATTAGAAGAATTTTATTCTTGCGTTTGGGATGTTTGATGAGGATGCTTGATACCTGGTCAGTGCTCTTAGATCTCTCCTCTGTTTTACTTTTTCTTCCTCAAAAAGCTACTAGCTGACACTAAACCCAAGTTATTTTTAATAAAATATACCGTTATTATTATCCTATTATTTAAAAAGGACATTGGAAAACAAAACAAACAAACTAAAAACCTTTAAAATCAACACTCTAAACCTACTACCCAGAGAAAAGTAAGAATTATTCCCTGCACCATAGGCTTCCTGAGTGTATTTTATGCACTGTCAAAGATAATAATTGGAACTGTCTTTTTAACATATATCAATATATGTAAACATTCTTCTGTCAACACATTTTCTAACAACCTCATTTTAAATGACCAAATAGTATTCCAAGATGCCATTGTTTGTAATCAAGTCTCTAAATTTGAAAGATTGTGCATGTTGTTACTGTTCTGTTTCTTGTTTTATGCTATCAACTTCTAAGGCAGACAGAAAACTTGTACTCCAGATGCCTTATAATTGGTAGATAGTCAATAAATGTTTGTGGACTTGAACTAACCCAATAAATTAAAAAATACTTGGAATAATAAGCAGAACCTATGCATATAGCATGTTAGTTTCTTTTTTAATTATTATTTTATTTTATGTATTTTTACATCATTTTCCATTTTTGTACAATGTATGCATTTTCATCTTGGTTATAGTCCCCGTGAAATTCCCACCACCCATTCACCCGGGAGCCATCACCGTGGTACCTTGTGCTCTTCCCACCCCTGTTTTGATCCTACTCCCTTTCCCGCCCCCTGCAGAATGTTTCTGGTTTATAGTTGCCTGTTGATTTTGATTACTTTATTATAGTGACTTTTTTTTCCTGATCCCTTATTTGGATTTTCTACTTTCCTGTTATGAGTGAGAACATCCAGTATTTTTCTTTTCTTTCTGGCTTATTTTGCGAGCATGATCCCTTCCATCTCCATTCATGTTGCTGCAAATGCCGTGAGTTTATCTTTTTGGGTTGCTGAGTAATATTCCATTGTGTGTACATACCACATCTCCCTGGTGGCACAAGGGTTAAAGACAGCGCTATCAAGCATATTAGTTTCTTGTGGCTGCTAAAGTAATTATCAAGGACTTGATGGCTTGAAACAATAGAAATGTATTTACTTGTAGCTCTGGAGTCCAGCAGTCTGAAATTAAGCCCATAGGTCCAAAAGGAAGGTGTGGGCAATGCAAGCTTCTTCTGGAGACTTGAGTGGAGAATGTTCCTTGCCTCTTCCAGCTTCCAGAGGCTTCTATCATTCCTGGACAGTGGTTGCATCGCTCTTTAGTTTCTGCCCTAATGTCACAATTACTCCCTCTCCTTTTTTGTATAAAATCTTCCTATGCCTCCATCTTATAAGGATAAATGTGCTTACATTTAGTTCCATTCAGAAAAGTCAGGGAATCCTTTCGTCTCAACAGCATTAATGTAATCACAACTGCAAATGCATTTTTGTTTGCAATATTAAGGAAAATTTACAAATACCAGAAATTATGGTATAGATATCTTTTATTTTTTCTTAACGGGGGAACTGTTTTTCATCTTTTAATTGTACACAAATTCAACTTCAGCTATAGTCAAAGATTGTGATTTTTTAGAAAAAGGCATTGAGGGAGAAGAGTGTGTGGGAGGGTTATAGACAGCTGCTTGAAATATTCTTTTCTTGAAAAGGTTTGGTGTTTGCTGAAATGAAGGTTATTAATTTTCTATAATTACACTGGTTTAAAAACCTCAGTGATTCCAAAATTATTTAATTTCATTGTTTGAATGAAAGAACTTACATTTACTTATAAAGTAACTTCATAGATATAACATCTGTAGACCAACAGTCCTATAGCAGTTGGATGGAGAAAGTGAAAGAAATAGAAACAAAACAAAACAAAACAAAACAATAAATACCAAGTGAGAGCAAGGAGATGATAAAGGAGAGAACTATGCAGGCACACAAATGTGCTATTTGTCCTTATTTTCATTCTGTCTTTTTCCTGGGAATGGATTCCTGGAATACTAAAGCCACACTTACTAGCCTGTGACCTATATCTGTGAGCAATTATGAGGAGTTGGCTAAATAAGACGCATACTGTTCTGCCTATTATCTTCAACAACTACCTGATATCATATCTATAAATAATAATTTATTACCATCATATTATTTTACACTACCTTTGTTTCACTGATATTTTTGTTTTCCTAACCCTTATTCATAATTGGTACTGTCAACCTGGCATAGTTTATTTCATTTACTTTTACAACAAAGCAGGCAGTTCCCCCTTTGGTTGTAAAAACTGAATCTGGGGCCTCCCTGATGATGCAAGGGGTTAAGATGCAGTACTATGAAGCTATCCGTAGCCACTGCAGCACGACTTTGATTCCCGACCAGGGAGGTGACCCATGTGGTGCAGCAGACCTCTCCTGTCTCGTCCGCTGCTCTCCTCAGCAGTGTATTTCAGTCAATCTGCTTGTTCTGTTCCCCACTCTATCTCTGGTGAATCCTTTCACCCCCCCCCCACACCTCTGGCCTACACCCCAGCTCTTGTATGCATAAAGAAATCTTTAGAAAAAATAAAAGCTGAATCTGTGCCAAGCAGACTCTAATCAATGGGGAAAAGTACACTTGTTAGACGATTTTGAAAAATTGCTTTCAAACATTAAATACATTCCCATGGTTGGTTTCAAATCTATAGGAAGATGAACAATAGAAAAACTAATGTTTATTTAATATATTTTAATGTGAAATTTTAGAAAAACTGGCAGCTTAAGTATTTTAGCTCTTTGTGAAAGCTAACCAAGAATCATTTGAGTTTGTCTTTGTATTGTACAGCTTACATTATGGGGAAAACATATTTTCTAAGTTTTAGTGAACTGTCATACTCCTTTTTGCATTTAGATTACCTTCAAACATTTTATCTTTTGCACTTTCAGCATTGTATGCTGTATTTCTGAGGCTCTCTTAAGGTTGAATTTTTCATTGTCATCATTTCCTTGGTATTTTTTTGTCACGACCACTTTTCTCATTTACCTGGATAAGTTTGCCTTCAATATGTTCTGGCTCCAGATCAAGTTTCTTGAAAGGTATCAATGTCAGCAATCCCACGCTCAACTCTGCTCTATAACTATTTACGTTAAATTTGAATTTTGTTTCCCTGTTAGCATTTTGCATTTCTTTATTGCCTTGTGCTTTCATCTTTTGGCACAATTTCTCCTTTTAAAGACATACTTTTGTAAAATATCACCCTTGTGTCACTGGTACAAGAAAGTAACACAACTGCATCCTTAGCTGGCTGGCTGTGCATGAAAATACTACTGGATGCACTAATTAGTGACCATTCACTAATAGACTTTGAGAAATGCTCTGACCATGCCACACATCTGTTATCTCTGTGGTATCTGTGGGCTGCAGAACTCCAGCCAAGTCTGCACACAGTGTCTCACAGTGAGTATACCATGGGATTAAATGTCAAACCACCTTGTTGTAGGACTAAACTTAACTGTGGTAAATAAAATGTGTGAATGTCAGACACAGGCAAAGTGAAGACTTCTTTTTCTATGACATAGGGGAGGAAATTCAGGCAGAATGAAATTAAGTGACTTGCCTAAGGCATTAGGTCACGAAGCCAGAATTAAAATTCAGAGCACATTATTCCAGATAGCAAAGCTTAAGCTTCACACTATTGGGCTTCAGAAGGGTCTTGGGATACAGTCTGGTTACTGATCTCAGTCAGTATTTATGCTGTTTAGAGAGGATAGTTCATTCTATAGCAGCTTTAGTCTAACACAATTCCTGACTTCTGTTAACATCAGGTTCTCCAGTTACTTAATTTTCTTGAAAATTTGGGGAAGAATTTTTAACAGCTGACAATGTTCACATTTGGTGCTTTTCCTTGTGTCTGCATCTCCTGATTGCGGCCACTTGGTTAAAAAGCTCTGACTTGCCCTGTTTCCTCACATCATTCAATGATCCATGGTGGGTCCTCTCTCAACTCTCTTCTGTTCATGGTTTTAATCCATAAAACCGTCTGGTTGCCTTTAAAGCTTCCCTCACTAATTTCTACAAGGTGAAGAGGACAACGTGCAGTTCTCCTTTCTTTTCAGTTACTTCCTTTGCATTTTTGCTCTTCAGGAGACTATATCAACTCTAATTCTCTAAGGGATGGAATGGGTCACAGTATTTAGTGTTGAAATGGATCAAAATGATGAACACTCAAGGAAACTGAAGGAAAAGTACTTATCTGGGAGCTGTCCTTTGGGCTACATTTCTTTTTTTTTTTTTTTCTTTAAAGATTTATTTCATATATGCATGTAAGAACTGGGGTACTGGCCAGAGGTGTGGGGGGTGAGAGGATACACCAGAGACAGAGTGGGGGACAAAACAAACAGATTGACTGAAATACACTGCTGAGGGGAGCAGTGGGCAAGGCAGGAGAGGTCTGTTGTGCTATGTGGGTAACTCCCTGGCCGGGGATCAAACTCATGCTGCAGTGGCTGCCTATAGCTTCATAGGTTGTGCCTCAACCCCTTGTGCCACCAGGGAGGCATGGCCTACATTTCTTTAAGCACAACAGGGAAAAATTAGGACATTTGAACATGTTTCTAGTCCTCCATTTCCATGGAAATCCTACTATAACATTGCATGGCAAGGTTGAACGATCAATGGCATGGTATCAAATGTATTATTTGTTGAGTTAACTGAAGTATATGTATGGATTTCAAAAATAAAATATTTGAAAATATAGAGAAAAAATAAACACAATCCAGAATTTTTGAAAAGGTAATTAATCTCCAAATTGTCATGTACCTCCATTAAATTTTACTTTCTTTGGGCCTCCCTGGTGGCACAAAGGGTTAAGACACAGCACTATGAAGCTACTTGCAGCCACTGCAGCACAAGTTCGATCCCCAGCCAGGGAGGTGACCCACATGGCACAAAAGACCTCTCTACATCTTTCTACATATGTAAATATATTTTTATGGGTTTGTATCAGTTTTTGTAGATAGGCACTATGGTTTTTGTATTATGTCATTAATTACATCCTTCAGGTAGATTCATAAAGAATATTTTTGGCTTAAATTCTAAAAAAGGTTTAAAACTTCAGGTGATTATGAACTGGTCTGAATTACAATTTCAACTCCCCAACTTATTAGCAGTTATGGTATTCGTTCTTAATTTCACATTATATTTTGGCCAAAAACATTGGTTTTGCACATGGGATAAAGTTTTCAACAGGAACAAATTGCAATGTTTGCTCATTTATTATCTACTAGACATTCCATTAGACATAGAAAATTTTTCTCTGTCACTTAATCCTCAAAGCAACTATTAACTCAGTTTTAATTCTTATAATCCATGCCATTCCAAATTTAGAGACTGAGAAAAGGAATTAGAAGCAGTAGTTCACTTGTGAGGTGATCCCAGGAAATTGGAATCAGGGGCGCAGTGGGAAGAGAAAGTTTACTTTAAAGGGCAACCGCTTCTATAGGCAATGGAGACTCAGTTCCCTACAGTCTCCTGGAGGAGTAAAGAACAGTTTCCAGTTCGTCAATTCTAAGGACAGGAACTTGGAGATTTATAGACTGAAGATTTGTTAGGGAGAAATAATGTCCCGAGCTAATCCCATACAGGCTTTGTGGACTCCACCCCCACTCCAGACTAAAGCCATCAAGACATTGGGAAAGACAAATCCCATCACCACCAAAGAGAAGGTGGCTGGGACCTGAGGGTGGAGTTAAGCAGCCAGGTTGGGTATAAAAACCAAACACGTGGGCCTTGGGGGGCTTGCTGTCGCTTGCCTCCTGGCTTCAGGGCTCCTGGCTCGCAGCCAGCTCTCAGAGCGCCATTTGGAATTCCTGATCGGCGGATCGGGTAGGACTCATTTAAAACTTTGTCTCCCACTTTTCTCCCTGAGCTGTACATTTCCTCATTTCCCCTTCCCTTGTAAATAAACCTTTTATTAACCTTTCGCGTGTGCCTGCAGTAGAGCATTGATAAGTCCTTTTAAGTGCACAAGTGAGGACCCACAGTCAGGCACCCTGTTTTGTATCGGGGTTGCTCTACAACAGCTGTCTCCTTAAGCATTAATACTTCTGCGTGTTGGATGGTTTGATCCTAGAGATCCAACAACCCTAAAAAAGACACCAAACTGGATGTAGAAACGGGACTCCATCATGGGAGGCTGCACATAGATGAAAGTGTGCATTGTGATTGTGATTGAAATCATGTAAGTAGAACAAGGGTATGTAATTTTCTGCAGTACAAAAACACCTAGGACAATGTTCCAGTATAACAGGCAAGAAAGTTGATCTAAGAGAGATTAGTTATATTCTTGAGAACACTAGGACAGGAATTAGCAGATTCAGGCTCCAAAGCCTGGTTTTCTGGCTCCACTGCCTGTGTTCTCATTGCACCACACTGTCTTCAAGAAGCACAGGCTCTGCATGCTTGCGTGCAGGCTCCAGGCGCTGAGCTCCCTCGCATAGCTGCTGGGACATACCAAAGTGGTTGTCTCTTGGAAACCAATCATCAACCTCTAAATCTCCTATCACCTCAAGTACTTGGCCATAGGGGCTGCCTCCTTTTTCCTTTTGCAATTTCTAATTTATCACTTAGAAAGATAGTGCGCTTGTACATTTTGTTTGTGTCAATCAACGGATTATAATATTGATGGATTGTAAAGTCATTTCAGTGGTTCATGACTAAAATTTTTACAATGGAGTCCATGAGAAAAATACCTCAAGTGCATGTATTCCACCATTACAGGACACGATTGCTGCCGTTATGCATGTGTCTGTGGGTGGATCTGTTCAGCATCTGTAAGGAACTTATTTCACATGACTTGTCAATAAGAAACTTTGAAAATCACATCATCAGAGGTGTTCTATAAGGGTTAAAGTACCTGGTTCAATTCCCAGCCCACCTACCTGTTAGCTGGAAATCCTTTGCCTTCCTATAAATTTATATCACCAGCCTCAGGGGCTATTGAGAAACACAAAAGGATTACAACTCAAGGAATGCTGACAAGTGTCTGGTACATTAAGATCATTCAGTAAATGTAACTTGTTATTATCACAATTGTATAATCAACCTATAAAGTATAAGGTTTGTATGTCTTTGTTCAATAAGGAACAAGGACGATAAAAAACACCAAATTTTCAAGTATTTAGAAAAATTTTTATTGGGGTTGAATTTAAATAAAATTTCCTGCAAATTTCTTGGTATTCACTCTCAACTGCCCCTCACCAACAAATATTTTAGCTGTATGTATACAGTGATATTTAAAATTTTATGTATGTTTAAACTGAATTTAATTAAAAACTGTGTGCTTTCCCCAGAATCTTATGGAATTAATGATCTATAAAATATGGTCTATACCAAAATAATCTTGCAGTCTAAACAAATGACTGTAAAATTGATATAAACTGAAGAAGAATTAGAACAATTTCCAGCATAGAATGGGCTGGACTTCCTGAGAGTGAGAGAGACTTTGAAACATGGAGGAGTGTCGGTGGTTCTGTTTGTTTGTTTTAAAAAACAATTTTATATTTTTAGATGAAGTACATTTTTCCTTACCTTTCTGTTAATATCGGACAGTATTTTATTTCTCCTCTCAGTTGCAGTCCCTTGAGTTCTCGCATTTGTTTTATTTATTTATTTTTTTTAATTTAGGTAACATTAGGATTCCCCCCACCCCCATCAGATGTCAGATGGCACCACTGTTTTTTTTTTTAATTTAATATATTTTTTACATTATTTTTCATTTTTGCACAATGTATGCATTTTCATCTTGGTTATAGTCCCCATACAATGCCCACCCCTCCTT
Organism: Talpa occidentalis; assembly: GCF_014898055.3. Classification (NCBI taxonomy): domain Eukaryota; kingdom Metazoa; phylum Chordata; class Mammalia; order Eulipotyphla; family Talpidae; genus Talpa; species Talpa occidentalis. The sequence continues at coordinate 60,555,254 of NW_023603184.1, read as the reverse complement.
GTTTTGATCCTACTCCTTCCTCCCTGCCCCTATAGTGTGTCTCTGGTTTATAGTTGCCTGTTGATTTTGATTTTTACTTTGTATTAATTTGTCTTTTTCCTGGTCCCTTATTTAGGTTTTCGAAATTCCTGCTATGAGTGAGACCATCTGGTATTTTTCTTTTTCTTTACCCAGAGTAGTCATTCCTGAAGAGAGAACGTGTGAAATTCGGCAGGGGGAATATTGAAAGTAGTTTTCCAATTAATGAACCAATTCCACAAGAATCCCTGAAAATGCCCCAAATCCATTCTTTCAAACAAGGAAAAAATGTTTCTGGAAAATGACAGAGGATGCACAGATAGCAATTTTAACAATTTATGATGTAGAATTTGCTGACAACTCTCTCTTAGTCTGAAATAATGCCTTCAGTCTTCAAAATTGTAACAAAATACTCTTATTTACAGACTTCTTAGAGGAAAAAAAAAAACCTGTCTCTTAAAAATTAGGTGTATGCTAATGGAGAATCCATGCTCTCTATTATAAGTGAATATTTATATTACCAGGTGTACTGGTTTTATTTTTTCTAATACACATTTAAATGAGAACATAACAATTAACATGAAATATATTAGTTCTTAAACCACCTGAAATCATCTGTATGAACTTCCCTTTGGGAAACACTCTTTGTAAGTAAGAGGAAATAAACTCCTATTTATTTCTCCTAACAGCCCTTCAATTACATGTACCTTTTAACATTTCTCTTCCCCAAGCTAAATTTCCATAACTTCCTTAACTATTCCTCATCTGAAATGATTTCTTGCCTGCTCTCCATCCTAGCAAACTTATTTTAGATGCTTTCTGGTTAGTCAAAGCAGCTTTTAAAATGTGGAAACTTCTCAAAGGTGTTAATTTATGACCTGTTTCCAGAAAACTCAAGCATCCCATTATAATTTCCTCTCCTGTGCTATAACCTAAGGAACTGTCTTCTGGAATATGTAATTGAATCAGCTGCAGCTTGGGGACTTTCTTATGATGCATTAAGTTCTCTTTGTTTCTTTGGTTGGGGATTAGGTATTCAGAGTTTGCCTTTATAGGGGAACTTTGGGTGAAATATCCAACATATTTTTTCAATAATGGACTAGCATAAAATAAATGTTCCATTCATCCACCACTTTAATTAGACTTTATTTTGAGATAATTGCAACTTCACATATAGTTCTAAGATATATAGAACTTCCAAATAATCAACAGTATTATATAATAGTATATATTTTTATTTAGTAATACTATAACCTTTTACAAGTTTCCCCTAGTAGTAATATCTAATAACTGTGCATTATATCACAAGTAGGATAATGATAATAGAGTCAAAATATAGGCCACTTCTATCACATTGATCGCTTATACTGTTGTTTTATAGTCAATTCATTCCAAACTCAGTTCTGGAAATCACTAAAATGTCCTCCATTTCCATAATTTTGTCTTATCAACAAAGTTATATAAGTGAAATCATAGAGAATGTAACATTTAAGGAATAGCTTTTATTAAAACGTCTGGGGGTTCATCCAGGATGTCATATGTATCAATGATTCTTTCCTTTTTACTGCTGAGTAGTTTTCCATAGTATGGATGAACCTCAGTTTGTTTAACTAGTCATCTGTCAAAGGACACTCATATTATTTACAGTTTGGGGATATTTCCAATAAAGATGATATAAAATCTATGTGCAGCTTATTGGTGAGAACATATTTTTTTCTCATCTCTCTGAAATAAATACTCAGAAATACATATGGTTTACTTTTAAAAAAAAAATCACACCTTATTCTAGATGTGTGTACAATCTCACATTCCACTAGCGACTTATGAGTGATCTAGTTTCCCTACATCCTTGACAGTGTATGATGTTGCTACAATTTTTTATTTCAGACATTCAATAGTTGGATGGTGATCACTCATTGTCATTTTACTCTATTCCTTAATGCCTAATGATGTTGAACATCTTTCATGTGCTTATTTGCCATCTGAATAGTTTATTTGATTAAATTTATGTCAATTGCCAATTGCGCTTGGATTATTTGCTTCCTTTTGCATTTTGAAAGTTATATATGACACTAGATACTACTGCTCCTTTGTCAGATAACGGGTTTTGAAGTATTTTCTTTCACTCAGATACATGTTTCTCAATCCCATGAATGAGTATTTTGAAGAGCAGAAGTTTTATTTGGATCATGTCAATTTTATGCATTATTTTTATGTCAGTTCTGACAACTCTTAGTCTTAGATCATGATTTTCTGTGATGTTTGTTCTAGAATTTTCATAGTTCCATGTTTACATTTAAATTATCACCCATTTTGAGTTCTTATTGCTTGACATGAGAATTAGGTTAAGTTTGTCTTCTCTTTTTTGCCAAGTTCTCCAGCACTATCAATAGATAATTTTTCCTTCACTGAAATACTTTTAAACTATTCTCAAAAATCAGTTGGGTATGTAGTAGATCCCTGCTTTAGGATAGGTCCACTATACAATCAAATCACTTTAGATGAGTACTTCCAATTAAAATATAAACCACTTTATAATTTAATATTCATTTTATGGTTGCTGTCAACTAGGCCAGGTGTGGGAGGCATTTATGGGTAGGGCATTTGAACAACTGCTTGCATACCAGCCACCAACACTTATTGATTGGTTTGACAGTCTTTTTTCACATAGATCAATTTTTTAAGGAATGTATAGATTTTTTTTTAGTTTTTATCCTTTCATGCAAGTGATTGTTGATGAATTGTGTAACAATGTTGTGCTAAAGTGAGGCCATGGCTGCTAATTTGTGTATTTAAAGAAAATTTCAATTAATTTAAATAAGATATTATAAAAATGTACAATGATAGTGTATAAGCCAGTGAATTGATAAGAGAATTTTGTCTTTCCCACCAACTACATTAGCAGGCTGTGATTTTAAAATAATAATTTCCAATTTTTGCTTTACTTATCTTTAGCTTCAACTTTTTAATGTCAATAAAAATGAAATTCTCTCAGTATTTGTGTTTTTTTAAATCAATCACAGCCTTATGTAAGATTAGTTACACACTGAAATTTGCAAGTAATACGGTCTTAGAGTAAATTGATAAATATTGTAATATTGGGTTCACATTATATTTTCACTCTGCAATCCTCTATAGAATGGAGTACGATCTTAAGGGGTGTACTATCTGAATGTATATCTCTAAGTTCCCATTTTTTTTGTTTCATTCAACTCTTTCTGTCTCTCTACCAACATCACACTGACTTAATTATTATAGCTGCATAATAAGTCTTGAAATTGAGAAAGAGGGAGTCCTCCAATTTTTTTTTCTCAAAAGTATTTTGGCTATTCTTGTTCTTTTTCTCTTTTGTATAAATTTTTGAATAATCTAGTCTACATGCAAAAATAAATAGTCTGCTACTAATTTGATAGAAATTGTGTTAAATCTCCATCCCAATTTGGGGAGAATTGACATCTGTACATAGTACATAGTAAATACATTGAGTCTTTTAATCTATGCACTCTCTCTCTCTCTCTCTCTCTATATATATATATATACACACACACACACAACACACATATACACATGCACACATATATCTATATGTACACCCATATATGTGTAAAATCTTTGATTTATACCCATACAACATACAGACATACACATATGGTTTCTTTTACCAGTGTTTTGTAATTTGTAACATATACCCCTACCTATGTTTTGTTAGATTTATATATGACTAAATTTTCTAAATTTTTGAATAATTTTGAGTGTTATTAAATAACATTATATTTTATTTCTATGTGATTTCTTGTGTTCATTATTAGAATATAGAAATCCAATCAATATTTTTATCTTTATTCTGTCACCTCATTGAATTTTGGGAATCTTTTTGAAGATGTTTGTCTTATTGCACTGGCTACAACTTCAAGCATTATTTTGAGCAGGCATGGTGAGAACAGATATTTTTACTTTGTCACCCATTTTAGAGAGAAAACATTCATTTTCTTTTACACTAAGTGTACCATCGACTGTAGGTTTCGTAGATATCTTTGAGATGAAAAAGTTTCCTTTCTATTATTATTTTCTAAGAGTTTTATCAAATAATTTTACTGCATTAATTAATATTACTACAAGATTTGTCTTCTTTAGTGTTAATATGGTAGTTTACCTTGATTGATTTTCAAATATTTAAGCAGCTCAAAATATGTGGAATGAAGAGGGAAACTCTAATTATTATAACATACAGTTGTGTTTATATATATTCCAGATATCCTGTTACATATATTCCAGATATCCTAAATGGAATATTTTTTCTTGCAAATGTGTTTTTAAAGATGATAAAATATGTTTCTACAGATACTTGTATGCACACATGTGTATGTACATGTAGGAAGGTAAATACATGTGTATATAGTTATGTGCATGTGTGTGTAGGTATATTATGTGAGCACAAAACATGTAGCTATGCATATTCATGTGCATATACCTATAAATCATATAAAATAAATTGTGAAGAGTTTCTCTCTCCTCTATTTTTCAGAAGACAATGACTAGAGTTGATGTTGATTTATCTTCATTCCTTGATAGAATTCTCCAGTGAAACCTCTGAGTTGGAGTTTATTTTCTACTCTTTTCTAAAACATGCAGTTAGACCTATAAATTTCCCTCTCAACAGTACTTTAACCATGAGCCTCAAATTTTGATGTTTTATTTTCATTTTCATTCAGTTCAATGTATTTTTGATCTTTGACTCAATGGATTATTTAGAAGTATGTTGTTCAAACTCTAAGGGTTTGGAGATTTTCCCGTTTCTTTCCGTTACTGACTACTACTGTTATTTCATTGTGGTTGGAATTGATTTCAATACTTTTAAGTGTGTGAAGGTATGTTTTATGGCCTAGTATATGATCTATCTTCCTGGAGCTTGAAAGAATGTACATTGGCTGTTGGTGGTGGTCGCTGGGTTGCTGGATTCTTGGTTGGTGGTGTCAAGTTCTATTTGTTGGATAGGTTATTTCAAGAATGATGCGGACATCTCTGCCTACTATTGTGAATTTGTTTATTTTCTTCTTTCACTTCTACTGGCATTTGCTTCACATATCTTGCAGTTCTGCTGTTTGACGCATATAATGTTAGGATGCTATGTCTTCTTGGTATATTGATCCTTCTATCTTACTATATCCCTTTCTGGTTGTGGTCATTTAAATTTGCTCTGAAGTATACTTTATTTTATGTTAACATGACCACCACATCTATTTTCCTTTGATTAATGGTTTAATGCATCTTTTTTTACCACTTCTTACTTAAAATCCACTTATGTTGTTATAATTGTAGTAATTTTTATTTAAATAGCATGAAATTTAGGTATGGTTCACTATTCAATGTTACAATCTATTAGGTCATTTATATGTTATTACAATACTTAGAGCTTAACTTTTAATATTTTGTTTTCTGTGTGTTCTTTGTTTTTTAATTGTATGCTTTTTTTAATCTTTTGGTGGATTACTTGAACTTTTTTTCAATTCTAGTTTGATATAACTATTCTGATTTTCAGTGTATACAACTTTATTAGTGGTTGTTGTGATTATTATATATATGTAATATATGTAAGTATATGCATGTATGTATATATGTGTATACTTTGACAGAGTTGATTGCTGATTATGCCATCATTCTATTTATCAAGTTAAGTATAGACAACTTATTTTCCTTTAAGTACCTTTACCTTGCCTAATTTGAAATTGTAATTGTTTTAAATATTTCTTCTACATACTTTTATAAACCCAATAGGGTATGTTATAACTTTTGTTTCAACTGTCAAACATAATCTAAAAAACTCAAGAGAAATAAAGTCCTTTGAATGGAGCCACATTTTAGTTTACTGTGAAATTTTCTATTTTCATTATTTTCTTCTTGTTTCATAATATATTCTAATCATTCTCTTAAGATAAATCTGCTGGTAACACATTTTCTTAGTTTACCTTTATTCTTTATTCCCTTTCCTTGAGGAAATAAATATCTTAAAAGAAAACTATGATTGACAATTCTTTTCTTAGGCCCATGAAAAATATTTTGTCATTTATTTTATGGCCTCCATGGTTTTTAATGAGAAAACTGCTGTCACTCAAATTTATTCTTATGTGGGTAAGGCATCATTATTATCTGGCTCCTTGAAAGAATTTGTCTCTGTCTTTAGTATTTAGAAGTTTAATTATGATGCTGTGTCTTGGTTTCAATTTCTCTGTGTCTGTCCTATCTGGAACTTGTCAGTTTATTAGATCTATAGATGTATGTCTTATTGAGTTTGGTTAAATTTATGACCTTGTTTAATTTGGGAAAGATGCAACATTTCATTTTATTCTTTTGCAGTCCTATCCATGTTCTCCTATTCTTCCGGGACTATGGATTTTATTTTTTTTATAGATTCTAGATTACTGAAGCTCTGTTCATATATTTTTCAGTTTATTCTCTATCTGTTTTACAGACTGGGCAATTTTTACAGTTCTACTTTTAATTTTCTCATTCTCTTCTCTATTTTTTACAATTTATTGTTACATTTACCCACTGAGATTTTTATTTCAGTTGTTGTATTTTTCAGTTTTAATAGTTTTTTTTTTTTTTTTCCTGAGGAAAGTCTTCAATTTTATTTTAAATAACCACATTTCTAAAAGAAATACAGTAAATTGTATTGTGTGTGTGAATGTAAAGGAAATAGTCCCATACCCCTCTGGATTCTTCTAGGCTGGCAAATAATCAAATAAACATCATACACAGTGATAAGAGAAAATTCCATAAAGAAGTTTAATAATAACCTATATCCCTACTATACTGTGGGAGAGACCCAGCTTGATTAATTGATGACACTGTATGCCATCTGGCTACATGCTAAATAGTTGGGGCAAGAGAGGTTGAGGAAGAAAAGGAAAGTCAGTTCATTTACAGGAGAAAACAGAGGTACTTCTGCCTTCTCCAGGGAAAATAGATAAGAAGACAAGATCATATCAGAATAAATCCTTTCAGAGAAAAGTTTAGATGTAAAGCAACTTGTACTCAGCCTTCAAAGCCCCTCCCTGAAATCAGCCCTTAGAACTTATCAAGAATTTCCAAAATAAGGATGTTGAGTTGTTGAATTATTTCACAAAATTAGTCTTTCAGTCTTGAAAACAGATTAGTCCAATTAGGCATCTGTGTCCAATTCCTGGAGGCCTTCTTGTAGATAGATGCAACTGCAATTTAAGACATGTGAAAAATAAATATGGTGGAGGATGTGGAATCTTTGGGGATTCCTAGCATTACTAACCCATTTTGGAAAAAGTTAGTTTTGCTTTTCCTTTAAGAAAAGCATGTAAATCTTTTGTTGATCAACCAATTTAACCCATTTATGCCTTACAAAGTATATTTTTAAAAAAACAGAGATGGAGAAAAATCAGAGATAGAAAAGTTTGTCAATTTCAGAGAGGTCTCCAAGATGGCTAGAATTGAAAATGACAGTGGCTGTTTCCCTATATACCTGATGACATTAAACTGCAAATTAGGTAACTTTTGACTGCCCTTACCTCATCTAAGGATGCTCAGACCCCAGGTATTTAGAAATCTTCTCACTGGTTTCCCTCAGGACTCCCAACTTGACTTGGGGTTTCATTTAACCTTTAACCTCTTTCTCTTGTTTCCATAGAAATTGCTCATACAATATAGGCTTACCTTTACATCTATCTACAGTTTTAATAGTTTTATTTGGTTTTTATTTGTATCTTACAATTATTTGCTGGTACTATTTCTTTGCTCATACTTTCTAAATTTTCAAATGTGTGTGTTCATAATTGATCATCAAAGCATTTTATGGCTGCTTTTAAATCTTTGTCAGATAATTCTAATATATTTATGTCAGTGCTAACACCTATTCATACTTGATATTTCTTTTCATTTAGTTTAAGATCTCAGTTTATGATAGATTGAGTGATTTTCAGTTCAAACTTAGATAATCGCATATTATGAGTTTCTGGAACTTATTTGAATCTCTGTTTTAGCTGGTCTTTCTGGACACTGTTCTGGTAGTAAAAGGGATGAGCACCACCTCAGTAGTACATCGTGGATGGAGAAATAGTGGTCCTCTACTTACCTTCTAGCAGCACCTGATGGTGGTGTACTGGTTAGTACTGGGTAGGGTAGTGAATTCTGGCTCACCGTGTGGTATTTGCTGGAACTATGTGTGGAGGAGGATTTGTCAGGATCAGTGGGCAAAAATCCTGACTCCCTCCTAGACCTTCTTTGATATCATCCCAGAGCCTCATTATAATCATGTGAAGGTGGCAGGACATGTTCCCCACTCAGTTTTCACATAAGAAAAGGTGAAACCCTTTTTTTTTTTTTTTCTGTGATATTTGCCCAAAGAATAATAGTTATTGTCTACAAGTTTTCTGACTTACTAGTTTGTTATTTCCATGTTCTTTTCCTCAGAGAGAACAGGTTTCAGGCTTTTGGAAGACTTTTTTTTTTTTTTTTTTTTTTTTGCTCCATCTTTCTTATTATTTCCAGGTTGTTATCTTCTTCAAATACGTACTTGAGAAAAAGCAAACTCGGGTACTTGCCATTGTGAGTCATTCCTCAGGTCCCTAGCCAGTTGGTATTTGATTTTTATTTTTTTTTATTTTTCTATGTTTATTTAATTATAATGTCAAGGATAATTTAGTTGTATTTAGTGAGAGAAATAAGAAAATGTGTAACTACCCCATATTCTCAGAGGACCCTCTGTCTTTTTATATATACCAGGAGAGAGTAAGCTCTCACTAGATTATATCTACCAGTCATTTAACATACATCTCAACTTTTCCTTACTCTCCTGGTGTTTTCTTAGTTATATATGAAGTGTTCAGGTCACAGAGAACCTAAGAATGTTTTCCTAGGTCTCAGGTGGAACATGGACTAGCTGGAATTTTGCATCCCCATGTGGCTGATTTATCAGCCCATGCTTTGCCCACTACACTTGCTGCCCTCCTACAGTGTTCCCTGACATTTTCAAGTAGTGAAAGCCTTGTAAATCTGTTTAACAAAAATAATTATTTTTTTGCACTTATTTGTTCATGCATACAAGAGCTGGGGTGTATGTAGATCAGAGGTGCAAGGGGTGAGGGGATTCACCAGAGACAGTGGGGAGCAGAACAGGCAAATCTACTGAAATACACTGCTGAGAGGAGCAGTGGGGAGACAGGAGAGGTCTGTTGTGCCATGTGGGTAGCTCCCTGGTCTGGGACCAAACTTGTGCTTCAGTGGCCATGGAGAGTTTCACAGTGCTGAGACTTAAAACCGCCATCAAGGAAGCCCACAAAATTAAGTCTTAAGTGTTATAACAACTGCATGAAATTAGAAAAGAAATTATTTATTAAATTTATAGAACTTGAGAATGAAGAAAGTTAAGAGAGCATTTGATATACCCAAAAGGATAACTATTTGAGTTCAAAATAATTCTCCTAGTCCAGATCTCCTTGTTCCATGCTTCACCTCTGCTAAAGAGACAATGAGTTAATCCATTTATTATGAAATTGAATAGAGTTTGGTTATTCATAGTTTTAATGAAACAAAAGTATTTTCAAGGTCACTGAAAAGCCTTGGCCCCAGCATTATCCCAGCCTTCCTGTCCATTCACAGCCATCCTTCAAATCTCTGCCTCTGGGCTGTGAAGCATTCCCAGAGCTAACTTTGCACATATGTCATTATGACAGTCACTTCATACTGCTATGACTTCTCTGTAAGTCTGTCTTTCCCCATGAGAGTGGAGTCATTGACAGAAAGAACTAAATCTTTTCATTTTTACAATCCTAGCAGCTGTATTGGCTATTATGTAGTAGGGTTTCAAGAAAAACAAATATTGCATGAATGTATGGATAAAGAGAATCAAGCATAATCAACCAATAAATCAGCTTATATTTGTGAGAAGGTATTTTCTGATTGAATAGTGTTTTATTTAACAGAAACATACTTACTGACAGCATTGAAAAATAATTGGGGATGATTTTTAAATTGCACAAATTATCAGTCCCATCATGCTTTAATTTTTATCTGATCTTCTTCCATGAAAATAACCAATTACCTTTGATGAGAATATTTCTTTCCTTCCAATAAAAATATGAGTAAGAAAACTTGCAAAGCACTACCTGAAAGAAAATTTTCTCAAATGATTATATTGATTACTTTAACTTGGGATAGAGCCATTGATTTCCCCCATTATCTCTGAGGCTACTTTTTTTTTGGTTATTCTTTTTTTAATTTTATATATTTTTACATCATTTTTCATTTTTGCACAATGTATACATATTAATCTTGGTTATAGTCCCCATGCAATTCCCAACCCCCTTATTTTGACCCTAATCCCTCCCTAATCCCAACAAATAAGTTGCTTGTTGATTTTGATTTTTACTTTATTATAATTAGTCTTTTTCCTTGTCTCTTATTTAGGTTTTCTAAATTCCTGCTATGAGTGAGACCATCCGGTATTTTTCTTTTTTTTTTTTCTGCCTTATTTCACTGAGCATTATCTCTTCAAGCCCCATTCATGTTGCTGCAAATGGCATGAGTTTATCTTTTTTATTGCTGAGCAATATTCCATTGTGTATATGTAGCACATCTTCTTGATCCAGTCATCTATTTTTGGGCATTTGGGTTACTTCCATAGCTTAGCTATTGTAAATAGTGCTGCTATAAACACAGAGGTGTGGGTGCCCTTTTGAATTAATTATTCTGTGTCCTTTGGGTAAATACCTAGGAGTGGAATTGCTGGATCATATGGAAGCTCCATCTTTAGCAGGTTGAGGACTCTCCACACAGCGTTCCATAGTGGTTGATCAGTTTGCACTCCCACCAGCAGTGCAGGAAAGTTGCTTTTTCTCCACATCCTCGCCATCATTTGCTTTAGCCAGTTTTTTTAATACGTGCCATTCTCACTGGTGTAAGATAGTATCTCATTGTAGTTTTGATTTGCAATTCCCTGATCATAAGTGATGCTGAACATTTTTTCATGTGCCTGTTGGCCATTTGCAATTCCTCTTTGGAAAAGTTCCTTTTCAGTTTTTCTGCCCATTTTTTGACTGGATTATTTACTTTGTTTTAGTGAGTCTTGTCAGCTCTTTTTAGATTTTTGTGATCAGTCCTTCATCGTTAGTGTTGTGTGAAAAATTTTCTTCCAGTCGATGGGAGAAAATTGGTTACTGTTTTGGATACTGTCTATTTTGCTGTCAGAAGCTCTTTAATTTGATGTAGTCCCAGCTGTTTATCTTTGCTTTTGCTATCACTGCTTTGGTTGATGAGTCTTTAAAGATGCTGTTAAGGTATATGTCATGTAGTATTTCACCCATATTCCCTTCTATATATTTTATGGTTTCATTTCTTATGTCAAGTTCTTTAATCCATTTTGAGTGGGTTTTCATGCGTGGTGTGAGGTAGTAGTCAAGCTTCTTTCTTTTGAATGTAGCAAACCAGTTTTCACAGCAACATTTATTGAACAGACCTTCTTTGCTCCATTGCATATTTTTTCTCCTTTGTCAAAGATTAGTTGACCATAAATCTGTGGGTTTATTTCTGGATTTTCTATTTGGGTCCATTGGTCTGTGTGTCTGTTCTTGTTCCAGTACCATGCAGTTTTGATTATTATGGCTTTGTAGTATAGTTTGAAATCTGGAAGTGTGATGCCTCCGTTTCCTTATATTTTTTTTTTAGGAGAGCTTTGACTATTCAGGGTTTTGGTGGCTCCATATGAATTTCATCAATATTTGTTCTATTTCTTTGAAGAATGTCATTGAAATTTTTATTGGAATAGCATTGAATATGTAAATTGCTTTTGGTAGGATGGCCATTTTGATAATGTTAATTCTTCCTGTCCACGAGCAGGGGATATCTTTCCATTTCCTTGTGTCTTCCTCTACTTCTTTTAACAGTGTTTTATAGTTTTCTTTGTGTAGGTCCTTACCTCTTTTGTTAGATTTACTCCCAATTATTTGATTTTTTTTTTGTTTCAATAATGAATGGGTTGGTTTTCTTGATTTCTTCTTCTTCAGATTTATTGTTTGTGTATAGAAAGGCTACTGATTTTTGAGTGTTGATTTTGTATCCTACTGTTTTACTAAACTAATTGATTAGTTTAATTAGTTTTTCTGTGGATTTTTTGAGGTTCTCTGTGTATATTATCATATCATCTGCAAATAGTGATAGTTTTACTTCTTCCTTCCCTATTTGGATTCCTTGTATGTCTTTCTCTTGTCTTACTGCTCTGGCTAGGACTTTCAGTATTATATTGAAAAGCAATGATGAGACTGGACATCCTTGTCTTGTTCCAGATCTTAATGGAAATGCTTTTAACTTTTCACCATTGAGAATGATATTGGATGTGGGCTTGTCATGTATGGTCTTTATGTTGTTGAGGTATGTTCCTTGTATCCCTAGAATTTCAAAGGCCTTAGATATAAATGGGTGTTGTACTTTGTCAAAAGCTTTCTTAAGATCTATTGATATTTAAATATGGTGTTTATATTTATTTTTGTTGATGTATTGGATTACATTGATTGATTTTTGGATGTTGAATCATCCTTGTGTCCCTGCAATAAATTCTACTTGGTTGTGGTGAATTATCTTATGGATACATTTTTGGATTCTGATAGCTAAAATTTTATTGAGGATTTTTGCATGGGTGTTCGTTGGAGCAGTTGACCTGTAGTTCTCTTTTTTTGTGCTGTCCTTGTTTGGTTTTAATATTAGAGTAACGTTGGCTTCATAGAACGTGTTTGGTATTAACCCTTCCTTCTCAATTTTTTGAAAGAGTTTATGAAGAATAGGCACTAATTCGTTTCTGAATGTTTTGTAGAATTTATTTGTAAATCCATCTGGTCCTGGGTTTTTGTTTTGGAGGAGGTTTTTTTTTTTTTTAATCATTTCAATTTCACTGCTTATAACTGGTCAGTTTAGATGTTCTATTTCTTCTTTATCTAGCTTTGGGTGATTGTAGAGTTGTAGGAATTTGTCCATCTCTTCTAGATTGTTGAAGTTGTTTGCATATAACTATTCATAGTAGTTTCTGATTATTCTTTTGATTTCTGCTGTGTCTGTTGTGATTTCTCCTCTTTCATTTGTGATCCTATTTGTTTGTGCTTTCTCCCATTTTTCCTTTGTGAGCCTGGCTAGGGGTTTGTCTATTTTATTTATATTTTTTGAATAACCAACTTTTGGTTTCATTGATCTTTGGATTATTTTTTTTAGTTTCAATTTCATTTATTTCTGCTTTGATTTTTATTATTTCTTTTGTTCTACTGGTTTTAGGGTTTTTTTGTTGTCGTTGTTCTTTTTCTAGTTCTTTGGGCTGTGAAATTAGGTTGTTTCTTTGAGTTCTTTCTTGTTTCTTGATGTGAGCCTCTATTGCTATATATTTTCCTCTTATTACTGCTTTTGCTGCATCCCATGCATTTAGGAAATTTGTGTCCCCCTTCTCATTCAACTCAAAGTGTTTTTTTTTTTTCTTCTTTGATCTCCTCAGCGGTGTGGTTTTCAATCTCCATGAGGTAGGATGGTTCCTTACCTTTTTTTTTTGGTTTATTTCTAGTTTGATGCCTTCATGGTCAGAGAAGATGGTTGATATGATTTCAATCTTGGTGTATCTATTGATGTTTGTCTTGTGTCTCAGTATGTGATGGATCCTGGAGAATGATCCATGTGCGCTTGTGAAAAATGCATACTCAAATTTTTTTGGGTTTAGTGTTCTATAGATGTCTGTTAAGCCCATGAGCTCTAGATCCTTATTTAGAGCTTTAGTGTCCTTACTTATTTTTTGTCTCATTGATCTATCCATTGTTGATAGTGGTGTGTTGAAGTCTCCTACTACATATGTATTTTCTCTGATGTCTGTTTTCAGAGATGATAATCGTTGTCTGATATATTTTGGTGCTCCTTCATTTGGTGAGTTTATGTTAATGAGTGTTATTTCTTCTTAAAGTATTGTCCCCTTGATCATAATGTAGTGTTCATCTGGGTCTTTTTTTACCTTTGTTTTACCTGTTTTATCTGATGCAAGTATAGCTGTTCCAGGCTTCTTTTTTTGGCCCATTTGCTTGTAGGATTGTTTTCCATCCATTCACTTTCAGTCTGTTTTTACTTTTGTAGTTAAATGTGTTTCCTGGAGACAGCAAAAGGTTAGGTTTTGTTTCTTAATTCAGCCTACAACTCTGTGTCTTTTTATTGAAGAGTTTAGTCCATTTACATTTAGAGTTAATATTGATATGTTAGTGTCTGCATTTACCATTTTGTTTGTCTTTTCTCTGGTTTTATTTATTTATTTGATTAATAATTTTTTTTGGTCTTGTTTTGTTCTTATTCATGCCTATGTTTATTTATTTTTTTTTCCAGTACTTTTTTTTTTTTTTTTAATAAATTTTTATTGTTATATTCCCCATACAATTGCAATCCCCCCATTCTGACCCCAATCCCTCCCCTCCCACCCCCGCCCCCCTAAAAGTGTCTCTGGTTCATAGTTTTTTGTTGATTTTGATTTTCACTTTCTTATATTTATTCATTTTCCTGGTCCCTTATTTAAGTTTTCTAGATTCCTGCTATGAGTGAGACCATCCGGTCATGCCTATGTTTATTCTGGCTTTAGGATTCCTTGTAGTATTTTTTGGAGTGGGGGTTTAGTCGTATTGAAATACCGGAGTTTCTGTTTGCCTGTAAAGGTCCTCATTCTTCATAGAGGAAGGAAAGTTTTGTGGGATAGAGGATTCTTGGTTGGCATTTGCTGTCTTGGGGTTTGTTGACTATGTCCCTCTACTCTCTCCTTGCCTGTAGTGTTTTTTTGGAGAAGTCTGATGACAGCCTGATTGGTTTTCCTTTATATGTTATTTGTTTCTTCCCTCTTCTCAGTTTCATTATTTTTTCCTTGTCTTGGATTCTTGGGAGTTTTACTATTATGTGTCTTGCTGTATTTTTCCTTTCATCATGGAAGTTTGGTGTTCTTGCTTCTTGTATGTCTACTTTCAGCTCCTTCTTCATGTTTGGGAAATTCTCTTCAATTATTTCCTTGAATATTTTCTCTGTCCTAGGTCTCTCTCCTCTCCTCCTGGGATTCCTATAACTCTTATATGTCCTTTCCTCATGGAGTCAGATAGTTCCCAAAGTCTTTCATCAGACTTATAATTCGTACTTCTCTTTCCTTTTCTGTTTTCATTTTTTTATTTCTGTGTCTTCGAGAGTACTTTTTCGTTCTTCCATTTCATCTATTCTGCTTTCACTGATTTTCCCAGAGCTCGTTAGCTCCTCCATTATCCTTTTATCTCCTGTATTTCTTTTTGTTTTTTAAAGATTTATTTATTTATTTTTACAAGCACGGGGTCCAGTCAGAAGCCGGGGGGGGGGATGGTGAAATAATTCACCAGAGCCAGAGCGGAGAACAGAACAGGCAGACTGACAAAGAAATACACTGCTGAGGGGAGCAGGGGGCACCTCAGGAGAGATCTGTCACGCCATGTGGGACACTTGCCAGTGGCTGGAGATCTAACCAGCGCTGCAGAGGCTGCGGGCAGCCTCACAGCCCAGCACTCAACCACTGTGCTCCCAGGGGAGGCCCATATCTCCTGTATTTCTTTCACTTCCCTCTTTAGGGGCTCACTTTCATGCTTCTGATCATGATTATTTTTCCCTTATCATTGTTTTCCTTTATGACTTTTGTCAGTTTTTTAATAATGGCAATTTTAAATCCTCTATCTGGAAAGCTCATAAGTTCTTCCAAGTCACTGTTGTTGCATTCTGGTGGGTGATTTTCTTTTTGTGGTGTGTCTTTTCCTGGATGTCAGTAAATGGTGGTCTAATTGAGTCAAATACTGTTATGCCAGAAGTTCAGTAGGGAAGTGGTACTATGAATATGTTAGTGATTGCTGTCACAGAGTCTATCCTCTTTCTGTATTTGTTTAATTTCAGAGGTGGGTCTTGTGGTCCCACAGACTGCCCTGGCCTTGGCTGGATCACCACTGGGCTCCAAATCTCTGGATCCCCCTCTGGGCTCCAAATCGCTGTATCCCCCTCTGGGCTCCAAATCACTGGATCCCCCTCTGGGCTCCAAATCACTGGATCCCTCTCTGGGGTCCAAATCACTGGATCCCCCTCTGAGCTCCAACTGGCAGACGGATGGGGTCTGGCTTGTGGGGGCTTGTCAGCTCACCTCTGGCTGTAGGGGCATCCTTTTCCCAGTTCCACTCAGTCTCGGTAGGGTCCAAACACAAAGATACCTGTTCTAAAATGGTGAGTCAGGAGGGCACTTCCCTGCACCTGAGGTCTGCACTGATGGTCTGAGACTTTACTTAATCAATATCAAATTTTTATTGAATATCTCTTATATGTTCAACAAAATCCTATATGCTAATGTAACTAAAGAAGACACATAAAGAATGGTACCTTCTTTTTTCATTCTCTTTGTAGCTGAAATACACAATTTTATAGAAGAAATAATGACAAAACATATAAGACCATGGAAATGGAGGAGTGGATTATGTAGAACATGTTGTATAAGCACAATGGGAGCTTTAAGAAGAAAAGGCTCTCTCTCTCTCTCTCTCTATCTGTAATTATGTGTGTATATATATGTATGTCTATAAATATATATATAGCCTACTACATATTAACAATTATATAAGCAACTGCCCCCAAAGTCTCCCACAATAAACACTAGTCTATATTTTTATATATGAGAAATCTGAGGTTGAGAGGCTGAATAACTTGCTAAATGCTATACATTAACAAAAATGAGCAAACATTCTAGAGAAGTTTGAAATAATACCTGTGTTCTACAGATATAGCAAGCCAACTCTCCCAAATAACAAGTAAGCATTGATAAATAATATGGGTCTTAGGGAACAGGAGGAGATGGATAAGAATTAGAGAGAGCAGTCTCAACAGCAGACTTGTCCTGTCTCGTACCCTTAGCAGTGCATTTCAGTTGATCCACCTGCTCTGCTCCCCACTCTGTCTCTGGTGAGTCCTTTCACCCACTACACCTCTGGCGAGTCCTTTCACCCACCTCTTACCCCAAGTCTTCTATGCAAAAATAAATACATAAAATCTTAAAAAAATAAGGTGAAAAATGAAGGAGACTTCTCATGGTAAGGAAGGGAAATGAATTAAAAGACATAAGACACTTGAAAAGAGGAGTAGCATAGTGATGCTAGGATTTGGAGATGAACCTTGCAGCTGGGACATAATAAAGGTCTAGTTCCAGTGAGGGAGAGCAAGCAGGGGTGGGGCAGGATGTCCACAGCTTGGGTTTGGATAAAGAAAGTGGGAAAGGAGGGGTTGCTCCCAGATCTGGGTGATGAGTTGAATGTGAGGAAGCGGAGGAATGACTTGCATAGCTCAGACCTCCATGATTGCTAAAGACTGGGAAACAACAGGATGGAAAGACACTTGAAGCTGTGACCTGACCTGCTACCAGCTTGTGATCTGTCAATATAATGTTTATAGCAGCACTATTTACAATAGCTAAACTATGGAAATGACCCAAATGCCCCAAAATAGATAATTGGATCAAGAATATGTTCTACATATACATAATGGAATATTACTCAGCAATAAAAAAGATAAACACATGCCATTTGTAGCAACATGGATGGAGCTGGAAGGGATCATGCTTAGTGAAATAAGCCAGAAAGAAAAAGAAAAATCCTGGATGGTCTCACTCATAGCAGGAATCTAGAAAACCTAAGTAAGAGACAAGGAAAATGGCTAATTATAATAAAGTAAAAATTAAAATCAACAAGCAACTATAAACCAGAGACACACTGTGGGGGGGGAGGGTCAACATAAGGGGGGTGGGAATTATATGGGGACTATAACCAAGATGAAAATGCATACATTGTGCAAAAATGATGTAAAAATATATAATATAAAATAAGATAAATAATTTGCCACTCGGAGCCTGCCTTTTATCAGCTTTCATCATCACAAAGGCACTATACCTCTTACTCCACGGGGTTGCTAGAAAAAAATAAATGAAATAGACTATGTAAAGTACTTGGCTCTCAACAACTGTGAATTTATCCCCTTGGATGAATGGCAATGACTTTCAAAGGAAGAAGAGAGCAGAGAAGTGGCAAGAAGAAGAGCTTGACTTGGGAGTCCTGACATATTTATTTAGGAATCCTATACACACTTGGAGGAAGGCACTTGATCTGCACCCCAAGATAAACTGTGGTCCCCAACTTATGAAGTCAGATAACAGCCTAAGATGGTCTGGTGAAAACAGAGCAGGGCTGTTGTGTTTGTGGTCCTACAGACAGCTTCTAGAGCACACAAAAATTTAGGTCAAGTACAAAATGTCTGGAATTCTTGTGAGTGTGGAGCCTTCTGCTTTACATAACACGTGTCATGGTTTCTGTGCCTTCTTTGTGTCAATCTGACCTATGACCTTTTGAAGATAAACAGCTGATTTTCCTTAAGTCACTTCTGTTACCCAATTATATATATTTTTTCATATTATACTTTCCGAATACCTCCTCCTTTTCTTAACCCCACAATCTCTCCCTGGATTTTACAATGGTCATATTACAGTGTTGAATCACATTACACCTATCACACAGGGAGACAAATGAAGATACAAAAAGATTAAGGGATTTGTTTGTGTCAGCTGCCTGCTAGAGTAAAACTAGAGCTAAAGAACTGGGCAGGAAACTGAGGGCTGAAAGAATCCAGATTGTTGCAAATCTTATAGTGGGGCAGATGATACTATTTTAGGTTTTGTTGGAGGTGTGCTATCTCTGCTGCTGCTTCTCCCATTTCTTCTTCCTCTCTTTAATAATTCCTTAAAAGCTTTTAAAAAATCTTATCTTGCAGGTAATAAAAACACCACTAGCCAAATTTTGTCTAGAAGTCATAATTTGCAAATGTGAACTAGTTCAATTTTTTTTATTTTATGGGAAAGGTGACAAAATAACAGAAAGGTTTTTGTTCTACTTGGTCACCCAGAGCGTGACAAAGCAGGACTGGACCTCAAGCGTCTTCACCAACATTTTCCTCCTCAACACAGTTCAATATCTTGGATCCTTGCCAATTGAAGAAATAGTTTCCCATTTAAAATCCAAATAGCGGGCCTCCCCGGTGGCGCAGCGGTTGAGTGCTGGGTCGCGAAGCTGCCCGCAGCCTCTACAGCGCCAGTTCAATCCCCAGCTGCTCCCCGGCCACCGGAGGAGGGTCCCACATGGCGCGCAGACCTCTCCTGCCGCGCACTGCTCCCCTCAGCAGTGTACTTCGGTCCTTCTGCCTGTTCTGCTCCCCGCTCTGCCTCTGGTGGAATTCTCTCACCCTCCCGCGCTTCTGACTGTACCCAGTGCTCGTATAAATAAATAAATAAATAAATCTTCTAAAAAAATAAATAAATAAATAAATAAAATCCAAATAGCTGGAAGGGATCATGCTCAGTGAAATAAGCTAGAAAGAAAAAGAAAAATAGCAATGGTTTCACTTATAGGAGGAATGTAGAGGATCTAAAAAAGGGATCGGTGAGGGGGAAGTTATTACAATAAAGTGAAAATCAAAATCAAGAGGCAACAGTAAACCAAAGACATTCTGAAGTGGGGGAGATGGGAGTAAGATCAAAACGGGGTGGGCAGAGCACAAGGGACTATGGTGACAGTGCACGGGTGATTGAGTGCTGGGAATTTCACTGGGTCTATGCCCGAGAGGAGAACGCATACATTGTAAGAAAATGAGGAATTGTGTAAAAAATACATAAAATAATAAATGAATCAATTAAAAAAAGTCAAGTAGAACCACTTGTAGGACCTTTGAAATTGAGTCAAAAAGTCTTATCTCTCCCCTTCTCTGCTGTCCTCATCATTCACTTCTTTATGTAATTGTGCATTACCTTGATCCACAGAGCATCTGAGGTACAAATAACTCACAATAATCAAATAAATGACATAATTGCATAATGCACAAAATTAAATAGGGAAATGATAATGCCAAGAAAAAGAGTAAAGACATCAGACAGTTTCACTTTGCACTTCCAAGTGCCCAGTGTAGGAAAGATTCATGTGTAGTCACAAACCAGGCCTACGAGAGTAAAGAGAATCAGCGAGTTGTTGCAATACTCATTTTCCCAGTTTTGAGACCTGAGAAACATTTCCCCTGGAGCTCCACACAAACAGTGCATTTAATTTATGACAAAGCGGGCATCTGCATTGTTAAGCTAGAGATAAAGGCAAGAGGGTTGCTCAGATTTGGAGAACATTTCTTTGTTTTGAGCGTTTGGGAGTGAAGATTCTCATACTTTGACAAACATTTTCAAGAGCCTGATTTTCTCTGCTCTTTCCAGACATCAGGTCATACTAACTTCGGGTTTGACAGCTGTGTGGAAAAGGACTTTCTGCCCTTTGACCTCCAGCCTCACTGCACCTCGAAGATTTGAGATAATGAGGCAGGAACTGGCAGGTTTAGTGGCAAAATCACACAGCTGCTTGCCTGTGCCCGTCCCACCTCTTTCTTTGAAGGCTTTATAGACAGACCTGGCCAGAATAGCTCTAAATGGGAGACAAGAAATGATGAAACCTGGGTCAAGCAAAGTCTCCCACAACAAAGCCACATTTATTAAAGGCAAGGCTTCATTGTCACTCGTTATTTTTATTCAAATTACCAAAAGCTTTGTACATAGGCGATACATAATGCTTTTGAGCTTTGTGTCCACTCTGCTCTGATGAGCTGCCCCTCCTTCATGTAGCTGGGAGATCCCTGCTGCAAAGCAAAATTGTTACAAGTTTTTAACCATGTCCAGTTGGCTGTTGATCACTTTCAAATTGCTAAGATGGCAACGTCTTTAAGTTGTCTAAACCTGAGAGTTGTAACAGGAAGCCTCTGATCTCTTTCTTCTCTGATTTTCCACACCAATATATAGCCATTTAGTCCTCTTCCCTTGACCTGTTTCCTGCTAAGGGAAGCTTTGTCCATTCTGCCTTCTCAAACTAAGTGTACTCAGGCTTTGTAGGGCCCTGTCCTGATCCCTGCCACTAACTGTCTCGTGCCTGTCTGTCTTCTAAGCTCTCATTTTCCAGGAACTGCCTATGATTCCATCTGCTCCTTCTAAGAACCATGTACTTTTTTTTTTTTCCTCCATCTGGATATCTTGCAGCTTGCCCTAAAAGCTATACCTACAGTTACACTGTGCAAGTAGGCTGGGAATGGCATTAAGAGTAGATCTTCCTTCAGTGGAAGGAAATCTTGGAATATAGTGGCAAACAACACAAGAACTACTGGATCCTATTTTAACGGTAGAGAGCTATCCATTGAATTATTTTAAAGTCTGTATATTTAATTATCCACCCTAACAAAACAGCAAAATAATGGGGATTTGACTTTCACTTACCATTTCAACAACCTGCTTTTACCTCGTGTAGCAGTTACGATCCCAGTGTTCCCATCTAACACCTGGTCTTTCAATAGTCTTGGGTTAGAGAGGAATATTTTTATTATAAATTTATTTCCACTTGTAGAATGAAAGACATCATCTCTTGCCAACATAATCCTTGTCAGCAAGTGGGAATAGGATTAGAGAAAGGAGGCCTTTCAGCAAAGAACAAATCCAGTTTATGCAAATGACTGGATTTTGCAAGGTCCTCTTCATTTTGTTCATGTTTTATTTTGTATTTCATAATTATTATAATAGAAGAGGCTGAATTTTTTTACTGCCTAGACCATTGCCTGTGGAGATAAGTAAGCCTGCGTCAGCATCTTATTCTGGTACTTTCTTCCTATGTGGTTTTGCCTAATCCTTTGACATTTCTCATCCTCCATGTTCTTATTTGTGAAATGGGAAATAAAAACAGCTTCCTGAGGACCAGTGGTAAGAGGCAGGAATCAATATATGTGAAGCCTCTAGTGGAGGTAACATGTGACAGTATTGGTAAAGGGTACCTGTTCTGATAATTTACTATAAGTTTTTGGCTTGCATTTGAAGAAGAGATGATTATTTAAGCATCAGCAACTCACAACTGATTTGGTATCAGATGAATGTTTGATGATCCTCTCTAAATGCCTGAATATGAAAGATTAGGCATATGTTTTATTAGAAGACATGATGGTTTTCTTCTAGGGGGGGATGTGCATCTACAGTCACATTAAAAATTACAGCACATTTGCCTGTATAAAGGTAAAGCACCATGGAGTCACAGCTGATAATTCATCTTACAAATCTCTATTTTGAACTTGTTTTCACACTGTTTCTAACCTCTGTTCTCTAGTATAAGATAGGAAAAAGAGTTCATGGAAAATGTACTACAGTAATAATAGCATTGTATTTACATGTCAGCTTGATGGGGCAAAAAATAAAGATGGTTATTTCATCTCAGAATTATCTTGCATGATTTTTCTAATTGATATCACAACCTCAGTATTTTACTTAAAGCTTGAAAATTTGCAGATGCTACTAAATTATGGGGAACAACAAATAATGAGGCACAATGCATTCTGATGGAGGGGAATTGTGTTCGTTTGGGCACCTCAGGCTTATAGAGAGCTAATGGATGGCAAATAAAGTTTGGTGTAGATAAATGTTGAATAATGAGTGTTGAAACAGACTAAGGAGAAGGAATGCCTAATGAATCAGAAGTGCTTTCAAACAATGGATTAGAGAAGGTAGTTGACAATGAAAGGGGGTTGTGATATTAAAAAGAAACTCAACATATTTCTTCTTTGCAGAGAAGGGCACAAGAAGTCTACAGGAAAGAACAATACTTTTGAGTAGCATCATTTCAGAGAGCAAAAAGAGCAGGGATTTGGAGTCAGGACTACATAGGTTTAATTTTTGCTCTATCATTTCCCAAAATATTTGATTTGGGACAATTCCTTTCATCTAGCTGAAATTTGTTTCCGTCATCCAAAAATAAAAATAGGAATATTTGCCAAGGTAAGGATAAGGTGTTGTCAGCTGAACATTATCCAAGCAAGACACAGAGAAAGGGGCATTGGCTGCATTGGAGATATCACATATTTGTACATTTATTGCAAAGAGAGTCTTTCAGATGGTCCTGAAGCTTAATTTTTTTTTATAAATCTCAATATTATAAAACCTTCTAATATATGGAGACAAATTACCTTGTGAAAGGATAATTTTTTTCCCCAAATTGCCAAGGCATAGTAACTGATATGGATTACATCGTTGCAGGGCGCTGAGTGGGTAAAACACAGAAAGTGCACAGTGAAGGACAAGTTTGAGTGAACTCTAGGCATTAGCTCAGTTGGAGACTTCCTTGAGATTGACTTTGCCCACCTAAGATGGTGGCCTCACCAGAGATCAGTGTGAAACTATGGACTATCATAGCGTGCATAGCCCACGGAAGACCACAAGAATCAATCAATCAAGAATCAATCTTCCTCCTCTTACAGAATCTTGCCTTTAAGGTGGGGCTTGACAATTGCCAGTTTACTTACTTGACTCTCCTTGGAGTGTGAGCTCCTTGCAAGACTGAGAGTGAATCTTCAAGTTCCTGTTTCCATAGGAAGTACTGGAACACATTAGACATTTGATGTATTATTTCTAAATGAGATATGGGTGAATCTGCTGCTGCTGCTGCTTTCCACTGAATACAATGTGGTATTTCTAGTTTTAGGTCTTTTAACTTGTCATTTTTCTTTTCCTTTTCAGACACACGGTCTTCCCTCTATTCTTTATTTTTAGTTTTTATCAGCCAAAATTTAGTGAATGTATGCTGGGTAACAATCATAGTGGTAAACACATTTCTGTATGCTTCAACCTTTAAAATAATATGAGATAAACACCATCAGTTCCATTCACCAGATGAAGAAATTGAGACTTACATAAGAGGAAAGTAATTGTCCAAGTATTCACAGTGAGCAGATATCAGAGCAGTGATTCAAAGCGAAATGCCCCTGTCTCCAAACTGCTATTAAATGCTACTCTTCAGCCTCCTCTTGGAATTACTGCTCTGCTCAATTCTCCCCATCCTGCTCTCAAAGGTGACACTGATATATTCCTGTATTTTTGACATACACTGCTTAAAACTTCATTTCTTCAGATAAAGCGCTTTATTACTGCCATATTCAGTATTCTTGTTCTGTGAGTAATTCAAGGTTCACTAATTATCTCTAGCTCCCATTTGTGTGTAGATGATAAAAAACCTGTCCAATTGACCTTAATTTTGCCCCATTATATGTCTATCCATCAGGGGCCATGCAGGGGTCCTACTAAGAGAATTACAGGGCTGTCCCACTGGGGAAGTGGTATGCATGAGAAAATCTAGTTTGATGTAATCATTATCATGCAAAAATTTCCAGACTCCTTCTTACTGATTTAATTAAGTTCATTACTTGCAAGTTAGGTCCCATTCCTTTGGGGGTTCAGATACCCTTTCCAAGCATATTTTTTTCCTACTCTCTGACATAAATTCTCTAGCATACCTCAGGCATGCCAGTCCTCCTGATTATCCTATATATTCTTCAAAGATGGGGAGCTTGGCCAATTATTTGGTGAACTGTATTTACTAGTCTGGGGAAATTATTTTCCTCTCTGTGCCCTAAATAACTGAAATATTTTCATTTATTCACATTTTTCCTCTGATAACCTTATTGTACCACTACTCTACCATCCAAACACAGCTTATTCATCCTATTCCTAGCAATAACTAGAATTTGGGTGGTTTTTTTTTTGAACTTATGAAACAAGTTTACATAAATTATGTCATTACTTTATCACAATATCCCAAAGAGAAAAATATATTACAAATTATTATTTTTCAGAAGAGACATATTGAAGTTAAGTGACTTGCTCAAAGCACTCCAAAAGGATGACGGCTGTTCTTGGGACTCTGACACAAATTTCTGATTCTTTCAACATTTCTGCTGTGTTTCACAAGATCCTCTTCAACATGATGACTGCTCTCTAGCCTTCCTCTTGTCCCAAGTCCTTTGCTCTGCATTTAAGAATTCCCATAATTTAGGTCCTGCTTGTCTCTGCAGATTCATTTCCCACATGTCCCTCCTCACACTGGAAGATCTGATAGTATCAGAATAATTTTCTCAGCCTCAATTCAACTATTCTCCACCCTACGAAGACGCGCCTCTGTCCCCTGTCCCTCCAGATTACCTTTATTTACATATGCCTGGACAGGTATTTGTTTTGGGACCCTCTAGGCTTATATATTTCACCAAGTAGCAAGATCCCCGAGGTTAGCATCTTTCATATTCATGTTTGTGTTCTAATATCTGGCACAGCACCTGACACAGGCTAATGGTCAAAAATATAGGGACTGAATAAGGTATCAAAACTTGGTATACACACAGAATACAGCTCTAATCTCTTCACAACCTCATGTGTGTCACATTACCAATCTTACTTTACAGATGAAGAAATTTAAGCTCAGAGAAATATAGTACCGGGCCTCCCTGGTGGCACAGGCGGTAGAGCACCACCCTGTGAAGCTGTCCACAGCCTCTGCAGCATGGGTTCAATCCTGGCCAGCCGGCAAGGGCCCCACATGGCGCAGCAGACCTCTCCTGTCGTGCCAGCTGCTCCCCTCAGCTTTGTATTTCGGTCCGTCTGCCTGTTCTGTTCCTCACTACATCTCTGGTGAATCCTCTCACCCCCCATATCTCTGTACCCCTGTTCTTGTATAAAAATACATAAATCTTTATGTTCCACTCTGCAACAACACAAGTTTGAACTGTATGGGTTCACTTGTATAAAGATTTTTTTCTCAATAAATGTGTGTTGGTCCTTGAACAAATCACAGTGGAAAATAATATAAATGTATTTTCTCTTCCTTATGATTTTTTAAAAATCTATTTTATTTGTTTTTTTTTTTTTTTCTTAAAATGTTTGTGTTCTCCTCTCAGGTGTAGTCCCCATAGCATTGCCACCACCAATGCACCCGTGCACCATCACCATAGTCCCTCATGCTCTTCCACCCTCATTTTGATCCCCTGTCTTCCCCCTCACCTTATGATTTTCTTAATAGTATTTGCTTTCCTCTAATTTACTTTATTGTAAGAATACAGTATATAATGCATATAAAACACAAAATTTATGTTAATCAACCTTTTTGTGCTATCAGTAAGGTTTTGATTCAATAGCATACTATTAGTAGATAAGTTTTGGGTGAAACAAATCTGAATTATATACTGATTTTCTATTGTTTACAGATGTGTGGGTGTGGGGGAAATCGGTGTCGCTATCCCTTGCACTGTTCTAGGGTCAACAGTAACATACTACTATTGTGTATAATGAGCAATAAGCTTAAAAAGTAGGTATAGTTTCAGGGAAGACTCAAATCTGGCATTGATTCCCTTATCTGTGCACTGTGCCACATGGACTTTATCCCTAAATCTGAAATAACAGCTGAAGTTTGGCAAACTGAGCAGAAGAATCAAAAGTCATGAGAGGGCCTTCCCTGGTGGTGCAGTGGTTGAGCATTGGGCTGTGAAGCTGCCTGCAACCTCTGCAGCGCCGGTTCGATCCCCGGCCTCCCGCGAGGGTCCCCCATTGCTCGCAGACCTCTCCTGTCTCACCCGCTGCTCCCCTCAGCAGTGTATTTCTTCAGTCTGCCTGTTCTGTTCCCCGCTCTGGCTCTGGTGAATTCTCTCACCCTCCGGCACTTCTGACTGTACCCAGTGCTTGTATAAATAAATAAATAAATCTTAAAAAAAAAAAAAAGTCATGAGAATCAATGCAGCTGAAGAACAAAACAAGAAGGCCATTTTGGGGACTTCTGTCCATTTCCTTTGTATCACCTGTTTTATCTAGAAAGGAGCAGGGTCCATAGAACTGACCAAGTCCAGATCACAGGTATTATGGAAGTAAAAAGAAATCCTGAGATGAGTCACAATTGTGGCACCATTCATAGTACTGAAAGTTATCACAGCCAACATTTTTGATTATTTGCTATAAAACATTGATGGTTTTGACTGCTCTGCATGTGTGATATTGCTTTTCTTATAAAAGCAGACATTATCCTCACTTAATAAATTAGAAAATTAGGAGTACATAGGTAACTTGTTCAAATTTACACATGTTACGCGGGTGGAAAAACAGACTCCAGACTCAAATTCAGATTGACTTCAGACCCTGTACTTGTAACAATGCTACACACTGTCACTAGTGGTGAATGCCAATAAATTGCTGACTCTGAGACATATCAGTCTGGAGAAAAAAAAGTTTGAATGGCACAAAAGAATTCCAGGCAAGGGTGGACAAGAGATGGTACAACAGATAAAGGAGGATGCTTTGGAAGATGGGTTAGGAAGTTAGGCTGGGAATCCCAAGCATATCTCTTCACTTCAGCATAGGACTTGGCTCAGGGGTTGTTGCTAAAGAGCTAATACAGATAAAGCATTTTTCTTATAGAAAAGATTCCCAAGTTTAGTTTGAAAGTATTTTTAATTCAGTGATTCATTCACTCTCGTCTTTGTAGACCGGAATGTCTGGCAACTATGCCAATACACTCCTGCTCTTATCAACATGGAGTATTTATATCACCACCCCACACTGACCGCTTATTCCAGAACTTTGTCCAAATAGAATTAGGTTGATTGGATTATACATGGACTCATTTTGATCTGTTTTTGCAGTTCTGTCTCAAAACTGCTAATAGTTTCCATGTGCATTGTCTCTCTCATAAGCTGATTGTGTCCCTGACACACATCACTAACCTGCCACTGCCAGCTGCTCACCAGTCTTCTAAGGGCCTGAAGTAAGGGCATTGATGGCCTCCTCATCATCTAAACTCCCTTTAAATGTTGACTTCCAGATTCCTTCCACCACCATCTAGACCAGAATTAAATATCCTGGAAGAAAAATGTATTGTATTATAAGAAAGTGACCTTTAAGGTCTCTTTTGCAAATATTAAAAGCAATGCCATAGGCACAGAAACTAATCCAAATCCCTTGGGCCACTTTTCCAAGAAATAAAAAAAAAAAAAATAAGAAAACCTCTACAAGAAACAAATGAAGAAACTACCAGAGAAAATTGCTGAATAATAAAATAAAGAAATTTAAATCATCTTTAGGGGATAATTATATCCTGGTCTCTGGCTGATTTTGCAAATGAAAGGAGCACAGGGCAAGAAGTTAAGTGACCAGGTCTTCAACCCAGCTCTTCCCATTCATTGTCATAGTGACTGCACCTCAGGCAAGCTACTCAGTCTTTTCTGGGTTCAGTTAATCTTCTGCTACAGAGAAATAGTTACACCAACAGAAGGCACAGAGGTGGATGTGAAAGCAAGGAGGAAGATATGCATTCTGTCTTTCTCTCTTTCCTATAATAAGTCAAATAGGAACTGAGTTCCTTCTTCAGTTCTTTGAAAGAAATCTGATGAAAGCTGATCTCTCCACCATGTTCTGGAAACTGGCTACTATACCCTTGGGGAAGTCTAGCCTGGGAAAGTTACTTAACTTCTCTGAGATTTAGACCTATCATCTATGAATTTGGATTTAAAAATATTACCAACCTCAAGACCATTGTGATGATCAATGAGACAAATCAAGTAAAGCACTTAAGACAGGGCTGGTACATCAAAGTAGACCATTAATGTTAGTTCTTATTATTTTTGGCTCTTATTTCTTCACATATGAGAAATTTCCAAATTCTGTCAACTTAAAATATTTATATATAATACAAACATCATATATTATTTATTAATCATTACATATACTATTATTACAATGTAGTTAATCCATGAGTTTTTTTTAAATATACATAAAATGATATCATATAGAATTTATCTTTCTCTGACACTTAGCATAACTTATGGTAATCATCTTGCAAAGTATGCATGTCAAGTCATTAGGTTTTGTATCTTAATCTTACACAGTACTATGCGTTAATTATACCTAAAAACCTCAAGAAACTATATAACTAATAGGGTATGTAATATATAATATATAATATATAGGGTACATATATATATGTGTGTGTGTGTGTGTGATCATTTTGAGATCCTTAGAATCTTCCAGCTACCTTATTTCTCAACTATCCTATAAAGTTAAACTTTGTTTCCATTTTACTAAGTGATTAACATGTATCATCCTCATTTCTTTTTTTAAGAATAGTAAAAATATAATGAACCCCATGCAATTGTTACTTATCTTCAACAATTATCACTCATATTTCACCAATTTTTCATCTTTTACATTATTTTGATAATTTGCCCATAAATGTGAATATGTCTCACTGAAAGGACTTTTATCTCTATGTTTTAAACTTCCATTTTACTCCTTAAAAATGGAACACTTGTTCATTCCAGACTTGGATGTGGGGGACAGGACTGTGGTGCTGTGTTATGTCTCTAGGAAGTATCATAAATTTTGTATGACCCATCTTTCTCAGAAGTGTGATTTAGTCATTCTGTTGTACTTGGTCCTACTTTATCATGTTCTGTTTGTTTGTGTTTCTGTCAAGGTAACTAATGATGTCCATATTGTCAAATCAAATGGGCAATTTTCTGTTGCAGTTGTACTCGATTTCCAAAGACCTTTTGATATTTTGCAATGACATGGATTTCAGCTAATATCAGCATCTGAGATAAGTTTCCTAGCCTTGTAAAACTTATAATTTTACTCTTTCAAATGAAGACAGTTATATTGTAAAGTATACAACATAATTATTAGCATAGACAGTTGCTATATGAATGAAAATGAATGGTATTAATATGCTTTAATTTCCCACTTGGTTTCCTGCCTTTCTTTATATCCTACCCATCATAACTTCAAATCATTTATTTAAACTATATAATTTGTAAAGGCTGCTGTGTTCAGGTATACAGATCTGGATCTTATTTCTTGTCATTTTATTTGATTGTCTAGGAAGAACTCATATATGGTCATTTTGTCAAGTCCTATGTCTTTGTATAAGGTCTGAGTCTCTTTAGTCTGTTGTCTTCATCTACTCTGTGGAAATTTCCAGGTGGGTAATCTCACAAGCTCCAAAATCAAACAAGCCAAATAAAATTTGTCACTTTTTACCCAGCCTCTACAAATGATCTTAGCTATCACTGCAAATTCATAAATAATATTGTTCACACACACACCATCATTTTTTGTTTGCAGAAATGCTACTTATCCTTAAGGAATGGGGATGAAAAATATATATATAACTTTGATTTTTTGTAATGAATCTCCTAGTAAAACAAAAGGTATATTTATACTGTATTTTCTTAAAAAAAAATTGGGGCCTCCCTGGTGGTGCAGCGGGCTGAACGCAGAGCTGTGAAGCTGACCACAGCCTCTGCAGTGCCAGTTCAATTCCCGGCTGGCCAGGGGAAAGTCCCACATGGTGAGGCAGACCTCTCCTGTCTTGCCCGCTGTTCCCCTCAGCAGTGTATTTCAGTCCTTCTGCCTGTTCTGCTCCCTGCTCTGTCTCTGGTGTATTCTCTCAACCTCCCGCACCTCTGGCCTATAACCCAATGCTTGTATAAATAAATAAATCTTTAAAAAAAAAGATTTATTTATTTATGCATACAAGAACTGGGGTATAGGCCAGAGGTGCAGGGGCTGAGAGCATATACCAGACAGAGTGGAGAGCAGAATAGGCAGGTCTACTGAAATACACTGCTGAGGGGAGCAGCGGGTGAGACAGGAGAGGTCTGCTGCACTATGTAGGTAGCTCCCTGGCCAGCTGGGGATCAAACTGGTGTTGCAGAGGCTGCAGATAGCCTCACAGAGCTGTGCTTAAACATTTGCACCACCCAGGAGGCCCCCTACACTGTATTTTCAATCTGTTGCTCTACCATACCAACATTGTTAAAGTTTAGTTGTCATATATTGGCTTTGTCCCTCCCATAGACTTCTTCTCCAGGGATAGGTTTTTGTTTTTGTTTCATTAATCCTAGTATCTAGCTCAGTAGCTGGTACACAGTAGTAAAATTACGCCCAAATTAATTTTTTTTTTAACCTTGGGGCCTCACTGGTGGTGCAAGGGATTAAGTCTCAGCATTAAGAAGCTATCCGTAGCCACTGCAGCACAAGTTCAATCCCTGGCCAGGGAGCTGACCCACATGGCCAGCAGACCTCTCCTGTCTCACCCACTGCTCCCCTCAGCAGTGTTTTTCAGTAGATCTGCCTGTTCCACTCCCCACTCTGTCTCTGGTGAATTCTCTCACCACCCCCCAGCACCAATGGCCTAGATCCCAGCTCTTGTATGCATAAATTAATACAATAAAAATTAATAAAAATTTATACCTTTATCTGAATTTGAGATGCTATATGGAGAAATGATGAAAAAGTTTTGTTTTGATTTATTTTATAGATGTGTAAAGCACTTGTGCTGCCCTGGAATTTTTTCACTTCCAGCTTAAAAGGCAGAAGAAATAGGGTTAGATTAGATATATTTCATCTGTTTAAAAGCAGAGAAACTGCAAGTTTACCATCATTATCAATAATCTTAGATGATATACATCTTGACTATTGTATAATTAACTTGTATGTTATAATTCATACAATTACATGCAGTTCTTTATATACCCTGCCTTAATAAAGTTACTTAAATGATTAAATGAATGAATAGAGAATTGACGGGGGAAAAACACTGTCTATGAAAAACAATAATTACTATGAAAAACAATAATGAAATTTTCTCCTCCATCTGAAGAGAACTATAAACTGAAGGAGAAATGCTGTGTAAACATGACTATATGTGAAAAGTGCCCTAAATTAAATACAAAGAAGGATAGGAGTTTCAGTAAGTAGGTTGTTAGAAATCAGGGGAGACTTTGTCACTATGTGTGGATATGCCTTCCCTGCAAGTAGGAATTGTGCCAATAGATATTCTAAGCATCAATTAAAAATGTCACTTTTTCACTCTAAAAACATTGTTTTGTTAGTCTTTCTGATCTAGTCTAATTGATTTAAAAAAAAAAAGAATATCTCCCTCTAGATAATTATCATTTTCTGTCAGTTTTAACTATCTTTAAATTTTAATATTTTCTGATTGTCTTGCTTTTAAGGACTGTCTGAATTTTTTAGTTATTATCATTGTCTCTTTAACCCAAAAGTTGTTTAAACATATTGTTGTTTTCTCTCATTGTTACTTAATTTTCAGTTTGTAGAGTCAATTGATTTTCTGACTTTTATTTTCATTCTAGTTTTACCCTATCGTGATCAGATGATAAATACTCTCTTCATTATTTGCATGTTTGAGAACATGTTTATACTTTCCTAGTGCTAAATTATTTTTAGAATGTTCTGTCAATCATTTGAAAAATATCTACTTTCAGTTTTCATGCTACAGTGGTTAAAATATATCTATTGCATCAGTATTTTGTATACTTTTTTTGATCCACTTGATCCTTCATAAAATGAAAGGTGGAAATTGCATTCTACTAGCAACTATGTATTTTTCCATAAAGCTTCCTTTATATTGTCTTGGTACATCTTACTGTTATAAGAATTAGATCTTCATTACATGCAGAGCTCCCTGGTGGCACAGGGGTTAAATCTCAGCATTATTAAGCTATCACCAGCCACTGCAGCATGAATTTGATTCCCAAGCAGGGAGCTAACCCACACTGTCCAACAGACCTCTCCTGTCTTGCCTCAGCAGTGGATTTCAGTAACTGCTTATTCTGTTCCCCACTCTGTCTCTGCTGAATCTTCTCGCCCCTTGGACCTCTGGCCTATACCCCAGTTCTTGTATGCATAAATTAATAAATCTTAAAAAAAAAAGATTTACACAAATGGGGACATGCAAGTCTCAAGGTGGAAGTAGGAAGGTCAGAATGTCAGCATGTAATCCCACTAGCCAGCTCCTCCTAAACACCAGCTTGGTTGGCAGTAGGAAACTCTCCGACATGGCTGAGAAGCAAGAAACGGAGGTCCCGAAGTAGGACTGTGAGATGATTAAGGAACAGTTGCCCTTGGGCCTCCCTGGTGGCACAGTGGTTGCAAGCTGGGCTGCGAAGCTGCCAGCAGCCTCTGCAGCGGCGCTGGTTTGATCCCCGGCCCCTGGCGAGGGGCCCACATGGCACACAGACCTCTCCTGCCGCACCCACTGCTCCCCTCAGCAGTGTGTTTCATCAGTCTGTCTGGTCTGCTTCCCGCTCTGGCTCTGGTGGATTCTCTCACCCTCCCACACTTCTGACTGTACCCAGTGCTTGTATAAATAATAAATAAACAAACAAACAAATAAATAAATAAATAAACAAATAAGCAAGTAAATAAAATATTAAAAAAAAAAAAAAAGAACAGTTGCCCTTACGTACTGAGCACCTCCTTGTGTCCATGTGAGACTCTGGTGATGGTTTGGGCCTTCAAGTGGTTGCAGAAAGAGTGGTAAAAAAGAACCAGACTGAACAGAGGATAATGAGGGTAACTGCAACTGACAGCATGATTGCCTTCACATCTAATCTTAAAGCCTTTCCAGAGTCCAGTCCACTTCCTAAATGTGCTTCAGTTACTGTAAGTAGTACAAGAATGAACATAGATATGTGTGTATATGTTCAAATTAGCATTTTTCACTCTTTGAGTAAATACTTTGCATTGGAATTTGCTGGATCATATGGTAGATCAAATTTTTATGCTTCGAACAACCTCTATATCATTTTCTTTATGAGCTGGACCAGTCCACATTCCAACCAACAGTATATGGGGCTTCCTACTTCTCCACACACCTGCTAACACTTGCCTCTAGTATGTTTGAAATGGGGCGTTCTGATGGGTATGAGGTGGTATCTCATTTTGGTTTTCATTTTCATTTCCCTGATGATAAGGGATGATGAGCATTTTTCCATGTTTGTATTCATCAACCACATGTCATCTTTGGAGAAGTATATTTAACATTTCTGCCCATTTTTGATTGTGTCATGGTTCATTGTTGTTCAGTTGTATGAATTCTTTGCAGATTTTGACTATTAACTCCTTGTCAGAATTATGATGTACAAATATATTTTCTCCTATCCAGTAGGATATCTTTTTTAATTTCTATGGTAGTTTCTTTTGCTGTTCAGAAGCTTTTTAGTTTGATGCAGTCCCATCTGTTTATTTTTGCCTTTGTTTCTCTTGTCATTAAAATGAATACTCAAAGATATCTCTAAATCCAAAGTCTTGGACTGCTTTGCCTATGTTTTCTTCTATGTATTTTATGGTTTTGGGTCTTACATTGAAGTCTTTAATATATTTTAAGCCAATTTTTCTATGTGGCATAAAATAGCGGTCTAGTTTTATTCTTTTGCATATGACATTCCAGTTTTCCTAATACTTTTTGGCATTCTTCATAGAATTATTGAAAAAAATACTGAAATTTATAGAAAACCACAAAAAAAATTTACATGGCCAAAGCACTACTGACAAAAATGAATGCAGGCATCACATGCCCAAACTTTAAATTATACTAGAAAGTTATAGTAATCAAAATAATATGGCATTGGACTGAACATTGACACACTGACCAATAGAACAGAATTGATCGCCCAGAAAAAATACCCATGCAAATACTGAGAGTTAATCTTTTACAAAGGACCTGAGACTGTATAGTGGTCTGAGGAAAATCTCCATAATTTTGCTACTTCTAGCTTTGAAAAATTATTTTTCCAAGAAATCTATATTTTCTTGTCTTTGTCCTAATAATGTATGTCTGTTATATCTGTAAGTTTTATTTATCTGTAATAATTTTGAAGGCAAATATTTTTATCCTAGTGGTTAATTTTAGAGTTATAAAGATTTAGAGTTATATAAATTTTATATTTAACTTTAGTTGCATAAAGTGGAAAAATCTTTATAATAGTGCTTCTTCTAACTTTATAAAATTATTCTTCCAAGTAATCTGTATTTTTTTAGCTTTGTCTTAATAATGTATACCTCTTGTATGTGAGTTTTATTTATTTCTAATAATTTAGAAGGCTTATATTTTTTTATTTTAGTGGTTAACTTTCGAGTTATAAAAGTTTAGAGCTATATAATATATATATATATATAACTTTACAGTTGCATAAAGTTTTAACCATATATACTATCCTTAATCCTCTCTTCCATTAAAGAAAGACCTCTGATTATGACCCGTTATTAAATAAGTATCTTGTCTTTAACGTGCACTTACCTATTACACCTGATCTTAGTTTATTCAGTTCTCTTTCTTAATGTTTACCTTTTTATAGTCAATATATTTATCCCTATATTATTTTGTTAATGTTTAATGACTGGTAAAGATGACAAGCACAGAAGATGTCTTCTTTCCACCTTCTTACCACTTGTCCTCCCAAACTTTTTCTTTTACATGAGCTCCACATTGTTAGTGTTTGCAATATACTTTGCAGTTCTGAAATTCTTGGCTCCTATGCTTTTGTATCATTTAAGCAGAGTAAATTTATACTCTACTCTATCATATGCACATTAAAATTATTTAGATAATTTTAATCCATTTGAAATAAATGATTCATAAATTTAATCCTCTATATAATCTTAATAGTGGTTTGTAGTTTATTGCTTTTAATCACATACCAGTTTGTAAAAACCCTATGGCAGTACCACCACCTTAGCACAGATATAATTGCAATTTCTGTAGCCCATTTCAGAAACCCAAAGTAATCAGAACATGTTTTTTCCAGGTTGAGATCATGAAGTTTCCACATGTTCCTTACAGGAATTTTCCTTAAGTCCTTGGTCAAGCTTGTACCACCATTCTTACATACCCACAATTCTAGCAAGCCACCTTATTACCAAACCAACATCACATTAGAAGCACAAAAGAAGAATTTTCAGGAGAAGTATTTAAATAGTCAGTATTAGCTTATAGCCTGGCAGTAGCATGGGGATCCCAGAAGACATAGCAATCTAAAATAATCATGACCAGTTGCAAAAGTAGACATCCAAAGTGGTCACATGGGGCCCAATGCTTAGAAGCATCCCTGCTTAGGTGCCTTTGAAATGAATCATAATTTTGACTTTGAATTTGTTCTTTGCAATTGCTGTCCTAGGACCGTGGATATAGATTTGGGGGCATCAGTTTCCCAATTGTCCCTTGTGGCATCGACACAAATATAGCTGCCATCCTCCATTTACACAGGGACCTAGACACATATATGGAGAGTTCAAGACGGGCACACATTTCATGGCATCTTAAGGTGGGATATAACAGAACTGTCACTGGTCCCATTGGGCAGCCCAGGGTGCACTGGCAAGTGGTTCAGTGCAAGCAAGCCTCTTGTCCATGCCATTCCTAATGTAGATATAATATATGTCCCGGAAGAGAGATTAAAAATGTGGGCCTCCCCAGTGGCGCAGTGCTTGAGCGCTGGGTTGCGAAGCTGCCCGCAGCCTCTGCCGCGCCTGTTCGATCCCCGGCTGCTCCCGAGCCACCGGAGGAGGGTCCCGCATGGCGCGCAGACCTCTCCTGCCGCGCACTGCTCCCCTCAGCAGTGTACTTCGGTCCTTCTGCCTGCGATGCTCCCCGCTCTGGCTCTGGTGAATTCTCTCACCCTCCCGCGCTTCTGACTGTACCCAGTGCTTGTATAAATAGATAAATATATCTTTAAAAAAAAAAGAGAGAGATTAAAAATGTTTTAGGGGTCACCATCCTTCATAGGTTGGGGTCCAGGCTTCTAGGAGAAAGGATTCCCCACTGTGATCTGAGCATGCTACATTGGGCTAGAAAGAGGTGAATTAATAGCTGGGAAGTCAGTCGATCTACTTACTAAACAAACAGGGTCCATGGGCACCTCTGAGGATCTACACTCACTTAGCAAGTATTCCAGTTCTGATGAGAGTCTGATATATAAAATAAAAAATACTATGACAGACCAAAGACAACAGAAATAATTTAAATATATATATATATATTTATTTGATATATATATATATATATATATATATATATATATATATTTGATCCTGGGATGAGAGGAAGTTAAAACAATTTTTAAAAAGCCTGTTTTTCAGGAGCTTAGTATCAAATTGGCAGCCTAGTATACATGCACATGAAAGAAAAACAAGCAAATAAAAACATGATAATAATATTCATTATGCTGCCAGATGAATAATGTCATCAAAGAGCCATAGGGAGAGAGGACTGCTTCCTGAACACAGGCCACAGGCAACACACCATGTTCACATTTTACATAGGTGATTCCGTTTCTTCCTTCCACCCATCCCGAGCAATGGCTATTAGTATTTTACAGATAATGATGCTGACTCTCAGATGGTTTAGATTGTTCTCCAGGGTCACGCAAATGTTTGGCATTCAAAGGCAGATCTGTGTAACCCCAAAGCATTCTTCTGGAAGAGTATACTTCCCAAGGACAACTGTCTCTATTTATTCCATACAATTACCTGTCAAAGACTTTCACTTCTATTACCTCCTCTGATCTTCACAAAGGCCCTTAGTAGACAACTCACCACCAGGAAGGGGAGCTGAGGACACAGTGGGTGAAGAACCCAAGTTAATTATCCATTCACAAGTGTGGCTCCTCTGATCTTGCATGATCTCTACTTGTCTAGTAAATGAATGGACTGAAAAATGACTGTATAATCAAAGTGCGATTTGTCCAGGGTGGTACTGCATGAATAATTTATGTAGCATAAATACTGCTGGATGAAGCACTTAACTAAACCCTTGATCAGATGCCTGCTATTATCTGCCTGGCAGACAATCAAAAAATGAAATGATATTTGGGCAAATTCCATACACACTGGGGAAAGGCCTCAGAGAGTGAAGAAAGAACACACAAAAGAGGGGGAACTATTGAGAGTTTGGAGCAAATTTGGATTTTTGAGACTGCTGGGAACCCATTATGGAAACAAGCTAAAACTTAGCTGTAAATGTTAGCATGAAATTATATGCAGTGACTGTGATATAGATAAAATGAAGTCTCCTCTCTGGGTATGAATGGGGCTTGGGTGTTTCATAAATTTTCGGCCTATAGTGACTGATTCTGTCATTGTTAGTGGACCCAATATCACTTGTACATAGATAAACATGAGTCTGTATAGTGTATATTTGTCAACTGGTGGAACATAAAATTACTGATGTCTCTTAGAAACGCAAATCACTGTACCTTCACCTGAGGCTCCATGAGTGATGTGAATAACTAAAAACAGCTCTCATGAAGAAAGTACAGCTGACTGAAACAAAACCAGAAAGGCCTTCAGACGAAACACTGAGCATCCCAAAGTTGAAACCGTGGGGATGATACATTGGGGGTGTCATGAAAATTTCTAATATGTTGTCTTCTTTCTAGTACTCCCCCACATTAATCATAGGTGACTCTCCCCTTCAAGTAATAGTTTTCATCCCCAACTTCACAATTCCTCCAAACTCAACACTTTGAGTCACTAGGCTATGTTTGTTGAGGTTTTTCGTCACTGCAGAGCTCAGCAGACCTACTGCTGAGGGACACCTCACGTGCCTCTCACCTCTGTCCCCTCCACAGAGATGTTCCTGAGGGGCTACCACACTTACTTATTTATTCCTCTTTGGACATCGGTGTTCGACCTACAGGAATTTGCCAGAAACTTGTGCTGCTCTATGTTGAATGTTTTTAACCTCAACTCCCAGGTGAATTTGGAACTTCTTGCAGATTAATAGATAACATTTTATTTCCATTCAGAATTTTGTATCTAAACTTGTGCAATTGTCAAGCTGGAGAAACAAACTAATGGCCCTAGCTGACTGGAAGAACACCCTCCAGGCTATTTCCACTCATTTTGATTTGTGATTTCTTGATATTTTTTGTAGTTCTCAAAGATGTTGATTTTTCCTCTCCAGCCCCTAGTACCTACCTTAAGTATTCCTTGAGTTGATTGTCTATTTAGACATGGAAATCCAGTTCAGAAGCAAAATTTTGTCTCATATGTGAAGTATTGTTCTCTTCTGAACATAAACCTCAAATATTATTTAAGACCTGATCTGACCACCTTCCCTACTCAGAGGACCCCTGTCAGCTGAGCTGGTTTGTCACGACTTCCCCTCCACTTAGAGAAGGGGGCACCAAGCTGGTATTCCTCATTTGTCTTCTTGTTTACCTAGCACAGTCAGACATCATCCTTCTTCACAAAACAAAAATGTTCATTTTAATAATGTATTAAAGGGTGATAACCTGGGTAGGCACTATTCATGTCAAGGGGAAAAAAAAAAAAAACCACATTCCAGTTCCCAGAATCTCCTGCCTGAATCTCCATAACCACCTTCTTCCTCTCCCTCCAGAGATAATCACCTTCCATTCTCTTGCAGTAACCATTTACTTACTTTCCTTTGTAGCTTTAACTCTGCAGCAAGTATCCATAAACCCTATATATTTTTAATTCTATATGCAGTATTGAATTTGGTGTTTGACTTACTTTGCTTAAGAATATGTTCCTTTGAGATTCTTTCAAGTTGTTGCTTGCAACTATAGTTCATTAATTTCCACTAGTAATTAGGGTAATATGCATTAAACAATAATAAGATCTTGTGTGCAACCAACAATAGCCTAAATGTTAAAATACCAACAACATCAAAATCGTTATTGGGGCCTCCCTGATGGAGGAGGGGTTAAAGACACAGCACTATCAGGCTATGGCCACTGCAGCACAAGTTCAAGTCCCCAGCCTGCCAGGGAGCTGACCCACATGGCGCAGCAGACCTCTCCTGTCTTGTCCGCTGCTCCCCTCAGCCATGTATTTCAGTAAATCCACCTGTTCTGCTCCCCGCTCTGTCTCTGGTGAATCTTCTCACCCCCAGGCCCTGCACCTCTGGCCTACACCCTAGTTCTTGTATGCATAAATAAACATATCTTTAAAAAAAAGATTGTTATTATCAAGTACTAGGGAGGAACTGATAATAATGCTGGTGGAACTCTGAATATGTATAGATATTTTGGAAACCAGTTTTCTATCACCTACTAATGTTTAAAATGTCTATATCCTGTCTGCAACTCAGCAGTTTCACCCTTAGATAATTATTTCCCAGGAATTCATGCATAAGTTAGACTGAGAGACACAGACAAGAGTGATCATAGATGTATCATGTATTGTATCTAAAAACTGGAATCACTCCAATTGAATATCATTTGCATTGAGTTGTAAGGGATATTCTCTGTACTCTTCTGTGTATATGCTTTATTTTTCACACAAAAAGAAGATTAAAAAACTTTGACAAATTCAAACAAGAGTACACTACCTCTATGCTGAGTAAATGAAATACTAACTTACTTCAAATCTGTTGTCCATGTTCCTATTGGAGTGGGTAATTTTTTTTTATTTGTGGGAATTCTTTTTGTGTTGTACATAGTAGTTCTTGGACTACTATGTAGCAAATATGTCTTCACATGTTATTATTTATTTCCTCTCTTAATTAAGTTTAAACAGTTTTTAGCTTTAATGAACTAATTCAGCACTGTAATTTTTTAAATTACATCTTGTATCTTGTTTGAGAAATCGTAATATATTACATCATCCTTATTGTTTTGACTTTCACATTTGTAATCCAAATTTGAGGGACTCTATTTTGGAATTTTTTTTGGATGATGCAGAGTAAGGTTATATTTTACTTTATTTTTTGCATTTGTCTTAATATCATTGAAAATAACACATCCCCACTGCTATATAGTGTCATTTTTACTACAAAGCAGGTGTCCATATTTATGAATATGTGTGTGTATATTCCAGGTTTCAATTATTCCCATTTCCAGATATTTGTCTAAGCTTGGGTCAATATCACATGTAGTATCATTACAATAATTGTTGTATTTATAATCATTTTTAGGGGATGAGAGATCAAGTCCTCCCTCCTTATTCAGGAGAATCATTAGTTCTTCTTGTCTTGTGTTTTAAATTTCCACAAAAGTTTGAGTAAGCTTCTCAAGCTACAACAAAATATTTTGATATATTGATCAGGATTTCACTGAATCAATACATTAGTTTGGGAATAACTGATATCTTCATAACATAAGTCATAATCAATGAATTTGGCTTTCTTTTCATTTACTTATGTCTTGCTACATTTTTATCTCAAAGATGTTTTAGAGTTTTATACATAGAAGACTCTACTTCTCTTGCCAGACTTATTCTTAGGTATTTTATAATTTTGTGACTATTATGAATTGCTTCTATTTTCAAATGAAATCTTCTAATTATTAACAGTATACAGAAGTAACGTTATTTTAGTAATCTCACCTGGAAACTATCAGCCATGAAAATTATGCTAATCCTAATAATTTATGTTTGGAGTCCTTTCATTTTCTATACATATAATTATACCATTCATGATCAATGACAGTTATATATTTCCGGTCCAAATGTTTATTTATTTATTTGTTTGTTTTTTAAAAGATTTATTCATTTATGCACACAGAACTGGTGTAGAGGCCAGAGCTGTAGGGGGTGAGAGGGTTCACCAGAGACAGAGTGGGGAACAGAACAGGCAGATTGACTGAAATGCACTGCTGAGGGGAGCAGCAGGCGAGACAGGAGAGGTCTGCTGTGCCATGTGGTTATTTCCCTGGCCAGGGATCGAACTCGTGCTACAGTGGCTGCGGACAGCTTCATAGGTTGCGTCTTAACCCCTTGTGCCACCAGGGAGACCCAAGATCCTAATGTTTAAATCATTCTTTTGAGTCGCTGCATTGGATAGGTCTTCTAGTATAATGTTCAATAGAAATGAGAGTAATTAGCAACCTTTTTCATTCCTGATCTGAAAACAGTCTTTTATAATTTCATCAATACATATCTATTTAGATACATATGTAGAGTCTCTTTGTCAGATGAAGGAATTCATTAATATATACAATATTCTCTTTCTACATATATACATATAGAGAAATATATATGTGTATGGGCAAGAAGGGCACAGAGCAGGTTTTATATGATTCAAGCAGATGTGTAAAGGAGAGTCCTGGAGCCCTCAGTGCCTTTCTCAGGCTTTTATTGAGCTTTTACATGTAGTGCAGCAACCAGGTACCTGGTTGTGGGGGTCAGGAGGCTGCCAGGCCCCCAAACCCCTGGCAAGTCTTCACTCTAGGCTTCTCTCGCTCTTATGGCATTCTTTTTCCTTCTTTCTCCTGCCTGTATCTCCTGCCTATATCTCCTGCCTCTGCTCCTCTTGGCAAAAGTCTCAATATTGCAGCCATGGCCCACAGAAATAAACAACACAACTTATAACAATGTAACAAATGCAGGTGCCCCATCAGGCAGGGCAATCCTAATGGCAGGAGGGCAGAAAAGACTGAGAATCATTTACCCTCCAATATGACAATGACATATATATGTAATTGATCATTTTTCTGCATCTAAGATAATATTTTTATTTTCATTTTGTTAATTATTTACACTGATTAATTTTTAAATGTTCAACTGAACTTACATTTTAAAATAAACACAAATTGAGAAAATTGTGTATTTATACAAAGAAATAGCATATTATGATAAAAGTACATGAAGATCATGGTGATATCATGTCACGATATATAAAGTCAGTGATTCTCTATATCCTATATGTATGTATAATGCTAAATTCAGTTTATTAGCATATATAATATAATCATTTCTAGGAATTACTAGATTCATTTTTGATACAGTTAATATTTTATTGAACATTACAAATGTACAGAAAAATAAAAAAAAATACACAGACAACTCAATGAATCATACAATGGATACTGCCCTGTAACTAAACTGCTAATATTTTGCTTTGGGTTATAATAGGTTCATGAATATATAGCATTATCATAAATCATGGTAACATTGAAGCAAATTATTTTAAAAATACCATCACACTTAAGACTCTGGAACTCAAAGCTAGAGGATTAGGAGTAAAGATTCTTGGAGTAAAATCATTGACCTTCTAACCAATTAAATTCTATCCACAGGCTCAGTTTAGGGGTCAAATTGAAAGTGTTATAAATTTAGAATACAAAATAGAATGAGATTTTGGCTAAGACACAGGCAATTAATAGTTTTCAAAGATACCGAGTTCTGTTTAAGTCCTGGACTTAATATGACACAGCTATCATTTTCTAACTTGGTCACCTTGGATATTTTATTTGTCTTCTGTAAAAGTCAGACTCCTCACCTAAAATATAACTAAATTATTACCTTTTTTTACAATAGACTTAAGAAACTAAACTGCTAGGGTATAAAGCACATTGCTTGGCTTACAGTAGATATTCAATAAATATTAATTTTCTTCTCTAAAATCATTAAATAATTTAAAGAATCAGTGGATTTTTTTATCGTTTTCTAATGTATAGGCAAAGAATGGACAAGATAGAAAGGATGTAAAACAATATTACTTCAATAACCCCCCGCCAAAAAAAAAGGACAATGGTGGCAATAGTAACTCCCAAAAGAAAATTCAGATTAGATTGTAAACTGGGGGACTCCCTCCACATTTTGTACAGGGATAAAATGGGTACCCATTGTTCAAACCATAAAGTGTGGAGCAGATGGCACTGTCTGCAACGGTGTGAGTCCTTTTAACTCAATACCCATGGCAGGAACTTGACCTGGCATTTTCCTTGGAGTGTGAACAAGGATAATGTGTGACACTCTCTTTATCCCAATTATTGACATAAGAAGATCAAGAGAAGGGGAGGAAGGATGTGAATTGTACTGTTAGCCAGACATTCAGTTTTATCTATCTGTGTCTATGTATTCAGTCAACAGCGTTGAGCTCTGTTGTTTCATTCTGTATAGTTGTTCAGCACCTACTGGGGATCTATGCATGGAACACCACAGATATTTGGCATTATCTTTTGGTGATTGGTTCTTTCTAGAAGATGAACTATGTCTTTTTTAACCCAAAATTAAATGTGTAACAAGAATTCCGAGTCATTTGTTGATGTGACGATTAAAAATTTTGTATTTGTCCATTAATAAAGTTTGGATAACAAATTTGCTATTCAAACCACCTTAAAGAAATAGATATTCTTCATGATCAATGCCCTCTGGGACCTTCTCCCTACCTCATCTTGCTTAGTCCTGTAATTTAGAGTTGCATTCATTTCACAGTCAAACTTTGTCCTTAATTCCAACACGATTTGCTACAATTGAACTAGAATCTAAGGTGAAATAAGGCAACCCAAGACTTAAGGGAATGAACCATGGTTACAGTTTGAAGCAAATATTTGGTGTGTTTTGCCAGTGTTTTCATTTTATAACCCATAAAATCTGAAGAGAATCCTTGAATTCCTAGCATACCTCCTTCCCAAAATAGAGTGCTACAAACTAATAGTGTCAACATAATTCTCAAAGTATTGCTTCAGCTTCAGTTTTCCTTATTTCCATTTGATTTTGTGGTCCAGCTTTGAGAGGATATAGACCCAAT
Organism: Talpa occidentalis; assembly: GCF_014898055.3. NCBI lineage: Eukaryota > Metazoa > Chordata > Mammalia > Eulipotyphla > Talpidae > Talpa > Talpa occidentalis. The sequence goes on along the minus strand of NW_023603184.1, from coordinate 60,511,008 downwards.
CAAGAATTTTAGGCTGCCTAGGCAGAAAGCTGAGTTTAGCACTGCTCAGTTTATCTAGACTGCTTTTCCATTGGGTCTTTTTCTATCACTATCTAACATACTCTATATTGTATTTAATTAACTTGTCTCTTATTTTATTCCCTTATCAGTAGTTTAACTCCATAGAGTCAGAGGTTTGACTATTTGACTCCCAATCTCTAGAACAGTGGCTTAGGACTTACACTCAATACATTTTTTGTCAAAATGCTCGTCTCTATTTATTAAAAACATTCATTGAGTTCTAAATTATCCAGAGTAGTGTAATATATGTAGTTGGGTTGGAGAATGAAGGAAAGGAATATTAAAAGAGTTTGTAATGAAATAAACCAACTCAATGAAAACTGAACTTGATGCGTTTTCTTTTTTTTTAAAGATTTATTTTTATTTATGCATACAAGAGTTGGGGTACAGGTCAGAGTTATGGGGGGTGAGAGGATTCACCAGAGACAGACTGGGGAGCAGAACAGACAGATTGACCGAAGTACACTGCTGAGGAGAGCAGTGGGCGAGACAGGAGAGGTCTGCTGCACCATGTGGGTTGTTCCCTGGCTAGCCAGGGATCGAACTTGTGCTGCAGAGGCTGCGAATTTCTTCATAGGTTCTGTCTTAACCCCTTGCGCCACCAGGGAGGCCCTGAACTTGATGAATTTTCTAATGAAGCAGTGCCCTCAAAACAAAAAGAACTTGCTCTGGAGAAGTGAAGTTCCTATTCTTTAACTAACTCTTACTGATCTACTCTTCTCCACACAGCACAGAAAGATCCATATTTATCATTTATCACTAGAGATATATGGACATATATACCACACATTTCACATGCACAAATAAATACATGTCTAGGGTATGCATACGCATGTTCTGCACACACATAACAGCCATATGAGCTTATAAAGTCAAATGTTAATATAGGACCTTCAATGTCTCGAGAGAAGACCATTACTGCCACAATGCCTGCCTCAGACTGTCATTTACAATGTAGTATAAGCTACAAGGCTTGTATTCAGCTGAGAGAAGTTGACAAGTCATGCTCAGACCCACCCCTTCTAAAGGACACCTTTGTCACTGAACTGATTGAAGGGATAGGGAAAGGAATTCAAAAATAATGAGCCTGCTCTCTAGTAAGGAAGTGATATGACAGTAAGCCAGTTCACTTTGTAAACCATCATGACCCAATCAGCTTGTGGGAATTCTGAGCTTTAGAGAGAACATGAAATGAGTGTTTTTGAGGCAATAAGGATAGTGAAAGGTCAAGGAAAAACAGCTCTCTGATAGTTGGACATGCTTCTTAATCCAAGATCTCATGACCAATGACTGTGTGTGATGCTCAGGGGAGATATGGGAGATGAGTAAAAACATGTATGAGGTATTACTATGGACTGGACACTTTCATCATATTTCCTTTAATCTTCCTTAAAACTCACATACTAAAATCACAACTCTATTTTAGACAAGGAAACTGAGGTTCAAAGAGGCCTGGCAGCTTGTCTAGGATCATCTATATAGTAAATGGGGTCAGAAAGTTGGGACAGACTTCAAATATGCTTTTATGCATGTGTCATACTGCCTAGGCCCTGCAGAGTAAAAAGTATCCAGTCACCAGTGGACACTGTGAAATCACACCGGTTTTCTCTCTGCTTGTGAAACATACCAAATTCTTTAAGTATTTTGCACTTACTATTCCCTCTACCTGGGAGTCTCTGTCCCAGGTGTTGGTGAGGATGACTTTTCCTGCCACCCCTACCAGGCCATCAAAGCAAAGTGTGGCCAACCTGAATAAAGTGCCCTCCCCACTCATGGTCAACATGTTGCCCTGCTTCATTTTCCTTTTACTAAACACAGTAACTGAAATATTTGTGTATCGCTTATGCTTTTGATACTTCCTTTAATGTCTCTATTTCCCATTGGAATGGATATTCCTTCAGCACAGGGGCTATTTTTCTTACTCACTGCCATATGCCTAATCCTAGGGCAATCTTTGCTACACTGTAAGCACGTCGCATATACGGCATGCCTTCAGCGAAGATATAAATCCTGTCAACAACAGTGAAAATAAAACACTTTGCATTTTTAAGAACATGTTTTAATTTTATTTTTTAGTTAAGATAGGCTTGGCATATAACAGAAATGTAGGCTCCCACCTCTCAGGTGTATGGGATTGAATGACTCATAATGATGAAACCTGTTGACCAGTGAAATTCTACATAAGTAATGCTATGCTATAGGGAGCAATTATTTAACATAGACCTCAACAGAGAAATTTATTCAATATAATCAAAACTTCAAAGCACAGGAGCAAACACTTCAGTGAACAAAAAATAAAGGCAAGCGAGTGATATCCAAAACCACCTCTTTGGCTGTTTTCATCATGAAATGATGCATTCATTCATTACTAACAATCACAGGATATTTTGGTGTTGGACTCTCTAAGACCATGAAACCAGAGCTTGAAAATACTCATATCAGGGCCCACCTTGAAGTTTCTGCTTTAATCCTTTTGTGAAGTGACCTAGCTGTTATAACACTGAAGTCTCATCAGATCACTCTACTCTGCAGCCAGGTTTAGAATCACTGCTCTGAGACAGAGCCCAGCTTTTGATGAAGGAGACAGCGACAGCAATGAGGGCACAGAGGAAGGAGAGAGGGGCAATGGGATGGTGACTGGCAGGTGCTAGGCACATGGAGTAGGTGCCCCTCAACCAGGCTGCTCATCACCTAAAGAGACTAACAGAAGCACAAAGATCAGGGAAACAATGAGGGAGAAGGGGCATTTGAGTCAGAAACAATGGAAAATCAAATAGAAGGAAACAAAGCTAAGTCTGTCTGGGCATCCAGGGTGCATGAAAAAGTGTCAGATGAGGGAAAGGAAAAAGCTATATCTGGACAAGTGTCCTTGAAGGATCTGAGGACAAACTGTGCCTTAAAGAATGGGTAGAGTATGAATAGACATTGGGCCTCCCCGGTGGCGCAGCTGGTTGAGTGTAGTGCTATGAAGCTCTCCGCAGACTCTGCAGCATAGGTTCGATTCCCAGCCGGCCAGGAGATTCCCATATGGTGCAGCAGACCTCTCCTGACTTGCCCACTGCTCCCCTCGGCAATGTATTTCATCAGTCTGCCAGTTCTGTTCCCCGCTCTGTCTCTGGTGAATTCTCTCACCCTCCCACGCCTCTGGCCTATACCCTGGTTCTTGTATAAAAATGAATACATCTTTAAAAAAAATATTAATTGACATAGATAAAAAGACTCTGTGTTAGGGAAAACTGGAGTATTAAATATTTCAGTAATGATCTGATCAGCCAATTTTTTTTATTTATTTTAAAGATTTTGTTTATTTATACAAGAGCTGGTATACATGCTCGAGGTGCAGGAGGGTAAGAGGATTTACCAGAGACCAAGCCGGGAACAGAACAGGCAGACTGACGAAATACACTGCTGAGGGCAGCAGCAGGCAAGTCAGAAGAGGTCTGCCGCGCCATGTGGGTTACTCCCTGGCCGGCCAGGAATTGAACCTGCGCTTCAGAGACTGCAGACAGCTTCACAGCGGTGCACTCAACCTGCTGCGTCACCAAGGAGGCCCTGATCAGCCAGTTTTAGAGGTGAGAAAACTGAGGTGCAGAAAAGTCACTCAACGGGTCTCAAACCAACAGCAAAATCATGTGAGAGGCAGATACTAGACTGAAATAGCAATCTGGAGAAGTCCAGATAAGTTTAAAACTAGAAAGTGCAGTCAGGAGAAATTACATTAGTGGCAGCAAAATGAGCATTGCATGTTTGAAAGAGTCAGAATATTGGCTTGATGTAGAAAAAAAGCAGGCACCAATTGAATGGAGATAAATGTGCCTTTTATTTTGGTTGTTCTATGACTGCAAAGAAGTGGCTGGGCATGCAATCCCTGAAAGCTTAGCCCTGTTTTCTATGATGCTCTTTTTAAAATCAGCCTGTGTGAAGGTCTATGCAGTGAACAACTTACAGTGTCTTTGATGTGGTATAAGAGGATAGATTTTGGAGTAAGAAAGATAAGGGAGGGCCTCCCCGGAGGCACAGAAGGTTGAGCGCCACGCTGTGAAGCTGTCCGCAGCCTCTGCAGCACAGGTTTGATCCCGGCCAGCCGGCGAGAATCCCACATGGTGTGGCAGACCTCTCCTGCCGCCTGCTGCTCCCCTCAGCAGTGTATTTCTTCAGTCTTCCTGTTATGTTCCCTGCTCTGTCTCCGATGAATCCCCTCACCCTCTCATGCCTCTGGCCTGCATCCCAGCTCTTGTATAAAAATAAATAAATCTTTAAAAAAAAAAAAGATAAGGGAATTAACCATAGTTACACACCACAATCTTTGCGTTGTATTTTTTTAAAGATTTATTTATTTATGCATACAAGAACTGGGGTACAGGCCACAGGTGTGGGGGGGTGAAAGGATTCACAGAGACAGTGTGGAGCAGAACAGGCAGAAATCACTGCTGAGGGGAGCAGCAGGAGAGACAGGAGAAGTCTGTTGAGCCATGTGGGTAACTACCTGGCTGGTCGGTGATCGAACTTGTGCTGCAGTAGCTGTGGATAGTTTCATACTGCTGACGCTTAAACCCTTGATCCACCAGGGATGCCCATGATCTGTGCTTTGAATAAGAGTTAACACCTTTCATATACCACCTGTGATTGTCTTCACTGAGTCTGCATTAGGCACACACTGATCATTTAAAGCACATTTCATTTTTGCAAACCATTGATGAAAAAGCATTTCCTCCCAGCTAGTCTTCTAGCATATGTTTTTGCATTTTTTCCTTTCTTGCTTTCCATACTTATTTTCATCCCTGAAATATTTCTGAGGATTTCTCCTTTTCTGTATTTGGTTTCATTGAAGTCTGCACATTCAATGAAATCACTGTTTATGTCTGTCTTACAGGGCTTTTATCATCACTGAGGAGAGACACAAAACTGAAAACACATAACTTCATGATCAAATGCTGAATTAAGTTTTATTTAAAAAAAAAAATCTATGTATTTTTATACAAGAACCGGGGTAGAGGCTAGATGTGCGGGAGGGTGAGAGGACCCACCAGAAGCAGAGCGGGGAACATACTAGGCAGACTGATGAAATACACTGCTGAGGGGAGCAGTAGGCGAGACAGGAGCGGTCTGCTCACCATGTGGGATTCTCGCCGGCCAGCTGGGATTGAACCTGCACTGCAGAGGCTGCGGACAGCTTCACAGCACTGCACTCAACCACCTGTGCCACCAGGGAGACCCTGATTTAGGTTTTAAAGGAGACTACAGTTGGGAAAATTTTGGTATATTTTGAGTCCTAAATATTTAACTCAGGCAATGTGTGAATGTGCACCTTACACTATCCACTGTACCCAACATTTACAATCCGGGACAGTACCTGAAGCTCTTGCTGTCACTGCAACCCACGTTGATCTTTTTCTTATATGAACATCAGTTGAGTTTTATAGTGTGTACCAAACAATTTAGCACTTAGCGCTAATTAAATGAGGTTAAATAAAATCACTTCTGTAGAAGTGCCTGCTGTGAATTGTATGAGACAGATGCATAGAACTATTACCACCATTAATTAGATTAATTGGCTTTTGTATGTTCATTTTCCCCCCTCAGCTCTTTTGTAAGCTTTCTACTGGAGGTTCCGTTTCAACTAATTCATGATAGGGAGATAGGAGATGCTAAATAGCTGTGGATCTATTAAAGATGATATTATTGGTGGGTCTGATCTGTAACTTGTCAGGAATGATAGTTGGTGCCATCATTTCTTCCTACCACCATTTTCTCCTTGAAAATTCACACTCATCCCTGCAAAGGGAACCATGCCAGAACTCTATCCAGCTATATTTAGACAGCCAGAAATGAAATAACTGTAACATGATTGATAACCTTAAGTCCAGGGAAATGATATTACTAATTAAATCGTGAAACATTAGGCAGGCTGTCAAGCACAGATATATTTAAAGTCGTAACAGCTCTTGCTTATTTTTAAAGTGTTTGCATATTGAATGATTCTGGTAAAATTGTTCTATTTATCAGAACAAGTATAAAGTGTTCCTTTCCATCGTATCTACAGACATAGGAGGCAATCTAAGAAAAACCCAGACCCAATAGTGCAATTTCTCTTTCATCTTGCATTCTCCCTTTCTCTGTAGTCCTTTGCTCTTGGTTCTGGAATTAGAAACTTTACAATTTCTAGAAGCAAAAGTGTGTGGTAAGGTATGGCATAAGGGAAAAATAGAAGTAATGAACTATGATATACTGAATGCTAAGTTCATCCTTGTATTATCAACCTTGCCAGTGCTAATTGAAAGGTGTGGAAACCAAAACACAGAGAGGATAAAATAAAAATCACACAAAATTTATATTGCCCTATATGGTTCAGCTCACAAGGGAAGGGCAGGTCACCTTTTATACTGAAGGTTTCCTGATACAATACAAGTGCTGCTGTATCTCCTACTGTGTTCCTGCTTCACTTCCTTTGAGGTTTCCCCTTGGATGTGTTCTACATTTGTCTATTAAAACCTGTAAATTTGAGGGGACTCCCTGGTGGCCTACAGCTTCAGTCTCAATGCTATCACCACTAAGGCCTGAGTTCTATCCCCGGCCTGGGAACAACCCACATATGGCATAGCAGACCTCTCCTGTCTCACCTGCTGCTCCCCCCAGCGGTGTATTTCAGTCAGTATGCCTGTTCTGCCTCTGCCTCCCACTCTCTCTCTGGTGAACCCTCTCACCAACCCCCAACCAAACCCCACCCCCCTCCCTGCCCTGCACCTCTGGCCTACACCCAGTTCTTCTACACGAAAATAAATTTGATAAGAAAGGATAAGAAAAAAAAAACATTTTCTCACATTAAGGATTAGAAGAAGATGTAATTAGGACGTTTTAATGGAGAAATCTCTAAACCAGTGAAATACAAAGAGAAATCAGCGAGGCCTAGATCAAGCAGGCCTATGTTTCATTGGCAGGTCAGAGAATTATAGGACCAGAAACATTCCACTCCTCTTAATTATCCTCACTCTCTTCTCTAAAATGAGTTAAGATACCTAGTTTGAATGTGTTTGAGAAAATTAAATGGAAATCATTTTAAGATAGCTACAAAGGGCCTCCGCGGTGGCACAGTGGGTTGAGCCCAGAGCTGTGAGGCTGTCCGCAGCCTCCTCAGCGCGGGTTGGATTCCCAGCTGGCCAGGGAGAATCCCACATAGCTCAGCAAATGCCCACTGCTCCCCTCATCAGTGTATTTCTTCAATCTGCCTGTTGTGCTCTCCACTCTTTCTCTGGGGAATCCTCTTACCCTCCTGTGACTCCAGCCTGTACCCCAGCTCTTGTATAAATAAAAATAAATCTTAAAAAATGGGGTCTTCCCCTGGCGGTGCAGGCTGTTGAATGCCACACTGTGAAGCTGTCCGCAGCTTCTACAGCTGGGGTTCCATCCCGGCCGTCCGGCGAGGGTCCCACATGGTTCTGCAGACCTCTCCTGTCAAGCCCGCTGCTCCCCTCGGCAGTGTATTTTGTCAGTCTGCCTGTTCTGTTCCCCGCTCTGTCTCTGGTGAATCCTCTCACCCTCCTGTGCATCTGGCCTGTCCCCCAGTTCTTATATAAATAAATAAATAAATCTAAAAAGAAAAAAGATAGCTACAAAAGACAAAAGGAAAGGAAGCGGGATGAGAGTAGAACTTGTCAACATTTCCCAAGTTGTATTCATGTATTTGCTTATTCTCTGTTTAAAGATGGCTTTAAATATTGCATGTTGTACAAATTTTGGCAAACATTATAGGCACAGTCTGCTCCAGTACAAGATATGAGATTGAGCATAATAAAATTGTGGTATAAGATGAAAATGCCTGAAAATAATATTAAATAGGATAAGGAAACCTTAATTGAAGCTCCTAAATGATAGCTTCAAAATCTCTTTATCTCAGTTTATTATTTTCTATCTGATCTTGTGGGAAGGATGCCCCTGGTTGACCTATCTTACATTGTAACGGGCTTTCTGTCACTGTTGCAAATGAATAATCAGATATTTTTCCTAATCCCTAGTGCAGCAAAATCACAGTAAATTACATGCACAGAGGTTAAAAAAAAAAAGTTCTTTTGGCATTAAATCCCATTCTGAGTCCGCATCTTCATTCCATCTGAATTGTCAACTTGCCAAATTCCAGGCTATAAGCTATTGTTGTAATTGGACTTTGAAAATCTTTTTCTGATTTCTCTTACACTGTGACAAGAATTTGCTTAAAATTATAAATTGCAAATATATTTCCAGGGTCTATATCAGATCATCTTTCATTCCTTCTCTAAGCAGTGAGAAATTTCCTTTGTTTTCAGTGCTGAATTTAGGTGGTTTGAATGTGCTGATTTTGGTCTAAGTGAAGACGAGAGACTAAAAGAAAGAAGTGCAATCTCTTTCAGTGGCAGCTAAGGTCATTCCCAAGTTCAATGCTGCCTTGCCAAAGCTTTGGTTCCACCTGACTTTAAGTCTCAGCTCCTACATTTCTGCTATTTAGTCTTCCACCTAGCTATGCATGCCCCCTCTATTCATCCAGGCTAGTCTTTCTCTCTTTTTTTTTTTTTTTAAGATTTATTTATTTATGTATACAAGAACTGGGGTACAGGACAGTGGTACAGGGGTGGAGGTAAGAGGATTCACCAGAGACAGAGTGAGGAGCAGAACAGGCAGATCTACTGAAATACACTGCTGATGGGAGAAGCAGGCAAGACAGGAGAGGTCTGCTTTGCCATGTGGGCAGCTCCTTGGCTTGCAGGAGATCAAACTCATGCTGTAGTGGCTGAGGATAGCTTCATGGCGCTGAGACTTAACCACTTGCACCACCAGGGAGTCCTGCAGGTTAGTCTTTCACATGAGATGACTGCCCTTTGACCTATCCATGGAGTAATCATGGAACTTTTGAGAGTGAAAAAGATGTAATGAACTAGTACTTCTGAAAAAGATGCATGGGATGAGATTCATTTGGGCCAGCCAGGACAACTAGTCACCCACTTTTGGAAGTCCATTCTCCAGTATCACATAAGCCTTTCTAGCACTAACAGTGAATCTCTAATTTTTTTTGATATTTAATTCTTTTACTTTTGTATGATGTTGTTTTCAGATACTTTGAATATATACATATGTCAACAATTAGATTTTTAACATCAGCATAGAGACTATTCCTTTGGTGCCTCGTAATATATGGTCAGAGTAGATGCTCATATACTGAATAAATCAATACAGAATGCACATTATGTAAAACTATTTACATATTTTTATCTAATTGTAACTGAGAATAAAGAAAAGTGAAATTTTTAGAATAGTAACAATCCCCAGAATAAAAATTCTAAAAATTGTATTTCCATAAACATCATTAGCAGCAGCCAATTTTGAAGCTTGAGTTTTTTAGAAAAATATTAAAGTAGGGCCTCCCTGGTGGTGCAAGGGGTTAAGCACCACACTATGAAGCAATCTGCAACCTCTGCAGCACGAGTTTGATCCCCAGCCAGCCAGGGAGCTACCCACATGTCACAGCAGACCTCTCCTGTCTTGCCCGCTGCTCCCCTCAGCAGTGTATTTCAGTCAGTCTGCCTGTTCTGCTCCACACTCTGTCTCTGGTTAATCCTCTCACTACCTGCATCTCTGGCCTGTACCCCAGCTCTTGTATGCATAAATAAATAAATCTGGGCCTCCCCGGTGGCGCAGCGGTTGAGCGCTGGGTTGTGAAGCTGCCCGCAGCCTCTGCAGTGCTGGTTCGATCCCCGGCTGCTCCCTGGCCACTGGAGGAGGGTCCCACATGGCGCGCAGACCTCTCCTGCCGCCCACTGCTCCCCTCAGCAGTGTACTTCGATCCTTCTGCCTGCTCTGCCCCCCGCTCTGTCTCTGGTGAATTCTCTCACCCTCCCGCGCTTCTGACTGTACCCCGTGCTTGTATAAATAATAAATAAATAAATAAATTAAAAAAAAAAAAAAAAAAAAAATTGCCAATATAAAAAAAAAAAAAAAAAAAAAAAAATAAATAAATCTTTAAAAAAAGTGAAGTGCTATACAGTTAGCCATTCTTCCTTAATATGGATGATTGTGTTTAAGGTAGAGTGTTGGCCTAAGAACATTAGTTGACTTACATGATAGTCCTGACCATGATGAAGTAACTGTGCTACCTCAAATGTGTTACTGAAAGTGGATAGAGGCTCACATTTCTCATCTGCTTATTGGGTTAATAAACATAGTTTCACCTCTCTATCTCATAATCATACTGATGCATTAGAAATCACAAAATCACTCAGATCAAATTCTGTGTGGGAGGTGCTTTATTATTGCTCATCCTTAAAGGAATATCATGAAGTGCCTCCCTCCAGGATCAGTAAGTCCTAGCAAACATCTTTTATCATAAGTAGTACTAACTACACTTACAGATAAAGAAATGGAGATAAAGAAGGGTGATCTATGTTGACGAAGTCAGTAACTGCCAGAGCTGGAATTCACTCTCAGGTGCATCCGACTCTGCCATCAGGAATTAGATTGTGTCATTGCTCCAGCAAATCCAATGATCTCCTGATGGGTAAGTGATTGGGAAGTAATAGATTGGGAATTGACCTCAAGATTCATTTAGCTTCAGTGGCTCCATGCAGATTCAATTCAAATGTGTTTTGATAGTACAGCTGCAAGACATTGATTTTATTTCTCCAGTGAGGAAAGTGGGTGGTTTCTGTACAAAATCTAAATGAAAGACTTTCATAGAAAAATAAGCCACACAGGTATAAGCATTCCTTTGTTTATATATTTTTCTGTCTCACTACACAAATTTCAGGACAAGATAAACTTATTCTCCTATGAACTTGTTTCACTTTTCAATGAAGACAAGTATACTGTTTCATGTAGCTATCTTGGCACTGTGCCCAGCATAAGCCTGCCATGCTTGTGTGAAAAGAATGGATGGATGGGGCCTGGTGGCACAAGGGCTTAAGTACAGTCCTGTGAAGCTACCTGCAACCTCTGCAACACAAGTCCAATCTCTAATCGGCCAGGGAGCTACCCATATGGCACAGCAGAACTCTCCTGTCTCGCCTGCTGCTCCCCTCAGCAGTGTATTTCAGAAGATCTGCCTGTTCTGTTTCCCACTCTGTCTCTGGTGAATCCTCTCACCCTCCACACCTCTGGCCTGTACCCCAGCTCTTATATGCATAAATAAATCTTAAAAAAAAAAGAATGGATGGATACCGAGGGCCCAGTCTACCATGTAAGACGATCAAGAAGGCATAAACAAAAGCTAAATAAATATCTATTTAGTAAATAAATAAATAGCTATTTAATTAATAATTAGTAAATAAATTTACTAATTTAATTAGTAAATAAATATCTATTTAATTGCAAAAGATAAATATTAAATGTGCGCACATTCTATTGAGAAGAAGAATTGCATGGCAAAGTCTTCTTTTCATTTAGCAGGATAAAGAAACATGTTTAAATGTGCTATATAAGTAGTGACATTAGTCTCTGAAGGACCCAAACTTCAGATCGCACCTGAAAAGGCAGAAATGGACATGCAGCAGGTTTACTATGACCCAAACAGACAGGGTAAAGGAGAGTCCTGGAGCCTTCGGTGGCTTTTGCAGGCTTTTATTGCTTTTGCAGGCAGGGGTGCAGGGGGGTAGGTGGCTGGGAGGCTTCCCAGCCCCCAGCAAGTCTTCACTCTGTCTGGGCTCTCTGGTGGTCTCTGCTTCTCTCGTGGTTCTGCTCTGTGCTGCTTCTACTGGCGTCGCTGTGACTCCACCCTTATAAGCCCAGTTTCAGCCCAGGTGAATCCCATCTACCTATGCCCACACCCTACTCCAGGTGCCCGCCATCAGGCATGCATTCAGAACCCATAGAGTCTGTCTCTATAGGGTCTGTAGGGCTTGCAGTTTGGTGGGGTCTCACCAGTATGGAAAAATGTAGAGAGACAGTGCAGCAATCCTTCACAGGCTCTCCAAGAGAGACTCAAAACTATCAGTGATCAATAATCAGGACTTCAAGAAAGAGAAAGTTATCCTAATCCAGAAGGGGCTGCAGACAGAACCTCAAGTCTGTGCTCAATAATAGTTATCATCAGTGGAAATGATAGAGAGCTGAGCAGAGCTCCTTGCTTCTGTGCAATTGCTGCTGTAAGAACCTACAGCATTGCTGACTGGCCTTACTCTGATGAGTGGACATGGTCGCTGTAGTGGCAGGAGGGCCACGGTGCAGGTTTTCTATGACCTGAGCAGACGGGTGAAGGATGAGCTCTGGAACCCTCGGTGGCTTTTCAGGCTTTTATTGCCATTTTACCAGGTATACCACAGGAAGGGTTGCTAGGGACCCGGGTTGCTGGCAGGCCTCCCAGCCCCCAGTGAATCTTCACTCTTTCTGGGCTCTCTGGCCTTCCCTCGTGGCCTCTGCTTCTCCCCTTGTTCTCTTCCTATCTCTCGCTTCTTCTTCTGGTCATTCTGTTCTGCTGGCGTCCCTGTGATGCCACACTTATAAGCCCCATCTCAGCCCAGGTGTGCCCACCTACATATGCTCACTCCCTACTCCAGATGCCCGCCATCAGGCATGCATTCAGTACCGCAGGGATCCATCATCTATCCTAATGGTAGGAGGGCAGAGAAGCCTGACAATTATTTACCCTACAGTCATCATCAACACCTCTGTTGACTATGGCATGTACCTAACTATATGAATGTGTAGAACACACAATATACTTTTATACATGTGACTGATATTACCATAGAATATTTCTGTAAGGTAAGGAGAATCAATTTTATTAACACCATTTTTACAGATCGGTAACCTGATTACTAATTATATTACTCCTAAGGCGATACAAATATTCAAGCTAAATTAAATAATTATGGTAAAATACTAAGTGCTATTGTAGTAATACTATCAATAGTTAATAGCTAATGCACCACTCATGTGTTATATTGTCAGTTAGAAATTTTCTCAATTTTTTTCAACTGAAAGCTGGCAAAATAATTACTGTCCCATTCATTTCATGGGGTCATTGTAGAGTTCCATGCAGTCAGTCATGAGACATTCCTATGGCATGTTAAATACTATTCACTAAGCATTCTTTCAATAAGTATTCATTATCAGCCTATCAACTCTATGAGTAAATTCCTCTTATAGCTCACTCAACCACCTACATCTGGCACCCCTCTCTGTTCAGCATTTCTCAAGCACCTATATGCATATCTGTCTCTTTAATTCCTTAGTAACATTACAAAACACAGCAATAAGAAGAATAATACTGTATTTCTTCCCCTTTAGAAGCTTATCTGATTTATAAGGGATTTTATATATTTGATCTACAAAACACCCTGTGAATTAGATCAGATAGCATGATTCTTATTTTTTAGAAGAGGTAGTTAAGATTCAGCTGCTTTTTTTAACTTATCCCATTAACAGTGAAGCTTACACCCAGAATTTTCTCATTCTACTTCATAGTTGCCTCTGCTTCAAGTGAATGTTCCCCTCCCTTCCAAGTTCTTTTTGTCCATTAAAAAGGAAAAAAAAGGCCTAGAAGAGTGCTGTTTTCTCTCTGCTCCTTATAGCACAACTTCTGCAGTGCTACTTGTTGCCCCAGATGATCTGAACTACTCTACAGTGTAAAGAGGATTCTCCTACAAGGATCATCTAATTCATGTTCCCCCAGGAGGACCTGGTCACACAGATGAGGGCTGAGAGCCATCCTGCTCTCTATAGAAAATGTCCTTCCTTTGCTAGGTGCCTAGAGTGTTAGAAGGTAGACTCAGTTGAAGTGCCGCTTTTCTAGTGACATCTTTGCTAAGGCCCTTCACCAAAGTCCTCTTCGGGTGGCCCTCTCCTCAGTGAGGTGACTTTCAGTGAAACACAGATGAAGCCTTCTTTTTCCCTTTATGTTGTCACAGATCTGTCCTGGACAGGGTCTAGGGGATCCTTGAGCACAAGAACCACCCCCTGGCCATGAATGTGTGACCATATCCTAACACAGTAGGATAACACAGTAGAAGGAGGGAATTGCGCCTAACACAGAATGTGGGAAAACCCACATTCAATTTTTGAAGGAATGATATCAAGTAAACAAACAAATAGGTGGGTTTCTTCTGTGAAAGGGCAGTGTCTATTTTGCTATAAAGCAGCTGTTCTCTGATGGAAGCTGAAGTGGCTAAGTAGATTCTTCTTTTTCCTTGGGTCCTTAATTGTTGCTCTTTTCCACAACATTACCAGCGCAATGTGCTAATTCCTCCTTCATGTCACCTGAACACATTTTTTAAGGTATTGGGAGCTTATTTTGGTTTCCCTCACTTGTAAAGATCAAAGGTGAGGTGTTGTGACGGTCTCACCTCTGTGCATCAGTGAGTCTCCTTGGGGTTCATTCCGTGGGGTCAGTAGTTCCCTAATTGCACCTTCATTCTCTTCCTGGAGGAAAAGGGAAAACATCACAGGGACAATGCAACTGTCTCCATCAAAAGGAAAGAAGGGTAGACAATTAAGCAATACTCCCCAGACTAATTAGCCCATGGAGAAGATAAAAGAAAGATTGGTAGAGCCTTGCTTGACATTTACTTTAATGAACTTGGGTCCCAGACAGAAACTACAGGGTCTATTAATAAAAATTAGTTTGGAGACAACATTGTGGTGGGTTCTTTCATGTGGTAATGTCTTCTACAGAAAGCTTGCTATTAGTAAAATACCCCCAGCAAGGGCCCTGGCACAATGCTATTTCTATCTCATAAAATCCATACTGTCTACTTCTAGTCAATAAAAGACACTATCTAATAAAACTCAATTGTGCATGGTCCTGGGGTCCGGAAATCATGTGGATAATTGAAATGGAAGACACAGAAACTCAAGTAATTGGCTGTAGTCAATAGTCCTAACTCTCCCACCTAGCTGTTTAGTATACCTGCATTTATCAGCACTCTTTCTGAGTGTTATAAGCTAATCCTCAGTAGCCCCCTTGAGCTGATCCCACCCGAAAACTTTATTGTTCCAGAAGAAATGTGGTATTGTAGAAATATCACCGAGCATTATAATCAGATAACTAGCCATCGGATTGTGATTCTACCTGTTACTGAATGAGTTGTCTGGGATTGCAAGCCAGCATTTCAGGTTCCTCATTTGTGTAAATAGAATAAAATTATCTGTTATATAGATTTTTGTGATAATTAAATTGAGGGAGGTAGCAAGCTAAAACAACTAGCATGGCTGTATACTAACTCCCATTCCTTTCACAAAAAGTAGTTAGTCTCTCAAAGAGGAGAAAGACAAGACAAAAGTCTAAAAGACACAAAAATGGTAGAACTGTTTTCTGCATAAGCTAATGCATAGCCAGCATTGTCACGTTTTAGCAAACCTTATAATTGCAAAAGTTCTGAGAATTCACACATGCTGGAAAGCAGGACATTTCCCAAGTGAGCTCTAGGTAACAGCCAGATGCGTATCCAATAAGAAACGTAAATATTAGTGACAGAAGCCCATTCACTAGTTAGGTTGATTTAAAAGGTTACAACCAAATTAGCTAAACTAGGCCCACTTCTAGATAAAATATTCTTTCATCAATACTCATATGTTGAATACATACAGAGCATTGTTCTTTTTGGTGCTTTAAGAGAATAGAACATAGGATTAACACCAGGTTCTAAATTTAAGTGATTTGCTAATGAGGAGATGATGACACGTGAGTATATGTATGCATGGCATGGAAACAGCATCAGAAGCTGTAGAACCTGTAGAAATCAGGATGAATTTGTACTTGCCGTGAAGAGATGGGAAGACAAATGTGGAGAGTTTCGTGGCTATTTCAGGTGACAGAATGGATGAGACTATGGCAATCAGAGGACTCTGAAGCTGGAGACCATTGCTTTGCTGAAGTGGGCAGCATATGAAGAGGTCACTGGGTTATTAACCAGCAGTGCAAGGAAGGGCACACCCTGTTATTGAGATCATCTTTAATCCATTTTTGTGGGTTTCCTTATTTTCCTGAATTTTTTTTAATTTTATATATATTTTTACACCATTTTTCATTTTTGCACAATGTATGCATTTTGCATTTTCATCTTGGTTATAGTGCCCATACAATTCCCACCCCCCACTTGTTTTGATCCTACTCCCTCCCCCCACCCCTGTATTGTGTCTCTGGTTTATAGTTGCTTGTTGATTTTGATTTTTACTTTATTATAGTCTTTTTCCTGGTCCTTTATTTAGGTTTTCTAAATTCCTGCAGTGAGTGATATTTTCCTGAATTTCATGGAAGAGTTCAGCATTCAGCACAGATTTCTCAATGAAAAATGAAGAATTGAAACCTCTTTCATCAGAGAGGGAAGTTAGAGTTTCTCCAGCTCAGATGAGGAAGCTTAGGGTAAATAGCTGGTGGAACAGAGTTCAAAGTTTCTCTCCTCTCCTCAGTATTTCACAGGAGTTATGAGCAGAGTTAAATGCTGAGTAGAGATTAAATATCTGAGCTCCTCTTCCCTTTGCTTCTGCCATTTGTACTCTTTTCCCCAAAACAGTAAATAAACAAGAGGCAAACCTTGGCCAAACATATGCCAAGGTCTAATGTTCTTAAAAACATCTGTGTCATGCTTCCATACAAAGTTTTTATCACTATCTTTTTTCCTTCATGGTACTTATAAAGACCTAACACTGCTTTCCTAGAGCACCTTGCATTCTAATTGGAGCAATTGAAAGAAGTTTTGATACAAAGTGTAATTCATATATATTAAGAGACTGACTTTTAGAGATAGATATGCATTCCTTTTCACAAGACCTTAGACTTCCTTATTTCACCGAAGGGTTTCACTAAGATTCACCATTTAATCCCTCAACTGCCAAACATTGAGGCTTCAACAGTTCTGGGGTTGTCGGAACATCTGGAGCTGGAGCTGTGCTCTGCTCCCAAAGCCACATTGAAGAATTAGTCCCTGAGATTGAAAGAAACCTATTTAATTTGATTATAGACAGAAGAATAAGGGGCTCTATTACTTCTATCTAATCTCCTTATTATGGCATAAGAACCACATGATTTCAGTTTCTCCAGCTGTTTCCTTTGTCCTCTTTCTCTTACACACACACACACACACACACACACACACACATGCCCCAAAGTGTGTCAGTCCTCTAGAATTGCTTGTAATTCTAGAAGCTATTCTCTGCCCACCACAGCTGGTCTTTGCTTAGGAAACTCTTTCTTCTCTTGAC
Source organism: Talpa occidentalis (assembly GCF_014898055.3). Lineage (NCBI taxonomy): Eukaryota > Metazoa > Chordata > Mammalia > Eulipotyphla > Talpidae > Talpa > Talpa occidentalis. The sequence goes on along the minus strand of NW_023603184.1, from coordinate 60,493,788 downwards.
ACTTTTTGCCTAACATTTACTAGCTCTTTAGGGTTTGCACTTGGGTGGTATATATTGAGTCCTGAGACTGACATAAGTGTCCTTCCACTTCATCCCTGCAGCTGTTCAGACTTCCTTTTATCCTGGAAATGAACCTATATGATAATTATCCAGTTACCTATTTTAAGTAGTTTTCTTTTAAGACTATGAGCCACTGTAAGATAAAGACTATGATTGTGATCTTTAATCGAGAAATCCTAGTATATTTCTAACACAACAAATATTGCAGCATAAAATATTTACTATAAAAGTCCCCTAATTCCACACGCTACAACACACAAACACATACACACACAGAGATGCAAGAGCTGAACAAACCCTCAAAATGCCAACTTATCACCTTCTGCCCATTGAACAAAGAATGATTTCCATTTGCAAAAAAAAAAAAAAAAATGATCAGAGAAGGTAGCGGAGTCTGCCTGGTGTCAGTGCAGCCTCAGAGATGGCTGGGGGTAGCTGGTACCTTCTCTCTGCATAGTTTTCTTCCAACTACTCTTCCCTTCTCAGAAGGGGGATTGAATCTCAGTCTTAACACTTAGAGATGGGATACTTGTCACAGGAGGAGGGCTTCAATTTGCTCATGTTCTGTGTTCTCCAGAGAGTGGCAAAGGAGACTCTCGTCTATAATTATCTACTTCTTGGGTTTCTCATTAGTACACGCTGTTGCTGAATAGAGATGTCTATTTTTGAGAATTCTGTGCCCAATCATTGTTATTAATTATAGGGAGGATTTGATGTTTTAAAGTATATTTAATGGGATTTTGAGCTTTGCATTTCATGGGAAGAATTGAAATTTGATACATGTTGATAACGACTGTAAATAGAGCACAGCTGACAAAATTTTCCATTGCGCGTGTGTTGAATTAATAACACCTTGTAGTCATACAGCAATTTCTTCTTTCAAAAGCCTTTTATGAGAAATATTTTGTTTTATATTCAGAACAGCCCACCTAAAGTAGGTAGGGCAGAGGCCACACACCCTGTAACAAAGAGAAAGGAATATCGAGGCACCAAGAAGAGCAGACAGGGACTTGAAGCCAGGAGGCCCGTGCCAACTCTCTTGATACCTGGGCAGGTGTATATTCCACTGGAAGCTGCTACTTCAGTAAGGAGGTTAGTTGCTAAATGTGCAGATGCATAATGTGCCAAGATCACTAAGACTGCTAAGTTGTGTTCCAAAATGCATGCACGTGTGCACACGCACAGTCACACAAACAATCTTCCTGATGTTTCCTAGAAGGGAGGTAGGACATGGGAATATTAGAAATGCTTCCAGTCAAATTTAATTTTTTTCAATGCTGCTGATCTTTTTTTTTTTATTTTTTTTAATAGAGGCATGTTTTATTTATTTATTTGTTTATTTATACATGCATTGGGTACAGTCAGAAGCGCGGGAGGGTGAGAGAATTCACCAGAGCCAGAGCAGGGAGCAGAGCAGGCAGAAGGACCGAAGTACACTGCTGAGGGGAGCAGCGGGTGCAGGAGAGGTCTGCGCGCCATGCGGGACCCTCCTCCGGTGGCCGGGGAGCAGCCAGGGATCAAACCGGTGCCGCAGAGGCCACGGGCAGCTTCGCAACCCAGCGCTCAACCGCTGCGCCACCGGGGAGGCCCTCAATGCTGCTGATCTTAACAACCTAGTCCCTTCAACTAGGAGCTCGCCCTCTGGAAATTTACCCTGCATGAATAAAGAGAAATATGCACAGATTTTGAAGTTCCCCTCAGAAATATTGAAGTGAATATTTGAAAATAAACTCCAACGTTAGATGAATACTTACATAATTTATATTTTCTCCGTGTGCTGGTATCTTAAGGAACTGTTAAAAGTCATGCAAATAATATATCACAAGATGGGGAATGCTTATGAATTAACCTTAAATAAATTAAGAATAGAGGGCCTCCCTAGTGGCGCAGGGGGTCAAGTGCAGCGCTATGAACTTTCCGCAGCCTCTGCAGTGCAGGTTCAATTCCTGGCCGGCCAGGGAGATACCCACATGGCACAGCAGACCTCTCCTGTCTCACCCCCTGATCCCCTGCAGGAGAGTTTTGGGTCTATCTGCCTGTTCTGCTCCCTGCTCTGTTTCTGGTGAATCCTCTCACCCTCCACCACCTCTGGCCTGTATCCCAGTTCTTGTATGCATAAATAAATAAATGTTAAAAAATTAAGAATAGATAAGAATAAAAACATAATAACTTGTTACCAGCAAGTATCCTGGATCACCTAATTATGGGTGGTTTTTATTTCCTCCTCTCTTTATTTTATTTAAAAGATTTTAAAATAAACTTATTTGTATGGTCACAAAAGAAACATCTCAAGTTCTATTTGTAATAGCAAGAAACTAACTTAGTATAGTCTTTCATTCATTGTGATTTATTGAGCATCTCCTCTGGTGGGATTCTCTTCTTAGAGACTGCCCTATACCAGTTCCTGCCCTTGTGGAATTCACATTTGGGTTGTTGGGAGGCTGGAGGATGCTAGACCTATAATAATTAGTAAATATACCAAATAAATGACAAAGCTTTCATTTTATTATTTAGCAAACACTTTATAATGCCTAGTGTTACTCTAGTTAGAAGGTGATAGGAAAATGAGAAAAAAAGAGCTTGGAGGAGATGCAGGAGAATTGCAATTTAAAATAAAATAAACAGTGTAGGACTCATCAAGAAGGAAACCTTTTTAGAATAGTCATGAAGGAGATGAGGGCTTTCGCAGAAACACAAACTCCTATTTAAAACCTTGGGGCCAGTATTTTTGTCAGATTTTTTTTCAAAGTTTCAAGTAGCAATAGAATGCATGTATGCATATTAGCTGACACTCCAGTGGGGTCTGAGGCAGAGCTCTTAATCAAATACATTAATATTTCTGCAGGGAAACATATAGCTATCCACACTAAGTGAAATAATGCACAGTATATTAGCCCATATTAGTTAAGATTCAGGTTAGGTTTCTCAACCAAATGAGATATGGGGAAAATTTGTTTTAATCTCAAAAATGCAGAGAAGATACTACTCAGCTATGATAAAACCTTGCCACGTGCAACAACGCGGATGTACCTAGAGGCATTTTGCTCACGGAAATGTCAGATGGAGAAAAACAAGTATCATATGATTTAACTATAATGGCATATATAGAGAAATCAAACTAACTAAAAAAATAAACTTTTAGACAATAAAACCAAATTAGTGGTTACCAGAAGAGAAGGGAGTAGTTAAATCAGGTAAATGAAGTCAATGGCATAGCGAAGAATAGAATTGAATTTTCATTTATTTTTTAAATATTTATTTTCATTTGTTTATGCACACAAGAACCTGAGGTGTAGGTCAGAGGTTTAGGAGGGTGAGTGGATTCAGTAGAGACCGACTGGACAACACAACAGGCGGATTTACTGAAATACACTGCTGAGGGGAGCAGTGGGCGAGATAAGAGAGGTCTGCTGAGCCATGTAGGTTAGTTCCCAGGCCGGGAATCAAACTCATGCCACAGTGGCTGGTGATAGCTTGATGGTGCTGAGACTTTAACCCCTGCACCACCAGGGGGGACAGAAATGGACTTCTAATGGTGAACTTCATGTAGTTCACACACATGTTGTTCTGTAATGATGCACACCTGAAACTTACACAATGTTATGATGCAAAGTTGTCAATAAAAGAGAAATGCATAAAGGAGGAAAATGGGAGAAGCGTGCAGAGAAGGGGTTGCAAAACTTAATTCACTATTCCAGTGATGATCTCCAATCTGAAATGACCCTTTGCACTTATTAGATAGAGTACACTACTTACTGCCTATGCTGGGGGACTTCCTATCACCTGCCACTGGTGGACCATGGTGCAGGTTTCATATCAGATAGATTCCTGATCTGAAAAGAGGTTTTAGCTAGAATGCCTTGAAGTGTCTCTCTATTATATGACATATACATATCTATAAGAACATAAATATATCATGTAATCTATCACAGCTGTCTTAATGGATGACTATTCTAAAGAGAGCGTACTGTCATAGATGCTTAGAGATGCTGAGTAAAACCAGCTCGTTGCATATCTGAACCTGGTGCTTGTGAGGAATTCAGTAAATATGAACTGAAGGTGTGTTTGAATAAATGAACACACCTGGCTGCATGCACTTCCTCACGTGCTGTGCACACTCTACCCCACCCCAAGATCTCCCAGGTGAAGTCTCTCATGTTTTCAAGGGTTATAAGCTCCATTATTATATTAACTAGTCTGAAACTAAATTATTCTGGGAAACATAATTTCCAGGACATTGCATGATTTTAAATAGCCTCCTTTAGTTTTGGTTTATCTATCCCGAAAGTTAATTCATTAAATATTTTTTCATGGACAGACCTGACTACCAGGATGTAGCAATTTTTGGTGGTTTGTATCCTGTTATATCTTCAGACCCTTGGACTCACCATGCCTATAAAAATGGCAGTGTGTGTGTGTTGTATAAAGGATCTACGTGTGTGTACTTGAAATACAAATATTTGTATGCACATGTATATATACATATATATATAGAATGAATGGATATTAGCCCCATTTTCTCAAACATAGATAATTCTTGCAAAATTGAAGGAAAATACACCTTTTCAATTTTGTATTCCAGGTTAGTCCCATGCAGTGCCTGTTTCCTTGGAATCATTCAAGACTGTGATTTTTCCATTAAGTTCTTTATATCCAACCAGACCATCCAGACCCTCTGCAGTGAGTCAGCTCGTACCCCTAGTCTCTATCTTCTTCTGGACATTATGTTATTTTAGGACCCTATATATTTCATTTAATTTTGATAAAATGTAAGGGGGAAATGTGGTCTATTCCGACATTAAATCTTCCTCCGCATCATTACAAAAGAGTATTGGATGCAAGATGGAGAGGAAGTAAGAGTTTTCTATACAAGATAGTGTCTATTAGAGAGGAAACAAACCCAGAAAAAGATTGACATTATTCCCATGTCAGTGAAAATGGAGGTTAATATCATAAACAAGCTGGCTTTACAGTTGCATTAGCTGGATTCAGAATTCTCTTTAAGATGTGTAAACAGGGCAAACAGCATGATTCTCTGCAATACTTCTCCAGGGCTAAGACATCAAACATAAGGAGGAGGAGGGAACTAAATCCTTTGTAGGGACTATCATGAGTTCTGAAAGCAGGCATGGACTTAGTGAGAATTCAAGGGAGAAATAAGAACACCAGGCACCCGCTCTTCCCCTCCTATGGCACTGACCATAAAAACAAATCCTAGTGTTTATACAGAGCCAACAAACACTGCACAACTCACATCTGGCTAGACCACCTGTGAGTCCTTTGTTCCTACCAAAACTATCCCCTTAAGAAGCACAGGGGCAGCTACTTGACCCACCTGATCAGTCCCTCCAGTGATGATGGGTCTGTACTTTGGACTTTCTTGCAGGCACTGTTGCTGTTCCTATCCTCTGTCCTGGGAGTTAAAAAAAAAAAAAAAAAAACAAGTTTCTGTCTTTCTGTGATCTTCTATATTACTGCAGAAGGTCTTGGGAAAAAAGAACTTTCATCCATTGTTGGTGGGGATGCAAGTTGGAGAAGTCTCGATGGAAAATGGTTTGAAGATTTCTTAAGATAACAAAAATGGAAATCCCATATGAGCAAGCAGTACCTCCAGTTAGGGACTTAGCCAAAGTGTATGAAAGCTTTACTACAAAAAGACACACACACACTCCCTTTAGGGTCATAGCAGCACTATCCGCATTGTCAAACCATGGAACCCACATAAGGGCCCAACAACAGACAACTGCATAAAGAAATTGTGGAATACATGCTTCAGGGTCTCTGCTTGTAACAGTGCTTAGCTGTTTAAAACGATGATCTAGTGCCTTTGGGACAAAATAGATGGGATCATGAACTGATAATGCCAAGTGAAATAAGTCAGAAAGGAAAAGACAGGGAATGAACTGTTTCACTGCTCTGTGGAATGTAAATAACAAAATATGCATGCTACCAAAATACAGCAAAAACAAATTACAGGCTTTGTAAAAAAATTGTTAATTTCCAGAGGGAATGGGTGGTGGGGTGGGGAGAAAAGGGGATAGAGGAAGGAGGGATCAGGCATATTGGGGTGGGAGGTTTGGTGGAGAGTGAGTGAAGCCTGTGTATGTAGGGAGGACTAAAAATGTAACCCCAGGGTCTCCCTGCTGGCACAGTGGGTTGAGCGCAGTGCTGTGAAGCTGTCCACAGCATGTGCAGCGCCTTTTCTATTCCCGGCTGGCCAGGGAGATTCCCACATGGTGAGGCAGACCTCACCAGCCTCGCCTGCTGCTCCCCTTAGCAGTGTATTTCGTCAGTCTGCCTGTTCTGTTCCCCGCTCTGTATCTGGTGAGTCCTCTCACCCTCCCGCACATCTGGCCTGTACCCCAGGTCTTGCATAAAAACAAAAATAAATCATTTAAAAAAATAAAAATAAAAACAAAAATGTAACCCCAAAGTTATATAGACATGTAGACAACTGACATACTTAGTAAAAAAAAAAATGAAAATAAATAAGAATGTAAAAAATCTTAGGAATCTGCAACAGGAAAGAAAATATTTAATTGTCTATTTTTTAAAAAATATTATGAACAGTAAAAGCTACAACTTGCATTCAAAATATATTTTTTTTTCTCCACAAGCATGTGCAATTTATTTCTGATTAAAAAAAATAAAACTAGAAAATATATGTTTGCTGTTGTAACTGCACATTTCAATTCTTGGCATCGTCTATGTTCTGTGCAGCACAACTGAGTCTTCAAATGCAGTGACACATAGTTCTCCACATGCCCACGATGCATCCCAGCTTCCATGTGTCAATCGTCTGCATTCATTTCTTCATTTTCCAATGTCAGTTATAGCTACAAGCCAAGGTCCCTGCTGGTAACTTGTAAATGGCTATAGATATGTATAGTGGGAGCAAGTAATCTAGAGATTTTAGATAATGGACATGTTGGGGAGTTGTTAGTCAGCAACTCCCTCCCCTCCTTTTCTGAAGAGTTCTTTGTCCTTCTTTTGATATAACCAAGTCTATTTGGTTTTACTTTTAATGTATAGTTAACACCTACTGTATGCCAAGCTACCAAGCTCTGTGCTGGAGACACACATTGTAACAGACTCAGGATGTGGGAGGAGAGTTGAGCTCACAAGGAGTTCTGTGTAGAGGACCAATGTGGTATAGGCTATGACTGACTTTGCACTTGAGAACTCAGAAAGGGACAGAAAACAGGAAGGTGGACTCATCCTCCTGTAGGAGCACTTGTTAACAAGTTAAATGAGAGAGAGAGAGAGAGAGAGAGAGAGAGAGAGAGAGAGAGAGAGAGAGAGAGAGAGAGAGAGAGCACCATTGAAAGAAATCTAGTATAACTGGATCTTTGAATGCAAGGTGGTGATTTCAGGTGACTTGGCCCGAATCTCAGGATAAGTCTCATGATGGGAAGCCTGTGGCCTGTGTTAGGATCTGGAGCTACATCCTAAAAGCAATGCCAACCCACAGAAGATTCCTATACAGGACAGACAGAAGCACATCCTACTCCCATGTGTCCTCTGCCATGTCCTTCAGCATGTTTACTGTGGTGACTGTCCCTTCCTGATCATCCTCTGGAACATTCTCTCAGACTTGGTAAGTGATGCTAACTTTGCCAGCTGACTTGGAAGTGTGCTGAACCAAGTTTAAAATCAGCTCTGTCACTCGCTAGCGATGTGATTTTAGACATTGTGTTGCTAAGATGTTCTTCTTTAATTGGGCCTCCTAATGGGCTATTAATTAAATCTATGTTTCAGCACTTTAAAAATGTTCTTCTCTGTTGTCGTTGTCATATGAATTTCAATTAAATGTCTTAACTCATGGGCCTTAGGCCTTTTTAAAGGATTGCAAAGATTAATTCCTTTTTAAAAAAATATAAATATGCATTTCAACACTGCTGTGCCTCAGAGATAACACAGGGCCTAACTACGAAGTTGCCTGATGTACATGCCAATGCACTGTCTCCGCAGTCCAAATAATTCCTATTTATCCTTCTGTCTAGGTGGGCACACATCTCAGACCCAGGAATCAGTAGCAGCTACTCTTAGTTTAGCCTGGGCATATACTGCTTGTGCTTGAACCAAAGGCACTTGAGTCCTCAGTCACATAACAATGCCTTAATTATCTGGTGAACACCAGACACTTACTGCTATTAAGAAAATTATAACTTAAAGGTTGGGTGAGACATTAAGTGAGACAAGGGAAATAAATTTTTTGTGCATCCAGTAAAAGCATGATGACAAGCGGATCAAATTAAATTAAACTTAACCAAAACTATGCAAATGAGAAGGAGAACCGGAATCACAGATCTGTCTTTTGTCAGCACCTTTGTTCTTAACCATTTCATGTGTGAACACTAATAATATTACCACTACATACAATGTATGAAATTAAAAATTGATCTATCATTCAGAGTTGAGGTCAGTTCATGAAGGACTGAATAGGTTTTGGGGGAAGGGAGAGAAACAGAAACAGTGCTGGTAGTAGGGGAAAGAATTTAGAAAGGTTGGGAGGAAAAGAGAGGTCATTCTCCTCAAGGTAGCATAAGTAGTAAGTCAGGGTGTGGGAGGAGAGCATGACAGACAAGCCAGAAGTGAAATATCAGTTTTGAAGAAAATAGTTGGTAATTCTATCCATATACCGGTCTGCTTATAATCATATTTCTCCTCTAGTTTCCTATTAAAAGAAAGTTGTAACTCAGAGACAGGCAAATGAAAATCATCCTCATTCATCAACTTTGGTTGCTATAGAAACTGTTGGTAAGGCTCCATACAAAATCCTGGATCAAGGTCATCTAGACCCTCCCTGGGGTTAGTTCTGCTTCAAATATTCCAGGAGTGATTAGCCAACCTAAATCTACCTTTAGGCTAAAGCTAAAAGTTGTGGTCAGGATTACTGACTATAGATTTATAAAAACTTAACCCTTCATAACATAATGGCATGATTTAAATAATTCATATCATCCATTGATTTCCTGAGGAAGGGAGAAAGAATAACAGCATTCAGCAAAAAATAGAGAAAAAAGCAAAACTAGGAAAAATACAGAGATCAAGTGTGGGGAGAGCATGCACAATAAATATGCTGCTCAATAAATATTTAAGATCATGGTCTCTGTCATTTGAAGAGGACATAGAACATTGGTTTAAAGTGTGACCCTGCCGTCAAACCACGCTAGTTCAAATCCTGATTTGCTGCTTGGGAACTGAGTACCATGGGAAAGATAATAAATTCTCTAACTTTTAATGTCCTCATTTAACTATTGGGATAGGTTCTCCCTGAGTCACAAGTTCTGTTCACTTGTCAGCTTCTCTATCCCCTTAACATGGATTTCCCCAGAGCAGACCCTGGGATCAGTGTATAACTACACAGAGTTTATTTAAGAAGATAAGTGTAGTAACAGTATGGAGCCAGGGAATGACACAGGAAAGAAAGTAATTACTAAATGACTGTTAATTGGCTACTGGGGGCCTTCCTGGTGGGGTGAGAGGTTAAGTCTCAGTACTATGAAGCTATCTGCAGCCACTGCAGCATGACTTTGACCCCTGGCCAGGGAGCTGACCCACATGGTGCAGCAGACCTCTCCTGTCTCGCCTGCTGCCCCCCTCAGCAGTGTATTTCAGTGGATCTGCCTGTTCTGTTCCCCGCTCTGTCTCTGGTGAATCCTCTCACCCCTCCCCCACCTCTGGCCTACACCCCAGCTCTTGTAGGCATAAATAAATAAAATAAATAAATTGGCTACTGGGGGTGAAGGGAGGTGGGATTGGAGCTTAATCCCAATGGAGCATAAATCCAGACAAGGCTAGAACAAGTGTAGAATAGTCACCTCAGATTTAAGCCTTTGGGCGGTTAGTGAGTTTCCATCAAATCATGGGTTGAGGGATAATTCCAAGGTATACAATTTCCGTGGCACTTATGTCATGCTATGTGATAGACAAAGTGGCCTCCAATGGGAAAAGAAAGCCTTTATAGATGAAGGAAAGCAGTGGAAACTGCTGTTGAAATGTTAGGAGAGAAGTTTTCGGGTGGGCAGTGCTAGTCTCTGCCCCACTCTCCTTAGCTTGCAGCAGATAGGAGACTCCCAGCCTTTGCTCCCAAATTTGTCAAATGAATGATATACATGGGGTGAATGCATCCCCTGGCCTGTGGTTCTTTATCTGGCTGCACGTTAGAATTGGAAGAGAAAGTTGGTAACCTGGTTCCACTGTGGGACCAGTTAAATCAGAGTAGGGCGAGGGGGGAAATATCAGAATTTTTAAAAGCCAGAAACTAAAACCACTCTTCTTGTTCAACTAATGCATGAATTCTTTCCACAAAATCCTTGACAGATGGTCATGCAAACCTCTTTTGGAAATACTCCACTGGGAGAGACTTCACCATGCTCAGAAGCAAACCATTCCCCTTTTGACAACACTAATTGTTCCAATTTTTTGTCCTTATATTGAATCAAAACTTCTTCAGTCCCTTCCATCAGTCATCATAGCTTCATGCTTTGGAACAATGCAAAATGACTCTTTTCCATTTTCTACATGACTGCCCTTCTGATATTCAAAGGCAGTGATAATGCCCCAACTTGACCTTCATTTCTATATTCTAAACACACCCAGCTCTTTCAACAACTGCTATTCAGCCTCCTTTAATCATATTTGAGTTTGCCAATAGCACTTTTATCTTGTGGAATTCTCAAGTGAAGCCATGGCCTATGTCTGCATATGGAAACATAAGGAGGACTTGGTAGTATGAATTGTGTGTGTATGTGAAAGTGTTGCTGCTGAGTGACCAACTTAAAGTATACCCACTGTCATTGACTTAATAGAAGAAAATAGAATTTTCACTCTTTCTATCCAATCACCCCAATTTACTTTTGTAACCACATTTATTTTTCTGTCTTAGTTAATTTGCTTAAATGCTCAATCCTTGCTTACTTTGTAAGCAATGCAGATATATATTTTAACATTCATAACATGTAGGGAAGGAGGGGAATGTTTATACTCAGACTTGTCAACTTTCCGTTACATAATTACTGATTCACACATTCACAGCATCAAAAGTAGTAGTAAAAGTAATAATAATTATTATTATAATAAAACCAATAAATTTGTTTTTTGAGAGAAAGGAATGAGATTGCTATGGTACTCTGGGGAAAGTAATTTTTAGCTCAACCAAGTCTGCAAACTGTAGGAGAGCAGCTGGGTCTCTTCTGGATGAGCGCAATGGAACAAGCTTTGCTACTTACTCTAGAGACAATGAGCCTTACTGCTACCCCCACTTTGACAAAAAGCAGGACTCCAGCTGGCTTTGTAAAGAGCTTCTAAAAGAAGCATTGGTGAGGGGGCCTCCCCGGTGGCACAGAGTTCAAGTTTCAGTGTTATCACACTATTGCCACTGCGGCCACTGCAGCCTGAGTCTTAATTCCGGCCAGGGAGCTAACCCACATGGCACAGCAGACCTCTCCTGTCTCACCTGCTGCTCCCCTCAGCAGTGTATTTCAGTAGATCCTCCTGTTCTTCCCCCACTCTGTCTCTGGTGAATCCTTTCACACACACACACACACACTCACCCCCACCCACACCTCTGGCCTACATCCCAGTTCTTGTATGCATAAACAAATTAAAAATAAATATTTAACAAAATAAATAAAAGAAGTCTTGGGGAGAAGGTAGATTTGTGCTAGTTAACATAACATGATCTCTCAAAATACAGATAAATAGAACTGGCAGATGGTTGCAAACAGTGATCTTGATTTGGAAATAGGATTAAGACTTTAAAGCTCTTTTTTTTTTAAAGATTTATTTATTTGTTTGTTTGTTTGTTTGTTTATACAAGCACTGGGAACAATCAGAAGCTAGGGAGGGTGAGAGAATTCACCAGAGGCAGAAAGGAGCACAGAACAGGCAGACAGATGAAGCACACTGCTGAGGGGAGCAGTGGAAGCGGCAGGAGAGGTCTGTCGCGCCATGTGGGACCCTCACCGGTGGTCGGGGATCGAACCGGTGCTGCAGAGGCTGCGGGCAGCTTTGCAGCCCAGCACTTAACCGCTGCGCCACTGGGGAGGCCCAAGACTTTAAAGCTCTTATAGTTAAGTCTGAAAGAACCATAAGGAGATAATTCAGGATACTGGCAAAGCTGAACAGAATGTGGGAAGAGGGACAGTAAAGATGATTTGGGGACAAAAGTGACTTAAATCAGAAACTGCACTGGGACTTCACATCTACCACTACTCATCAAAGTGAACTTCTGGGAGTGATCTTTCCTTTCCAAGCCTCAGCTTATGCATCTGTGAAATGAAGAAAAAAATATCATCATCATGTCAATGCCCCACGGCCATCCAACTGCTCTGGGAATGACATGGAATAATGTGTTTGCCAGGTCTAGAGGAAAGACCCAGTGAATGTAAATATTTTGCCTAATTGCTATGAGTGCATAGACTAAAAGGTCTGGCTCAAATCCTTCTCCATCATATACCCTGTATTGTGACCCAAGCAAGCCCCCTATCATCTCTTGCCTCAGCTACCTCATCTATAAAATGGAATCAGAAGGAAAACACACACACACACACACACACAGACATACACTTGTATCTATACAGGATCAGAATACACACACATGCACATGTACATGTACACATATACGCACAGCTCATGGAGCATAATAAGCAATGAAAGGAGTTAGCTTGCACTTAAGGATACGTCACTAATCCTTTACCATTAGTCCCAGGATCTGTAGAACTGTTTCTCAAAGTGTGAAACAGAGAGGCTTTCCAGTTACTGAAAAGCCTGGCTCTTGTTTTTGGCAATTCTCTATTTATGGTGAGTAGATGATAAAATTATAGCAAAGTGAACAGATTCTTTGTCCTAGAAGATGACTCTTCGTAGAAACAGCTCATTTCTGCCTTTGGATGTTATCATAACTACCTTAGTATGGCAACTTTGAAAATGAAAGTGACATGTTAAAGATGGTCAAAGGAAAATATAGACAGAACATGGATCCTTGATAACAGAGTTGGACTGGTGAATCAAACAATCCTGGAGCCAGCATCATCCTTTTTCTTGCTGCGTGAGATGACAAATGTTTAATTGGTTTAAGCCAGCCAATTTGTCCTTTCTCTGTTACTGACAAGCCAGAGTATCCCATTGAGAGCATTATTCATGCCATGGAGTGATTAAAGTAGTTGATGAGATAATGTACAATGTCTAGAATTTGCATATTTGTATCAGGCATGTTAACATGTTCCACATTGTTGAAGCATTTCTGACAGTTATTTTTTCCCTACTATGAGAGAATATTTCACTAAATTCTGGCTTTATTATTTTTTTTTTTTCCCGTGGGACCCTCGCTGGCGGCCGGGGAACGAACCAGCGCTTCTGTGGCGGCGGGCAGCCTCCAGCCCAGCGCTCAACCGCTGCACCACCGGGGAGGCCCTGTTTAATTTTTTTTAAAGATTTATTTATTTATTTTATACAAGAACCGGGGTACAGGCAAGATTCGTGGGAGGGTGAGAGGGTTCACCAGAGACAGAGCGGGGAAAAGAATATGCAGACCGACTGAAATACACTGCTGAGGGGAGCAGCAGGCAAGACAGAAGAGGTCTGCTGTGCCATGTGGTTCACCTCCATGGCTAGGGATCGAACGCTTGCTGCAGAGGGTGCAGATAGCTTTGCAGTGCTGTGCTTAACCCCTTGAGCCACCACAGAGGCCCTGGCTTATTTTATAAACTGTGACTGTATTAGACATAGGTTGTTGGTGTTTTACGTGTCAAATCGCTAACTGTAATTCATCTTACAAGACATCCCATTAATGTAAGCATTGATATTTCCTTACATTGATAGGGAGAGCCTGCCTCTCCCCATGCAGATGGGAGCAGGTGCGCTGGAAGCAAGTTGGGCTTGTACACTGGGCTGCCTGTACACTGATGAATGGGGTGAGCTGCCTTCAGTGCCCATAGGGATCTGACAATTCAACTCCCAACAAATATCTTTTAAATAAGAACCCCTTACTGGTTAATGCAAACCTGTGAGAGAAATCATGCGAAGTGGCCTCCAGAAACCCTTGCTCTACACAGTCATATCCCCCAACAGGCAAACTGCTTTGAGCATTGACATTGACATTGCACTCGTGCCGTTGTGTGCAGGGGGTAAAAGACTCGTTCAGGGAAAGTGTCAGAATTGTTGAATGCTTAATTTTGTTCAACTACACAAAAGAGCTGAATGATAGATCACTTTGTGAGTTGGAATTTTGACATTGCTTTTCCTTAATTAGGGCTTCACAAACTTTCTCTAAAGGTCCATCTAGTACATATTTTTGTCTTTGAGAACATACTGTCTCTGTCACCTCTGCTCATCTCTGCTGTTGCAGCAGAAGAACCATAAATGCTGTGTAGATAAGGGAGAGTTTGAATCTATTCCAATAAAATGTATTTTCAAAAGAAGTTGGCAGACCATATTTCACTTGTAGGCTGTGGCTTGTCAACCCCTGTTCTCAATCAGTGAAAAGGTAAGTTTGAACACTGTTCCAGTTTTGTCACTAGTCAACTATGACTCATAATGGAGTCATTTAACCTCACTGGGCCTCTCTTTTCCTCATTTAGAAAATAAAGACTTTAGACAAGGTGACCTCTAGATTTCCTTCTACAAATAATATATGGTGTTCTGTGATTTCAGTGGCAACTTCAAGGTTATACCTAAAGACTGGGAGAACAAATACGAAGTAGGATCTTTTGAGAGCACTTCTGAGATCATTATCACATATCAACAAACAACCCATCCACCTATATGAAAGAAGCAAAGATCCTAGGGAATCCACATTAAAAAGGTGTCCAGGTTTTGAAGAATTTGAGGGATTTTACAGATTGAGGGATAAATGCATTTGAAAGAGGAGGATAAGAAATTCTACTACTTACTGGGAGTCTCACAAACACTAAAAATATTCCATTTATTCACTTAGCATTTATTAATTATTTACTGATGGAGACTAGACATTTCAAAAAGGTATTAAGTATGAGACTTTCAATGCACAGACATGAGCATGCATTTGTTTTAGTTTAGACTCCTTCATAAATTTAAAGGAAATTCCATACTTAAAAAATAAGTTTAATCCTAAACAGTAAACTAGGATGTGGATATCAGTGTTCTTATTTTCAGAATCGGAGATTGTGAGCATTTAAGAAATTGTCTCAATGTTACACACCAAGTAGATGACAGAGCTTTAAATTCACATCTACTTTTCCCCAGTAATTCTGTTTTTACCATGTTAGACTCTCCTAAACTAATGGCTAAGACAACTGATATTTCCACCATGGGAATGAAAACCACAAAGCTACAGTGAGAAGGATCAGGTCAACATTAGTGGCATCAAGTTAACAGTCCAGTTCTCTTCTGCCCCCCAACAATGGTAGATGCCACATTTTTAGTCCTCTTCCAGTGTTTGCTATCTTTGCCTTTTTTTAAGTTGTGAACAAAAAATTGGCCATGGTACATAAGCAACAAACTATAAAAACTGAGCATGCAGGTGTAGAGAATAGTAGTGTAATCAAATAAAACTTAAAGCAGAGTTAATTTGACACACACCTAATGATATATATAATGCAGTTTTGAGGCATGGTAATTAGGTATAAATGGAAAGCTGTTGACATAAATGACTGCAATTAGTATTGCTTCTGCACAGGCAAGCCCTGTGTTAAATTTTACATTTCTCACTTTGTTGGTTCTTTGGGATTTATAAATTATCATCATTGTTGACAGATTTTATAACAGGAGAATGCAAGGCTTTGAGAATTTGTGGCCAAATGGCTGTTTTTATTTACTCAGTTTTGTTTGTTTATATTATTTGCTTGTGCTATATACCCTGCCAATTTCATGAAGACTTTGGGGATCATCTGTAATAAACATATACAATGTAATCAGAAAAATACAATGATAAGCAAAACAGCAGGTTCAAAGGAACTATGAATGAGAAAAGGAGGTTAAGACCATAAAAGAGGCTAAAAATTGCATTTCTTGGGGCAATGGCTAGATGCTAATAATTTTTGTGAATTGAGTGCCTAATATGTCAATTTATTTCTAATTATCTTAAAAACCTCACAAAGTAGATATTCTATTTTCCATCTTACAAATAGGTCAGAGACACCAAAACGTGTTTACTAAGTTCATTCAGCTAGTAAATGAAGAGCTGAGATTACGACTCAGCCTGCATGACTTCAAACTCCTGGCTGGCTATGCTGTGTAGGAGTGGGCTGTTCATGAGACAAAGTTAAGGGCTGTGATGGGGCTGGGATTTTGAGAAAATAACTTTGAATCTGACATCTAGAATAGTCAGGTAGACTGAGATGAAAAAAGAATTTGGTAGCCTTGTGTGGTTCACGTAAACACACATAAGAGGGATCATAGTAAGACCCTTGTAGAGAACAACACTTAGCAAGTACTTAGCCTTTAATTAATGATTTATTGATGGAAAGTAGATATTGCAAAAAGGCATTAAGTATGTGAGTGTCAATACAAAAACATGAGTGTGTGTTCATTTTAGATCAGACCCCTTCCTAACTTTAAAGAGCATCCCATACTTAGAAAAAATTTCTGGACAGATCATGATTTCTATGCTTGTTGCATATGGAGGCAAAATAAAAATCAAAAATGTTAATAAATCATCACAAACCTAGGTGAAACAGAGCTAATGATTTAATTATTTGTGACCATCTTCCAATTAAATTATAAACTTTAAACAGATATTGATAATTACACTTTGTAAATCTTTTCAGTAGTCAACAGATGATTGTGAGTGACTGGAAATTGTCTCCAGGTGAGATTATATTTGAAAAAAATCCTTAATTTTGTCTTAAGAATTTAAGAGTTAAGAAAACAAAATGTAGAGGGCCTCCCTGGCAGTGCAGGTGTTAAAATCTCAGCACTATCAAGCTATCTCCAGCCACTGCGGAATGAGTTCAATCCCTGCCTGGGAGCTAACCCACATGGAGCAGCAGACAATTCCTTTCTCACCTACTGCTCCCCTCAGCAGTGTATTTCAGTAGATCTGCCGGTTCTGCTCCCCACTCTGTCTCTGGACTAGACCAAAGACAGAATCTTCTCACCCCCTGAAGCTCTGGCCTGGACCCCAGTTCTTGTATGCATAAATAAATAAAATAAATCTTTTTAAGTAAAAGAAAACAAGCATACAAATAAGCCACTAGATTATTACAAGAAGCAGGTGCACTCAGCATGCATGGCCGCCACTGTGATGGTGGTTTCCCTCTTTGGGATCAGTCTGGAATCATGTGCCATTGACCAGAGTGGCCTTGGACAGGTTTTTTCTCCTCTCTCTATCTTCTTCCAATCTGTAAAAACCTCACAAGGTAAAAATAAAATAATACCATACACTTGAAACTTCATGATGCTGAGCTTCATGCAAAATAATTGTTCAATGAATGTTAAATTATTATTCTAATTATTAAATGAGGAGGAGAAGTATGTATTTACATGGGTATTAAGACACTGGAGTTAAGACATGAAAAGATATATTCAAGAGTACTTCTTGTACTCTTTTAGTTGTTCTTGAGTTCCTTCCTTTAAGGGGATATTTAGAGCATCACTAAAAAATATGTTTATCACCACATATCTAGCAACTAGTCTAGATTTCATAGTTCAGTTGTGGCATTATAATATAATAGTCAAGTCATAGTTAAGTACGGTAATGACATTAATTCTTTTATTCTTTGAAATAAAAGTATGAAGTAGGGGTTCTTTTATCCACATTTTATAGACAGTAAATCAAGACACCTAGAGATTAAGTGACTAGGCAGCTGCTACCCAGATAAACAAGGCAGGATGGGCTTCATACCACACTGCAGAGTCGCTGGTTCGTTGCTCAGCTTGTTCACACCAGGCAGACAAAACCCTCATCATTGATTTGGTCATCATTAATCTTAATAGTTTTGCTGTTAAAACAGACAAAACATGGGGCCTCCCTGGTGGCAGAGGGGGTTGAGACGAAGCACTATGAAGCTATCTTCAGCCCCTGCAGCATGAGTTCTATCTCCAGCCAGGGAGCTAACTCACATGGCACAGCAGACCTCTCCTGTCTCACCTGCTGCTCCCCTCAGCAGTGTGTTTCAGTCAGTCTGCCTGTTCTGTTCCCCACTCTGTCTCTCGTGAATCCAGCTCTTGTATACATATATAAATAAATCTTTTTAAAAAATACATGAAAAATGATTGTATGCTTTAATATCACACAATACTCATCCATACTTGTAAGTAAGAGTGAAAAGTAGAAATAAAAACCAAGGTAAAATAATGATTTTTTTTTAAACCAGTCTTTTATCTAAAGTTAAGAAAAGAGAAACATATAAATTGTTCTCATTTTGAAAACAAGCTGGGAAATGTTTAGATACTATGTGACTTCATTATTAACTACAAAGAGCATGTAAAAATAGCAGATATATCATAAAATATATTTCAAGGCATGCCTTTTTTTACTCTGTTTGGCACATTCTCACATTGCTAAATATCACTAATCAAACCTGGGCACTTTGAAACCAACATTTTTCTAAAGTAAACATTACCCTTGAAAGTAGAAAATAAAAGGGAATGACTCAAGTTCCCAGTGACAGTATACCTTCAAGATATTATTTAGCTGGCACATTCTTAACAAGTTCAATGGTCATTATATTGAGAATTGTGGAATTTTAAATTTGGGGGTGGACCATAGTACTTATTAATCTCATTCATCTGTCTATTTCAGAAGTGAAGAAACAGAAGCCTTGATTGGGAATGAGACAAACTAAGGGCAGAATCATATCAGAATGGACATATATAAGCTTGCTATTTTACCCTCCATGAGGCCCCCAGCTTGCCAGAGGAAGGAAATGTGCTGCCTCTAGGCCTAGGAAGCTTGGCTCTGGAAGTAGTTAATTTGTTTATATCAAGTCATCATCACAGGATACCCTTAGAAGGAAACCATTCTAGGGCCTCCCTAGTGGTCTATGAGTGGTCTCAGTGCTATCACTGATAAGACCCATCACAACAGCCCGAGTTTGATCCCCAGCCAGGGAGATACCCACATGATACAGCATACCCCTCTTGTCTCACCCGCTGCTCCCCTCAGCAGTGTATTTCAGTAGATCTTCCTCTTTTGCTCCCCACTCTGTCTCTGGCCCAGGCCAGAGACAGAATCCTCTCATCCCCTGCACCTCTGGCCTGCACCCCACCCCGTTCTTCTATGCAAAAATAAATAAAACCTTTTCAAAAAGGAAGAAGAAATCATTTTATTAATCTACTCACAAAGACTTTTCATTTACTGCAAAATGTCAAGGTGGGATTAACTTGCTTGGACAAGTCAGGCATGGAGGTCTGAATCTGATCTCCATAAAGAAACTTTAGGACAGAAATACTGACTGTCAGGATTCCTTTACTACATGAAATTAAACAAGCAAACCATCCACCTTCATCCCTTAAAGGTCAATTTAAAAAAAAAAATGGCTTTGCTTGACACTCCCATTTCGAAAGCAGAGTGGTTTCCTCTAGTCCATGTTCACTGCAGAAAGCTACCACTGCCAACGACAGTCACCAAGGTCACATGGCACTGCTGTTGCCACCTCTTCCCCACTTTTTATCTCACTTTCCTAATTTAAGGAAAGGAAGAAAACTAGTATTTACTCTTCTTCCATGAAGAATAAGTCTCCTTTTTTACCTTCAAGTTTTTGTCTCTGCAAGCATATTTATTTGAGAGAATTAAAACCTTTCATAATAACATTCACAGCTTAATCGCTTTCGTGCTCTGCTCCAAGGTCCACGACTCTGTTTTCACTTCATCTGCTTAGCTGGAATCTGATCAAACATTCCTTTTCTTACATCGGTGTTTATCCACTATTTATTTTCAATGGATTTTAAAACATGACTGTTCTTGTGTTTGGCTTTGGAAACATTACAATGCATGCCAACTTTTAGAGAATGTACCTGTGTCTTTGAAGTCACTCAACCATTCATGCAAAGAGATTTATTCAGTTCAGACTTATTCAGATACCTTTCAAAGCATTTAGACACAGCTGGGAACAGCAGCACCCTTGCCTTCACAGAATGTATATTTCAGTGAGGGATTCAGTCAATAAGCAAATACACAGATAATAATGTAAGTGGTAGGAAAAAAATTCAGTTAGTCCATCAACTCTATTTTAGGTGTTTTTTTAATCATAATTTTTGGGGAAGTGATATTTGAACAAATTTCTGGATAAAGTTAAAGAGCTGTATTTGAAAGAAGAAAATTCTTAGCAGAGGGGACAGTCCAAGAGACAAAAACACCCTTAGTGTATTGGAGAAATTTCAAGAACACCAAAGTTGGAGAGACAGAAGGACAGGTAGAGGAAGAAGAGGGTTGGACAAGAACAGATTAGTTAAGGCCAAATGAATCACATGAAAGAATTTGGATTTTATTCCATATATGATGAACAGTTATCGAAGGCTTCTGAGCAGCATGTAAATAATGCACTTTAAATATTCTTAAGTTCACACAGGTGGCACCGTGGAATAGAGATATGAGCCAGGAAAGAGAAAAGAGATGAGTTTTGTCCTAAACTACTTGGTGGACGAGTAGAAGGGTGGAATGATGAATTTATGCAGGAAGAGGGAGTGGAAGGAAACTTTAAAACCCGCGGTGTGAAAAAACAGGACACAAATACTTGAGTTAGGTAGATCTAGACTTAAATCTTGGGCTGTAGTCTTGTCTGGAACTGACTTAATATCTGTACACATTTGGACAAGGAGCTTGACCTCAGCTGTGAAGTATAGATATTGCCCCCTATCATGCTGGGGTGAAAGAAACTACCATGAGAAAATATAAATATAGTATCTTGGGCCTCCCTGGTGGCACAAGGAATTAAGTCACAACACTATGAAACTATCAGCAGCCACTGCAGCAAGAGTTCAATCCCCAGCCAGGGAGCTACACACATGGCACAGCAGACCTCTCCTGTCTCACCCACAGCTCCCCTCAGCAGTATACCTCAGTCAGTCTTCCTGTTCTGCTCCCCACTCTCTGGTGAATCCTCTCACCCCTCCCCCCCCACCCCTCTGGCCTATACCGCAGTTCTTGCATGCATACATAAATAAATCTTAAAAAAAATAAACATAATATCTAGCAAAGCAACTACTGTAACTAATGTCAAAGGAATGGTCTTTAGGTCAGCAAACAAGAATTTGAATCTCAACTTAACTAGTCATTTTCTAGATGACTTTGTACATTGGGTAAGACCTCTGAGCTCCCTTCCCCTCCTCTGAAAAATGTGAATAATCATATTCACCTTACAAGGTTGTTTTGAGAATTAAAACTCTGTGTGAAAACACTGAAGATATAGTAGATACAACTTAGTAGCTAGACTAGTCCCCTGATCTCTCTTAACCATAATCCGCTGCCATTAAATGGGAATGTTGATATATTTGTGAAGATCAGATGGAACATAGAGCTGTAGTTTTCACCAGAATGTCTGACATATAGCTTGTGTTAAAAATGTGAGGTGATATAATATGTATCATCAGCAACACCTTCTCTCACCTTGCCTGCCTTGTGAGCTTAAAACAAATTTTCATGTTACAGATCTAGTTTATGAATGACTTTAGATGTCCACCCTAATGAATGTCTGCCATCCTTTTTCTTTGCCTTTGCATCACTAAAACCTTGAGGATTGGCACATTAGAATTTTACATCAACAAAGGTCAGTGTTTAGGAAACTGGACAGACTAGGAAATGATCTCTATCTGTCCTTGCTGCTAGTTACCTGATTTTAAAGGATTCTCTCTCTCCTCACCACTGCACTCTTGGGTATCTTCCATTAATCTATTCCACACTCATTCATGGGTACATTCTGTTTCCAAGTCACTAGAAACTAAGAAAGTTTCCCCCAAAATACTATCAAGCAAGAATACATGTTATTTACCCTGGAAATATATACAATTCAAAGAAGTCCAAAATGATAGTCACTGCGCATGTTCTATGCAGACACATTTTCTATTATTATTTCCCCATATTTTATTATTTTATTTTATTTATTTATTTATTTATACAAGCACTGGGTACAGTCAGAAGCGCTGGAGGGTGAGAGAATTCACCAGAGCCAGAGTGGGGAGCAGAGCAGGCAGAAGGACCGAAGTACACTGCTGAGGGGAGCAGCGGGCGGCAGGAGAGGTCTGCGCGCCATGTGGGACCCTCCTCCGGTGGCCGGGGAGCAGCCGGGGATCGAACCGGCACTGCAGAGGCCGCGGGCAGCTTCGCAACCCAGCGCTCAACCGCTGCGCCACCAGGGAGGCCCTATTTCTCCATATTTTAAATCAGCTTTTTTATAATAAAAGCCCCACATTATTGACTTTTCTCTGTAAAAATATGAACGCTGTACAACAATTAGGAGGAGCAGTTTACCAGCTGGCTCTCTCTATGAGGCATGTGTCCTTCATTTAAACACAACCGCCAAAACTCCATGTTGCTTTCACACCCAGCCCACTCATTCATCCATGTTACCTAAAGGGTACTCAGAGGATAATGAGTGTAAAGCCTTGGTTGACTACAAGAAAGAATATGGTCTAGACATGGGGGTGATCTAAATGTACAGATCACAGAATTCATTTTTCTAGTTGAAACATGAATGCTAATAATCCAAACAAAAGTCTCCCAAAAGCCAATCGTTTGTGTTTTGCCTGCTTTGCTTCATCATCTATGGTTCCTATGGTTTAACATCTGTGAGTTTGTAAACAGGACATGGATTGAATTACACGGACTGTTGTTTTGTTTATAACGGATGTGCCATAATCCTGATTAAAGAATCATGTGGGAGATTTTATAAAAATAATTATATGCAGTTCTCATTAGAGCCAGTAAGAAATCTAAATCATGTTTAATAATCTAAAGCATAGAGCTAGTTACACTTACTTACTTCAGCATTTCAATGCAGGGAGCCCTGCATGAGAAATTGGACATTACCACCTTGCAGCCTTAGTCAGGTCTCCAACAGGTACAGTAACATAGACCAATTGATTCTGAAGCTTATCTATCTGGCATGTGATTTGGTTAGTTATGGCAAATTTTTCTTTTAAACTTGCTTTCTTATTGAATTTTAACTTTTGCTTATTCTAAATGATGATGGCAGTTCTACTGTTGTGCCAGTAACTCAAGCTAATTAACAAAAAGACATCAAAAAAAAAAAAAAAAGCATGCAACCACGTCCAACACTTTGGGTTCCTTTCCAAGCATTTCTGGCCACCACTGGGAATGAGTGACACAGGCGGGGGTATAATTAGAATATTTGCCTCATCACTGGGAGAGATGAGGCATCTGTAGACTCCAAGAAGTTCCTAGGATAGAGACTCCCTTCGTCTTTGGACAACACTTGCTCAATTTCCTCCTCAAACCTTTCCCCAGAATGGAAAGGGCATGTTCTGTACTGTCCTGTGATAGTTCCCATTCTTTTTTTTGTTTGTTTGTTTTTCTCATTGTAAAGTTATTTGCGTATGTGACAGTCTAGACCAAGGAAACTGTGCCATGGAAGTCAAGTCCATCTAAGGTTTCTGTTCCACATGGTGGAATGTCAGTGGTTTTAAACTCATCTTGTTTCTTATTTATGAAGATAAAATCTCTTCATTCTTCTCTTTAACATATTTACTTTTTTTCTCACTCTATACCCCAAATTTTCCAATGTAATATATTCCATTTCATAAAGTATGCCTCATAGTTCTCTCTCTTTCAAAATTAAAGATTAATCAATACTCGGGGCTTCTTCTGAGTTCTTCTTGCCATCCAGAGACTTTATTTTTAAATTAATTTCTAGCTGATAGAAACCATTCACAATGCAGGAAAAAAAAGGTGGCTTCTTATACTTTGCAAAACATGTTTGAGAGGTGGTCTCTGTTTAATGTATTTCCATAGCTGGCTACAGAGTTAAAATCGTGAGGGACTGAAAAAGTTCCTGCTACACTCCTGAATCATTTTCACTTGGCAATTTCAACACTACTTATCACTTGCAGTTGTCAAGTTAAAAACAAAACAATTTTTAAAAGGTTCTGACATTTTTTAACACTTTATAAAAATTCCCCTAATTTTTTTTCACTTTTTTTAAAATGTATATACAAGGTAAGTTTTATGTGAAGCAATTGATTTTATTACCGTGCAGCATCCTCAATATTTTGACAACAACTGTAGGGCATTGGAGAACAGATTGTGTCTTTACATCTCCTCTTAAGCAAATTGAAAAGAGCTGTTTAGATAGAAATCTAAAGACAAGTGAGCTACTCTCACACAGGATCAGGGTTACTCAGCCCACAAGAGCACTAGTCAATATGATTTCAAGTGTCCAGGAAGGGCGCTAGCATCTCTCCCTGTATGCTGAATTCTGACAACTGAGATTTGTTGAAAAAAGAAAAGGATTATCCTGAGTGATGAAGAATAGGTCACCCCCAAATTTTCAGAAAAGCATTAAGGTGTCCAGAACAGATTTTTTTTAAGACATGTTACCTTAGTATGTAGATTCTTGAGATATGAGGTCAATTGAATCCCTGAGGGATTCAAGAGAAATATACATCACTTCCTTAATTATCTAGATGAATGAAGATTACCCAGATTTAGGGTTATCTGCAGGAATAATCGTTATTCATAGGAGGAGCCTATCTTTAATCAGGATAGACATAATAATTTCAGAACATTTGCTTTTTCTGAGTCACTTTCTACTCACCCCTACTCACCACGTGAGATCCCCCCTTCTCTCTTGCCTTGACATCCCAGATCCCTCTCCCACTCACTAGTTCATGGATACAACCCGTTCCTTGTGCTTTAGAAAATACAGCCAAGTAGATTCTTCACATCTATGCAACTGATTTTTTTTTTCTCCTCATACTCTACCTAAAGTTATTGTGATTGCTGCATCAGTCTGAAAGAACCTAGCAGAGCTGTAAAAATGTCTTGTCTGCCCCTCCAGTGGTACAAGACCAGAGCAGGCAGGCAAAGCACATAAAAGGCACAAAGGAAGAGAATGAGGGGTAAGGGAAGGGAGAGAAAAATGAGGAGGAAGACAGCAGAGAGAGAGGAAAAAGAGAGATGGGGAACATTCTAATTGTTTGCCTTTGCAGAGTATGACTCGGACAAGTCAGTTAGTTCCACATAAAAAGCAGAGCGGCACTGAGCCATGTGAAACACTTTCCTATATTAGTCAGCGCGTTAGAATTGGTTACCTCTTCCTTATCCTGTAGTTTTCACACCGTGAATCATTGATCAGATCAAGGCCGAGGCTCTGGTGCACACCACACTCCACAAGAGAGTATGGGTGGGACACATCCTTTCCTAGCAGTCTACATTAGAAGGGGAAGCAGCAAAGGGAAGAGCGCGCAGGCCTTGGACTCTGGATAAAAGAAAGAAAAGCTCTCTAAAGCGCTAGGACATAGTTCACAACTTGCAGGATTTCTTCGGATGAGTTCTGTTTGTTTGGCAGTGCTCGTGACCACGATAAGCCTGGCGTCCCTGCACACAAACGGCCGCGTTTATTGGGCGACTCTATTTGTTGGATAAACTTACAGATTACCATTGAGAGAGAACAAAGGAGTCAATCTGTCCTGATGTGATGGGAAGGAAAGGGTCAGGTAGGAAATGCACTTTTCGTTTTCAGGTATCTGCAGGGATATCATGTGGGGGATTTGACTTGATCCAAATGGAGAGAAGAGCAAGAAAAGGAGTCGCGGCTGGAATTGTTCAGCTTCTTCTTTATTGGGGGAACATTGGCACAGATCACCAGTGGCCTCAAAGCCTCTATATAAAAACAGGGAGTATAAATAAACTAAAATAGCAATGGCTATTTTTTATTACCATTTAGTGATGTTTAATTGTCATCAAAATCCAAACTGAGCATTTATATATTAATAAAGGCTGATTTGGGGATTCAAACTCTATTGCTATCAAGTGGATGCAAACATAAAAGGGGTCATTCAATGGAACCTTCTCCAGCACCGAAATAGTACTCCTTACAGCCACCATACACCTCCGAGGGCCTCCAGCGGGGACCCCATTATGTGCACTTTGGAATCAACAGATGCGCTAGTTCTGTACTCAGCACTGCCTCTTTCACTTGCTTGTTCTCAGTTCTCTCTGCTGCTTGAATTGTATTCATGCCTATTTCCCAGCAGACTATATGCCTCCTTGAGGGCACAGGCATAACTGGTCATGTTCTCTGAGCGCTTGCTCTTCTGTGTTCAAAATGAGAGGACAGCATGGGGAGCATCAAGGAGGGGCGGGAGCTGCTCTTCTTTCAGTTTCCCTGACAGTAGTTGGTATTCCTTTCCCGAGCGGGGAAGTCGGAGATGTAGCCTTGGCGATGCACTGAGCAGCTACCCACTCCCAGAAAGGATAAATGAGTGCTTCCAAAGGGAATGCTCCAATTCAGCCGTGTGGGAAAACTTACTGTGAGCATGATGGACAAACACGAAGAAAAGGCCTCGTTCTTGACAGAAAACTTCAACATGGGCAAAGTTTCAGTAGAAGCTCTTGAGTTATGAATAGAAACTGCACAGACTTGACAGTTGTGAATTTTCAAGGAACATTGCACAAAATGTAGTGATTTATTTTTAGAAAAATAATAACTGGCAATGCAGTTGTACACTTTCACCAGGCCCACTGGAAAACTCCACCTCCGCGAAACAAGAACCCTGGTTGATTAGAATTACAGCTGCAACAATTTAAATATCATGCCCATTTATTAATTACTGTTTTGCTTTTTCAGGGTACATAACAAAAGAAACGTGTTTAGAATCGTGACTCCTCCTTAGGCTTGCTTTGCCTCTGCAGTTAATAGGAAGGGGAGTGCGTGATAGCTACAGAGTCTGGTTTCGGTGTCAGGGTGCTGGTTCCCGCTCAGCTGAGCTGAGGTCCCACACTTTTCACATCATTTAGGTCTGTTTCTTGCTCTTTCCTTCATTTGGGGAAAGATAATGAAGAAAAGCCTTGTCAGAAACAGCTTCGGTATAAAATTTATCTAAAGCCAAAGCCACACTGACACAAACTTACATTTAAGGGAGCCCATTATGGGGTCTCCTTGGTGGCACAAGGGGTTAAGTCTTAGCACTATGAAGCTATCCATAGCCTCCAGCACGAGTTTGATCCCCATGGCACAGCAGGCCTCTCCTGACTCACCCATTGCTCCCCTCAGCAGTGTATTTCAGTTGATCTGCCTGTTCTGCTCCCTACTCTATCTCTGGTGACTCTTCTCACCCCCCACCCCCACACACACCCCTGCACCTCTGGCCTGCACCCCAGCTCTTGTGTGCATAAATAAGTAAGTCTTTAATTAAAAATAAAGGAAGCCCATTATGCATTCACACTTTGGGAGGAGAAGAGGCAAGAATACTTAGAAAAAGCAGAAAATCAAAGTAGGGCAGGACCATTAATAAGTGATACAGGTTCTAAAGACTTGAACAGAGAGAATCATGGAAGGCAGGAGGCATATGGAGATAGTGATAAGAAATTCACTCTAAGACTTTCTATGTCTTATAGCTGTTTTTTTTCCCCCTAAAGGGCATTGGGTTGACTTCTGTTTCAGTCACTGACATAACCTTTACTTTTCTCTCTGAGAGTTACCTTGGGAGAAGCCCAATATGGATTTGACTTGTTCATTTGGCATGATTTAGTACCTGAGTTAGCTTTTCAGAAATCTTGCCAATATTAGCATTGTGTGCAGACGCTTCTCAAATGAATGGTGCCCTGGGACACAAGCAGAGATAGTGCTATTAAATCACACGCCAGTGTCCTCTGCCACTCTGTGAAAGGCAGACAATGGTGCAGCACCTTCTGGATGCCCCCTCTTAGTCAACTGTGGGGGCTTTTCAAGGAGTGTTTAGGGTAAACTTTCATGGTGGTGAGATGCTGTTGGGTGAGAATACAGTAGAGGCAGAGTCAGGTGACAGCTGTTGGTCATGGTGAACTGCCAGCCCTCCCTCTCCTACCGCATGGCCAAGGTTGACTGTAGGTCAAAATAACAAGAGATTGGTAAGAAAATTGCAGAAGCAGGAAACAGGAAAGGAAGTGCCCACAGAGATAGATAATCAGGGAAGAATGTATAAAAGGACAAAATAGAAAGACTCATAAACCCCATGGCCTGCTGATTCCTGCTAGGCAACCTTGAGTCCGTTACCAACACTTCACTGAGCGTTAGTCTCATTGCCCTCAAATACGAAACCTGTCAGTCTCTGTGACCAGGTTCTTTCCATCAGCCATTTGAGAAGCCTCTTACCTCCTCTTTACACCTCCTCTAACCCACCCCATTGCTTGATATTTCCATTTCTAAGTTGCTGAGAACAATAGAAATAACTTATATGACTGTCACTCAAAGAGAAAGGAGGTTATTGCTTTTTCAAAACAGGGTAGAATTACAGCAGGGATATAAAATGTTGGCTCCCATGGAGTAATTTCAGATGTCCTGTTGGCTCCTCTGCCCTCCACAAATGCTCTCCTTTCCCGGCCTGAAGCTACCTCTTCTCCTTGAGCAAGGTCAGATAAAGGAGCTGAAGTTTAATTTCTGTTATGCATGGACAGACAACCCATGATGTAACCGGTGGCTGAAGCCAAAGACTGTTACAGGTGACCCCTGGTAGGGGTGCTGGTGAGGATGGATAGCCCCAGGGAAAATGCAAACAACGTATGGGTGAGGGTGGAGACTCTGGGAAGAAATGTAAGTGACTGCAGAAGCAGCCCCCAGGATTCAGTTTTTGGAATTAAGCTTTCAGGAGTTTAGTTAGCATTTTCAGATCTTTAGCGTGTCTGGGGTCAGGGGTTTTTGCCCCAACCCGCCGATCTTTCAGAAGGCTGTTGCCTCTGAAGAACATGAAGAGGCTTATAGCAGCCAACCTCAGAGAAGAAAATTTTGGAGGCTTTGCAAGTAGCTGAGTGACTGAAACTGTTCCCAGTTTGCTCCTGTTCCAGCCTGGCAGGGAAGGCAAAGACACAGAGGCAGGCAACTCACTGAACTGCATGAGTTTGGCCACTTTTGGGTCATTCAGCCACTGCAGCTGTTGTTTTGAGTGTCACTTGTCTGGTGCTGTGCTGGGGCATCTTGGCAGCTCTGGTGAACATCTCCTGTTGTGTCTTCTGCTGTCTCAGTGAATTGGGTCCTGGCCTATAGTCTGGCTGCCATGTGCCCCAGGCCCTCTGTGGCAGGAAGACACCATCTTAGGAGACTTTGTTTAGAGGAATTTAAAACACTGGACACTGCTTCGGGTGAGGTAAACGGCCATTTGTGGCCTCAGTAACTCTTTGTTTTCCTTGGTGTGTTAAATAAATCCCATTATTGTTGTTCTCAGAACCTGAGTGGCCTTGCAATTGTGCATGTGGGTAAAGAACTCAGATGAGGTGGTTACTGGTAGGC
Organism: Talpa occidentalis; assembly: GCF_014898055.3. NCBI lineage: Eukaryota > Metazoa > Chordata > Mammalia > Eulipotyphla > Talpidae > Talpa > Talpa occidentalis. The sequence continues at coordinate 60,464,362 of NW_023603184.1, read as the reverse complement.
AGGTGGACACTGGTAGGCAGTGTCCTTGGCCAGGGTTAGCACCCCTGCTGCCCTGTGTCAGTGCTATCCCCATTTGCCAGCTGCAAATGCCCCTGCATAGTTTTTGTTCATTAAGGGGCAGTCATGACAAGATCACCACAAACCCTCAGCTTTGGCTTCTTAGGTGTTCTCACTTTGCTGGGCATTCTGTAGAATAAAGGTCAACTTCTTCTGGAGCATTTGGTAAATGCTGAAACTGGGCTCTCCGAGGAAAACAGCCTAGACACATTCTCAATCAGGGAAACTTGGTTGTGACTCATGTTATTTATCAGAAAGGAAAAACACATGACCCCATACTACCCCCTCCATGCCATCCAGCCTCTGTTGGCCAACTTACCACCCAGCAGCTGTCTTCATTTATCCTTATATGCTGGAATGCTGGCCACAACATCTACCACTAATGACACCAAATGTTTAATGAAAGAGTAATTAAGGGATAACAGCCCTACTTTTTTATCAGAATTTGATTAAATATAGTTCAAATTTTCTTAAAACTCTAAAAATTTATCTTTTCTAAGTGTTCTTATTAACAAATTAAATTGAAGAATACATTTTCCCTTTCAAGATGACAGTGAAAATGGTGGGAACTTTTTAAAGTAGTGACAAATAGATACACATTAAGATGAGCAGTATTATACTTATTTTTATTAACACACACATATATATATATATATGTTTTCTGATTATAAACGTAGGGAATGCTTAATATAGAAAGTTTATAAATTCAAAAAAAAAATAGACAATGTGAACCATCCGTAATTGAGTTGTTTGTTAAGTAATAATGATTTTTAATCTTTTTAAAAAAAGATTTATTTATTTTTATACAAGAGCTGGGGTACAGGCCAGATGCGCAGAAGGGTGAGAGGATTCACCAGAGATAGAGCAGGGAGCAGAAAAGGCAGATGACCGAAATACACTGCTGAGGGAAGCAGTGGGCCTGACAGGAGAGGTCTGTCATGCCATGTGGGTATCTCCCTGGCAGGCCGGGATTCAAACCTGCCCTGCAGAGGCTGTGAACAGCTTCACAGTGCTGCGTTTAACCCACTGTGCCACTGGGGAGGCTGATTTTTAATATCTTTATATTTAAAGATAGTGAAGCAAACAAAACTTTTGTTTTGTTATGTTTTAAAATGCTCTTTCTGTGTTTCTAGATCTTTTTTTCTCTCATTAGATATAGATATACATATATCTATATATATGCATATATCTATATATACACATATTAATTAATCATTAGCATATAAATGCATACCTATGTATTTATCACACAAATGGTAACTACATGTGTGTAATATTTGTACATGTGTGCAAATGTAAATTTACATAATTAAAATTAGTATGTTGACTTTTTATGCTTTATATTCTGATAATCCCCATCTCAAAATATGATTTTAAAATGTTTTTAATTTCAAATAATGAAAATTCACACTAGTTTGACAATCCTTGAGGCTGAAAACACCATGTCCATAGCAGAGTTTGCTAGCCCTGCCCATTCCTTTTTCAGAATCTCTCCTCTCTGACCTCTCTCCTGCTCCCACTTCCTCACCTGCCTGTGCCCTTCCAGACTTCCTTTCTCTAACATTTCCAGTGGTCACTTAATAAGCAAGTAAACTCCAGGTTTCACACCTCATTTTGGGGAGACAGGAATTAACTCTTGTGACTGAATTAAGGGGAAGGAAATATCACTTACTGATGAGTTTAACAATGTATTGACTCTCCAAGTAGGAAGTGCAGAGCTTTGAAGAGGTCTTGCTTTTGTGGCCTCTAAGACAGGACCAGCTATTTACCCATGGGATCTTTATAGAAAGTGTGATGAGAAAATACAGGCTCTGGAGTGAGACACCTCTGGATTCTAACCCTGCCTCTTCCACCCGAAAGTGAACACTGTATGGAGAGGAAATGTCCTTATGTGTCTGATCCTTCGCCAGCTAGTCCAGCAAACAAATTAACATCAGGAAGGTTAGCAGGAGAAAAAGCACAAATATGATTACATGTACAGAGTATTTCATGATTGCAAGGTCTAACAAAGTCATGTGTCCTGGAGTTCAGGAATGGGTTAGGGCCCTGGAACCTGCAAAAGAGAAGAGAGAGACTCACAGGATGAGGGAGGATGACTCCTATGATAAAACCAGCTGCTGCCATAAAAGATTATTTCTGCCAATAACCCTAATTCTGGGTAATCTGTATTCTTCTAGGTAAGTGAGTGGTAAAATTTTTTTCTTGAATGCCAGGGGGACTTGATTGACCTCAGATCTCAAAATCCACATGCCTAGATGACATATATATCTTAGATAGGCCTGTTCTGGGCATCTTGGGGAGACCTAGCTCAATATATTAGGGAGACCTATTCTTCAGCATCTTTCATTTACTCCCTTCACTTTTATTAAAAAAAAAATGGCAGAATCCCATATTCATTGTGTTGTCGGAAAGGAATAGATGTGTGAATAAAGGAACAGTACCTAGCATGTGAGAGATGGGTATGCAGTGTTTAATGTGCACACATGCATGTAAACACCTCCCCCCCCCACACACACACACACACATACACACACATCTGATAGAGCAAGGAGATCCTGGGGCTGAATGGTATAATATCTCTCCAATGTTTGGGCTAAAAATGCTTCCTGATTTTTATATCAACAGTAAATTTTTTTTAATAGTTTACTTTTTCCTTCTTGTTCTCCTTTTTCAGAATCCGTTCCTGGGTTGTTGTGTATTCTTAGCAACTACTTTTCCTTCATTATTGTTTTCCTATCAATAGAAGGCATTCTATGCATAAAATTATTAGAATATTATTAGAATCTATTGTTTTTATCTTTTAAATATGAATGTTTTTTACACTAGATCTTTCCAGCTCATGATATATAATATCACTCAGTTGCTGAGACTAGAAACTTGGCCAACGCTCTAGTTATAATCTGATGAATCTAAAAAAATGGGGGGATGAATTGGTGTTTCCCACATTATGAGATGTACCATATACTGTAGTTATTCAACATCCCATTTAATGTTGCAGTTTTCGTGTGCTTTGTGTACTAACATTTAGCTTGTATTTCACTAAGACCACAAAGAGCCACTGCATAAACAGTACTCATTCTGCATCTTGTGTTTGAAATGCTTTTGTCCTAATGATGGTGGTAGTCACTTTTGTGTGTTGTTTTTGTTTGTTTTCACTCCTGAGATTAAGCAATTTTTTATCAATTCTAATGGCTATATGATTAAAATAATGCTATACATTTGGTTCCCACCACCATCAATTGTGTATATATATATCGTTCCCCCTTCCTCTTAACCTTAGATCCCTCAGGCTGTTCATTGATGTCCGTAGGTTTTTGAAAGTGTCCTATGTTTTTGAATTGTCTTCTATGTAAATATCAATTATTTGTTTTAATCATTCTAACAAACTTTGCTACTCATGATCCTGTCACGTTTGTTGAAAATGGCTGCATTGCATCTTTATTGTGGCCTATATGATACTCTGTGGTGTGTATAACCACATCTTCTTGACCCAATCATCTGTCTTTAGACATTTAGGAAAGTTCTATATCCTGGGTATTGCAATAATGTTGCTTTGAACATTGTGTGACATGGGACATACAAGTTTTGTGTTGATGGTTTCATAGTCTGTGGAGATATGTACAAAAGTATGATTTCTGTGTTATATGATATTTCCATTTTTAGATTTTAAAAATGAACTCAGATTGCTTTCCATGATGGCCACACCAATCTGCTTTTCCACCAACAGTAAAATAGGGATTCATTTCTCTGCATCCTCTTCATTACTTGTTGAATCTGTGCCATTGTTATGGGTGTGAGATAGGGTCTCATTACAGTTTTGACTTGCATCTGTCTTATTAGCAGTAATAATGAAAAAAATTTCATAAGCATTTTGGCCTGCTATATATCCTCTTTAGTGTATTGTCTGTTCTTATCTGCTGCCCAATTAATTAGGTTGTTCATTTTTTTATTGCTGAATTATGTGAGTTTTCTAGATATCTTAGATATTAATCTCTTATCAATTTTATTTTTATATTTATATAAATTTATATATATTTATAATATATATAATATATATTATAAATATATAAATATATTATATATTTATATAAATTTATATATATATTTATTTATATTATATAAATAGTTTCTCCTATTCAAATGACCCCTTTTTAATTGTCTTACATTTTCTTTCCCTTTTTAACTTGAGGTAATCCCAGTTATTTATTTTTTGGTTTTAATTCCCTTTCCATAGGGGTCAAGTCACAAAAATTATCTTTATCATTGATATCATGGAACAGACTACAAATATTTTCTTCTATGTATTTATTGTTGCAGATGTTATACCTAAATCTTTAATCCATTTGGAATTTATTTTTTGTATGAGGTTAGTGAGTAATCCAAATTCATTACTTTAAGTGAAACTTTCCAATTTTCTCAGTAACATTTATTAAAAATATGTCCTGTCCCCATTTTATGCTCATAGCTGCTTTCTCATAGATTAGCTGCTGGTATGTGCATGAATTTATATCTGTGCTTTTGATTCCATTCTATTGAGCCATTAATCTATTTTTGTGCCAGTATCATAATACTTTAAATAATGTTGGTTTATAGTAAAGTTTGCAGTCAAGAAATGATATCTCTTTTCTCTCCTTTTTTCTCAGGTTTGCAATTTGAGGCCTTTTGTGATCATACAAATTTTGACATATTTTGTTCAATTTCTTTGAAAAATAATTTTGGTGTTTTCATGGGGGTTCTGGTAAATTTATATATCATTGTAGTCAGGATAGTCTTTTTGTGTATCCTGATGATCCCCATCCATGAACATGGAACATCATTCATCTCTTTATAGTCATATCTAAGTCCTTTAGTAGCAGCTTGTAGTTTTGAATGTATAGGTTTTTATGTTCTTCTGTTTATCCCAAGGCATTTATTTTGAAGAAATTATAAATAGCTATTTTCTTAATTTCATTTGTGTCTTTTTGTTGTTTGTATATAAAAAGTCTAGGAATTTTTATATTTATTTTGTAACATGCCATTTTTTCATATTAATATAGTGTTCTTAATAACTTTAGATGGAGTCTTTAGGATTATCTATCTATAATATATCATCAATGAATAGTGATAATTTTGCATCTGTTTTTCTGACTTGAATTCCCTTTATTTCCTGTGTTTGTCTACTATCTCTGGAAAAATCCTCTACTAATAAGTTAAACAGAAATGGTAACAATGTGCATACTTATCTTTTTACCAATCCAAAGGTGAAAGCTTTCATTTTACCATTTTACCAAGTATCATATTGTCAGTTGGTTTGTAACATATACCCTTTTGTTTTATTGAGGTTGGCTATTTCTAGTTCCATTTTGTTTAGAATTTTTAATCATAAATGGGGCCTGAATTTCATCAAATTTTTTTTCTACATCCACTGTTAATATCATATTATTTTGATTTTTACTTTTGTTGATGCGATGTGTTACGTTAATTGATTTATGTATATTAAATCGTCTTTGGCTATTTGGGATAAATCTTATTGGTCGTGGTGTGTAATCCCTCTAATATACTGTTGAATATTGAATATGATTTAATAGTATTTTCTTAAAGATTTTTGTATCAATACACATTAGTTATATTGGTCTATAATTATTTTTCCCTGTGCTTCTTTGTCTGGTTTCAGTATTATGCAAATGGTGGCTTCATAAAATGCATTAGGGAGCACTCCTTGTATTAAAAAAAGAGCAAGATTATTAGTAGTACTTTAAGAGTTTGATAAAATTTATTCATAAAGTTTATGATCTTGAGCTTTTGTTTCAGAAGATTTCTTTATTATTTTTTATTTTCTATGCTTGTGACCAGTTTGTTCAATTCATTTACTTCTTCCTGGTTTACTTTTTGTGGACTAAATTGATCTAAAAATGTGTCCATTATTTAAGGTTAATGAATGTATTGTCAAATAGATATTCATAGTCATCTCTTATGATCCTTTTTATTTTTTATGCCATCTGTGGTGATTGTTCCTCATTCATGATTCTGTTTATAAAATTTTTCTCTTTTCTTATTATTTGTTATCTTAATGAAATATTTATCTATTTTGTTTATTTTACCAAAGAACCAACTCTTCATTTCATTGACTTTTTGTGTAGTTGGATTTTTTTTATCTGTTTCATTTATTTGTGCTCTTTATTTTTAACTATTTCCTTTCCCTCTACAATTACAGGTCTTGATTGTTCCTTCTTTTCAAGATCTTTAGATGTGATCTTAGATTTTTTTTTTAATTTGGGATTTCTCTTTTTTTTAAAAATAATAAATTTTATTTTTATATTCCCCATACAATTACAACCCCTCCATTCTGACCCCAATCCCTCCCCTCCTGTGCCCCACCTGCCAAAAAGTGTCTCTGGTTCATAGTTTTTTGTTGATTTTGATTTTCACTTTCTTATAGTTATTCATTTTCCTGGTCCCTTATTTAAGTTTTCTAGATTCCTGCTATGAGTGAGACCATCTGGTATTTTTCTTTTTCTTTTTGGCTTATTTCGCTGAGCATGATCCCTTCCAGCACCATCCATGTTGCTGCAAATTGCATGTGTTTATCTTTTTTGAATGCTGAATAATAGACCATGGTGTATATGTACCACATCTTCTTGATCCAGTCATCTATTTTTGGGCATTTGGGCTGTTTCCAAAGCTTAGCTATTGTAAATAGAGCTGCTATAAATATAGGGGTACAGGTGTTCTTTGGAATTGATGTTTCTGTGTCCTTTGGGTAAATACCTAGGAGTGGAATTGCTGGATCATATGGAAGCTCTATGTATAGTAGGTCCAGAAATCTCCACACAGCTCTCCATAATGGTTGGACCAGTTTGCACTCCCACCAACCGTGCAGGAGAGTTCCTTTTTCTCCACACTCTCGCCAACATTTGTTGTTGCTAGTTTTTTTAATATGTGCCATTCTCACTGGTGTAAGATGGTATCTCATGGTAGTTTTGATTTGCATTTCCCTGATTACAAGTTATGTTGAACATTTTTTCATATGCCTGTTGGCCATTTGCATTTCCTCTTCTAAATGTGTTTCTTGGAGACAGCAAAATGTTGGGTTTTGTTTCTTAATCCAGGCTGCAACTCTGTGTTTTTTATTGAAGAGTTTAGTCCATTTATATTTAGAGTTAATATTGATATGTTAGCATCTGTATTTGCCATTGTGTTTGTCTTTCCTTTGATTTTATTTATTTATTCTTTTAATAACTTTTTTTTTGGCCTTCTTTCATTGTTATTCGTCCCTCTGAGGTTCTGGCTTTAGGATTCTTTGTAGTATTTTTTGGAGTGGGGGTTTAGTCATAATGAAATTCCAGAGTTTCTGTTTGTCTGGGAAGGTCCTTATTCTTTCTTCATAGAGGAAGGAGAGCATTGTGGGATAGAGTATTCTTGGTTGGCATCTGTTTTCTTGGAGTCTGTTAACCATGTCCCTCCACTCTCTCCATGCCCATAGTGTTTCTTTGGAGAAGTCTGATGTCAGCCTGATTGTTTTTCCTTTGAATGTTATCTGTTTCTTCCCTCGTGTCAGCTTCATTATTTTTTCCTTGTCCTGGATTCTTGAGAGCTTTACTATTATGTGTCTTGCTGTATTTTTCCTTTTGTCATGGAAGTTTGTTGTTCTTCTTGCTTCTTGTATATCAGTTTTCAGCTCCTTCTTCACATTTGGGAAGTTCTCTTCAATTATCTCCTGGAATATTTTCTCTGTTCCCTTATCTCTCTCCTCTCCTTTGGAATTCCTATAACTCTTATATTTCCTTTCCTCATGGAGTCAGATAGTTCCCGAAGTCTTTCTTTGGTCTTTTTCCTTTGTACTTCTCTTTCCTTTTCTATTTTGGTTCTTTTTATTTCTGTGTCTTCAAGAGTACTTATTCGTTCTTCCATTTCATCTATTCTGCTTTCACTGCTTTTCCCAGAGTTCTTTAGTTCCTCCATTAATTCTTTGATCTCCTGCATTTCTTTTGCTTCCCCCTTTAGGGACTCAATTTCATTCTTCTGATCATTGATTATTTTGCTCATATCATTGTTTTCCTTTATGAGTTCTGTCACTTTTTTAATCATGGCAATTTTAAATTCTCTTTCTGGAAGGCTCTGAAGTTCTTCCAATTTACTGTTGTTGTAATCTGGGGGGTGGTTTTCTTTTTGTGGTGTGTTTTTTTCCTGAGGAGTTGTTAGGTTGCGTGTGGTTCTTCTACTCCCTACTGTCTGTTTTCTAATTTGTCATATGCATTGGGACACTGTGTTGCTGGGACTGGCAGGCATCTTGGGTGAACTTCTCCGCTCCCCTCTGGCTCCTCCAGGAGCCATCTCTGGCTTCTGAGGGAGCTTTCTGCTGGTTTCAAGGCAGTCTTTACTGAAGAAATGTCCCTGTTCTAAAATGGCAATGTGGGACGCAGTCCCTGCGCATCCGGTCTCAGGCACACTCTTCTGCACACCTGATCTGCCCCGGCTGTGGGTGCCCACTCCCCCTGTGGGCTCAGACTGCTGGTCAGAAGGGGCCTGGCATGGGCTAACTTCCCAGCTGGCCACTGGCTCTTCCAGGAGCCTTGTGCCCTTTTCAAGCAGTCTTTTCTGAAGAAATTTCCCTATTCTATGGGGTGTTAGTGACTTTTTTTTTCCTGGTCACTAGGTGGTGCCAGAGATCTCTCCTATTGTCCTTGGGGGGCTGTATTTCACCCCGTGGGACAGGGAACAGAGCGGGAATGGTAGGATAAACCTCAACGGCTTTGGGGTGCTGTGTCTGCCTGTGCCCCACGGTCGTGGAGAACCCATGCCCTGAATTTCGTGCCCCGGGTCTCAGTTTCAAAGCCCGCAGGTCCAGGATGCGGGCTGTAGCCCAGTTCAGTGGCCGCAGGAATGGCGCCTTTTGCACCCCACTCCCGTGCATGGGCGCCTGGTTCCTGATTATTCAGTGAGGGACTTTCACCTCAGTGAGGGTCTCCGTGCATCTCCCTGCAAGCCTAGGTCGCAGGCACGGGGACCTGGGCAGCCGAGTTCCGTGTTTGCTTTTCAAGCACGCCACTTTTCCGCGCAAGCTTACCGGCCGGCCCGGGGCTGTGTGCGGGTCTCCAGATTCTCTGTTGTTCTCTAATGGCGCCGGAGCCGTTCGCTCACCGCCGTGGCGAATCCTGCAGGGTTCCCCGCAGCTCCAGTTCACAGGGTATGATGGCTGAAATAGTTCCTTTCCACTCCCAGTCCAGCTTGATGTGTAGTTTGTTCTTGTTGGTCGTTTTAGTTTGTTTTTTTCCTCCTTTCTGCTGGTCGGAGAGTGCCGACTCTGTGGGTGGGGGAGGGGAGCAGGGTTCTGCACTTTCTTCCCTTCTAGTCCTCTTTTATGGCAACTTTCTTCTTCGGGTAGTTTGCTGGAGTCGTCCGTTTATCTTCCGTGTCCCAGTTCTCACTGGGACCTGCCGCTTTTCCTCCCTATTAACTTTTTTTTTTAATGGGAGATCTTACTCGCAGTGTCTCCTCACCGCCATGTTGCTCCGCCTCCCCGGGATTTCTCTTCTTAGTTGGACCTGTATTGCAATTATCAAGGTTTTCAAAGTTGTGCTTTGATTTTCTCTTTATCCACTAGCTATTAAGCAACATTTGTTTAGTCTTCACTACTCATAATTTTTCCTTTTCTTTTTGAGTTGATTTCTAATTTTATAGCATTATTGTCATAAAGAACATAATTATAATTTCAATATTAGTGGTTTTATTGACAATTGAATTGTATCACATGATATGGTCTACTCTTAAAAATGTTCAGTGAGAACTTGAAAAAAATGTATATGCAATGGTTTTGAGGTGCATGATCTATAGATATCATTTAGATCTATTAGGTAACGTTCACTTTTATGGCTATTGTTTCCTTATTTATTTTTTGTCTTGTTGATGTATCCATTGTCATAAGTGTGTATTAAAGTCCTGTAGTATTGTATTGTTATCAATATCTTTCTTAAGTTCTGTTATCACTTGTAATATATATCTCAGTGTTCCATCATTTGGTTCATATACATACATGAATGTTAATTCTTCTTGTTATAGTAAACCTTTTATCATGTTATAGTATCTGTCTATTGCTTATTATCTTTATTAATTGAAAACCTATTTTATCAGATATAACCACTATTGTTTCTGATTTTTAAATTTTTTGGTTGTCATTTTCTGTATCATTGCTTCCAACCATTAGCTCTAATTCCATGCTTTTTTGTTGTGATTGTCAGATATACTACATCTTTAGACTTGTAAGTTCATACCATTTATGTTTAGGTGATTATTGAGAAATAATTGCTTATTGCCATCTTGTTATGTTTTTGTTTTGCCTTGCCTTTTAATAATTTTTAGAACTTCCTGTTATATTTGTTAAAATTCAATTTCTGATGTCTTATATGTTACTTGTGTTAATTTTGCTTGAAAGTTCTACTGAGGTTATATGATGAGAGTCTGGACACACTGGAGAGTCTGGTCTCTGACTCATTCTGATGTATCATATTATTCTTCCTCTCCACGCTAAGTTGATGTCTGTTTCCTCAATGTTCATTGCTCAAATGCTTCATAATAACCTCTTTAGAATTTCTTTCATGTGTTGTTTGGTGTTGATAGATTCATTTAGTTCTTGCTTTTCAGTTCAGTTTGTCAGTCTTCTTTCTGTCTTCAATGTTAATCTTACTGTGTTAAAAATTCAGGACTTGAAGTCTTTTTCTTCAAGTACCTTAATTATCTCATCTAGTCCCTTCATTCTGCTTCTATTTCTACTAAAATGTCTGCTTACAATCCCATCGGTGTCCCCTTATAGATTACCCATTCTTTCCTTGAAGTATTTAATGTGTTGTCCTTGTCACTGATTTTCAACAGCTTTATTATAATGTGTCTTGGCGTGTGTCTATCTTGTATTGTTCTGCTTGAAACTCTTTGGGCTTCTTGGATCACATGTCAGGTTGGTTTCCCCAATTAAGATTATATTCAGCAATTCACTTCTTATATAAACTCTGTATGTCTTTCTTGTTCTCTTTTTCTTCTGGGACCCCCACAATATGGATGTTACTTCTCTTTACATAGTACCAAAGGATTCTTACACTACTTTCATTTTTTAATTTTTTTCTCACATTTTTCTATATGTGTGTTCCCCAACACAGTGCTTTGAGCTTATTAATTCTCTCCATGCTTCTGTTTGTCTGTTCTTGAGACCCTCAATTGTATTTTTAAAATCAGTTCTAGTGTGACATAAATCTGTTATTTCTAATTGTAGCTGACTCATATTTTCTTTATCTTTATTCTTTTTTTTTTTTTTATATCTTCCTTGTTTTTCCAGTTCTGTAGGTATTATTAGAATTGTTACACTGAATTCCTCCTCTGTCATGTTATACAGTCCTGCTGGATAGGAGTTCTTCTCAGGTTTTGGTTGTTCCAACAAAGTAGACACCTGCTTTTTTAGGTACCTGCATTTTGTCTTCTTAAACTCTTGGCAGTTTTCTTATCATCATATATTTCCCATAATTTACATATACATATCACAGTCAGTAGTTTGGCCAAGAATAAAGTATATCTGAGAAAGCTTTCCAAATTTCAGAGTTCTTGCAAAAGAGACTGTCATAATTAATTGTTCATTCACCAACTCACCCCAAATCCCTCTCACTTCCCTCCTACCTCTCGCTTTATACAAAAGTCTCACTCTCTAACTGTAACCAGATATTGCTATCACATATACTATAAGATCAATTTCATGTGTGTATGCATGTTTTTTCTTCTTTTTTTAAAATCACAATACAATCAGTTTCTTAGAGCAATTACATTATACAAAACCAGAAGTGATCAACACTCAAGATTAAGATGTTCCCTGTAATTACATAAAATGTCATTCTGCAGGTCACATGGAATGGACGAGGGAGTTTTATTCTAATTCGCCCAAAGACAGATGCATTTCCAACTTCCAACTATTAAAATCCAAACCCTGTGGCTTCAACAGAATTAATAGGATTTTGATGCATTTCTGATAGTTTTGACTTTTAGATTTCAATATTTGGCCCCATGCCTATTCTTGATTCTGCTCATCTGCTCATTTTGGCTCCCTGAGGACAAGACTATTTCAGAACGCATATTTTATATTTTGATCAGAACCAGAGAGGGTTTCTTGGAAAAATAAATCTGCGGTACTTATTTTTTTCCTACCAATATGATTTGGATGATTCCACAGTAAATGAAAGATGAAAAGACAAGATCTGAGAAACATTAAGGCTGAAAAAATGGGGAAAAATGTTTGGCTTCTGGTCTCTTATCTGACAATTAATTTCATGAAAGTGTGTTCTGATAGTTTACAAACAATGAATGAAAATGCACAATGGTCTTTGACAGGACTTCAAAGAGCCTGCAGAGTTGAGATGATTTCCATCACAAAAAAATCAATTTCCTGTAAATGGTGAAGAAGCAAGGATTTTAGTCCAACATCAAATATGAGTCTCTAGAGTCTATTTTCTGCTGTTTTCTGGAAGCACTTAGTGGAAATTTGAAATATACAGTTTGTAACATCATTTAATTTCTCTTCTTTCTTTTCATCATCATTAGTGTTAAGAAATTTAATATTTTACATATATTTTAGATGCATTTTTCTTATACAAAGTATTCATACAATTAAATAAATATTGGGTATTTCCTGTTTGCTGTCTAAATGTAAATGCCAGTGAGAAGTGAAGAAAATATAAATGCTTAATATTAACTCATAATAGCCCAACTTCTACCTTTGGATGGCAAGAACTTAAAGCCTAAATTTATACAAACTGAAAATAAAATAAGGATGTCAGAAATATTTCTGCAAGGTTAAACGTGTATATAAATGCCAGATGAATTTTATCATCACTCATTAGTAATAATTCCAGCAACTGATAGAAATCACTTAAACAATTATGACACTGTTTACAATATGCTACATAAAAAATTATAGTTAAGAAATGTTTCCATTTCCTTAGCTTTGGGTTTCAGGAAATGAAAATTCCCCCTCCCCCATGCTAATTCAAGTTCTGCTATGTTAGTAACAGGAAATGCCCTCCTCTGCCAGCTCATTTCCTTTTATTGTTCATTTTGAATGGGTCCCACAGCTTCATTTTTGTGCCTCCATCTCCTTTCAGATGTGTTAAGCCTGGTAAAAGCAGGCATCTTCCACAGGAAAAGAGCTGGGTCAGAGACACCCAAGAGCATAATGATTCCCTTTTGTAAGAGAAAGAGAAGGGGAACTTGCAAGAGAGAAGCCAGAAATTTTTACCTAGCAAGTTCTACTCATTTAGACTAAATATTTACAGAAGACAAAAACAGATTTTTCATTTTTAATGCACCTTTATATATTTTTTAAATATAAGCTTATTACTTATTATATGTAATATTACATCTTTGGCAAAACCCTGATGTTCTTTGAGGAACCACAGTAATTAGCATAGTAACTTGCTTTGGGATTTTATTAATTAATTATTGAATGAATAATTGAAAAATGTATGAGAATTTCTGTGTCCCCAAGGGTGATTTTATTTTGTTTCTGAAGCAAAATTTTATTATGTGGGGATATTGTACTCAATCAAATTGTGGCAATATAGGATTCAATATTGGGCCTCCCTGGTGGTGCAGGGGTTAACACAGTACTATGAAGCTATTGCCAGCCATTGCAGCACAAGTTCGATCCTGTGCCGACCACGGAGCTACCCACATTGCGCAGCAGACCTCTCCTGCTTCTCCCACTGCTCTCTTCAGCAGTGTATTTCAGTACATCTGCCTGTTGTGCGCCCTACTCTCTCTGGTGAATCCTCTCACCCCTTGCACCTCCAGCTTACATCCCAGTTCTTTTATGCAAAAATAAATAAATCTTTAAAATAAATAAATACAGGATTCAATTTTATATATTAAGCTTCATAAAATTCAAAATATATGTGTTATATATCTGCAAATAAGCATATTCAAGTTTCTCTTTTGCTTTCATCTTTTTCTTTTTTGTTTAAAGCTAGCTAATAACTTTCTCCCAATACACTTTATCTAGACGTAATGAAGCTCTTTGATTTAACAATCAGGTCAGGTGGGGAATAGAGTCCAGAGAATTCCATAAAAATTATCCTAGACTAAGTAGGAGGGCCTCAGTACCAACCCTGGGTTCGGTCTAAACTGTGTGTGTGAACTTTGGCAAACTACTTCATTTTCTATCTTCTGTTTCTTACTTATCTAATGAAAGTCACATATCTTCTCCCTGCAACACAAGATTGAGATCAAGATTGAGTGAAAATATCAATGTACTCTAATAGGTAGAATATGCTGTGCATTTATAAATAGTATTATTTGTACAATGGCTATACGAGTATTGGATAAGTGGTAGAACTATACCTAACAAAGAGTAGGATTCTTTCTTCTACTCCTTCCAATCCTTTCAATCTTGATTTAATCAGTAGCTATTCCTGGCTTGAAGATATATAGAGAATCAAAGTTGGTAATGGCTTGAAGATATATAGAGAATCAAAGAAGGACATGACATGATTCTAAAATGTGTTAGAGAGAAAATCATTCAAACACCTAAGTACAGTTTGGGCTTGACTCATATAGATTTAATTATCTATAATTTAGGGAAAGTAAATTTAAGATTAAGCTTTCAAAATATGATTTCTTTCCCCAAAAAGTCAGACATGGGAACACAATTTCAGTTATTACCTTAATTTTTCTATTATGATAGAAAAATAGGCATATCTTTTCATGATCTGTCAACATGATATTTAAGACTCACAGGGATATTGTTTATCAGCACTGCAAATCACCTTCGTGTTCTCTTGTAAGGAAATGCATAAAGGTAATTATCCTGAATACAATATATATACCTACTTAAATGTAATAGGAGGTAAAATAAAGACAGTATCTCATTTTGTTTTCAAAATATTTCTGAGAAGTGGTTGATTACCCCATTTTTACAAATGAAACAACTGAGGCTCAGGGAGATGGAGAAACTCAAATGACCCACAGTTCTTTGATTGCAAAACTCACACAGTTTTGCATCTATTATCTAAAGAAATGTTTGCATCAATCAAGTCAAGCATGCTGACCTTGGCACAATAAATTTCTAGAATCTAGTTTATCATTGGCAAATTAATCATTTAGTTTCATTCATCCTGTTCCTCAACCTTTACTTTAAGTATTTGCATTTGTCAGATACTTAAAAGTGTGTACACCAAATTTTCCCAATGTTTTTACAAACACCAAGCATTTCCATGTAGCATGACCTTCTCATTCTTGCCTTCAAGTACTTCTTTGCCTCTATGTTAATATATTTCTCTCCATGCATCTTCTCTTTATGTCTTTAGTACCAATAAAACCACATGCTGTGCTGTATTCTCTTTTTTTTTTTTTACCAGAAACTTTCTTTTTGTTCCCTAACAGCTACATTGATTTACTTTACTACTTCCAAATCTTTTATGCTTAAATTTTGCTTTCCTCGCCATGGAATATCTGATAATGAACATAGGGTTTTGTTACATATATATATATACATGTAACCTTTTGGGGTTTATTTTCACACCTCCATATATGTATGTGCTTCACTGTCATGTAAATATTATATCCTTTTCTTTCCCATCTCCTTATTCCTCTCCCCTCTTCCCCCTGGTAACCAATATACTTTTCACAGAGTTTAAGAATTATATTTACTATTGCTCTGCTAATGTTCTTTGGTTATTTATATCCTATAAATAAACAAATCTTCCAGTATCTGTCTTTCACTTTCTGACTTAATTCACTTAGCATAATCGCTTCAAGGTCCATCCATCTTGTCCCAAAAAGCACCATTTCATCTTTGCTTCTATCACTGAGTTGTATCAATGTTGCTATAATATAAGAGTTGATAAACCTTTACATAATAGAGTGATTTCTATTCTTAGGGTAAATACTTAGCAGAGCTATTGCTGGCTCACGTGATATTTCAATTTTTAATTTTTTAAAGTATCTCCATACCATTCTCCATTGAAATTGCACCAAAATTAGATTCTACCAACAGTGGCCAAAGTTTTTGTTTGTTTGTTTTTTTTTTAATCGACACCCTCACTGTCATTTGCTGTGTCCATTCATTTTCATATAGGCCATTCTCAGAGGGGTGAGGTGCTACTCCATTTTAATTTTTATTTGCATTTCCCTTATAATTGATGTTGAATGCTTTTCCATGTGCCTATAGACCATGTTAATTTTCAAAATATATAAAGTAGTCATACACTTCAACAGCAAAGAGACAAACAACCCAACTTAAAAAAAAAAAAAAAAAAACAATGGGCAAAAGACCTAAGTGGACTGTTCTCCAAAGAAGACATTCAAATGGCCTATAGGCACATGAAAAACTAGTCATTCTTTAAAAAAAAATTATTTATTTATTTTATACAAGAACTGGGGTACAGGTCAGAAGCACGGGAGGGTGAGAGAATACACCAGAGCCAGAGCGGGGAGCAGAACAGGCAGACGGACCAAAGACACTGCTGAGAGGAGCAAGCAGGCAAGGCAGGAGAGGTCTGCCAAGCTCTGTGGGGTTCTCCCTGGCTGGCGGGGAATCGAACTGGCTCTGCAGAGGCTGTGGACAGCTTCACAGCGCAGCGTTCAACCGTTACGCCACCGGGGAGGCCCTAAAAACTATTAATTCTTATAAGCAGCAAAAAGTCTCTCAATATAGAAGACCTTCCACATTCTGCTTATTAATTTTTGCAATCTTGATATTTGGTGAAGAACCATTTATAGCAGGAAGTCATTCTAATACAATGTGTGATTTAGATCTTCCCTGTGGCCATTCATTTATGTATTCCCTTCACTGGGTATAGTGATTGCCATTTAATAAACATCCATACAAAAATTTAATGTATGTATGTAAAAAAAATTTAATGTATGTCTATAAATGAGGGGTTGCTTTAACATTCTGTTTCTCTGATCCTCAGTATATTGTCAGTATCTAAGACACACAATCTCTGCTAATTATTTTATGGCAACCTTGAAAGTCTTGAAAGGTTATTCCCTTTAATTATTTTCAATAAATAGCAAAAATGCCTATTTTCTTTCAAAATACATTTAACTCATAAAAAAGTTGAAAACGAAATGTATATTCAACATGTTGTAATCCAGTGGAATCAATTGATATTGAATTTGTGTCACTGTACTTTTGCTAGGTTGAATAGCTTCCTTTCAGAAACCATCATCCTTTGCATTAATCAATCCAATCAAACAGTAAGACCTAATCAATCCTTTCTCACTTGGCAACATATAAAGTACAGTTAATGCATTTCATTGCAACCCCCACGTGGTCTGTTTCCAATTTTTTTCATGGAAGTTTATAATGAGGTTAACTTAATTTATTCATACATTCATTCAAAACTCATTTTAGCCTAATGCACAAGGAACTCCTTTCTCAAAGGCTGAGGGTATAGATATGAAAAATAAAATCCAGTCGCTGCCTCAGGAAGATAACAGTTTGTGTTATTATGCCTGAGATAGATACCCAGTATCTTATGACCAAAGAAGAAGGAAAATCACTCCGATCGGGGAATTTAGAGGATTCCAGAGGAAGTTACACATTTGTTAAAGGGTAAGGATTTGCTGGTAGAAGGATGAGGGGGTAGGGGAGGTTGAGTAAACATTTGAAGGAAAGAGCAATTTATGAAAGACAAATAGATAATAATGACAGGGACATATTTGGGACTGGAATATATTGGCTGGATTATAGGAATATTGGCTTTAAGTATCCTAGAGAAAGGACAGCCATAAAGCTGGGGAAAATATGCAGCAAATATCTCAAAAGGACCCATAAATGAGCTCCCCAGCTTTTATTGTCTGAGTAGAGGGGTAGTGTGATCAGGCTAGTACTTGAAATAGCACTTTGGGGAAATGGGGAAAACCCCACCCCTCTTGGTTCTGCAAGTAGAGCAAACAGGTTAGCATGAAATTAGTAGGAGGAAAGAAGAAATTTAATTACATATGTTGGAGAATTTACGTGACTGTAAATTCTGGAGTAAATGGGACAAACCCAGGGCTATATTCTGGGTGTGATATCATATGGCAAAAACCTGTTTTTATTTTAAATGTTTGCCATCCCTGAAGATACGTTTCTCTGATAAAAAAAAAAAAAGGCTTTTTCTGGAGATGACCCTAAATCTGGGTAATCTTCATTCTTTGAGGTAACAGTAACAGTTTCTCTTGAGACCTTCAGGAGCTTAATCAATCTGAGCTCCATTTGCCAACGTGACACATTTGCTTTGTACATCTTGGAAATAACCTGCCTGAGCATTCCTGGGGAGGATTACCCTACAATTGTTAGATAAAATACAGTTAAATTTCAGATAAATAATGAATATTTTTTAGATGAGCATATTCCAAATATTGTGTGAGGGACATCCTCTAATAAATTATCCATTGCTGATCTGAAATTCAACTTTAGCTTGGCACCTGGCATATTTATGTGTTAAATCTGACAACCCTACTCTTGTTGTGATGTGGAGAATGAATAGAAGGAAAGACATAACAGAATGACCAACTGGGAGATCCATTTTTAAAACTGAGATTCCCCTTTGAGCCACAGAGGCAATGGAAGTGCACTGTGCTAGATTTCAGAAGTGGATGAACTTGTTATGGAGGCTGACAGAGAAGCACAACTTGAAAAGAAAGACTGTCCTTCGATGTTTAGATTTTATTCAGAGGTCAGTGAGTATTTCAGAATAAATAGCCTTCTCACCAGGCTGTACAAATGGGAAAATAGAAAGAGTGTAGAAGCACATCTCCTGAAGACAGTGAGTGACAGAGATGCTGTTGTAATGAAATCTAGAGATAAAAAACCGGATGTGTTTATCTTGGTCTCACAGAGAACTTATCAATAATGCACCATATTGGTATTTCTATCATGCTTTCCACTTTCAGATTCCTGTCATATGCATTATTTCACATCTACACCCCTTTGTCTTACAGCCAGGGGTCAGATATTATTAACCCAAATTGACAGATAAGGGAATATTCGCATCCATAAGTTCTCTAGTTTAGCTTGCTTATTAATCTACTTTTCCTCTTCAGATCCTAGTTAACCTCACATTTTTTTTATCTAATATCGCAATGTTCACAATTTATTTTCATTGCTTTCTGAGACCTTGTTTGATTTTATCTTCTGCATTCACATTGCCAACCACTGGACTGTAAGCTGCCAAGTGTCAAGGGCAAGTTCTGGCATTTTCTGGAAATATCCATAGCATTATGATGAGTGCTGACCATATGAAAGATTTTTAATATATGTTTGACTATCATACTAGTGTTGGCAGAGGCGTAAGTAAATTAAAAGATATTAAATATGCAGCCTTCTGCCCTTTGGGGCTGTTTTCATTCCCTTTTTTCTCCCTGAGGAAATAGGCAGAGGAATTTTTGGGAACAAAGAAAACACAAAAATGATAGCACCTAAATACTATTTGGAAGATACTACATTAATTCACAAACCTAGTGCAAGACTGAAATTAAAAGACATGAAAGGAACAATGTCTTTATAAACTGCATCAAAGCACAGGTTGACAGTGTGATGGGGAGCTGGCCCTGTACTGGGCACACACGGCCCTTTTTAAGATGCTTTGCCCAATTCTTGATCCCTTTTTATCACTCTGGGATGTGAGTGTGATTCTCTTCAGTCACTGTCTAAATTCCAAAAGTGTGAGCAGGGTTCTTTCTGCATGCCAAGAAGGTTCATCCACCCACTTGTTGATCTGCCCCTAACTGAAGGGCAGTTGCTTTACATTTATAAAAATATTCAATTATTCATTTAATTTTTCATTAGCTTAAGTGCACTTGTATATACTCCAGTAAATAAAATATGTGCAAAGTTCATTTACTACATACTGCATAAAACAGTCATCCTCATCATACACTTGTTAAAATACAACTTGCTGAGACTCAAGGTTCTGAGGTAGTTAGGTTAGGTAGGGCACAAGATTGTACAGTTTTCTGGTAATGCTGGTTGCACAAATCCAAAGGCACGCTTTGAGATCCATTGATATGTTATATAGTCTTATGTTTGTATGTATATGTGTATGCAAACACTGGTTTATATTCGCCTGTTTCTATTCTATAGTTGCATATTAGGTTTAGTGACATCTTGGGGTTCACATTGTGTATTTAAATACACTGACATGCATATGTATAAATAATATGTATATTCATAAAAACTGCGTATATGGCTACAAACATGTATAAATGCATATGAAAGTTATGATCCCAACTATATAAATCTAAGTATAATGAACACAGACATACACCTTTGTACACATGTGTTTGTATATAGAATTAATCATTGGTACATTTGTAGGTGATATGCATACTGTGTAATATACATGTGTATGTCATCAACATGCTTTTCATTCTGTAACAAAGCCCTCAAGTCAAACATCAAACTCCATATTTTATGTTAATCTCATCAGTAGAAGCAGCTGTTAGATGTTCCAAGCTGAGTAAAAGATATCTTTATATTGTTTCTGTTAAACTTTATTAGTGGTATGATCTCCATTTCTCTGGAGTCTCTCAGATGTTTGCCATATTTCATACAGGGAGGTGCCAAATTAAATAGGTCCTTTGCTCTTTTAGAACCACAAGGGTCCTCCTGTAAAGTCAAATTTCAATCATTTCACTTCTTCGATTTCCCCTCAAGAGATAGTACAATCTTTCTGGCACTTAACTGGCAAAATTAATGAAAAACAGTACAAACTCAATGTCTTGGGACTTTTAGATCATATCTCTTCCCTTTGCTGGAAATGTCTGTTTTCATCAAAGGTAAATGTTGTCTTCAGAGAAAGACGAAATGAGAACCACGTTGGAACCTGATTCTTAATAGGGTAGAGGTAGAAGCAAAAGAAGTGAAAGCACCGGGTTTAGCACATTTCCCACTGGGAAAAAGGTGAGATGGGCAAATCACTATACCAATAGCTTCTCTCTTCCCTTTATCACTACCCTCCTTCCAACAATGTTTCTTAAACACAGCTTGATATATGCTACTAGCCTCTGTGTTTCACATTTATGATAATGCTCGTACTAATGCTCTCAACTAAAAGTGAAAGAGTTGATCTTGAATGAAGATCTAGCTGATTCCAAACCTTAGATCCAGAAATTTAGATCAGTGCTTTCTTAAAATAACCTATTTAATATTCACAATGGACTGTTACTCAATGATCAAAAAAGGTAGATTCCTACCATTTGTGGCAACATGGATGGAGGTGGAAGGGGTAACGCTAAGTGAAATACATCAGAAGGCGAAGGAAATACAGGATGGTGTCACTAATATGTGGAATATAGAGAAATCAAATCTATGGTCAGATAAGAAAGTTCAAAAACTAACCTTTGAAATCTGACTATAGGACTGAAGGAGTGGGGAGGGGTAAGAACAAAGAAGGAAGGAAGCAAAATGGACTATGATGGTGGACTATAGGTGACTTGGTGGTGAGTGTATTATGGTACCTGATGGGGGTATCCTAATTTTATCTCAATTAAAAATAAGCAAATAAATGAATAAATAAATAAAATGATGTAATACAGATGGTTAGATAGTGATTGAATATCCCTGGGAATTTGTCAGAGTATACATGTGTCAGTGGGCTGACAAGAGCAGTAGAAGAGGACCCTGTAGAATCATGTACATTTAAGCAGAAAATAAATGGGGATAAATGAGCAGAAAATAAAGGATGGGAGGGAAGTTTATGTGGCGAACTGTTAACATCAGATTTATCAAATACAGACAAGTAAATGACCCAGCCAGAAACTTTTTTGGTGTAAATCTGAGGTTCATGTACTGTCATATACATAACTTTTACAGAGGCCTTTGGTCTGTGCTAAGTCATTGAATTAATTGCCCAATTTGCATTGGTCCTGCTCAAACTAGCTAGTTTTCTAATGCCTGGTATTATTTTAACAGGGATATGATTTTATTTCATAAAATGAGATCAGGTTCAATTCAAATGATGCAGAAAGAAAGGGAAAATATTGACTTAGCACCCGGAAGTATAAATAATCAATGGTGGATCATCCTCAGAGATTATGGTTGATTACTGAGGTGGAGAAGTTCACTGTATAGTGACTGGGACTAGGCATGGACACAGGTATGAGGTAGTTGAGTGGTCTCAGGCAAAATGTTCTGATGTCACCAGTTTCCTGATATTTGACTCTTGAGCCAACTTTCAACAGATGAAAAATTAAGTAGTGACTTTTGGAGCTGGCAGATCCTAAGCATAGTAGCCTTTGGGGAGCCTCTCTTTTCTGGTGCATTGCTTGTAGATTCCTTTCACTTGAGTAGAAAGGATGTCATTGACCCATTGTACAAACCGGAGATCTTGAAGGGAGGAAAGGTTGTGGTGATGCTGTTCTGTACTTATGTCAATTTCCTTTTTCTGGCACTGTTTTATAGCTTTATAAGATGTTATCTCTGGGGAAAACTGGATAGAGGATATGCAGGATCTTTCTGTATAATGATTTATAACTATAAGTGAATCTATAATTATCTTAAAATACAAAGTTTAATTTAAAAAACGGTTATGAGTCAGCTAAATCAGTATTTACTTATTGACCCATGGAGGAGCTTGGAAATCAAATTATTTTTTTTAATATTTATTTATTTATACAAGCACTGGGTATAGTCAGAAGCGCGGGAGGGTGAGAGAATTTACCAGAGCCAGAGTGGGGAACAGAACAGGCAGACTGACGAAATACACTGCTGAGGGGAGCAGCGGGTGCGGCAGGAGAAGTCTGTCGCGCCATGTGGGAATCTTGCTGGCTGCTGGGGATTGAACCGGTGCTGCAGAAGCTGTAGGCAGCTTCGCAGCCCAGCGCTCAACTGCTGCGCCACCAGGGGAGACCCCAGAAATCAAATTCTTAAGTAAATTTTGTTTTTTTATAATTTTTTTTAAAAGTTTATTTATTTTAGGGGGTAGAAGAACTGGGATGTAGGCCAGAGGTGCAGGGTGTGAGAGGATTCACCAGAGACAGAGGGGGGGAAAGAACAGGCAGACTGACTGAAATACACTGGTGAGGGGAGCAGTGGGGGAGACAGGAGAGGTCTACTGCAACATGTATGGGTTATCTCCCTGGCCGGGGATTGAACTCAGGCCACGGAAATTATAGTGCTGAGACGTAACATGTAGGCCAGAAGGAGGCCAAAATTCTTAAGTAAATAAATTCAAAGATAGTCTTATAAAAGAAAGAAGGTTACTCTCCCTCTCCACTCCCTCTTACTCTAGCTCTCCCTACATGCATATAGACACACACACACATACACGTGCATGAAGAGAGAGAGAGAGAGAGAGAGAGCAAGGGAAAGATCAGAATTAAAGATTCAAGCGTGGCACACTTTGAGGCTCCACTGTCACAAAGAATGATACTGATCCTTACTTAGTACATTTGGATGCCTTATGTCTGGCCTAGATGAGTGAAGCTAAAACCATGTATAATGGGATTTTAGCATTTTGAAGATTAAGCATTTTGTGAGTTTTTTAATCTATCCTTCCACCAAGCAGTCAAACTTAAATTAACCAAAAATATTTAGGAAATGCATGCTCTAACCATGCACATCCTATAGGTAATTAAGAATTGTCATTTACAATTTTAATTCTTTCAAACTCACTAATTCTTCCATTACTTGCAATTGGCTACTGTTGAGGTCCTCTATTATATTTCTTAATTCTTTTAGGGTATTTTTTAGATCCATTAGGTCTAATTCTAACAGTCTCATATTTTCATAGACTTTATTCTGTTTCTGTTTTTTGTCACTTTTTTTTTTTTATTTCTGCAACTATTGTTTTAACTGTTAACTCCAGACATATTCTACAGTTCTACAGGACTGATTCTACTCTCAGAGTTTATTTATTTTACTTTTTTTTTCACCTCAGCATTTGTGTTATTTTCATCTATCTCCTCAATTTTAGATTTTGTATATTGTTTGGGATAAACTTTCAGATCACTGCCTTTGTACTGTACAGGTGGTCTGAGAACTGGTAGCAAATGGTAATAGCAAGACAGGAACTGGGGTGGCAGGGCCTCAAATTGTCACCTCCTCTGAGCTCAGGGATTCAAGTTTCCTTCTGTCCTGTGGGTACCAGAGTTGTGTGGTGGGTCCACTGCGATCCCCACCTCTAGGCCTACTCCTTGGTCTAAATGTCTGAGGTAATCTCATGGCAACCTCAGCTCCAGGCTACATTTGAGCACTAGTTGCAGCATTGGAGGATTGTAGTTGAGGTAGGGCCCCAAGCTGGGTGTTGTAATCTTTGCTTTTCCAGTTCAGAGCCTTACCTTCCTTGTTACCCCAGCTGTTAAGATTCAGATGCTTAACTATGGTTAGTGAGAGTCTTTCATTGCTGTCTTGGTTTTGGGCCTGGGTGGGAACAAGGCAGGTGTTTTGAATATCACAGCCTCAGGCTACAAATCATAGCTTCCTCTGGAAGGAGACAAAGGCAAGCCATCCAAACCGACTCTCCCCACTGCCTCAGTCTCCAGCTGTTCTATATAGATCACAGGCTCAAGTTAGTAATCATCACTGTACACCCCTTGTCCTATAGTTCTCCAGTAATAAACCTTCTGTCCTGGACACCAAATCTGTGCACGCTCTTCTCCAACACAATGTTTGGTCTTCAAAGCCCTCAATATGGACAGCCATTCCTGAGTCAACTCTAGGGGAGTAAGATAAGCACCCCTCCTTCTTGTGAAGTATTCTGCCCTGGGGTGCACTACAGACACAGTTCAGTTGAATTTTCCCTGCCCCTTTCCACTGACTGTTCCCTCTGGTGTCTGCTGTAGGCATCTGTTTATCTTTCAGGAGTTACTAATTCTGTTCAGCTGGGATTTATTTGTGACTATATGGAGGAGGCAAGCCCAGCATCTTTACTCTGTCACCATCTTGTCACACTCCTAAACTCATTTTTACTAAATTTTCATTCTTCTAATTTATGCAAAAAAATTATTGAGCACTGTGTCAGGTCCTCTTTTATGTGCTGGAGAAACAAAATAGAAATCTCTAGCCTTGTAAATGCTATATACCAATAGAGGAAAATAAAATACATCAGTAAAATAGTGTAATGGGCAGGAAGGGACAGTGCAGGTTTTCTATGACCCAAGCAGACGGGTGAAGGAGGAGTCCTAGAGAGTCCTATAGCCCTCAGTTTGGCTTTTCAGGTTTTTATTGAGATTTACCAGGTACACAGCAGGCAGGGATGCCGGGGGGGGGTTTGGGGGTTTGGGGGTTGGGGGGCGGGAGGCTGGCAGGCCTCCCAGCCCGCAGCAAGTCTTCACTCTATCTGGGATCTCTGGCATTTTCTCCCGGCTTCTGCTGCTCTCATGGGTCTGCTCTTCCATTCTTTCTGCTTCTGCTGGCTTCCCCGTGACGCCGCCCCTATAAGCCCAGTCTCAACCAAGTGTACCCACTTACACATGCACATACCCTACTCCAGGTGCCTGCCATCTGGCATGCATTCAGGACTAAAGGGATCCCTCATCAATCCTAATGGTGGGAGGGCAGAAAAGCCTGATGCTTTTTATTTACCTTACAAATAGGTAACATTTTAAATACTTTACATTGTTTAAAACCTTGTATTGTGTAAATTTTTCTGCAATATTCCAGTATCTTGACCCTGGACAAGTCACTGAACTACTCTGAGCTTCAGTTACTGCAGTCATATTGTTTGATTTATTTTGAAGTTATTGAGGGGCCTCCCTGGTGACGCAAGGGGTTAAGTCTCAATGCTATGAAGCTATCAGCAGCCACTGCAGCTTGAGTTTGATCCCTGGCCAGGGAGCTGACCCACATGGCATGGCAGACCTCTCCTGTCCCACCCACTGCTCCCCTCAGCAGTGTATTTCAATAGATGCACCTGTTCTGTCCCCTGCTCTGTCTCTGGTGAATCTGCTCACCACACCACCACCACCACCCCCGCCCTGCACTTTGGACTATACCCCAGTTCTTGTATGCATAAGTAAATAAAATCTTAAAAAAAAAAAGAAAGTTATTGAGTTTTAGTGGGCATAATATATGTAAAGGAGTGTGAATGTAAGTGGTGATGTGTCCTGGGCAATCTTCATTAATATATCTTATCTGCATAATTAACTCAGATTAACCAAGGAGAAGTGTCCCTTTTATCTAGACAGCCTGTTGTTTATTGTGTTTTGTTTTGTTTAATAAACTGGACAGAGGTCTACATCTTAGGAATTAGCAGGACTTTTGTCATTGAATGACTAATAAATTCCAAAACCCCTTGTAGGGTCACAGGATTACTATTCCAAAGATGTAAGTGATAATGAGTTCATCTTCAGGATGTAGGGTTTCAGGTACAAGAGACTGAGTTGCCTTCAGCACACGCCCTGCAAATGCCAATGCTACAGAGTAGAACAAGCACCACACCCATGTCTGGCTTTCCCTCGGCCTCCTGGGCTGACTGTGAAAAAATCCTTTAAGTTCAACAACCTTTCACATCTGGAAAATTAGGGGTGGGGGGTGGGGAAAGCATGCCTTATTACTTCTGGCTCTTTTCTCAAAAATAAAATAAGATACAAAATGCTCATGCTTTAATTACAAATGACAGCCCTCATCTGTTTTGCTAGATCGCTTTTCTTAACTACCCTTAAGGGTGAGTTTTATCACCCTTTCTTCCATAATGTGTATATTATTTAAAGAATTTATTGCTTTGGTGGTCAGAACAGAGATATGATATGAGCCACTATTAAGCTAACAATTGGTAGCAATGATCTTTATGAGCAAACTTCAAGGGTAGTTGGAGAATAAGTTTAACTCTTTTATGAGTTAAAAATAGTTGGGTAGTAACCAACTTTCAGCACTGTATAAGGGAGGAAGAGGTGACTTTATTTGGAAATAATGAATGCACTTTGCCCATGTGTAAAATGGGGACTTGTTGACACATTCTTTTTTTTTTTAAAGATTTATTTATACAAGAACTGGGGTACAGTCAGAGGCACAGGAGGGTGAGAGAATTCACCAGAGACAGAGCAGGGAGCAGAACAGGCAAATGGACCAAAGACACCGCTGAGGGGAGCAGCAGGTGAGACAGGAGAGGTCTGCCGTGCCATGTGGGTAGCTCCCTGGCCAGCTGGAAATGGAACCTGCGCTGCAGGGGCTGCAGACAGCTTCACAGTGCAGTGCTCAACCCACTGTGCCACTGGGGAGGCCCTTGTTAAAAGATTCTACCACACTGGCCCAGGGGGCACTGATTGAATCAAGTATACTCTAGCCTTGAAATCAGGCATATCCTAACCTTGTAAAAAACCACTATCTAATTCATCAAGTCATCAAAAACTCTTTGTGGTAAGAGAGAAAAGCTCAATCATTTCTGTTGCAAAGGTAGACACTTTTTCATATCTGGGTGGGTGATAATGATACAAACTTGAAATTTGTGACATGTTTTATTGGAACACAAAATATTGAATACATACGGACACTTTTCGGGGATTGAGTTTTATTTGTGTTGTTGCCTCTGAAGAAATAGTGTGTACCAGAAATAGTGTGCATCTGTTTCTTGACTCATGGATCTGAGGGCTTGCTTTATTCTATGCCTTTTTTGAGGCCAGCAAGTAGGTATGGCACAGACCTGGATGTGTATGTAAGTCTATTTCTATACACACATTTTTGGTGTGTATGTAAGATCTCAAATCAATGGATGCAGGCTTTACAAATTGTATTTGCTGTGTAGTTCTGGTATACTCACCCCTTTGGGCTTATTAATTTCTCTGTTTCCACATGTGCTCACTTAAGATTTATTTATTTATTTATACAAGCACTGGGTACAGTCAGAAGCACGGGAGCGTGAGAGAATCCACCAGAGCCAGAGCCGGGAACAGAACAGGCAGAACGACAAAGTACAATGCTGAGGGGAGCAGTGGGCGCGGCAGGAGAGGTCTGCACGCCATGTGGTACCCTCGCCTGGCGGCCAGGGATCGAACTGGCGCTGCAGAGGCTGTAGGCAGCTTCGCAGCCCAGTGTTCAACCACTGCACCACCAGGGGAGGCCCCAGCCCTTTAATTTCTTAAAAAAAAATTCTAAATTATGATTGATTATAGAACCATGATATCAGCATCAACCAATATATGAAGAATGATGAAAACATTTGCAGCTCATGTCAGTAATCTCAAAAAGTATCTTCTCTCCTTGCGTTAACCTTCTCCACCCCCATCATCTCACACCCAGTAAGAGACCAAGTGATCTCAGCTACAGTCTACTCCACCATGATTTACATCCTGACAAAGGCCAGATAATAAAACTATTAGGTGATTACTTTTTCATTTGGGATAATGAGCCCACACTAAATTAACCATTCACATTTGGTCTGTTGTCCAATTTTAAACAAAAGGCCACAGATTTATAGCCAAAATATTATATTTTACCAGGAGAAAAGTAATAAAAAGGAGGAAAAGTCGGTTGACATAATGAGGCTTGTTATAGAACAAGCAAGAAATAAAACTGAGATCTCTTTCTGGTTTTAGTATAGTATATGATTTTGGTCCTTAATTGTTTTTAAAGTATATCACTAATAACTTTTTCTTTATTTTGCTTTTCTTAAAAAGAGGCAGAAATCTCCAGGGGAATTGTGTCAGTGTACTTTTTATGAAAACCATATTTTTTGGCAATTGTTTATATTGACTGAAATAGATACCTTGGGGGAAATCTGACTTAACAAGTTACCAATGGGCAAGAATAGTTATTAATGTGAATGCTAATTGGATTCAGCCTGAAGAACAGATGCTCTCCGTTTGGTTTCAAGTGCCTTTATTTCATTAGAATCTGGAGGTTAGTCATAATTGAGAAACTAGTTTGCTGGCCTTATTGAGATCTGGATAATTTGAGGCAGTTTTCTTAATATTATTAACTATTGCTCTGATAAGTGGTTGATTTTCCTAGATTACTTTTACAAGCCAAAAGTTATAATGAGCATAGATTACCTAGCTGATTTAAGGGAACTGACCAGATAGATAAAAATATATATATCTGTATTTTTAAAATTCCACTTCATCTCTGATACTCTGATACTAATATTGCTGATTTTTTTTTCCTGAAGCACAATAATGAGGAAAGACAATGTCAACTATTGCTCATAAGTTGATAGCAGTATCTCAGTATTTTATTCAGAATGAGAAAAAATTATGTATCCAGAGGCATAGTATAAAGTCATGTTTATTGTTACATAAATATATTTTTATGGAGTCAAAGCTAGGCATGGAACTTGCTGTATTACTTAACCCTCTAACACCTGGGTATTTTTAAGGGAAAAAAATTAAGCCTCTAAATAAAATGACTTAAGTGATATCTCACATTTGAAATATTCTTGGTGTCTCACAAAAGAGACTTTATTCCAAGTATGAATGTGTATATCTCTCTTGCTTTACTATTTTGCCATATTGGAATAGGAGTTATTTTGCCATAAGCAGAAGACAGTGAAATGTTCAGACAGTGAAATGTCCCTATTGGAGTCAAACCTAACAATTATATGAGGAACAGGACAGGAAAAAAATCTTTTGTTAGCATTGCAGTTTCCTTAGATGATTCGACATTTGAGAAAATGTTAAGTGAAGGCCCTTCAAGTGAGGTTACATTGAAGAGAGACCAAAGGCAGACCATCTCTGGTGCTTCAAGGGACAGGATAGGTAAGATAATGGGTTTATGATTCTTGAAGAGAACTGAAGGGTGAACAAGATGGGATGTGGATTCACCCTCCATACATGGACTCAACTAGGCGGCACTGAGTGTCCACAATGTACAGAATCTTCACTGGAGAAGAAGGTGAAGAAGAGGTGGGTGCAGCCCCTGTGATGAAAGGGAAACATGCTCTAAAACTCAACAGTTTAATGGGCCAGATGATGTAGGTGATC
The DNA here is from genome assembly GCF_014898055.3 of Talpa occidentalis. NCBI lineage: Eukaryota > Metazoa > Chordata > Mammalia > Eulipotyphla > Talpidae > Talpa > Talpa occidentalis. The sequence goes on along the minus strand of NW_023603184.1, from coordinate 60,434,452 downwards.
ATAGAATATTAGATCACAGGAAGAACACATCAGTTGGGCTGGCCTGATGTACCATTTGAACCTTTGAGGGGACAGCGAAGAAGCCCCCTTCAGCAGCAGCAGATACTCAGAAGGCGGTTGGCAGCCTCCTCCCAGACCTGTGTCACTAGTGAACAGGCACTGTGCCCCCCTCCCTGTACCCTCCTTGCATCCTGCAAGTGTGGCCACACTGGAAGACCGGCTGAGAAACCTGTCTACCTAGGCAATGGAGGAGCTTCTCAGCTAGGCAAGATGGCAGGGCCCTCCATGAAGACAAGAGCAGCATGCCGGGGCCAGGAACATGTAAAAGAACTGACTCGTCAGATAATTGAGTTATTTTGGTATGATTGGAATGAAAAGGGAGAAAGTTAAGCCATAAAGTTAAGCAGGCCCATAGTTGATATGCTAAAGAGTTGCAGGATTTTAAGTTAGGAGAAGTCATTAATGATTTTTAATGAGTTACGTGGGCACAAAGAATAAATGGCTAATTTGTCACTAAGGCATATTACAGAGTCCCTCTAAGTTAGATGCTTCATGGAGTGACAGTCTTTGACTGCCTTCAGTTTTGGACCTTCCTGGGACCAAGCAGATGACACGTGAAGTAGAATCTTGGATATTCTTCCATTTCCATGAAAAATAGCTCAAGCACTAAGCGGGGCACTTTCTGGTGACGCTGCTGTGAACGCTTCCCACACTCCGGCCCTGGGAACCTGCTTTTCATTCTCTCTGGCTTCTATTGGATTCTGTTCTTTTGAGGCAAGAGGAGGAGAACCAGGGCCGGGTGGTCAGACTGCTTGCTCCATATTCTATTCCTGCCCCTGGCTGTCACAGCTGGCCGCTTGTCCTTGACTCTGGAATTGTTCCTGCTTCTTCCTTCCCCTCCAGCTGCTGTTCACAGACTTGGCTCCTAACCTACCCTTGCACACCATCCAAGTTGACCCCTGTCAGCTGTGACTGGCTCAGGGACTCCTCCATCCTTTGTGAACTTCTCTTCACCCCCCCCTTACTTCAGGGATAGCCCCTTTATTATGTCTTTGGATGTTGAAGGGTGCCAGCTGCTTTCTGCCAACACCCAGACTGATATTGACATTTAATAGACATTTCGGATGTCTAAAATGTCAAAACTGAACTCCACAACACTCTCTAGCTGCAAGCTTCTGCATCATCTTCATTGGGACAGTCTTAGCCTACCTGTTGTCAAAGTGAAAACCTTGAAACCACTTCTCCCCCATCCCCACTACCTTCTTTTTCTCATGTGCCACCTGCACTCTGTTAGGACATTATAGTGGTTCTACCTTCAAAATGCATCCTGTTTCTTCTTCTCACCAACCTTTGTTTGCCACTCTGATTCAAGTCACCATTATCCATTGTCCAGATTAGTACAGTCGTGCCTTGCTCCATCCCTCCCCCTCCCCCGGTGGCTACCCTTGCCTGCAGATCACCATGCCCAAGTACAAAATAGATCATGTCACTCTCCACAGCCTCCAAGCACTGACTCACATCTTACTCATGGTTAAAATCCATGTTCTTATTGTCACCACTAAGTCCTTCATGACCGCTCCTGGGAGTGCACAACTTCACCTTCCACCTCCTCCCTCACTGCATACGCTAGCCATGATTGCCTGGACCTTTGTCCCCCAGCCCCTGTGCTTGAGCATCCTTCCACCTGCTCGCATCCTCTGGGCTACCAGCCTCAGCTAATGGTAAAATTCCATGGTCTTGAAGGTTGCTAGCCTAGCCACCCTATTTAATGCTGCACCTCGTCTCTTGCTTTCCCACCATCCCCCTCCTCGTCACACTCTCTTCATTTGTGTCAGCACATATCGTTTTAGCACGTATCATTTGCCTCGTATAAGTTCCCCAGAGTTAACATGACAAATTATCAAAATCTGGGTTACAGCAATGGAGATTAGGGTGTCCCCAGTGCCATACTTCCTCTGCAATCTCTGGAGTGGATCCTTCCTTGCCACTGGCAATTTCAGATGGTCCGGGCCTGCCTTTGTTTGTAGAAGTATAACTCATTTCTGCCTCTGTCTTTGTATGGCCATCTTCCTTCTGTGAGTCTCTGGACCCTCACAGACATTCTCCCAGTGATTAGCTGAATCTGTATGACTGAATTCCCCCCTTTTCAAAAGAGTTATCAGTCATATTTGATTGACACCAACACTCTCTACCTATCTCATCTTAACTTCATTACATCAAACCTGCAAAGACCCTGTTTCTGAATATCACAATTTGGGGAACCAAGGGTTAGGAATTTAACATACCTTCTCTGGGGGAAAGATGGGAGGCTGTCCATGGGGGACACAATTCAATCTATAAACATGGTTTACTTTTTTCTTATGACCATTGTTGTTTATCACTTGTCTCCATGGTGCAAGACTTAACAGGATTTCTAGACCAGGAGTATTTGTCTCTTCTGTTCTCAAGCATTCAAGATTGTATGGAAATAGAATAGTTGCTCAGTATAAATTTGCTGAATATTTTAAAGATTTTATTTATGAATACGAGAACTGGGGTACAGGCCAGATGTGCGGGGGGTGAGAGGATTCACCAGAGACAGAGTGGGGAACTGAACAGGCAGATTCACTGAAATACACTGCTGAGGGGAGCAGTGGGTGAGACAGGAGAGGTCTGCTGCACCATGTGGGTAACACCCTGGCCGGGGATCGAACTCATGCTGCAGTGGCTGCAAATAGTTTCATAGTGCTGTACCTTAACCCCCTGCGCCACCAAGGAGACCCTTGAATGAAGGAATATTTTGAATAATAGGTGGTTTTACACATAAATGTGAATGGAATTTTCCTTGGCGTGGAAAAAAATTTTTCTCTGAGGTTGTGGTTTGTCAGCCTTGCTTTTCAAAGACAAACTTGGTTAAGATTTAAAGACACCAAGTCACTGACCTTTCACTTGGAAAGCAACACCACACTGGACTGCGGGAATCCATATTTTACCATAATGATTTATTTTCTCTATTTCACAGCGTCTTTATGAAGTTTGAAACAATTATTTCTAAACCAAGCCCTGTTAAATCTTCCTGTATTCAGATCTAGAGTCCAACTTCGGTAGATGATTGACATGTACCTTGAGGAGGGAGAGCCGGGAGGGAGGAGATGGAAAAGGGGGTACAGGAGGTGCCACTTCAGCCCCGAGCAGACTCCGACAGTAAACTCAAGGAGACCTGTCTGTCAGGCTGGGGCATGGAGCTGGGGGTGCTTCAGTCCCTGCTCCCGTCACATGCGACCTAACCTGCCGCAGGCCCTGCATGTCTCCGGCCGTAGCTCTGTGTCCAGTCACTGCTCACAACCCTCCTCTCGCTAATCCTGGGCCTGGGAGCACACCCAGATCCCGTTCAGGCTTCCCGGACACAGCTGTGCACATTCCCTCATTTCCAAATATCTCCAGAGCCCTCTCCCATCATCAGTCTCCTCTGAGTCACCGAGCTTTTCCAGCCCCTGCACGTCTGCACACTCTTCCCGTTGTCTGCGATGATCCAGCCAGCACAGGAGGGACACGAGTAGAAGCAGAGGCTGTCACATAGGTTCACTGAGCCCGTGACGTCTGCCTGCGGGTTTCACCACACTGCCCGTGCACCTTGTCTTCACATAACCTTTCGGGGCCTGGCATTTCTCCTGTTCGATGTAACCATTGGTCCTCTATGTTTCCTCCAGAGGCTGGAAAATAATTTCAAATATTAGAAAGCTAATTACATCTATAGTATTTGAAAATAAAAGTGCATCTATGAAAAAAGTACTTAGAATACTATAAAACTTGGCCTCCCTGGTGACGAAGGGGTTAAGATGCAGCACTGTGAAGCTATCCACATCCACTGCAGGGCGAGTTCAATTCCCCGCCAGGGAGCTAATTCACATGGCACAGCAGACCTCTCCTGACTCACCTGCTGCTCCCCTCAGCAGTGTATCTCAGTAGATCTGCCTGTTCTGCTCCCCACTCTGTCTCTGGTGAATCCTCTCACACCCCCACCCTGAATCTCTGGCCCGCACCCCAGCTCTTGTATGCATAAATAAATAAATCTTTAAAAAAGAATAATATAAAACTTACCTAGAATAATATAATAATGCTGTAATATAAATATGAATCATATATAGTTCTGCATTATATATTATGTGAACATTATGCATAATATAATGCATAACACAATTCCATAAAATTGTGTACTGTAACATAGAATAATATTACAATTGCAATAACTCCATTAATTCAGCATTTATTTTCCAAAAAAGGATTTCTTTCGACATTGCACACAATGGGGAAAATTAATAGATAATAGACTCAGGAGCGCAGGGCTTATTTGAAGTACCTCAACTCAGTAAATGTTTGTTATTAAAATATGTGAGGAATCCTGCACACTGAAACAAAGACTCATAGAAAAACCACACCAATAGAAGTAGGTCAAATATAGATCATAATTGCTTTCAGAGAAAAAAAAAATTCGAAAAAACATAAAGAGCAACCAAAGAAAAGCTCAGAAGTGATTGCCTAAATCACAGACAGTGTGTAAAACAATGTTGCATCAAATAAATAAATAATCAATGATGAAAATTTAATCATGGAGATGTCACTTAACATTTCTGCAGATGCCACTATAACATTTCTGGTTAAAACCAGAGTGCTCAGCAAGGCCCAGTGTGGCTGGAAGGGGCAAAAGTAACCAGGACAGTGAGGTGCGGTCATGCTGGAGAGCTGGCTAAAGTGGACACTTCCTCCGTGTGTCCCCACAATTCCTGACCTGAGCATGTGTCCTGGAGAGGCCTGGACACATCTCTGGAAAGATGCTGCTGCATGATTATTTTAGTGCATTTTAGGGTGTCAGTGAGCATGTGAAAGGGAGCGCTCACCCCCCAGAGTGGGCAGGTAAAACACAGTGACTGAGCCCCCCAGTGCAGGTCAACAGATTCACTCTGCAAAAGGTCTGGAAGCATTTCCACCTTTGAGTCATGGGGTCTCGCCCCAATGCTAACATACCACCGTGAGTGAAAGCAGCCACACAGATGTGACCAAGCAGGTGCAAGTGACTACGATTCAACACACATCGTCTACACACTCAGGCAATGGGCTGAATTTGCCTGGGGTGCAGCTTGCCCATTACATAATTTCATTTACAAAGCAATTTTATAATATGTACACATAGTAAAACATTTAGCAAGACTAAATAAATATAATGAAATGCACTTACTAATCACACATGACCATTTTGGGAGGCAGTGGAGAGGGGCAGAGGGCTGATATGAAAGGGAGTAAGAGATGGGAGGGGAAATGCTGAACTTAGAAATAAGAAATATCACAAACTCATGATTCTGTACCTAGGTCCATTTATGTTTTTTCTAAAACAGGACACATGAGTTATGGCTATGAATACGGAATTTTTCTTTGCTCAAGACTTTTCAAGAACTGAATTTCTGGGTAGGACACAGCTGAGTTGCCCACTGAGAGTGAGCACAGAATGTGGCCCCGGGCTGGATGGTGGGCCTTATTGTGGCGAGGCGTCACGGTACTGGGTGCAGTCATTTTTATGCCCTTCTTTTGAAAAATAAATGGCATTGAATAAAAATAGCAGCATTTTGTTTCGTGATCAGGAAATAATGATTTGAAAAATGCCCAAGGGGAGAAGAAAATTGTCAAGTTACATGTACAGTGGTTTAAACTGTCCAAGATATTACCTTGGATAGAGTCGGAGTTCTGTCTTACAAGCAAACGCTGTTGTTGTGTGAGACCTAGTTAAGTGATAAGCTACCACGGTTAAAAGCAAGGTATTGGAGTTGTTTTTGCATTCAAATCTTGGATCATCCTCATCAGAGCTAGATTAGATGTACCCTTTGTCAGCCTCAGTGTCTCCAAATTATAGTAAAGACGCCTTAATGGGTTACATTAAGGGTAAAGAGATCAATTTTAAAAATAAGGTCGTGGGCCTCCCCAGTGGCACAGCGGTTGGCTGCCCGCAGCCTCTGCAGCACCGGTTCAATCCCCGGGACACTTGCGAGGGTCCCACAGGGCACGCAGACCTCTCCTGCCATGCCCGCATCTTCCCTCAGCAGTAAACCTCAGTCCTTCTGCCTGTTCTGCTCCCTGCTCTGTCTCTGGTGAGTCCTCTCACCCTCCCATGCGTCTGGCCTGTACCCTGGTTCTTGTATAAATAATTAATTAAAAAAAAAAGAAAAGAAAAGATGATTTACTCATTGACAGAGATGACAGCTGCCACAAAAGTAGAGGATATTTATGGAAGTATTACCAACACATTACCTTGAGTCCCAAAACTTCTAGAAGGCACCCAGTTCCCAGAGTAAATCATCACAAACTGTTTTTAAAATAGATGAATTAAAAGAATAGGCAATGTTAGCAAAATCATAAATTAACTAATTCGGAAATTAGTAAGCTACAAAGGAAGCACACTGTGAAGCTGAAAGGTTCCCAGGGTCGCATTTGAAGCCTCTGTCTCGAAAGTCTTCTAACAAGAGGCAGAGTGTGTCATCTGCATTTTTTCTAATTAATCTATTTTCTTACATTTTTGATTTTTGTGGATCGTTTGATTTCTCCCCTCAGTTGTCATTCTTGTAGTTTTCCCAGCACCTTGTGAAGCCTCTTACACGACTATAACCTCGTCCAGCCACGTGGCAAACAATAATAATCGATCTATCACGTGATCCGGCGATTCCACTCCTAGGAATCTATCCAAAGGACCCAAAAGCAGTAATTGGAAAAGAAACCTGCACTTCTAGGTGCAGGTTTACAATATTTACAATAGCCAAGATATGGAAACAACCTAAATGCCCCAAAGCAGATGAAATGTGTCCCCAGCATTTAGTCCTGTCCAAGTCCCAAGCCCTGGGCACAATGTTGGCTCTTCTTAAAGATTCAGCCTCAGTCCATTCCCAGCATCTCCTTGTGGTGGGAGAAGTGCCCGAGCTTGTCCAGAGCCTCCAGGTGAATACTAGGTGGTCTGGATAAATGGCATTTATGCAGTATCTCGTGTTCCTAAATCAGTTCTAAATAATTTACATACTGCTGTTTGCACATTAAGTATTTATTCCGTCCTTCTGGAATTCTTTTTGACTGAATTGCAAGTATATAAAGTGTTTATAAATTATGTGGAAGATATGAATAATAATAAATGCATATTCACATCATCTGAAATTAGGGAAAATAACATTGTCATCGGGTGAGAATTTGCCCACAAGCCCCTCTCCTATTTCATTTTCTTTCCTCCAGTTTTGCAAATCTCCCATCTCCTGACAAGACCTGTGCTCATTGTTCTCTTACTTTCCTTTAAGAAGGTTTTAGAAATTAAAGTTACATATTTACCTTTATGTGATTTTAAACTTCATATAGGTTAATCTTCTGTATCTTCTTCCAGGACATGACCTCATTCAATATTTTCTTTGAGTTTATAGTAGTTTTTGCATGTAGCTTTAGTTCATTTTCAGTATTGGATGATGTTTCTTTCTAATAGTATGCTTCAGTCTAGTTCTGTTTCTACTGTTAGTTGATATCCATGTCGTCTTCAGATTTCTTCTTTGCTATCATGGATAATCATTCCAAACCACTTGGGAAAATATTTGTTTAGAGTATGTAGCTAGCAATGGGATTTTGTGGGCACAGATTCTGCTGATCTTCAACTCTAGTAATGATATCTAATTGTCCAAAATCTAACAATACACAAGTGATTTGTAGGTGTTCCAATTGTCATTTACTTCCATTTAAGATTTCTTATTGTCAGAAATTTTGTTTTGTCTCAAAACAGAGACTGTGAAATGGTATTTCATTTCCATTTTCATTTTCCTAAATACTAATGAGATTTTTATTGCTATATGCATGAGCCATTTGAACTTTATTTAAGTTACTCTTTACATATTCTGAATTTTGGGGAGTGGGAGGCATCTGCCTTTTCAAAAAGTTAATTGGGGCTTCCCTGGTGTCCTAGAGGTTAAGTTTCAGTGCTGTCACTGCTACTGCCTGAGTTCTATTCCAGGCTAGGGAGCTACCCTCCTGGTGCAGCAGACCTCTCCTGTCTAGCCTGCCACTCCTCTCAGCAATGTATTTTGGTCAATCTGCCTGTTCTGATTCCCACTCTGTCTCTGGTGAATCCTCTCACCTTTTTGTGCCTCTGGCCTACACCCCAGTTCTTCTACACACAAAAACAACAACTTAATCTTAAAAAATATGTATTTGTAGAAACTGTTTATATTTCTGAATTCTAATCTTTTGTCAGTTATATGCTTGCCAAACTCATTTCCAGTCTGTGGCCTGTAGTTTTACTCCCTTGTCCTGTATGTTTTTTAATGAACAGAAGTTCTTAACTTTTATGCAGAGGAATCAATCCATTTCCTTGAAAATTTAAATGTTCTGCAATTTCTTTAATAAATAGTTTTCTGGGCCTCCCTTGGTGGCTCAGGAAGTTGAGTGTAGAGCTGTGAAGCTGTCTGCAGCCTCTGCAACGCTGGTTCGATCACAGCGGGTGGGCAAGGGTCCCACATGGTGTGGCAGACCTCTCCTGCATCGCCCTCTGCTCCCCTCAGCAGTACATTTCGTCAGTCCGCCTGTTCTGTTCCCCGCTCTGTCTCTGGTGAATCCTCTCACCCTCCTGCACATCTGGCCTGTACCCCGGTTCTTGTATAAATAAATAAATAAATAAATAAATAAATAAATAAATAAATAAATAAATAAATAGTTTTCCATATCAGAATGGTAAAGATATTCTCTTATTTCACTTTCTATTTTTTTTAATTTTATCTTTTCCATTTAAATATTTTCCATTTAAATCTACCTTAAGTAGAGGCTTGTCCAGTTTCAGATATTTCCACATGAATATTTTTTCAGCACCATTAATTGTAAAGTCTATTGTTCCCTAATAATTCACAGCAGTAATTCTATTATAAATCCAGTTTCCATGCCCTTCTAGAGTTGTATCAAGTTGATTGATTGATTAATGCTTTGGTAATATTATATTCAATATCTCATGCCAATACTCACTCTGTCTTAATTACTACAGATTTTAATGTTTCTTTATATATGCCAAGGAATTTCTCCACATTACTTTCTACTTTAGGAATGTACTGCCTACTCTTGAGTCTTTACTCTTCCAAGTAAGCATTACTATAAGTCTGTTAGAGACTTATAGTATACTATAAGTCACATCACTTGCAGATAATGAGTGGCATGTTTCCTATTTTCAATCATAAGAATTTATTTTATTTATGTATTTATTTATTTATTTATTTATATACTATACTGGTTGTGCTCTTTGTGGAGTGAGAATAGCTTTTCATGGCCTGTTGTCTATTTCATGATCTTAGAGTAATGCATTCAGTAATTTATCATATAGGATTATGTTTACTCTAGGTTTTTTATAGGTGTCTTTCCATAATAATTTGTTAACATTCTTGTCAATCATGGAAGTTGAAATATTTTTTTTAAATATTTATTTATTTTGTAGAACTGGGATGTAGGCCAGAGGTGTAGGGTGGGGGGTGAGAGGATTCACCAGAGACAGAGTGGGGAGCAGAACAGTCAGATTGACTGAAATACACTGCTGAAGGGAGCAGAGGGTGAGACAGGAGAGGTCTGCTGGGCCATGTGTGGCTCAGCTCCCTGGCCAGCCAGGATCAAACTTAGGCTGCAGCAGTGATAACACTGAGACTTTACCCCTAATCTACTAGAGAGGTGCAGCTGTTGAAATAATTTTATTGGGCAATAAGTTTTGATATTTTGTATCTATTAAACTGGTCATATAATTTCTCTGCTTTCACATCTTATTTTGGTAAATAATATAAAGCAATTCTCTAATTTGAAACCATCTTGCCACATTTACTATTGTTGGATTCTCTTTAGGACTCATTTTGCTTGATAAATTATTTAACTTTAAGATTGGCTTGACTTGATTATGCTGGTTATTTTAATACATTGTTGGAATTGTTTAGGATTCTTACCTCTATGGTTTTGAGAGTTGCCTGGTACTTTCCTTTACTCCTCATTGAGTTTCAATCATTTGTTACTCCCTTTTTCAATCTCTGGTTGAGTTACAGGAGGGTAAAATGAGTGTTCCTTCAAACTTTGGTAGAATTCCTCTGTCAAAAAAAAAAAAAAGGATTCCTCTGTCAAAGTCTCTGGCACGCGCAACACACACACACACACACACACACACACACTCTTCTACTTCTGAAGCCACTGAATACTTAAAATGTACTCCAAATGTTTTAATTTTTTCTAGGTTTTCAAATTTATTAGCACAGTGTGTTGTGCTATTCCCTTGAGGACTTATTTGCCATTTGTTGGGTATTTCAATCTTCACACTGTTAGCTCTGGAACCCAGCTGCTGTGTCTGGGTTTTCCTCTAGGCCTGAGCCCTCCATCCTCCCTGATCGGGGTCTCAACTCCCTCTTTGAGCATTTGACAGGATCTCAAAGGAGGTTGTGAGGCCTCTGACCACTCTGACTCTCTATCAGGCATGGGTCTGAGGTTTCTCCTGTCTGTGTGGGTGCATTCAAGTCTTACTATAGGTAAATGTTTTATTAGTGTTTACATATTATTTAATAATATAGTTTATTTTTTGGTCCAGGGAATGCCACAAATTTTTTTCACTATAGATTGATGGCAATTACATGTTAACTTAGACAATTTTGACTTACAAAATGTTTCATAGAAATGCTCTACTTTTATATAGGAGGGAGAAAAATGTGTCTGCAATGTTTTTCTTCATAAAAATAAATCATTAGAGCCAGATATGAAAAATAACATTTACTAATTTGGAGTAATGAGAATTCAATGTCTATTATATATTATCTTTGGTCCTGTTCTTATTACTTTAATTTGAAAGGGAGGAAGAAAGGAAAAGAGAATAATATCAAAATTTTAGCTGAAGCCCAGTGCATTTTACCTCACTCAAAAGTCATGGTGAGCTTAGGGGCATGAGGTAATGCTTAGAGGCATATGAGGTAATAGTGAAGGGCACAGTGGACCATACTTAAGAACTGTGACTTCAGCCCAAAGGTAATATGATTCACTAAGTAATTTTAAATATGATAGTGACATAATACAATTTTAAATGCTTCCCTCATTAAGAGTTATTCATTGGAGAATACAAAAAAAAAATGATGTCATTTTCTTTATTGTATTTCACATGACTGTTAATACTAACTTTCACTTCTATAGAATTAAGCTTCATTTTGTTTTATACATTTCCAAAGGACCTCAATATTCAGAAATTTCTTAGAAATTTTGTTTTGAAACCTAGTTTTTTTCCTTTTTTATCCCCCTTCGATCTTCAATACTTCCTTTCTCCTTTCTTCCTTCATTTCTTCCCTCTTGTTTCCTCCCTGCCTTCCTAGCCTCTTTCATTCCATCTCTCTATTCCTCCTTTCATAATTTTAGGGGGTGAAGTCAGGCACAAAATGGATACTAGTGAGTGCTTTGCAGTATGGGGATGATCAAATATAGACTGGAATGATGTACTAGTTTCCCAAATGATCATTTCAAAATGAACCAAAGAAATCATATGTATTACTATCATTTAGCTTTTTTATAAAAACATGCCCAAAATTATGTTTTTTTTTAGATTTAAATAGGTTTACTTCCTTTTATCTGCTCCAGGGATCATGTGCCTCTACGAATGAATAACACTAATGCCCCAACAGTTAAAAACCAACTCTTTAACATAAAATTGTCTGTTAGTTGTAGTGATAGGCAAATCATGAAACAGCTTCTCTTAAGTTTATGAAAATGAAGGGAACAAACAAAAAAGAAAATGAAATTTTGAAAAAATTCATGATATTGACCCGATTTTATGTCAAATTCTTTAGCTTGGCCAATTTTATGTGGTGTTGTTTTTTTTTCTTCTTCTTCTTTCAATGAATAATATAAGTCTACAAGTTTCCTGAAGCCTCTTTCAGTACATTTTCCCTCCAGAGTTCACACTGGATCTTTCTCATTATTCATACATGACAGTGGCTAGGCATGTGCCTGAGGGTCTGGCAGCCTGGGGAGATGAAGGTTCACATCCCATCCTTCTACATGACATCCAAGTGCAAAACAGTGTCTGGCTTTGGTGTAAGTGTCTTCAAGGATAACTAAATTGAGGTGACAGATCAAAATCCTTGGGGAAATGCTGCCAAAGCCCTCTTTTAGTATGTGAGCTACTTATAAAACTAGCTAACAGATGCAAAAATGATTAAAGTGCAATGATTTATAATAATTACAGAAATTATATTTATCAATTAGGAGATAGTAGATCATTACTGATTTTCAAATGAGGAATGATCAGTTCCTGAATTCTTGTAATAAGCTAAGTCTTTTGTATGTTATCACATTTGACTTTCCTCAACGCAATCATACTGAAAAATAATAATTGTCACTTTAGATCACAGGAAACAAAGTTCCGAGAGGTGAAATAAATTACTCAGGAACATGCACAGGAAACTTTCTTTTATATTGTCCCAGTCTCCTGTTGGGACAAGTATTCTCGAGCACTAAGGGTGGCTTAGGGTGCCTCCCAAAACTCACAATGGAGAGGCAGACAGTGCAGATCCTATGAAGTAGAACATGACAGGAGCCATTGTGATTGCAAGATAGGAACAGGAATGTGATCAGGGTGTTGGAATGGTTATAGGAAAAAAGCTGTATTTGAAATCAATCTAGAAAATTAGGATTTGTGTACTTGGATTTATTCTGAAGTAACTACAAAACAGGCTTAAAAGAAACAACATTTCAAGATATATTCACTATTCCATAGTATTGTTTCATCTTAAGTATCTAAATTGGAAAAGCATATAAAGTCTACACATTAGCTTATCACTAATATTGTGTTGCTTTTCCTTTTTCTTTGCCTCAAGATAGTGTGTGTCCCATTGAGATCTACTCTATTTATTAAAAGAAACTTTGAAGCACATTTCAAAGATGTCTGTTGTAGTGTAAAATATTCTGATGCAAATTCAAATGTTAGTATAGTTTTTGTGTATGATTTAAATTTCTCAAAAGACCTATTATGAAAAATATCAATATAATAACTAAAAAACTAGTTTTAAAATCAACAGAAGAATATATTTGGCTATGGTCCTTGTATTTCTGGACTAAGCCTTCTCCCAAATTATAGGACAAAGAGAGGGGCGCCCCAGAACCCCCAGACCTGCCTACTCTAAATAGGTTCTGCCACGTTCCACATCGAGACAAAACATGTAAGACCTTTAATGGAAAGCAACTTTAATACAATTAATGTGCAATATAGAAAAGACAAATCAAGCACCCAAAGTTACCCATTCCCTTGTGGGCAAATATCCAGACAAACAGGGCTGGCCCAAATCAAGAGCTAGAAGCCTGACGCAAGTCTGAATCATCTTCAGCAGGGCCCCATAGAAAAGGGTCAGAAATAGCCAGATGAGTCTGGAAGGAAAAGAGCAAAATAAAACCAAGATAAAAGCTGCTATTGTTAACCTCCCCACAGGTCTCTCACCCACATCTGTTTCAACCAGTTCAGGACCAAGAAGCAAGAGCAGCTTCTTCACATGTCTCTCTGCATCATGTGCCTCCTCAGGTTTCCTGGCTCTCCATCCTGCTTCCTTCCTTCTTTAGTCTCTTCTCCTTCCTGCTCAGCTCCACCCTCTCCTGGGTGACAGAGAACCTGGAAACTCCCCTTCTCCTGGGGACCACCCTGTTACACCAATTTCCTACTCATGATTGAACTATTTCCATAGTAATTAAAAATTGTCACTAGATCTATACTACACATGAATTGTAAGAGTGTCAGTACAACCTCACAATTCTTGAAGGTCTTGGAGGAAGATCTTGATTTTTAAAATTGGATTTCACCTCAGTATGTCTTCAGTAGTCTAAAACAAAAGCATAAAAACAAGGCAAGTTTGAGAGAGGGAACCAACTAATCCAGTGAGGGACAGACTACCAAGGAGCAGGGAACGCCCAGTTTTAGGAGTAGAGTTTGCAAATCAGCATTCTAGCTAGTTCGGAGGACAGAGGGAACCCAAGGGGCCACAGTCAAAATAAACCATGGTGGTCAGAAAGTTAAGTAGGCAGAGAGGACACTTATCTCTGGTGTGCCAGGAAAGAAAATTCCTTTTTCAGGAAATTAAAACCAATTATGTTGCAATTCTTGGGTACAGAGGGAGTAAGTCAAGCTAACCTGAAGCCAGAGAATATTCTCCACCTTCCCCTGAGTATTTTGTTGACTGTACAAACCCTGAGATACAGTTGTTCATATGTTCAGAGTAAATTCAAATCCCATGTAATAAGATCTCTGAGAAGGGCCTGAAAGGAGAGTCACTTTGGAAGTTTAACTGTAGCTTTTAATTCTTAAGTGGTGAGTTAGTTACAATTTGTTTGGATATAGATTCCCTCATAGATATTGTAATAAAATTAGGCAGCGCATATAGAAAATCATTTGTGGTGTTGTCTAAATGTTCTGAGCTGGCAAGTTTGGTCAAAAGATGAGAGCAAATGAACGAAATGTACGGAAGTGTCCTGGGTCAATTGGGCAGAAGAGTAACAAGGTCGTCAATACAGGGTTGGGCAGATCTAGTTCCCATCACAGCTTTGACCTTGGGCAAGTTACTGGAATGTTTTGAAGCCCAGTTTCTTTGTAAAACCAGGACAATGACACCTAACTCATAGTTAGAATTAAGAGCAGTCAATGAATTAATTTCTATAGATCACTTGTCATTTAGAACCATCGTCTGAACTTGATAAATGGTATGTGCTGGCACAGTGACAGCATATATAGAAACCAGAACAGTATAGACATGGTCTGTATTGCACACATTCTGTGTTAGGAAGGAAAACTTGTCCATTTCATATCCATGCTGAATATCTCCCCTCCTTCCTGATATACTATCTCTGTTCCTGCCTTAATGGTACTGTAATGACATCCTAAATTCTTCTTGCATGTTACCACAAGGCATAGTTAGATTCCAAGGCTGGGCCAGTAGGAACAGTTGCATGAAATAGTAAAATGAGATAATTTGCAGAGAATGACCACTTGTGTTCTAGGACTTTGCAGATCCAAATGGAGCTCCAGCAGCACTGGAGATCTGGACACTTGATCCTGAGTCAGAAGCTGCATTTATTAAGATCTCCAGGTAGTTCATGATCCCAATAAACTTTTTGAATCACTCTTCCAAATAGTTCCCCAGGAAATCATGTCCTGGATGATACTAGACCATACCAGTAAGGATGCCAAATTGGGTGAAGTACTCAGAAGATGATTGGAAAAGGAATTCCATCAGGGTCTACATGAGTAGAGAAGCAAAAAGACTACCCAAATTCAAGCATCTATAGACATCAATCCATAGATATCAAGCATCCATAGATAGTAATCAATCAAGCCAGATATCAATGCAAACAACACAGTTGTAATTTTTTTTTCAATATTCATATACATTCATTTCAACTCTGTGTGGCAAATACAATGTTTAGTATCAAATGGTCTGCTTTCACATTTTTACTCATTTCCTAAATTTACTACTGAATTAAAATTCCATTTACACAAACCAGAATGTCTTGCTAACACATTATACAGACTCCAAGGAACTAGACCCTGTGACCCAGTTCATCAAAATGTACTTGAAAAACTCTCAGACCAATGCCATGCATTAATGGTTTTATTTTCTTCATTCTGTCTTTTCTTTCCCCAGGCTTGACTCATAGCCACTTGAGAGAGCTAAAGCTGACAGAGAAAGTGAAAATCCTCTGCTTTTTGCCTGCAGGAAATGCTAGGCAAGAGATTTCCAAGCGATGCTGTCATCAAAGCTAAACTTAACCTTGTTCAGGAAAAGTGCCCTTAACTTTCAAACCAACTCCTTGTCAGCCCCGTTCAACTTGCAAAGTACAATAGTGGTGGGGGGAGAATAGAAACAGCAATGAATGCATTTCAGTTTGAAGTTATTGAGACTTGAAATGATGACTTCTCATGTTTTGCAATGACATTAAAGTTAAATGCCTCGGTTCACGGGCACTTACCACTCCCTTCATCTCCATTAATCTTTGCTCACAGTTTTGAAAATATACTACTTTCTGTCTTCAGCAATGAAATGAAAATTTCCCGGGGTTATAATTGCTTTCCAGTGTGTCTTTCTTCATGTTATTTGATTGCTAAAGATTTCCTCCAAAATGGGAGATATTTAGTGAACACAATACAATGTATTTTCCTGCTATTTTTAATCTGTTCATGCATAATTTGAAGGGTTGGGTAAGGGAAAAATGGAAATTGAACTCATCTAACCATGACAGATTTGAAAACTCTGAATACAACTCAAACTTTATTGATGCTTTTAAATTATAGCATCAAATACCTGGACATGTCCATATAACACTTACAGCACTTTATATCTTCATAGCTACAGCCAATGTCTCTTTTAAAATCACAGTTGTAATTCCGGATGAGCAAGAAGAGCATTTTACAAGGGAAAGTAGAACATGCTGAAGCATTTTGCGTGGAACAAGCTTTTATTTTTAGCCCATCCCCAAAAATTCATTATCTAGAGGCCTAAAATGTCTCAAAAAATCATTATATTTGAGTGGCTGGTAGGTCATTTTATAGAATCCTTGCAGGATCATATTTTGATACCAGATGGGAAAGTTCTCTGGACCAGACACAACTAGTGATTTGGATTGTCTGCTAGAACTTACCATTTCCTGTTTCTGATAAGCATTCATTCTTTTTTTAAAAAAATATTTATTTATTTATGCATACAAGAGCTGGGGTACAGTCTACAGGTGTTGGGGGGGGTGAGAGGATTCACCAGAGACAGAGTGGGGAACAGAACAGGCAAATTGACTGAAGTACACTAGTGAGAGGAGCAGTGGGTGAGTCAGGAGAGGTCTGCTGTGCCATGTGGGTAGCTCCCTGGCTAGCCAGGAATTGAACTCGTGCTGCAGTGGTGGTGGATAGATTCACAGGTTGCGTCTTAACCCTTGCGCCACCAGGGAGGCCCTGATAAGCATTCATTCTCTAGAACAGAGTTTAAACAGCACAGTTTAATCTTGTAAATTATATTCAGGATTTTATTGCTATAAAAAGAAGCATTTCCCAAATTAAAATCTGTTAATCTGAGGGGCTCCGAGTAATTAATATTTAGCTCTATGTAAAGTAGGGTCTCCTCTCGTGTCTAAGCTTGGATACATGTTGTGAATAATCGTTTATAAAAGAATGCCAAGAACCAAAGGGACAGATTTGGGATAGAGCCCTGAACTTTACCTGGTTCCTTCCCTTCCAGGAAGAAAGAGAAGCCATGAAGGGTGGAAGGGATCCAGCTGGGAAGTGGAGACCATCCGCACCCATTTACTGGCCACCTTGTACTAGCTCCCATGCCCACAATGTAGAAAGCCAGACCGGACTTAGAGATAAATGACAAGGGATGGCCATTTCAAATGTTGAATGTATTTTCACTGCTCAACTTTAGAATTCAAATTTATGTACTCTAAAAATTACTTCCTATTCAAAAATCTTTAAAGAGGCTTTCCAGGTAATTATAATGTTATAGTTACCATTAATTGGACATTTTCTGTGTGCCAAGCACTGCTCTCTCTGTTGATGGTTCATAATAACCTCGTTTGTCACCATGCCGCTGGAGAGAACTAGCACCATCATCTTCATTTTCTATGGAGGGAAACTGCTGCACAGACAAGGGATTGTATTTGCCTAATTTTGCCAAGTCAGTCAGTACAACAACCAAATGAACAAGCAGGGGGATGGGACCCACAGCTGTAATCTTCTCTTTATATTGTACTTCACATTTTAACATTTGACATAGCTTGCACACTCATGGGACGTACACAATAAGGCTCCCTTCCCTATTTTGGGGTTTATTCCACAAACTTTCAGAGCCTGGAACAAGTCCTAGGGCGAGATGTCTTTGCCTTCCCAGGTAATACCTGTGTGACACTGATACCCGTGTTCCTCATCTGTCTATGGTGGCCATCATGACTGCCCTACCTTCCTGAGATGCTTTTTGCAAAGTTCAAATAAAGCATGTATTTGGAAATCACATACAATTAAAAACAGAAATGTTGATCTCTTTTTAAAAATATTTTTAATTGTTTTACACCCTTGTCACAATTTTGACAGTATAGGATTTCCTATTTTAGAAAACTGCCTAGACACTACCCAAGTTTTGAATCCCGATTAAGACTGCCATTAATCCAGTAACTATTGCCCTGTGGTCATCACTATGAAGGTGGTGAAGGCAGGCAAACAGGACCCTGGTTTCAAAGATCACAAGGTCTGACGTGTGGCAAGACCATTAGAGCAAAAGTTGGCATGGTGCTTTATCGGCCCAGTGGAGTGGCACACTGGACTGTAAGTCCCCAGCAGGAGAAAGTGGGGAGCATTCAGGACAGAGTCAAATACAGAGGGTCAGAGAGGCATGACACAGAGTGCCTAAAAAGCTGCCAATACATTGACAAGATGATAAAAATAGCCAAGTCTGATCATGAAGCATGAACAGAAACAAGGAGCTCGAATTTTATTCCGAAGGCTTGTGGAACCATTTTCTTCACATCAGGGTGATCTTTTCTCTTGATTATGATAGTCATTGTTCACTGTAATTAAGAGTGTCACTTTATACTCTTATAACTTGCCATTTGAATGAATATATATATATATATATATATATTTCTCCCATGGCAACTTATTATATTCATCTGAATGAAAAGATGAGCAGTGTTAATTATAATTTGTAAGTCGTTTTAATGTGTGGCCACTTACTATTAGTTTGCTTGACTTAAATTTCCTAATTTTAGAAACTGTTTTGTGAATTCTGTTATCCCAGATCTCTGGAATAACAAAATAGAGACTCATTGGAACTGGAAATCTTGATGGTATCCTTTACTCTTAGCTCACTTACAATTCTCCAAGCTGTGATAATTCTTATAAACTATAACTAAATTTCCTTATCTTCTTTCTTTTCCAAATGTCTTGATTGGTCTTCCTGCCACTAATCTTTTACCCTTACTTTACTGTCTTCATCATTACCCCAGATAACATGCACCCATGTGCTTGCCACATTGTCAATCTGAAATAAGCATAAACTTCCTAAAATACAAATTGGTGTGACTCGGTCACCCAAAGCAGTGTTTTTCAGCTTTTTTAAACTTAATGATCTAAAACACAAACTTGCAAATCCCAATTTTAATAAGCATAACATATTTTTTAAATAAATCAAATATAGAGTCGAAAATTAATTACTCCCTACAGCCTCGTCCCTCCAATATTTTATAAAAGCTGTCCTTCCTTTTCTGATTAAGACTCACCATTATGGACCAGAGAGCATGGTACTTGGCAAGTTGCACTTAAGAACCAATCATTGAATACAGAGAAGAGAATGTGATCATGCTTAGAAAGTAGCATGCTTAGAAAGTATGCTATTGAGGCATAGATAATGCAGGAAGAAAATAGCTCTTTGTACAGTATTATACAATGAACCCTAAAAAGCTGAAAAGAAAATAATGTGAAAATCACCTGGATGGGAAAATCTAAATGATGAGCTGGAATATAAGGTGGAAGGAATGATTGAAGGAAAAGAAACTAACTTGTGTCTAGTTATGTGATAATCAGTGGATTTGATATTCTTCATAACTTGTCTCTTTTTGTTGTTATAGTAAGTGTATAAATATTTATTATCCTCATTATACCTGAATAAGACTGAAATTAAATAACTTCCCCAAGGATATATAATTAGTAAGCTGAAGATCAGAATTTGAATCCAGATGTAGCTAGAATCCAAGGTCTGAGCTGTTTCCAGTGATACTGCAATGTTATATTGGTATTATTTTCTCATCATCAACAAAGGTCATAAATGTCAATATTTGTTCAGATTATCAGTACATGTTTATCTCATCCACTCATGGACGTTTGGTGTTGGCCTCACTGGATGTGCGATCAGCTAACTGGCCAGTCACCAACAGAAGCCTGTCTTCTAATCAGGTATTTTCTTCAATTCTAGTGAGTAGATTGATGGCACACAGGGATTTTAGTTTTTCCTTTAGGAATTCCATGCCTATTTATAATGGGAAGGGTTTTCTGAATGTGTGTGGATTGATTGAGCTTCTCTTTAAGATCTTGATTTCCCGAGTAACTAGGATTTTCAGTATAATTTAGAATCGCACAGTGCAGGATCATGATTAGCTATTGGAAGTTTAGCTCTATTGTATTAAAAAAAAAAATAGGTAGCTACTGAGAATTACACAGCCTTCAGAAGAAATTCTCAGCTTACGTAAGTGCAGAATAGGGGCACAATGTCAAATATTCTTCAGTTGTTTTCCTTTCTTTCATTTTAATAGTCCATGCATAATCATTTAAGCAACAAACTTTTTAAAGTAAAAAGACATCATCTTCACTTTGAATTTTTTCAAGATTTGGATCTTACTTTTCCCTTTTTCTCAGTCTTATCCTGGATATACCAAATATACCAAATTTTAATTTTGCTTAAAAACCCATAAAATTTAGAACCTGATTTTAGCACTGAACTTCATAAAGATGGTGCTTGTGTATGTGTAAATATGTGGTGGAGAATGTTGATAGGTGGGATAATTAAACAGTGAGGAGGCTTACAGAAGCAAAGTTGAATTTAAAGAAAATGTTTAAATTGGTAAAATTTTATTTTTTCAATGGTTTGCTTTTTTGTTCTTTTAAAAAAAACCCTTCAAAGTAAAGCAGCTGCCACTCTTAGCTTCTCATATTCAAGAAATATCTAATCCTTTTCCTCTAGGAATCTTTGCTATTCTGCCCACTAAATATTTCATGTCTCCTAGCTAACCCAGTTAAACTAGGACCTTTATTAATCCTAAAGGTTTAATAGTTTTAGCATATTTACATTTATAGGCAATGCTTTGGGGGCATGGTTGTTTAAAGTTGCTTCCAAAAACATGCCCCTTGCTCCTGACTTTGTGAATTGGACTTTATTTCCTGATGCTTTAATCAGACCGCAGTCCCCATCAATTACAATCTGTGCCTATGCTCAGCCTGATATCTGCTAGTTACTCCTTCTTTGTCCTTTCATTCTCAGACCATCTTTCTAAGCCATACTTAAGGCTGGGCATGACTAGTAAGTCTTGGTGAAGGTAGTGTTTTGAAAACAGTTTTTTAGAAAGGGTGATTTAATGAGAGTAGGTTCCAAGAGTAAACTGAGTACTCTGTTAGACAAATCATAATATCATTTTTGAAAAGCCTGAACTAGGATTAAATAGGGAGACAAAAAATAAAAATGAATATAAATTTGTAAAATCTTTCTAAAAAACAACAAAAAATGGTAGAATTTATATCTTTCATTTTTTTACTCAACATTTATTGAACATACCTGTAACCTCATACTGAATGGCAGGTGAGATACAAGTCTTTCCCCAATGTGATGCATTATATTCACCACATGATTAGTACATCATGTGCCTCTCCTATGAGAGACTTAGGAAACATTTGCTCAGCAAGGTTAAGTCATTAATAAATTAGTTTTGGGCCTCCCGTGGTGGAATAGCAGTAGAGCGCTGGGCTGCGAAGCTGCCCGCAGCCTCTGCAGCGCCAGTTCGATCCCTGGCCACCGGCAAGGGTCCCACATGGCATGCAGACCTCTCCTGCTGTGCCCACTTGCTCCCCTCAGCAGTGTACTTCGTCAGTCTGCTTGTTCTGTTCCCCGCTCTGGCTCTGGTGTATTCTCTCACCCTCCCGCGCTTCTGACTGTACCCAGTGCTTGTATAAATAACTAAATAAATCTTTTAAATAAATAAATAAGTTTCAAGGATAAGAAAGGAAAAAAAGTAGCTGATGGCAAACACAATATTCCTAAACTAAGAATTAAAAAAAAAAAAAATCTTTCAGAGTCACTATCAGGGAAAGTACAGTAATCTGAAATGAATCAATTTAGGAGCATTTGTTTTTGAAACCATTGGGTTTGGGCTAACTGTGGAACACACACACACACACATGGACATACATGTATATCCATGAAAACCCAGTTAAAATAATTGAGCTCACAGAAGATTGTCAGACAGAAGGCTGGCCTTTACCCACCTACGATGCATTCCTGCTATTGTTTCAGGAATTAGAAGCTGATTTTCTGACAGAGGTTGGGCAAATAGTTGTACAAACCTAGGTTCAAAGTCCAGTTTAAGCACTGACTAGAGTGTAAAATGGACAAAGAAACTTATAGATTCTTCATCCATACAGTGAGCATGATGACCCCCCCCATAATCTGACCACTGTAATGAGGAGTCACATCACAGCCATCCAGTGATGCTGGTTTCCTATGAGATCTTGTTATTGTGCTTATCAGGTTTCACTATGATGGGGTCTTTTGGAGGCACTTGTAAGTGAAAATCAGTGATTCCAAATCAATTCTTCCCTAAAATCTTGAATAGAATTGTTCTAAAAGCTCATAGAAAGAAATCCAGAGCCCTTTTATTAATCGCCTGATTGGGTGAGAAACTCTTCTGAATGTCCCCGGAGACTGCTTCACCCCACCTACGCTTTACCAATCACCACTGTGTTCTTGAGGGTGGCGTGTCTATCTCCACCATGAGAAAGGGTTTATTATAAATGCTGTTACTCTCTTTAAAGCCTTCTAGGAACTCTAGTGCCTATACTGTTCTCAATGTTTGTTGATCCGAAGAGTGAACAAGAAACACTGCCATTTAAATTGAGGCATCTTTAACATATGAAGGATAAATGAATGAAGGTAGAACAGGACCAGCACCTCTGAATCCTAAATCAAAGATCTTTGCATGTAGTTGTTTATAAATATAAGATGGATCTTCCTTCAATCCAAAGGAGATGCTTTGCTTCTTGAACACAGAATCTGTGTCCTCAAGTTCATTCTGTCTTTGACTACAAAGGGCACAACAGTGTGTATCCAGAAGGTCATGAAAAAGTAAGCACTGTGGTATGTTGAAGATGGATGTCAGGATAAAGCAGGGTTAACCTTCTTTTCATGACTCATTTTACAGAGTCATATTCCTTAGTCTGCTCATTATGAAGTAATTCATTGTTAAGTCTTTCATTGGGGAAAACAGGAGCAGAGTCAGATTCAAAAGAAATATTAGAGAATTTATTTTTGTTATTTGCTAAGTGAAATTATAGGTAACAAGGGGACAAATAAATGAAGCTAAAAGCGTGTGTTGTCACTTCTAAGCACCATTGTAGGCACTACACAAAATGCATGTTTTATGACTTTTAAACAAAGTAGGCCATTAAGCGTGCAACGCTAAGAGGAATTTTATCTCACCTATAAATACAAGTGAATTTTTTAAGCTCCAAATCCCCATATACTGACAATTTACTGTGATAATCAAGACGATGGTCACAATTTAACTTTAGGACCATCTGTAACTCTATTGGTATTTTAATAATAATAAATAAAATGTAGGTTGGCAACAAGAAGAAATGTTACTTAAAGTAGAATCATCTTCAAGAGTCAATGATCATTTCTAAAAAGCTGTGTAAATATAATATTTACTAGAAGTCTCTTCTGTGTCTTTACCTTTTAATTAACATGGAAGAGGACCTGTGGTATTTAATTGTACATACATATTGAGGAACACATTTTCCCCACTGTATGAGATTAAAAATATAAAATACCACACTTGACTTGGAAACTCATACAAATATCAACAAAGAAACAAGAAACAGATACATTTCTTTGCTTTTTTTCTTACTTTTTTCTGTGTCCTTTACTGTTTGTTTGTTTGTTTCGGTTTCCGGTAGGAGAGAGTTGAAGGAAGAAATAAAGAAGACAAGAAAAATACAGATGAGTTTTAAAGCATTTTGAAAATTATAAATAATTCTATGTTTTTCTGTTATGCACAAAATCAAACATGACCTTCCTTTTACAAAAAAAATCCATCAAATCAAAAGTTACAAAGAATAATATAAATAATCATAATGAAGCTAGCCGTCACCCTCTGAGTTTTGCAGACTGTGTATGTATCACAGCGCTCCTGATTACTCTATGCTGGGGTTATTTTTGGTTTTATGTGCTATTTGATGTGATGTGGGTTATTTCTTGAGTCTGACATTGTTTAAAACATTTCCACATAAATTAATGGTAATTGCTTCTTTGTTCCACTTCAACTTATAAAATTTCATAATGTCATAGAACACTTTACTTTAGGAAAGTGCAGAAAACCTGTGCGAGAAAAGACAATTTTGAAAAAGGATATATTAGCTGGCATCACCTGGCCAGTGGGCTTTGGAAGCCTCCTTCTCCCTGAGGCCAGTGCCTGTGAAGGAGGAGCTGCCTCGGGCTGGAGAGTAGGAACTATCCTTTGCCTGAACTGCTATACGGTTGGTTGCCATTTTACATGCTTGAATGTGACCTTGGTGAAACTCTCCTGAATATTCCATTGGTTTAATTATTTGCTTCATTTTTATATCTCTCAATTGTCTCTGAGCCCCTTAAGATCTAAGACTCAATTTTATCCCCAATGCCTATTCAATGTTGAGCATAAAATAAGACCTTATAAATAGTTATTGAACTGAATTAAATTGAAATGATTAGATGACTTCTATTTTTGCTTAGGAATAAGATAGGGCTAAAACACAGCACTTCAAAAAATCAGTGAAACATAAAAAATCACAACTTAAAAGTGACAGTGTGTTATATATTGAAAAATTACACATATGCTATCTACTGTATATCACCTTACCTTATAAAGATCTCAAAAGATCTTTACATTGCCTGCAGAAGTGGGTGTCAGAAGGGTTGTATTAATGGGAAGTGCTGTTACTTGAAATCAAAGGACAGTCATAGCTGCAGATGTGGCTAGGTGAGCCTTGAACATAGCTGCCAATTGTGAGACTATGTGGTATTTGGGGTGTGTGTGTGTGTGTGTGTGTGTGTGTGTGTGATGTATACTTCCACTTTGATTTTCTGCATTCACCTGATGCTTCCTGATAAATAAACAGGCATGGATACATATAAGGTTAACATTAAGTTCAAATTGCTTCCTGATCTATAAATAGCATAACACATTTTGATGCTAAACAAGTTCTTAAAGGTGTGTGTCTGTGTGTGTGTGCACCTCTCTCAACTGCATCCGATGCCAGGAGTAAGGTAGCCTGAACTCTGCTTTCTGTTCATTGAATGACCATTACTGCAAAGGTGTCTTTGTGTGATTTTATGTTATTCTTCTTCACTCAAGATCTGGCTCTGTTTTGTGTTTGTCAAATACCTCAAAATATTTTTCAAACATTTGTGTTTGGGAAAAACTCTGAAGACACTTTGCCAGTTGATTTTTAACACATTTCACAAACACAACTTTAATCCGTATGTTTCTCATTAATTTTCTTTCAATTGGATGAAATGATGTTCTCTAAGAATTCAATGTATAAACAAGCAACCTCATAATCCAATGTGGATTTCCTTTAAAAAAAAAAAGCAAACCAGCTTTTCCTGAAGGTGTTTTCTACATGAAGTTTATCTTCAACTGAATGGCATATTTCAATTTTGTTTTGATGATGTATGTCTAGATTTTTTTAAGTTATTTCTGTAAATCAATGATGTACAATTGTAGAAAAATAGAGGGGACATTGTTGGTACTGTTAGTGGACTAATTGATCCCTTGGGTTCTTCCAACCCTCTTTCCTTCCATCCTCTTCCCACCATCCCTTTCTCTCACAAATCTTTCCTGAAGGTTTATTATGTAAGATTGTTTGCTAAGGGTTCACAAAGACCTCACTACTGATGAAAGTTGAAAACAAATAAGGGAACGATTGATTTCTGGACACTGAGGTGATCCACATGTGATGTGAAGAGTAGGGTCTTCTACATGAGATCGAATGAAAAGAGCATCCGTGTCAATCTGGAGGAGGGGGGTTGTTATCAAGACAAGCCTCTATGCCCTTTACCCCATCTTGTCCACATTTGTACAGCATCAAGGAAGCCTTAGGAAATATATTTAGCACATTTAGGGAAGGTTGAAAGGGTAGGTCCTGAAATGTCCTATTCAAGATGTTACATAATCAGGGAATATTCTGTTATTTTGTGGAATAGAAATGAATTGCTAGAATTAGTAACTCATTTTCCAAAATCTTTCCCTTACCCAGGAGTGAGACTTGCTAAATTATTCTATTTTGTTAGGCACAACTATTATAAGAAACTTAGGGACTAAAAATGGGAGAATAAACATCTTTAGCCCTTTTTATAGTCTCTTTCCTTATAAAATAAGCTCAATAGCAGTAACTTGGAGCTTTATTCAAGTGGTTGACAAAAGAATGGATGAGTAGTTGGGCTCTGGAGCTAAACAAATCTGAGAATTCTGGTCACACAATTTTCTGGTGGTGTGACCTTGGACAAACAATGCCACCTCTCTGAACTTCAGTTTCTTCAACTGTGAAAGAAATCTGTAACTGCCTTTCAGGTTTGTTGTAGAGGTAGATGAAATAGCCCATGGAAAAAAGCAGTGCTCACCTCATTCAGAGCTATCACTCACTAGTACATGAATGATGGTGGCTAATGCCGTGATTCCTTTCTTTATGGAATATCTCTTGCTGATGGACTTTGTTCTCTCTCCTATCATTTCAGACAACTGTGATGACCCATTGGCATCTGTGCTGTCTCCAATGGCTTTTTCTAGTTCCTCAGACCTCACTGGTACTCACAGCCCAGCTCAACTCAACCGAAGAGTTGGTGAGTAGAGAGACTGAAATTCTAAAGCCACAGGTCAAATAGGCACATGTTGGGTAAATGGCAAAAAACAAGCACCTCTGCAGAGTGGCCGCATGTCCGAGAACATTGTGAAGAAGAAGAATGGGAAAAGGAGGATTTCAGTATAGTGAAACATCTTTTCCTAATACATAATGGATATTCAGATAGGCTGATTTGTGTTGTATCATCCACAGTATTTTTTATTGATTTTCATAAGAAGCATTTATGAAAATGAGTTTAAAAAACATTTACTTTTTTTTTTAAAGATTTATTTATTTATACAAGAACCAGGGTACAGGCCGGATGCAGGGGAAGGTGAGAGGATTCACCAGAGACAGAGTGAGGAACAGAACAGGCAGACTGACTGAAATACGCTGCTGAGGGGAGCAGCAGGTGAGACAGCAGAGGTCTGCCGTGCCATATGGGTATCGCCCTGGCTGGCCAGGATTGAACCCACCCTGTAGAGACTGTGGACAGCTTCACAGTGCTGTGCTCAACTGCCTGCACCACAAGGGAGGCCCATTTATTTTTATATTTTGTTTTTAACATAGCTATAAAACATGTTGTTGTTGGGCCTCCCCTGGTGGCGCAGCGGTTGAGCACTGGGCTGCGAAGCTGCCTGCAGCCTCTGCGGCGCCGGTTCGATCCCTGGCCGCGGGCGAGGGTCCCACATGGCGCAACAGACCTCTCCTGCCGCGTCCACTGCTCCCCTCAGCAGTGTATTTCGTCACTCTGCCTGTTCTGTTCCCCACTCTGGCTCTGGTGAATTCTCTCACCCTCCTGTGCTTCTGACTGTACCCAGTGCTTGTATAAATAAATAAATAAATAAATAAAGTTTAAAAAAAAAAAAAAACATGTTGTTGTTGTTTTTAAGATTTATTTTTCATACAAGACTGGGGTACAGACGAGAGGTGAGAGATGTGGGAGGTGGTCAGAAGATTCACCAAAGACAGAGCAGGGAACAGAACAGGCAGAGTGACTGAAATACACTGCTGAGGGGAACAGTGGGAGAGTCAGCAGAGGTCTGTTGCACCATGTGGGTAGCTGGGAATCAAACTCATGCTGCAGTGGCTAACTTCATAGTCTGCGTTTTAGTCCCTTACCCCACCAGGGAGGCCCCAAAAGCATGAATAAAACCTACCTAGATATTTTCTCAAAAATTTCCCTTGTCCACGGGGCCTCCCTGGTGGTACAGGTGGTTGAGCGCAGCACTGTGAAGCTGTCCACAGCCTCTGCAGCGTAGGTTAGATCCCGAGAATCCCACATGGCACAGTAGACCTCTCCTGACTCACCCGCTGCTCCCCTCAGCAGTGTATTTCAGTCAGTCTGCCTGTTCTGTTCCCCGCTCTGTCTCCAGTGAATCCTCTCACCCTCCCTCGCATCTGGCCTGTCCCCTGGTTCCTGTATAAAAAATAAATAAATCTTTAAAAAAAAAATTGCCTTGTCTTCACATCAAGCCACTAACCTGAGTGTGGTGTCACCATGGGAAAGTCCCCATCTTTGGAAATGAACTTTTAAAAATTCCCCTGAGCAGTTTTTAGTTTAGTTGTTCCTTTCAGTTTTGCTTAGCACAGTGGAATTTCCAAACCTTCCTATTACACCACAGTACAGGTGATCTAATTTTTATAATAACATGCTTTCCTATTAAAAAAGAAATACTATTAAGTCAAAATAAGAGAATATAAACAATGCATAATCCTATAAACTAAAATAACTATAGTTAAATGTTTGGTGCTTATCTTTATAAAGTGTGATACAAGAGAGAGCACTCTTAACTTTAACAAATATATCATATCTAGACAAATATATTTTTAATCAGATTTGGCTGTCAACTTTTATATTGTGTGTGTATGTGCATATATATTCATATATTTTTAAAGACTGTACATAGCTAATATTGTACATGAACATATAGTGAATATAATAAATGTTTTTTCAAGTTGAGAAAAAAAGTCTATGCAAATTCAAGAAGCACACAGAGCTGAGGTCATATTAATTAATAATTGTTGACTACATTTTCCCATTAATGGGAGAAGCTGTAATATTGTGATTTATAATAGAAAATATACATTTGGACTTCATCCTCATATCTCACACAGAACTCCTCAAAGCTTTGGTATTTCCTAAGAGATAACAGCAGCATTATTATGTTGGTGAGGTCACTTCGGGGCCACACCTAGGTTTGGGATGTGGTTGCCAGAAGAACCATCAAGGTGATTAGAAGGTTGGAGATTTCAGTTTCATTCTTGACCTCCTCTTGGGTGGTTAAGGGACTGAATTTGAACCATTCACCAATGGCCAATGATTCAGTCAATCATGCCTACGTAATGGAAGTTCATGAAGCTTCTGAAAAGACAGGGTTCATAGACATTCCAGGTCAGATAGCACATGGAGATTTGCAAAGATGGTGCATTACATTTGGGGAGAGCATGGGAGTTCCATGACCTTTACCCATACCTTGACCTATGCATCTCTTCCATCTGTTTCTGAGTTATGTTTTTTCCAATATACTGATAATTTAGTATATCAAACATTTCTCTGATTTCTGTGAGTCATTCTAGCAAATTAACCAGACCCAAGGATGGTATCATGGGAAACTTGGGTCTGATTGGGAACCAGTATAGACTTGAGATTGGCATCTGAACTCCAAGAAGGGAATCCTTGGAGGTTCTAGCCAATTGATAAGAAGCACAGGTAACACTTACCTCGGACTGTGACTAGCACCTGAGTGGGAGATGGGATCAGCCTTGTAGGACTGAGCTTTCAATCTGTGAAACCCAATGTTATCTCTGGGTAAATGGTGTCAGAATTGAGTTGAATTGTATAGCACATCCAAATGGTGTCAGAAATTGTTGCATGTATGAGGAAATTCCCCTTCCACACATTGGAAATTGGTAGCAGAATCCCTTTAGATGCCAATCACATCAGTAACTTATTCGATGCTCATCCATCTTGGCATTTTAGAATAACTTTCAATTCATTGTTGTCTTATTGATTCTGTTTTATAATTTGTGAACATTTTAATTTATAATTTTGTATATCCATTAACAGTGAGATTGATTTGTGATTTTTATTTGCATAATTATTATTTGTATTATACTACATTTCACAAGATTTCACATTTCCTATTATATAGTGGGATCAATAATTTGAAAGTTACCAAGTTCTATGGTTTTGTTGAGAAAGAAAGTTAAGTTTATCAATAAGGTGAATAAATGCAAGCTTTCCATGTGATTCTGAAGTGTGGCAAGTCAATAGATTGGGTGAAATAATTAATATAAAATCCTCCATTAATATTTATTAACCACCTACTATGCACCTGGCACTGTACTAGAATCCTGGTACTTAGTTGGTAAAAGTAGGCACACACCTTACTCATATAGTCTTTATGTGGATAATACAAATCACCATAAGATTAATTAGTAGCTAATATCATTAGTGATAACACTGATATTATTTGTTTTGCCTATGTATATATACAATATAAAATACATATGCATGTTTGTATATAAATAGTAGGATATAAAGTTATATTTGGTTGGATGTTGTATATATTGGTTGGATACAGAGCAAAAGGAGAAAACTATCATTTATTTTTTATTTACATTCAAAATCTTACCATAAGTTTGTGTCCTGTCTGTCCACTGAAACAGCCTAACAGAAATATAGCTGTGTCTAATGAACATTCCTTTTCTACATATATTCCTTTAAAACTTCCATTTTATTTCAAAAACGAAAGACATTAACTGTACCTAAAAGGACAAACTATATCACATGGTTTAAACTCTAGGATACTCTGAGTTCTAAATGGAGATTTCAAAGAGTAGCTTGACTTAACTGGACTTCTCCATACAGTGTCCTAAACAAGTTCATGGTCAGATGCTAAATAATTTCTAGTCAGTAATGCCATAGTTAGGTTGGCTCCTCCTAGAGAGGCTGGATGGTGTTCCTAGGAGTTTATGTTCTTCCTATTTTAGGCTGGTAGTTATGCCTACCAGCTTAAAAAAAAAAAAAAAGTCTTAACAACAATATAACTAACACCATGAGCTCTCATGGTTCTAACCCTAATGTACATCAACTAATCCTCACAACAGAGCCTCCCTGGTAGCCTAGGGGTTAAGTCTCAGAGCGATCACCACTAGGGCCTGAGTTTGATCCTCAGCCAGGGAAGTAACCCACCTATGGTGCAGCAGACCTCTGCTGTCTCGCCTGCTGCTCCCCTTAATAGTGTATTTCAGGAAATCTGCATACTCCCCTCTCTGTCTCTGGTCAATCCGCTCAACTGCCTCACCTCTGGCCTATACCCCAGTTCTTCTACACAAAAATAAATAAATAAATAGTCTTTTTAAAAAGAAAGAATAAATTTAAAAAAGGGAAAAAATAATCCTCATAACTACCCTCCTTGAAGGTGTTTATCTTGGTTTCATGAATAAAAAATGTCAGATCACAGGAAGAAAAAATGTTTAGGTAGATACAGAATTAGTTATTGTCCTAATAAATGTGAGAGTTATGCACTTTCAACTGGACAAGCATTTGTAAGTCAACATGAATCTTCACTATATTGAAAGTAATCAACTAGTAAAAAGCAAAACAAAATGGCAAGTGTGTTCTTCTAGAAAATTAAGTAATTATTGAGTAGAATTGTTGAAAGTGGCCCAGGATGACATTTAAAGGACTGTTCTGTCTTTTGATTTCAGGTTTTAGATTGTTTTCTCTTATTATACTGCATTTGTTTGTTCATTCAGATATCACAGCATTTCATGATTCATTCTCTGGTCATTCAGTCTTCTACACACTTGCCAAGGAGTTTTGTGGTATTGCACTCAAGATGAAATCCAAATTGTGAAACCCTCGACATTCATGTAACTAAGTTCCCTTATTGAATTGAGTGTGTTCAGTGGCATCCTTGCAATTTGTGACTATTGTTACTTAAAACAATAATTAAATGACTATTGAACTGTTTCACAAAGATGAACTTCCTACCAGTCCTTGGGTGTCATTTAAGTTATTCAGTTACCTTTGACATGAATTGAACATAGGTGATTAAGAGCCGCTTGCCTCCAGTGCTCAGATCTCAAGCATACACATCTCTGACTTATACCCAGGAAGACAGGGTGCACCTGTGATAAGTTTGTCATGTCAGTAGCAGGGATCAAATACAAAGTTGAAAAGAAGAAAATAAGAAAGCCATGTTGATGAACACTCTCAGACTCAAGTTAAGCAAACCTCATGAGTTTTCCAGGGGCAAACTAATTTCTCTGAGAGAAGCCACACCCGTGAAACAGCCTTTGACCTGAGGTACTGCCATGGCAAACCAGGTTCGGGCCATCTATGACTGAGGAGGAAGATAAGATGGCAAAAGGCTACTCTAACAATTTTCAAAGTGCTATCTCATCAATGAAAGGAATTTACCAAATGGGATTTTTAGTCTTTTACTTGCAGGCACCTCTAAGTCCCTATGTTATCCGCACACAAATAAATAAAAGGCCAGAAAGAAAACTAACTACTTTTTTTTAAAATGACAAAATACATTAAACTGAGGGTCAGATCACCATTAACTTTGGCTGCTAAGTCAATCTTTATAATTGTGGCTTAGGAGGGATCTCACTTTGTCAAATGAATTTTGTTTTGTGTCCAGAAACTTTTGGTCTGGGCTTAAAACTAGCTGTGTTGTAAGAAGTACTTCCTGTCAGCAGGAAATGCCAGCTGTTGGTACCCCATGAACTCCTGAGCTTTGTGTTTGACCTGCTTCAAAGTGAGGGGAAGGTTTTAAGTTACTTTGCATGACAGAAAGGCAAAGAAGAACCTGTCTCTTTGGTCCCATGGGAGAAGAGGTTAGCATTTTTCTCTCCCACATCCTCCCACACCATACAGTATTTTTTCTTTTTTTTTATTTATCTTTTACATCATTGTTCATTTTAAACAATATTTGCTTTCCTGCCCACCTCAAGTATAGTCCCCATCGAATTGAATGGAGCTAGAAGGAATTATGCTGAGTGAAGTAAGCCATACAGTATTATAAATTATTATGTTTACCATTTGTTTCTTGAAATTGTAATCATTTTTCTTCAATATGCTTTTGAACTGCTTCCCTGTATACATTGAGATTATGTGTATCTAACATGACAATTTTGTTGCCATGGAGAATTTGATTTTTTTCTGTCAAGGCATGTTCAGCTTCCAGGCTCATGGATGAAAGAAGAGACTTAAAACTCTTGCTTAGAATTCTTAAAACCCTTTGGCACACAGTCCATACACACTTTATTTTTTTTTTCCCCACCATGAAAAACCCTCATTGCAACAAGCTAAAGACCCATGAATTTCTTTGATAGTTGGTTTCCATTTGGTGTCACTGGCTCCTCTGTGAAGAGATGTGAATTGGGAACAGTGCAAGAAAGCAGGATTCACACAATTAACATGCTATCAACTGTCTAGGGACTTGTTCCAGATAACGAGGTGACAATCTTGAGGATCCAATTTCCCAGGCAGCACTACAATACCTGCTTGTCAAAGATAGTGTCAGTCTCCCGCCTGCATGGATTGAGCCAGAACTGACATGGATCTAATCTAATCTGTTTAAAAAGACAGTGAGGTGTGGAGAAACCTGTCACTGGATCCCTGCTTCACCCCTGGAAGGACTCTGTCCTTTTTTAGCACCTTCCCTTCCTTTTGTCCCGAGTTGCCCCAGGTATGGCAGGTATTTAGTCTTGATACTCTCCCTCTTTTCTCAGTCTTCATCGTGAGTGGAAATTTTGGTTCAGTATGGGAGCTTGTTAGAAATGCAGAATCTCAGCTTCAACCCCAAAACTTCCAGATCATAATCTGAGCCTAAAAAAAACAAAAACAAAACAAAACTGTGCTTTAGCAACTGTTATATTCATGCATACAAATCTGAGGTGCACTAATTCGGAGCATCACAGGATCTACCGTCCCTTCAATTCTTACTCACCCTCCTCTTTCACACTGCATCTTGGGGATGAATTGGGGGAATAAAAGCCATTCGTATGGATGAAGTTAGTTTGTATAAGGAACCATGTTAGACACTCAAGGTCTGTATTTTCATTTCACCTTAATACTCTAAGATAAGATAGTTGGTAGAGCTATATTTTTAAAGACTCAGATACATAGAAAACATAGCCTATTATCGGTGGTACTTGAATTTATATCTATCTATCCTACTATATTTATTCACATAATCTGAAATATTAATCTGAGTAAAGGTTTTATTAGCACAATAGTCATCCCTTTCAGGTAATTTTGGAATTTCAACTAAGGTTGTCCTATTTTAACGAAAAAGACTAAATTTTTGGATATCAAGGGAGAAAGAGAGATAAGAACAACTTTTCTTCCTACATGTCCCTAAAATCTTACTGTGACTTATTATGCCTATGGGTAAAGCTAACCTTGACCCAGATATTTAAAAATGCCCCAGGCCTCTTCTCTTATGAGGGCTGCTATAGATCATTGAGGGATATGGAGCAGAAATAGTCTGCTGTTTGATAGGAACCTTGGGACTCTGTCTCAAATATAGACAAATTTAATATAATGGCCCTTTCTGTTCAGATAGGCTAATGGAAAGCAAACTTATTCAAAAGGGGCAGAGGAATAAACTGATTTAAAAGTTTGCTCACTAATATGTTTCAAGGATTCTAAATATCACCATTTGGCATGATGAAAAGGATAAATAAATCCATTGTAATTCACCTTTGCCTTTTTCTACTGGTTGTTGTTCATTCCCTTTGAAAGGCCAATCTGAAATTATTTCTGAGTAACACTCTCTAATATACTAGTTGAGTGGATCTCCTGATGTTTATAATATTTTGTGAAGAGACAAGAATGTCTTTAATTTGTCTGTTCACTGCATTTAACCTAAACCATCATAATTTAGAAAAATATAATAGGGTTAGGAGCAGAATAATTAATTATATATATTTTCCTAGTGATTGGCAGTTTTCTACTGTATTTTGCAGGGAGTGTCAAAACCAGGAGGAAATCAATTGTACTTGAATACCATATTGATTGGTGGAGCCTCTTGCTTTGTCTAACCTGGAGTACTAAATCTGTTTGCTCAATCCATCTAGAAGAAGTCTTTGACTTAAGACATTGTGGAAATGTCATGAAATTGCAAGCTAAGGATGATTGAATCTGCCATATGGAGTGAAACTGGTAACATAAACGCTAAAGGAACCTGCAAACAGGAGCTGAAATGAGCATGCAGTTCATCTTTCTCTAGAATCTCAGTTTGAGTGTTCCTTATCCTCTGTGCTCCCTTTTCTTATATATATATATATTTTTTTTTTTGAGCATCTCAAACTATACTTAAATTATCTCTAAAACTAGTTGCTTATATTTATGTTTTATTTTTAATCCATGCACATATTTGATAAAAATTCAGACTTTATAAAAGTATCCTTATCCTTTTGTTAAGGATTTGCTTCTAAGGACTCTCTTTTACAAAAATATTCATAGCAATCAGATATTATCCCAGTGATATCTTTGTTAGGTAATTTGGTGTGCAAACAATAGAAAACTCATCAGCTTGAACAAATTTCATAAGCTTGGAAAATATTAATTATTGAAAGTAGGCACATGGAGAGTGAGACCTGGCATTATTTCTGTTTCTTGAATAGTGTGGTGGTTACAACAATGTTTACCTGTAATAATTTATTAAGCTAAATACATATTTTGGGAGATTGTTCTGGATCTATGTTACATTTTACTTTAAAAAAAAAAAGATTTCAATAAGAACTTTTACCTACATAAAAGGAAACCCTCAATGTTCTATTGTTGACGGATTCAGTGTAACAATGTCCTCCTCAGAACACACATCTTTCAAAGCTAACAACCTGCCCAATATAAAGAGATTATGCCTCTGATCACTTGCTTTTAAGCCCTCAAATTGTGATTCCTCAGAATAACAATATGATGGGCATCACCTAGGAACTTGTTTAGAAAATATAGGTAGGGCCTCCCCTGGTGGTGCAGCAGGTTGAGCGCAGCACTGTGAAGCTGTCCGCAGACTCTGCAGCGCCGGTTGGATCCCGGTCAGCCGGCGAGGGTCCCACATAACGCATCAGACCTCTCCTGCCTCGCCTGCTGCTCCCCTCAGCAGTGTATTTCATCAGTCTGCCTGTTCTGTTCCCCGCTCTGTCTCTGGTGAATCCTCTCACCCTCCCGTGCATCTGGCCTATACTCCGGTTCTTGTATAAAATAAATGGAAAGAAAGAAAGAAAGAAAGAAAGAAAGAAAGAAAGAAAGAAAGAAAGAAAGAAAGAAAGAAAGAAAGAAAGAAAGAAAGAAAGAAAGAAAGGAAAGGAAGGAAGGAAGGAAGGAAGGAAGGAAGGAAGGAAGGAAGGAAGGAAGGAAGGAAGGAAGGAAGGAAGGAAGGAAAGGAAGGAAGGAAGGAAGGAAGGAAGGGAAGGAAGGAAGAAAGAAAGAAAGAAAGAAAGAAAGAAAGAAAGAAAGAAAGAAAGAAAGAAAGAAAGAAAGAAAGAAAGAAAGAAAGAAAGGAAAGAAAATATAGGTGGCCTAGATTTGTCCCTGAGTC
Organism: Talpa occidentalis; assembly: GCF_014898055.3. Lineage (NCBI taxonomy): Eukaryota > Metazoa > Chordata > Mammalia > Eulipotyphla > Talpidae > Talpa > Talpa occidentalis. Next base: position 60,398,239 of record NW_023603184.1, on the reverse strand, counting down.
AGAAACTCAGTCAAATCTAGACAGCCCTCTTTTATCAAGTTCCTCAAGCTACCATGATGTTCTAAATACTGTTTAAGGTTTCAAAACACTTGGAGGACCTGGGATCACCCAACCATTCCTCTCCTACAATATTGCCATTTTTCTTCCATGTCTAATTAGCCACAGCTTGTCACTACGCCCACTTCTGATACCAGATACAGCTAAGGGACGTGGAAATACATTTACCCAAGTGACTAATATGGTCTTAGACTATCTGTTATGGAGTAAGAGAACAATAATCACCCCTTTCTCTTGCTATTTCATTGGATTTTGTTTTACATCTTATACTCAAAAGAGTAATTTCCTGATGAAATTTTGAACTGATACTCTTATGGATATAGATGTACCCAAGATGAAGCTAATGAAGTGACAAAAGAAAACTCTTCTTTAAATATTTCCATGCTCATGACCTATGAGTTTACATAGTATCTTATTTGATCCTTGGTAAAGCAGACACTAACTATAGTATTTTTATAACAGTAGAGAAATTACTTGTTAAAGTCACAGAGTGAAAAGTGACTCTTTCAACTCAAACTCCAGATTTAGACTGAGCACTATCTTTCAAACAAAATTGCCCCAGGAAACCAAGTTAAATGTGGCATTTCAACTGTGAGAAAGTATACCGCTCACGAGAGGAAAGTTTTTAAGTGGTAATGCTAACAATGTGATATCTGCCGTTTTAAGTGACTTCCAATGTCACTTCTCCATTTTCATTCAAAAGTCTTGGGAGAATATTTTTTTCTTCTGTGCCTCAAAATAAAAAGGGTGACTTATCTTGCTGTTGAATCTTCATGGAAGATATTCAACAATTACGTATCTATTAAATGAGGAATAGATAATCCATTAAAATTCCCCAAGCCCGAGAAGCTGATGGAAGAGTACTGATTTGCCAAATTAAAATAGCACTCGACTGCTGTCATTTTACAAGAGAAAGTCTAGAGCTGTACAATCCAATAGAAATGTCCCTACCCAGATAGAAATGTTCTATAGCTGTGCTACCTAATAAGGTAGCCACTGATGACACGTGACTATTGAATGAAGCTATTGCTATTGAGGAACTGATTTTTGAATTTAATATAAGTGAAATAAAATTTAAATAGGCACATGTGATTAGTGGCTTTTGTATTGAAGAGTGTAATTTTAGAACATTTTCAGGTTTTGTATACTTGACCCTCCTACCTAAGTTTCCAAAATGTCGGGATGTTTTTATGGCCATATGAATTCGCCCTTGGACTGCAAGAGCCATAAATGAGAGATCCTTGGAATTGAAATCTGAATTTCCTAAATCCAAATGGCTTCGTGCTGATCTCCTCACTTCAAGTGTAACTTGTGAATTGTGAAATGAACCTCAGGACATCCTTTCCGATTTTGTGAGGTCCTTAATGGCTCCACTTTTCACAAGGGGAGATACTTGATGTAGGTTGTCACAGCAAAACTGTCTGAGTAATGAGCATCAAACTCTCCAGAGTGATAATCCAGTTCTTTCCTATAAATGCAGACAGACACATGGGTGAGTGGCCAAGAGAAGCAGTTGGTGCCTATATCCTGGCATTTCACCATTTCAGTGCAAGGACAGCATCCTACAAGCAGAACTGATTCCTGTTGAAATGATTTGGGGGAGAGAGAGATCTCTGAAGCCAGGCTATGAAAGAAATCAGGAGGGAAACTCACAAAACATGTGGCCTCATCTTGTCTACTTCCCTTGATGCCAAAAAGAAGTTCTGGAATGCATTGCATCACGAATAATAACCATGCCTTGAAACAATGGGATCTAACTTGTTCTATGGATTGAACTGGTTGAGATGGGGAGAGGGGTGTGGTATTTTCTCAGGCAAGAAGACTTCTGCTCGACCAAGGGCAAATCTTGGAAGAAGGGGACAGGAACCTGAGGACCTTCAGAAAAGAATGATCTCCAACAATAGTGGCTACACTTTCCCTTCTCCAGTCAAGGGCTTTCTTTCTAGGCTTTTTAAAATCCACCATGCCTTCCAGCAGTCTTTAATCAACACATGGCATCATTGGTGTATTAAACTCCAGTTTCCTCCTTTCCTGCTTCTATAACACTATGGCACATGCTATACTGGTGGGACTAAGTTTACGCACAGAAATAACTGACTTGCAGGTGCACATTGGACAGACTCTTCTTTCTTGCATCATCTCCATTGCCCTCACCAGGTTTTCTGGCATCAATTCCCAAAGTAACTAAATGCACTCAAATTCATGCCTGGTAACCAACTTCCTGTGAACCTAAACTAAGTCACACACAGAATGCCACTCGCCTCAAGCATTGCTCTTGAGGCAGCCTCAGTGATGATAAATGGGCCTGATTCAGGTCACAACTCTCCCCTCTTTGGCATGAATCTCTCCTTAGGAACCTTTTTGTTCTTTTCTGAAAAATGGCCACAAATAGGGCCATTCCAGTTTTTCCTACAAGTTATGTATATGTGTGTGTATATATGTATACACACACACATATGTATGTATGTATTATATTTGGAACCCATAATTTGTTTGGTCAAGTTTGCACTTACTTTTCTCCCCAGGAAGATCTTTATCCCCTAATAAATGTGTAAATAGAGGTGTAGAAGCCTTGGCCAAGTCCAGATGGCTGTACCAATTCCCACGGCACCTGTCCAGTAGCAGGAGGTTGATGCCCAGTATTCCAGTGACAGCTACCCGCCGCTGAATTCCCCTGCCCAGCCACAGGTCCTGTCCCAAATGAATGATAATACCTTCTGACTGGAGGAGCAGGAAACCCACCTGAATCCTGTCAGTATGTTTCTGAATGTTGTCACACTTACCATTGTTGTATAATGTTAAATATGTATGGTTTTGCCATTCCGCTTTCCTTGTTATACCATTTATAGGTAGCTCTGAACCTGAAAATCTGGAACCTTTGCTTATATAGGTATCAGATGTTTAATAATTAAAGATGCAACTAGTCATTCAAGTTAATCAGCTAGTCTTTTGTGCAACTGTATTTATGACCTCTTGGGGTCTCGTGTAAAACTAGGAGGAAGTGCATGCTTCAGAAACCAGTTCCCTGTAGGGTTTATTTTAGTGTGTGTGTGTTTTTTAAATAATCGGGGTATGTTCTTAAAACAGAATAGGAGTGAAAATGCTGTGTCTGTGACTGTTTCGGCTCTTGTAGCTCCTATACTAAATGGACACTTGTTATGAGTGATGCTTGAAAAATATTGTTTAGCAGAGACCTGTATATTCTCATTTTTGTGACCCTAACTTGCCAAATACATTTCCAGTGTGTGACATCAATCAATTCTCATTTCCTTTTCTGAGTTAATAGTAGAAATAATTGTAGAAACTGATGAATTTCTGCAATTTTTACCAGTTATTCCATTTCATAGGTAAAGCCTACCCCCAATGCGTGAAGTCAGAAATAAATATTGTGGTGTAGAGGGCTGAGCAGGGAACTGAGTGGGTGTCAGGAGACCTGGGTCTCTTGTCTCCCTTTAATCTTGGTTTGGAAATCTCCATAACAACCATTTTCTGCTTGCTTAGACATTGGTCACTGATAAAACCTCAGGTGGGGACAAGAAATCAGAACCGAGTTGGAGAGCATTCTCTCAGTATATCACTTGGATAGGCTAGTTGGCCCTTTGAAGAAGTTTATTTTCTAGTAAATGAAAATAACAAGAGTATTGCTGATTGCTATGAGAATCACGAGACAGTGAAAAAAAATGTGAAGTGTGAATTATGTTTCCAGTGAGAATTTCTAGTAAAAGGAAGAAGGTGCAATCAGGTTAGAGTCCTCTATGCTATTGAGAGGCAATGCAGCTGGGTGATTAAGAGCTTAGTCTCTGGGTTTGGTTTGCTGGGTTTGAATCCCCTGTTCTGCTACTTACTGGCTGTGTGCTCCTGGAAATTCTGCTCAACCTTTCTGATCTCAGTTTCCCTACTTACACAATGGGCACAGTTGCACTCATCATGCAGAGTGTAGGGTAAGGTAAAAGGTGTCAGGCTTTTCTGCCCTTCCGCCATCAGGATAGATGATGGATCCTTGTCTTGAATGCATGCCTGATGGCGGGCACCTGGAATAGGGTGTGGGCATAGGTAGATGGGATTCAGCTGAGCTAAGACTGTGCTTTTAAGGGCGGCGTCACGGGGGGACGCCAGCAGCACCAGTAGCAGCAGTAAAAGCCAAAGCCGAAGCTGAAAGAAAAGCCAAGAAGCAGCAGAACCAACGCCAGAGAGCCCAGATAGAGTGAAGACTTGCTGGGGGCTGGGAGGCCTGCCAGCCTCCCAGCCCCCCAGCCTGCACCCCTGCCTGCCATATGCCTGGTGAACCCCAAATAAAAAACCTGCAAAACTACTGAGGACTCTGACTCCTCCTTTACCCGGTCTGCATGGGATCACAAAACCGGCACTGTGCCCAGTTCCTGCCTTTACACAGAGCCTTTAGGATAATGAGTGAGACCATGTCTGCCTCGTGTCTAAGGCAGACTGGAAAAGGGCTATCTAACTGTTAGCCAATATCTAATCGATAGCTGTCTGTGAATGAATGAACACTCCATGGACCATGGGTGTATGGAATGGGGACAGTGAGGAGGAGCTAAGTGGCTAACTGGGGATAAAAACATCCAGCAAGAGTAAAGATGGATATTTCAAAGTTCCTTGCCAATTGCATTTCTGACTCTAAGTATCGTCCATATTTGAGTGTGGGGAATTGGGGATTAAATTGCAGAAGTGTGTCCATCTTTTGAATCAGGGATAATTTCCTGCAGTTAATTTTTTGCTTTTATTATTTAAAAATGGCAAGTTGACTTCAAGCTAACTCAGACCATTACATATACAAATAATCCAACTCTTATCAGTAAAATATTAGCACTGAAATCTTAGCAAGCATCTTACCCATGGTTTCTCAAACCAATCAGCATGTCATAAGTGTCAAAATAATACAGATTCCCAGATTAGGCTCTTAAATATCAAGGAATGAGTCAAGAAATTTGTGTTTGTGGTCATTACAATCTTTCCAGGTGCTTCTGATGATTAAGCACACTTAATATTTTAGTTAAGGGCCTCCCCTGGTGGCGTAGCGGTTGAGCGCTGGGCTGCGAGGCTGCCCGCAGCCTCTGGAGCACCAGTTCGTTCCCTAACCGCCAGCGAGGGTCCCACAAAAAAAAAAAAAAAAAAAAAAAAAAGGAAGAATTTAGTTAATATATCCTAGGAGCAAGATCATCAATCAGGTGTCTTAGGTTTCAGGACAGAATCTCTTACTCCTCTTTCTCCTCAAAAGTCAAATAATGCAGGATGTAGGTATGAGACCATAACTTCTATATAAAACAGGTTTGAAAAAAACTTTTGGAAAATTCTATATGACCAAAAAATGTAAGGTGAAATTATTTTTCCTTTAAATTAAAAATTTTCCTATAAAATTTCCTGATTTTTTTTAAATTATACTGCAGGATTTGTGGCAATTGTAGTTAATAATCATTGCTACCAAGGCCACGAATACAGATTGTACTTACTGTCTTAGTTAACACCTTCACCTTGCCAAATACATGTATCTGTGTGAGTTACATCCCCAATGTAGAAAATAATTCAGAAGCAGACAGAGAGTGTGGGCATTGCGTATCTTTAGAGCAACTGCAAATATATCTTCAGGCTACTCATCATTTGTGAAAACACATTTATTGTTCGGTGGAAGGAACAAAGTGTTTGCCATAGCAACCATGGCAACCTGGGTGTCCTGCCTATTAGCTGTAATGCAGGGAGCATCTTCAACAGCAGGGAAGGAGTCCTTGGCAATTATCACCCAGGGAGTGTCCTTCCACTGCGAGAGTTTGGGCTGAAGCTCCTGGGCTGGGAAAATTCTTCACTTGATGTGCTAATGAATGTGAACAGCAACAATTCCATTTTGGTTAATTTCAGGGGGATTATTAAACTACTGTTCATTTAAGGACAATATGCTTGCTTTAACAAATTTAAAGAAATATCTAGAAGACAAACTTTTTTTTTTGCCAGTATTATTGAGAAATAATCAGCATACCTCACTAAGTTTATGGTGTGCTGCAAGATGGTTTTGTTCACAAATGTGTGAAGTTTGCCACAGGAGATTCCTCTAACACCCATCTACTCACAGAGACTTCTTGACGACCTTCTTCCTGTTTCCCTTTCTATCCTCCTTTGCTTCTGATAACCACAAAGCTATTCTCTTTTCCTATGAGTTAGCTTTTTAAATTATCTTTGTTGTTTGTGTGTTCAGACGCCACACATGAGTGATTTCTCACAGTAATTGTCTTTCTCTGTCTTGTTTATTTCACTTAGTCTACTGCCTTCAATACCTATCCACATGGTCATTAATGGTAAGGTTTCCTTATTTTTCTCTTTGAACTGAATAATATTCTCTTGTACATATGTATCACAGTGTCTTTTTTCCATTTGTCCATCGATAGGCACTTATACCTTGGCTGCCATAAATAATGTTGCTATAAATGTGAGGGCACAGAAAGCCTTTTGAGTGAGTGTTTTCATTTCCTTTGGCCATACACCCAGAAATGGAATTGTTGGATCATGTGACAGTTTTATTTTTAATTTTTTAAAAACCTTCATACTAGTTTCAATAGTGACTGAACCAATTTATAATCCCACCAACAGCACATAAGGACCCTCTTTTCTTCATAACAGTCACTTTTTAAAGATATTGGTTTAGTTTGGCTTTTGGTCAGTCATTTATTATTTTATTCTTTGAAAAATGAGGGGAAAGTTCCTTGTCACTTTATTTCTTTCTCCCATGTTCAACGTAAATTGTTGGCATATAAGACTATGAGAGGGCCCTACCCTGGTGGCGCAGGCGGTTGAGCACCACCATGCAGTGAGGCTGTCCACAGCCTCTGCAGGACTGGATCAATCCCAGCCAACAACCGGCGAGGGTCCTACATGGGGCAGCAGACCTCTCCTGTCTCGCCTGCTCCCCTCGACAGTGTACTTCGGTCAATCTGCCTGTTCTGTTCCCTGCTCTGTCTCTGGTGAGTCCTCTCACCCTCACCACACATCTGGCCTGTGCCCTGGTTCTTGTATAAATAAATGAATAAATCTTTTAAAAAAAAGACTATGATAGGCATAATAACGATACATGAAGGAAAGCTAAAGTTTGAGTAGGAAGACTAGTTGTGGACAATCGGGGATAATAAAGAAGTAGTTAAGATTTGGGATTTTTAATTTCAAAAACAATATGGTTACATAAAAAGATAGAAATCCTATAATATACAACCAACTTTCAAATTGGTATATGTATTCTTTATTGGTAAATCACATAAATATGAGTAATAAAAATTGTAGTTTACAAAATGAAGTCTTTCAATAGTAGAAATAGATGCCATAGGCAAGAAGCATGCAAGGAGAGAATCACTGTTGCTTTCACTGTTCAGAAGAAAGGATCACACAAATTTCTTTCCTACTGTGTTTTAAAATTTTTGAGGAAAATATTGTTTATACAACATAATTTTTCTTTTTTTAAAATGTATTTATATTTATACAAGAGCTGGGGTACAGGCCAGAGGCATGGGAGGGTGAATGGACTGACCAGAGACAGAGCAGGGAGCAGAACAGGCAGACGGACCGAAGACACTGCTGAGGGGAGCAGCGGGCGAGACAGGAGAGGTCTGCCATGCCATGTGGGAATCTCCCTGGCTGGCCGGGAATAGAACCCGCGCTGCCAGGCTGTGAACAGATTTACAGCGCTATGCTCAACCTGCTGTGCCACAGGGGAGGCCCAATTTTTCTTTTTTACTTAAGAAGAAAAAGAACTCATGAAATAAACAGGAAAAAATGAGTAGAAATAAAAGGTGAGTTCAGAATAATTTTAGATTTTCTATAAACATGAAGTCTTCTTAAGTTTCTTAGTTTTGAGAAACTGGGGAAAGGTAGAGTGGATTTGGGTTTGGGATTTGTTGAGGAAGATGTTGAGAGTTGATTGATAAAAACATTCTGGATCTGCCATCTCAGAATGTCTTTTTCCTTGCCTGCTCCTAGTGCTTTCCTCTGTATTGATATTGGGATTTTAAAAACTTTTTTTCTGTTACGTGACATCTCAGGTAACTATGCTTGAATCATAAGTGTTGATGTTCAAATCTTGCTGGTTCTCAGTTTCCTCAACTACATTATGGGAATTTACTATACATATCACAGCAAGTTGCATTGCATTAAAGTAGGCTAAACTGTGGTTTTGCATAGATTCCTCTGTATAATTGTTTAAGCACAATGAGTATGTGGTTCCCCGCCATGTGTAGTTTAGGGCAGGTGTGTGTAGATGAATGCTCGATGCCATGTGATGATGCAAAGACACAGGATCTTCCCTTACTGTGGTTCTGTAATCACTGAGAGTCTTATTGGCAACTGCATCCATCAGTTGTGGAAGGAAAAATCAACTGGATAAGAGACATGGTGACCAGCAAGTAGCATATATTCTTCCCACACATTTTTATTCATGTGAACTTGCTCACATGTCCCTAGCTCTAATCATATGGGGAGCTGAAAATGTAATAAAACCATCATCCCATTTAAGTCCCATTGCTACAGACAATAGAAAATGGACATTAGTTAATATCAGCAATATCTGCCACTATATTTATGTTTTTCAAAACATTTAATAAAAATACATTACATAGGAAGTGACAACACATTCTTTTTCTCTTTTTCTCTGCGTTTGAAATTTCCAAGCAGCGTGGGGAAAAAAAAAAAAACCACAAACTGTCACACAAAAAAATATTAAGCATACACTATTTATTTGGAGAAAATCAACATACAACTTACAGGATGTGCCATAGGTCAAAATAAAAAGGTAATTTTTTTTATTAGCTCCTCTACTTTAAAATTTCAATTAATTCACCTGTCACATGGCCTGAACTTAATAATCTTTTTTTTTTAGATTTATTTATTTATTTATACCAGCACTGGGTACAGTCAGAAGCACGGGAGGGTAAGAGGATTCACCAGAGCCAGAGCAGGGAACAGAGCAGGCAGACTGATGAAGGACACTGCTGAGGGGAGCAGCGGGCACAGCAGAAGAGGTCTGCATGCCATGTGGGACTCTTGCCAGAGGCCGGGGATCGAACCGGTGCTGCAGGGGCTGCAGGCAGCTTCGCAACCCAGTGTTCAACTGCTGCACCATTGGGGAGGCCCTGAACTTAATAATCTTCATAAAGGTTGAAGTGCTTAAGAAAATGTTCAGTTTCATCCCATTTCCGTCCATGTGCAAGGACATTTGTCAATAGCTGACATTCAGGGTTCAGAAATTTTCTAAACTATGGGATCAGTAAAAATGAATATTGAAACAAAACAATCAGTCAAAACCATCCAGTAATAAAGCCTAGAAATCTGTATGTAAAATTAAGGATGCCAGAGGCGGATGGGACTGGTGGAAAGCAAGGATGGGGGCCCAGTGGACAATAGTGGAGGACAATGGGTCTTTGGCGGTGGATGCGATGTGGTGACATACATATAAGGTGGTGTGATCCTATACCTCTGAATTGCATTCAATATTGCAAACCAGTGTTACCTCAAAAAAATTAATATTGACTTTTTTATTCCCATGTGAAATGAAAATAGAAAATGTAGGCCATAAGTCTTCCAACTAAGCAAAAACTAACACAGATATCCTATAAATTCCGGTCTGTCAAATAATGAAATTCTAGGACCCAAAATCAATGTTCCATGTTAGAACATTCCTGTGTGTCAAGTATACCAAACCATATGAAATTCATGAATGTGGCACACTTATTCCTGTGTCCCTGAGACTTTGCATTCATTATTCTGAGACTCTGAATAAATTCTATCCAACTTTTTATCTATCCAGCTTTCTTCACCTGGGAAATGGTATGCCTGCTATAGGTTCAAGTCTTCCATCACTGTCCTCAGAAGGCCTTTTTGATCACCCACTGAGGCACTTTGTCCTCGCTGTTCCTACTGTGCCTTGTGTTTGCCTTTCTTGCACAGCACACTACACATTTTTGTTTACATGTCTTGCTTTCTTCAACACCCAGCATGCTCCTATTGCTCCGTGGACATCTGCTGAGTGAATGAATGTTAACCTCTCAAAGGCAGGTCCTTGGTCTTTCATCTTTGCATCCACAACAAACTAAGCCATGCTAGGCTCATACAATGTTAGAGTTTTGCTGCTACCCAAAAGTAGAACATTCCTATAAAACCTTTGTAAGTTGAAATGAAGTAAAGTGAAGAAGCAATTGTTATTAGTTTATATGAAAAAAGTGAGCATTTCCAAAACAAATAGAAAACTTCTAAATCACACCAAATCACGAGACCAAAAATAACACTCCTAAATTGTAAAAGCAGAAATCACATGGTACATACACAACCTGTGTAAAGCAGTTGTCAGGGAAGGAGATTGATGGGGTGTTCTTGCTGCTTGGGGTGCAAACTGACTCTAGAAAGGCTGCTACAAAACAATGCTTAGTGCTATTTTCACTTTCCTTAAAGCAGATACAAATATAGGCCTTTCTCAAAAGTACGGTGCTATAACATGAATTTGTAGAAAAGGGGATGCATGCAGTCGGAAAAAGAGAAGAAATATAAGATAGAGTTAGAAACTTGAAAGATAGAAGAAAGGGGTTACGGTGCACCCTATGAAGCTGCTCACAGCCTCTGCAGTACGACTTCGATCCCCAGCCAGAGAGCTACCCACATGGTACAGCAGACCTCTCCTGTCTCGCCCGCTGCTCCCCTCAGCAGTGTATTTCAGTCAGTCTGCCTGTTCTGTTCCCTACTTTGTCTCTGGTGAATCCTCTCACCCCCTGCACCTCTGGCCTGGACCCCAGCTCTGTATGCATAAATAAATAAATCTTTAAAAAAAATAAAAGAAAGATAGAAGGGAATTACTTGTCAGGCAAAGGATAAGTCATGCTACAAACTAACATTGCAAAAGGATTAAAAACAAAGCAAATTCCATTAGATAATCAAAAGATAGACACGGTGATGACTGAGTAAAGATGAAGAATTGTAATGGGAAAAAACATTCAAGATGAATTGTAAGCTACTAATGGGAGTCAGATGAAGGGACAGGATAGAAGTTGGGCCAAAGTAGTACCAGGGACTGAAGAACAAGGTCAGGGCATATGTGGGGGAGGGCGTCTTAATTGTGCAGTGTTTCTTCTCTCATCGAGAGTTGAATGCTGTGACTATGTGAGGTGTTACTACAATACAACTCTCTCTGATCTTCCAGGAACCGGTGGTTGGTCCCCAGCAGATTCCAATGCTCAACAGTGGCTCCAGATGGACTTGGGAAACAGAGTGGAGATCACAGCGGTGGCCACACAGGGTCGGTATGGAAGCTCTGACTGGGTGACGAGTTACAGCCTGATGTTCAGTGACACAGGACGCAACTGGAAACAGTACAAGCAAGAAGACAGCATCTGGGTAGGACAGCTTTTCTCTTCAGTTGAATGAAACCTTATGTGATAATGATAACCAATGAACGTTCCTGTCATTTGCTTAGGCAAATGATTGTTAGTAGCTTAAAATATGCAATAATTTTGAGATCCATTCAGAAAAAATTAGATGACACATAAGTCCTATTTCCAGCATGACTTCCATTCCTAGTAAAATCAGTAGGCTTGTTATAAAAATTAACGTTTCTGGTAACTTCATTGATTCACTAACTGGGCCTCTGCACAGAAAAGTAGAGTACAGGAGGTTATTATTAATGAGAATGTATTGATTTACTGAACACTGATTCATTTACTTACATATCAGCTCATTATACATATCAGGTATTTTATATAACTGGTCATGACCCATGGACTCAGTTGTGTAAGTTAATCAAAGTCTAATTTGTGACTCTTTCCTTGTGAATCTGTAGTCTAATCTGAGGTTCAAATCACAGTCCTTAACAGTCTGCATTCAAGATCTGAAAACAACTGAAATTCTTAAAAATATAAAGAAAGTATAAAATTCAGAGTCAATCAATCATTACCCACAAGCTTCAGCTGGGAGTAAAGGACTGTTTGCTCAAAGTTGTGAAAAGAACTTTCCTTCCCCTATGAGGGCCTCCCTGGTGGCACAGGGGTTAAAGTCGTAATGCTATTAAGATATCCTCAGCCACTGATGAATGAGTTTGATCCCTGGCCAAGGAACTAATCCACATGGTGCAGCAGACCTCTCCTGTCTTGCCCACTGCTCCCCTCAGCAGTGTATTTCAGTAGATTCACCTGTTCTGCTTCCCCTTCTGTCTCATCTCTCTCACCTCTGATCTACACGCCAATTCTTGTATGCATGGATGAATAAAATAAATCTTTAAAAAAAAATTTTGTTCCCCACTCCCCGTTTTTCAACATGAAATAAATGATAAAATAAATATATACATATGATATATCAGTTAGAAATATTTTCTTTTTTTAATAGAAAAGATATAAAGTGTTCAAAAACATATTTTCAGAAACAACAATTTATTTTTTTCCTATGAAATCCTTTATCTATATTGTTCATGTCTAAATGCAGTTTTGGAGGTAGGGAAGGAAAAAATAAGATTTGGAATGTGTAGAATGAAATATATTTAATTTGGAAAATAAAAGACTTCTCCAAATTGGGAACAAGGAAAGAGAGGAGGAGGCAGAGAGTATGAGGCAGCTGAATTAGGCTTCGGAAACTCATGCACTGAATAAAATATTTTTTTTTAATTTTGTATCCTTTCACTTTAAGGGGGAAAAAAATCACCAAATAGCTATTTGCTTCTAAATGTACATAAAATGTGAAGATTTGGCAATTGATAACATAATCTTTTCTTCTCATAATTTCCCTAATTGGTTTCCCCTTAAATCAATGCCAGATAAGATTTCAAATCATTGATGTTTGCATATATATTTTTCAATGTTGGTCCCACTTGGTTGGGAAAGACATATATATTTTATACTCATTGCCATCTGTTAATTGCCTACCTATTACTATTTCTAATTAAAAATAACAACAGTCTTAAAATTAGTTATGACAAGTTGAAAATTGAGAATATTATTATTGTCATCTTTAAGAGTATAATATTAGGTCACAATATTCATGGAGAGCATGGATTATCTTCATTTGAAAAAATTGTCTTTTGGGGACAATTGTATTTGTTTTACTGAATTTAGAAGCCCCTATATAGATTTTTACAGGTTTTTGATTTACTTTGTTTTTAATTTGAAGTGAGAAAGAAGCACATCTTCCATTTCAGTGACCAATTTTAAGATTTTATTTTTATTGTGGAGGGACAAAGAGATGTAGGATTATTTATTTTCTTTGGCATTTTCAATCAGACCTTTTTTTTTTTTCCAGATTGAATTGCAGCTTTGAGTTATTTTGTCTAAATTTTTTTAAACCCTGAGTTCCATTTTCTTTAGAAACGAATGATCTGTTTTCAGCCTTCCTCTGGAACAGGCTGTATTTCAGGGATTGACTATTACTCTGGGCTTGTGAATAGCTGGAATCAGACCTACTTTATTCCCATGCCCTAGTGGTTTACTTGTGTTTTCAAATAACTCCAAGTCTCTTTAAAGGCAGGGACTTATCTTGTAGGTCCTGGCAGCCTTCATGCTGGAAGAAATTAACAGAAATTAATTTGAGGGTAGTAATTGAAAAAATGCAAAGGGCTTCCAGAATTGGGAAGGATAAAACTATCCACATCCCTGTCTCACCCTCAAAACCATGTTGCCTTTCTAGGGAGGTAAAAGACGCCAGTGAGTGGCAGGGAACAGTGTTATTGGTGTCTCCTGAGCACCTGATGATACTTGCAAGTACTTAAGAGAAGCAGCAGCTTTGGTATCCACCTGTCAGGTGAAAACCCTAGGAGGAAAAAAGATTTGTGTAGGGAATATCAAAATGTTCAGTTTAAAGAGTAAAATATAGGCCCCCCTAATGGCGCGGGTGGTTGAGGGCAGCACTGTAAAGGTGTCCGCAGCCTCTGCAGCACAGGTTTGATCCCATCCTGGCTGGCCAGGGAGATACCCATGTGGAGTGGCGGACCTCTCCTGTCTGGCCCGCTGCTCCCCTTAGCAGTATATTTTGTCAGTCTGCCTGTTGTGCTCCCCACTCTGTCTCTGGTAAATCCTCTCACCCTCCCACGCATCTGGCCTGTATCCCAGTTCTTGAATAAATAAATAAATCTTTTAAAAAAAATTAAAAATAAAGAGTAAAATATAGTAACCTTGGGAATGATCAACACAACAAGTCATGAAAGTGAGAGAATCAAATGTGGAAAAATAAGTGCCCACATTTGTAAACAAACTTGTGTGTCTATATAATTTAGTACCCTATATGTAATATATACTATATATAATATGTTATATAATTCAGTTTAATGTGTTATGTATGCCCATACACATGTATGTATGTATGCATGCATATGGGTGTGTGTGTATATATATATATATATATATATGTATATTTATGTGTGTGTGTGTGTGTGTATAAAAACAAACTCTGGGGATTCAATATTAATATCTCTCTGAAGGAGAGGGTTGAGGCTTATAAAGATCCACCAAAGCTCATGTAAATAGAAACTGGTTTTACCAGAATACAAAACTAATATTTATTAGTTTATTATACAAAATATACTTGAATGCAAAACTGTACTTTCTATTTCTCTTTTACCATGCTTGATTTTTTTTTTTAATTTTCACAAAATTGATTTACTTTTCTCACCTAAATATAAATATTGTCAGAGGCACTCTGTAAGAATAAAGTTAAAACTTATTGTTTAATTTACATGTTGCTAAACTGGAAAAGTGAGAAATCACCAGTCGTGTTGAACTGTATTTCTGTATGTCATAAACAGTGCTCAAACTCTCTGAAATTCTCTAGGACTTCAAAATACCCATCAAAAAGTGATTCAAAAAGTGATTTGTTTATCTCAAAACTTCACAAATTACTCACAAATCTGACTCATGGCTAATATTAACTGGTAATTCTGATGAGGCCCAGGGACCCTGGGACCCTGGATGTCCTTGGCTTCCACACAGGAAAGAATTTGTGCAGAAGTCAGAGTAGGTGATATAGGAGTGAAGATTTTATTGCAAGCAATAGTACACACTCAGAAAAGAAGATTCAAGGGAGACTCACCCTCTAGTTTTTGAGGTTGCTTGTATAGATGTGTTAGTAGGGGTTCACAGATTGGGTTTTGGACCAGTTTTGACCAGTATTTTGTTTACTGAGACTGTTGAATCATAACAGGACACTGGAAGTTAAACCCAGATAGAGTGAGTTTAAATCAATAAGGTTTGGTTCATCTTGTCTTTGAGTGGATAGGTTGGTGGAAGAGGGTACAGCTGTAGTTAACTTCTCCCTCCCCAAGAGAATTCAGTCCCTTCTGTATTTGTTTAACAACAGGAACAGCAAAGTTCTGGCCTGCAGTTCTGTGCATCTGTCTCTGTCCCAGGACCTTTCTTGTCTCTTTCCCTTGAGAGATCTTTCATCCTCTTTATTTCTAAAAGGAGTAAAGTGATGATATCTCAATCTTCTGTAACTACTTCCTGTTGAACGTGGAAGTGGTCCCTACGTAAATTTATGAGGAGTCTTAGCCTGAGAAAGAGAGAGCCATAGGGCTCTGTGTTTGGGACAGATTGTACATGCAATTGTTGAATATTCAACACCAAGAATGAGTAGACAAGACTGTAATACAAGGAGGGTGAGAGTAACTACCAGGACCCCCATGAATAAGGAGACCCAAGATCACCAATTCTATAAACCTTTCCTATGGATACAACATCTCTTGACTTCTATAGCCTTTTGAAGATGAACATGATTAAATAATTTAAGAAGCAAGGGCCAAAGATCAAGAGAAGTAAGTATATTCTACTAACAGTAGCCATAGACCCAATTGAGTCTATTAATCTAGACAAACTAATTAGAAAAGGCTTTGTTTGTAATAGGAGTCCAGAGCCAGGATGCAGTTTTTTCAAGGTGCTGCAGCTCTGGAAATCTACTTCTTTCCTGTGATTTCAGAAAACCAGTCCTGGAGCTTAGCTCAAGGTTGTTTCCATTCCCTTGTAAATATAAACTTCAGACAGAAAAAGCAGACTCTTTTTTTGTTTGTTTTTGTTTTTGTTAAGGTCTAAGAATGATTGAACCAATGAGCCTCCATAACATTTCCACCAGTGAAGTACTATTCACCAATTGGATGAATAGATTAACTTGAGAGCTTTTTAGTTTTGTTTTGTTTTCACATTTTTTAAAATTTGGAATTATAATGAAGAATAAGAGTTTGCCAGAGTTAAATTTGACAAATAAAATTAGGACAATTATCAAGCAACAAATTTTTATAAAACTCTCTAATTTACTCCCTTTAAATATTCAGAACAAGTCAAAACCCAAAAATACTATATCAATTATTGACTTAATAAAGGATGAAATAATTGAGGAAGTAGAGAATCTCTAATAAGCTTTTCCCATTCCTTTTTGGAGAACCGCAATTTCTAGTTGATATGGAGTTTATAATGTTTCTTAAAATTGATTTACCAAACATAAAATTATAGCACATGTTGTAGATAAGTTGTCAATTTACCACTACTCCAGAGATTTATTTTATTTAAAGCACTCATTTAAGAACAAGAACTCTGAAAACAAACCTGTCCACGCACAGGAACAAATATCCATGCCCTAAAAATCCAGTTTGTAGAGTTTCTGATCTGGCACTGAAGGAATGTTCATGAATGAGGCCACAATGCAGCCCTTCGGCGATGTATTATGATTTATGAATGAGCCAGATTCCCCACTTTACTAAATAATCTGGCGTGAAGGTGTCTCAGGGACAAACTGAGCAACAACATTAGAATATTAGCAGATCTAAAAATCTCTTTCGGGCTGGCTTGTAGTCATGTCAAAATAAGACAAATATTAAGATTCTGACTCTGAGCAGAAAACCTTAGACAATGTTCAGTAAGTGGGTACATTTATTAGGAACAAACAAACCTGTAATCCTCTGGTTAAATCCACTCCAGGTTTTGTTTTTTACCAGAATTTTTGAAAACTATGTCAGGACAAACACTCACTGTCCCTATTAAGTCCACAAATTATTTTTATAGTCCTGAGTCCATTGTGTATTCAAATCCTTTGTGAATCCAACTGTTTTCTACATACCAAATGTCAGGGTTCGAAAGGCATTCCCCTCTATGTATGTTAGCGCATTCTTTTATTTCTGAAAATTATCACTCTCAAATATTAAAAGACAGTCATTTGTGCTTCCATTGTAAAATATGATGTCCTTTTTTATAAACACTGTATCCACTTTGCTCATGAACATGTACAATATGGTCAGGTTCCATTCCTGTGCTCATATCAGACTAAAGTATCTCTAACTTTTCAAATATAAAATTTCATAGACAATTTTAATTGTCTTTCTCTTGAACCTTTTTCTGTTTTCTCCATCTTTCTGGAGAAGTCATCTATATGTAGTATATAAAGTATGAAGACAAAAGCTTATATAAAACTTATATAAAACATAGTGTGAGGATTGAATTTAGAAAGAAAAGGTAAATAATTAGGAGAAAAAAATGAATGTAAAAATCCAGGATTCTTATAGACTGCTTGTTGACATAGTTCTTGTTTTCTGTATGTTTATAAAAAAAAAAAAAAGGCAGATGTTTTATTCCCAAAATCTTCCCCAGTGGCAAGTTTCATGGTCTTTTTAGCTACAACAGCATGTTAGGGTATTGCTTCCAGTGAGTAAGCTGACAAATATCATGTTAAGTTCTTGTCATGACTGAGCAAGAAGCAACTACAAGCTAAAAAGTAGGTTCAACTAGTAGGTGCTAATAAATTACTTCATTCAACTCAAACTAAATTTCCACTGACACCGCCCTGCAATTCCATCACCTGTCACATGATTCTCAATGGGAAAGATGTCATAATGATGTTGTATTGTCATATCTAGAAACTTCACCACAAGAAACACACAGAGTGTAAAAATAAATGGGCAGGGCCTCCGCTGGTGTCGCAGTGGTTGAGCGCTGGGTTGCGAGGCTGCCTGCAGCCTCTGCAGTGCCAGTTCGATCCCTGGCCACCAGTGAAGGTCCTACCAAAAAAATTAAATAAAATAAATAAATAAATGGGCATCACTCCAAAGTCCCCCAAGTCATTTCATAATTGGTTTCAATCAAGTTTAGTCTTGGGTCTTTATTGTGGCATATTGGATGAAATTGTTGTTTTTCCTACCAACTTTTATGCATATGTAAAAGTGTTCACTCTTAATCCAGTTCCAATTCTTTCTTACTCAGAGACTGTAGTATTACCTAAAAGCTTCAGCAGTTGTTGCAGTCCCTCTTCTGCCTTTTATTTATAAGCATACAGAAAACAAGAACTATGTCAACAAGCAGTGTATAAGAATCCTGGATTTTTTCATTCATTTTTCTCTGAATTATTTACCTTTTCTTTCTAAATTCAATCCTCACACTATCTGATTTTGAAGGATAATGTACTTGTCTTGCAAAGATAATCTAAAGAGCATCTCTCAGGTGATTTTTTTTAAATTTATTTATTTATACTAGAACTGGGGGATAGACCAGAGGCACAGGAGGGTGAGAGAATTCACTAGAGACAGCGGGGAGCAGAACACGCAGACATACTGGAAACACTGCTAAGGGGAGCAGTGGGAGAGTCAGGAAAGGTCTGCCGCGCCATGCGGGTATCTCCCTGGCTGGCCAGAATCAAACCCACACTGCAGAGACTGCGAACAGCTTAACAGTGCTGCGTTAAACCCGCTGTGCCACCATGGAGACCCAATGGTTTTGACAACTATGTGCTGTTGATGGATTCACCAGTATTAACCAAGAGATATTAAGTGGTTTGTCTTCCCTACATATGCACTCACTTCTTCCAAGTGTGCATTTAAGGAAGCATTCACAATCAGCTTTGGCTTGAAGCAAGTCATATATTTTAAGATGGTACTATTATAGTCACTCCATCTGTCATAACATAGGCAGGTTCACTCATGAGGAATGCAAGGACCACCAGTGATATGGGACCCTGGGGAAAGCAAAGGTGCTTTAAGAGTTGAGGCCATAATTAAAGCAAAGCAGTTTGCAAAGCTGGTGCCTATAAATAAAGTGACAGCAATTCAGAGGACAACATCTAGAGGGGGGTAGAGAATTTGGTTGATTTCTATGGTATTCCTACCTGAAATTGTTCCTTTTATCAGGTGCTCAATATGAATAGGCACATCAGTAAAATATTAAAACTAGTGTTTAATTCCTTCTATATAATCCTAGTGAGTTGTTCCTATTTTATGAAATATGAAATTGAACAAAAAAACTGGTCCATATCACACGAGTGGTAAAATGATGGCCAAGACACATCTCCAGTCTGTCTGTGCATAAAGCCCAAACACCTAATTCACTAGATAATACTTAGCAGTGGTTGATAGCTTGAGAATTAGGAACCGATATTCTCAGGCCAAGGGCTGGTTTAATCTGGGCTGGGATTCAGTATACATTCTGGTCCATTGGGGAAGTAAAATGGAAATTTAAGTCCCACCTGGGCTAAACCAGAATGGTGAGCCTCATGGGAAAAATTGATGGGCCAGGAAATGCCTAGAATGTGTCACTAACAAAGTATGTCCTCTTCAACGATGTGAGAACTAGCTTTCTGGTCTAAGTCTCCTATTGATGATTCCAGAAAACAAATCAGACTGATGTACAGTAAAGCCAAATGTAAAGTCAAAACTTGTCTCCTTCCAGTGTATACACTGTACCCCAGTTGTTTGTCCATGCTACAGAAAAATGTATTTGTGTTCTCCTATAGAATAGTCGTTCACAACTAGAGGTGGTAATTCCTTTCCTTCACTGACAATTACCCTACTCCCTGCTAGGCCAGTATCTACACACACATGGCTATTCACGTGACTGTTTTAAGTCCTCTTTAGCCTATTACTACCCCCTGAAAAGATTATATCTTATTAGTATTTAACTTACTGTTTTCTGTTAAATTTCATGTTGCCTCTCACCGTTTATACTAGCTGTTTTGCCCCTTGTTCCAGAATCCTTTGGTTATACAATATAGTGGTCTATGTTTCCCCCTTAGCTTTCCTATGTTAACATAAAGGATTTGCATAGTTACCCAACACCTTTCTCACACAAAGGTCAATTGAAAGAGTGGATTATACATTTTGGTCATCAGTTCCCTGATTTCATCCTTGATTGACTTCGAAACTCACTGGTGGATACTCCCTAATCTTCCTGATTTATATACATTTATTCTGCCAATTTGACCTAGAACATCTTGAGTATTGATCACTGTTTGATATAATATTTTAAGCCTACCAATTTCAGAAAACAATTTGAGAGTGAAAATCTCATTACCATCTACATAAAGCTTTTAAACTCTTATTATACTCCAAACACTGTGGGTGTTGGGCATAGAAGGGTCTTAAAGTTGTGGTTAATTCCTTTCTTCAATGTGCAGACCCATTAGGGAAACAAATAAATGACCCTGCAGCAGAGCATGTGTGTAGGAGAAGCATTGATATAGTTCAGAAGCACAAAATTGAAGATAAGGGGAGTCAGAGAGTACATAAAGTAGGAGGCACTTAATGAGTCCAACATGCATTTCTAATAAAATCCCAGGGCTGCTGCTGATGTTGCTGCTGCTGCTGCTGCTGCTGCTGGGTGGTAAACTCATATCTAGAGCAGAGACTAAGTTTCAGTAACTTTGACTTCCCAGCTACTACAAAATGTTGCATACCTAACAAAAAATAAATTTAGGAAGTCATGAAGAGAAAAGTGGTAACTAGGCAGGAACTTTTACAACAGGAAAAAATCTAGGAGCAAAATCTCAAAGGATTATGTATAAGATTTATATGAGTGACACAAAATTAATAAATTTAAATACAAGATTTCCTTTTTTAGTTATATAAGACAAACCTTGAGATTGAGAATGGCTAGAGATTGTGAACTGCTAGCAACCCCCATACTTCTTTAACTATAGACTAAAGCAAATACATCTTTTTATTGAAGATTTTATTTTAATAATTTTATGTTAAATAGCAAAGACAACATACAATAAAGTGCTAATAAATATATTTTTCAAGATTTTGCTGCTAATCTCTCCTTTACTCTCTCATACATATATAAATTAAGCCTTTAATATAGCAGTTAATTTCATAATTCACCATTATTAAAATCTCAGTTAGGAAATGGGCATTCTCAGAATCCTGCCCCTGGCTTGATGGAGACCACCAATGCAAATTATCAATGTGAATCAAACCAAAAAACAGAGGCAAGGTTGAAAAGAAATGTGAAGGTCTTTGATTCCTGTTATACCACTGTTTTTTTATAAGACCTAGAAAGTATCATTTCACCTCCTTGTAGTGATCAGTCTCCCTACATTTGTCTAGAACATTCCAGAATATTTGCTAGCATTCCTCTATACATCCCTATCTAGACTCCTTAATTCACCAGCTGTCCTGTTGGTTACATGGAGGTTACAAAATACATGGAGATAAAGCCTGAACTTCACTGTGGATCAAGCTTGGAACAGCCAAGTAAAGCCTCCCAAAGATTAGTATTTCTCCTAGAATCATCCCTATGTTTCTATCTGAAGCACTTTTGCTGACCTTAGGTTCTCATATCTACAAAAAAGAGGAGAGGAAATAACTGGCCAATCAACAGTGTGAAAGCAACATCCAGTCTTGACACCAAAAGCAGCAGGCTTCCCTCCAGCCCTCTGGCTCCACACTTAGCCCTGGAAAGTTCCTTACTGATGCCCATCTGTTTTCCCTCCTCAATGCCAGAATTTGCTGAGAGGTTTCAGAGAACTTCCCAACATGGGGTCTAGCCTCTTTAAGGAGTAAATACTTTCACACATTTACACATGTGGCATTTAAACACATCACATGGACAGGGAGTCAATATGTAGTCCTCAAGTTTAATATTCATATGAATGCTTTCTAGGGGGAGAGCAGATGTTTGCAGTCTCCTAAAAACCGGTTGCATTTGTAATGGGATAGGATCCAGCAGCTAATATCAAAGTTAGGAGGATGATCTGCTTAAAATTAATTCTTCTAAATCCACTGCTATTAAATTAATCTCATTCTTAAGGTACTTAGTGATTCAAAGGAAACTTGACTTTTAATATTATTTCCAATATCTATAAACTGATTAGGTTTTGCAGACACTCACCTTAGATTAAGAGAAATTGGAGTTTAATATCTCAACATTAAAATGTAGTAAAGCAGTAGATTTTTTATCTAAATATATTAAATTATATTAACTTGGAATAATCACTGAGAGGAGGAAATTTTATTAACTAGTTTTTATTCATTTAGTCTTTTACTGCCATGTTTAGTTTTGTTTTTTAACGTAAGTTTTCTCAGGTCTTGAAGTCTGACAGCTAGTGACTAAATTCTGTGACTTTGATAAATGACTAAAACCCTAAGACCTTCAATTTCTTCCTTTGTAATGTGAGTATTATAAAAGTATTACCTCATGTGGTTTAGAGGAGAGATTCTCTGAAAGGAATGTGCATCAAAATGCCTCATAGGACTTGTTAAGGCAAAGACTCTTGAACCTTCCTGCCCCCTGCCCAGCTTCTGATCCAGTAGGTCTGGATTGGAACTGAGAATATGCATTTCTAGCAGAATCTTAGGGCCTCCTGCTGCTGCTGCTGCTCCTGCTGGGTGGTGAGCTCATTTCTAGAACCATCATTTAAGCTATAAATGGGCTAAAGCATACTAAATAAATAAGTGCTAAATAAATAAGGAATATAATTGTTCTCCCTATTAAAGGTGGGTACATGTGGTACACCTGATGACGATACCCAGAGTACACTAGCTCTCAATTTCTTTTCTTTTGAGCTTTGTATATAAAATGCAAAGCAAGCTTAATCAGTCAGCTTTTTTTTTTTTTTTTTTTTTTAATAAACTCAATGCTCCGTGGAGAAGGTAAGATCTCCTCATGGTTACAGTCAAAGATAGTTACCCACCAGGCTCATTAAAGACAATTAGCTGAGAGTCCTGGTGGCAGACAGAAGAGCTACAGGGAGAACCTGGGGGAGTTACTGACGCCGGAAGAAAAGGACTTCAGGCCAGAGTCTGAAGCCCCTAGTGCCTACTTGGTTCCAGCCAGATGGAAAAATGCCAGGTCTGGCAGGGACCTCAAGGAAGTCAAGAGCCTCTCAAGAGCTTAAAAAAAAAAAAAAAATAGTGCAAAGAAAAGCAGTCTTCATTAAGTTTATGATTGTAATGATAGCAGTTGGTAATAAAAAGCATAGTAAAGTAACAATAATTTTCTACTCCTGTTCATATGCTTTCCAACCTGGGTTGCTTTAATGTTAATAAAAGGAAAGAGTGCAAGCAAAATAATAGTGCGAGCAGGAGTTGATCTTACCTTTCAAATCTCTGACTGATTGTAGTTGTTCACGGAGGAGGGCATTGTACCCGGTTTCTTGCAACCACTGCTGCCTGGGTTTCCCTCTGAATTACAGAAAGGAGCTGAATGACATCACAGAATGTGTCTTGACCTTAAGATTCAAAATAATTCTGTAATTTAGTGAGTTGGGAAGTTTTAGGAAATTAACTTCACAACCTCACAGACAAAGGAAACATTGGTTTTCGGTTTTGTTTTTTTTAGTATTGGAACTAGAGGGAGTCATAAAAATCGGGCTGGAATTATTTCACCCAAACAACATTGGTGCTTTGTTGTGTGGGAAACAGATATACTTGCAAAACAAAAGTCTGTCCCAGAGAACCATGGACCCCTAACAACCTGTCTTACCTGATTGTAATTTAGGATATCAAGCATCTGTTAGGCACATTCCACATGCAATAAATTAAGGTGACTTCAAGAGCAGAATGTAGAAATCCCTGGTCGGAGGTAAGATAAATGCATAGAGATGTACACATGAAGGGATATGCACAGATGGGCAGGGAGATGAGTGCTGGATGTTTCTGACTTGTCGCTGGAATAAGTATTACAGACTTGTTACCCGGTAGTTATTTATGTTTTCTTGAAGACACATTGCGTTATAACACTGTAAATGCTTTAGATATGCATCATTAAAAATCAACATGTGGTTCTTTTGATCTTGCAATGTTCATCATTGGTAATTTTGTCCTATCAGTCCCCATTTACAATGCACGGTGATAACTGAGACCCGGAATTCCATCATGGTTTGTGAAAACAAATATGAGCTGATAAATCAGGATCAAGAGGATAAGCACGAACGAGTTAGATCTATTTTCTAAACAAGTCAGCTGGTATGTGTGGTAACTTCTACGCATATGAAGGAATTGGAGTGTACTGAGAGACACGAGAGGGCTGTGTAGGTGGGAAGGTTAAAGATATGCATCCGCATTCGCCCTGAGGGTGCACCGCTTTCTGCCTGTTTCTCTGTCTGGGCTTCTACCTGGCTTTTCCCACCAAGTGAATATTTCTGTAAAATATTATGCTGTGTATCAGACATTGCGTTTATGTGAGTGTAATGAATATGTGAGAAGTTAAAAATGTGTGTGGGTGTAGCCATTGTTTGGTGGGGTGAGCATTCCAAGCCACCTGAGTAAACAGGTAATGTCTTACCTGTAAAGCTCTGCTTGGAGGCCAGTCCCCTGGGCCCCATTCCCGCAAGCTGAATGCCCCTATCCCACCCTTATCAAGAAGTGCCTCTGCTGCCCTTGCTGGTATATGTGTCACATGCCAGTGTACTGCGGGTAGGTCATGGGTGAGGCAACCAGTCTGTTCAGCAGAGCCCTTTCTAGATACCTCTGGGGGACCAAGATGTCTAGGATGGGGCCTCCCCTGGTGCAGCGATTGAGCGCTGGGCTGCAAAGCTGTCCCCGGCCTCTGCAGCGCCGGTTCTATCCCCCCCGGCCGCCCTGCGAGGGTCCCACATGGCGTGCAGACCTCTCCTGCCGCCCACTGCTCCCCTCAGCAGTGTATTTCGTCAGTCTGCCTGCTCTGCTCCCTGCTCTGGCTCTGGTGAATTCTCTCACCCTCCCGCGCTTCTGACTGTACCCAGTGCTTGTATAAATAAATAAATAAATCTTTAAAAAAA
The DNA here is from genome assembly GCF_014898055.3 of Talpa occidentalis. Classification (NCBI taxonomy): domain Eukaryota; kingdom Metazoa; phylum Chordata; class Mammalia; order Eulipotyphla; family Talpidae; genus Talpa; species Talpa occidentalis. The sequence goes on along the minus strand of NW_023603184.1, from coordinate 60,373,219 downwards.
AAAAAGATGCCTAGGGTGCTTGCGAGTCCTGTTCTTCTAAGGTGGGGTCTCTATGCTACTGATTCTTCTGTACACCCTTCTTTCTTTCCACATTGTATCTTGCGCTTCTCTTTGACATGGTTTTGTCACTTAATGAATGATTTCCAAAACAAATGACAGTACATGAATGCAATTTTGTGTTATGGAAAATCAAATTATCATATGAAATGCAAAATCTTTCTTCTTATATCACTGTAGAGAGGTTTTAAAATTCAAGGCATAGTTGTAAAAACTTATTCAGGTTTTAAATTTGCAAAATCAATATGAATAGTTGGTAAACCTTTATTACTGTAAATGTGAAATCTTACAAATGACCTTATTTACTTGTAGATATATGAGTGAAAACTTTGCTGTTTTAAGAATATGATTCTATTATTTAATCTAGATTTGATAAATTACATTCCATTGTATATACATACACATACCTATCAGATATATATGAACATACATATTTAGAGATTTACATTATCTGAACATTTTTCTAGATTTAATTATATAAGTATTTTTATCTTTAAATAACCATATGTGGTGCTTAGATGGGTATATATACATGTACATATCTTTAATCTCAGCTCTTTCATCTTGATTTCTCCTTAATTGTGAATTCTGATTTTTCTAATTTTTACCTTTCTGATAGATATTAGATTTATAGGCTTTTTACTCCATTTATTTTGCACTAGACTATTGATGTTAGAATTAGATGTCACCAAATAATAATCATAAATTATATTAAATTATTGAAAGCTTGTGTCATTAGGTGGAAAAGTCTTATTGAAGTGCAGAAAAAAGAGAGGCAACATAGTGCTTCAATGACATAATGGCCGAATTGAACATTAGTGTTCCATTACAGAGGGCAACTATGAATGAGAGGCACAAGTTGATTGCCTGACTTAGCGATATATATGGAGTTTCTACCATGAATTCTTATATTTACTTTTATGAACCCTGCTTTTATAAAGGAAGCATTATCTCTGTTAAATATGAGACAGTAGGGCCCACAGAGTTCATCATGAACCCAGCACATTGGTATGGAAGGACCAAGATTTGAAAAGGGGCCACATTAAACTAAAACTTGTGTCCTTCTTACTATATAAGACTCATTCATAAACAGCAAAAGCACTACCTACTTTATAAAGTAGATATTCCAACTACCTCTTTAAAAAGTGGCAATCACAATTCTTTGGGACAATCATAGCACTTTATTCTCTCTCATCGGCATGACCCCTGATGAAAGGATGTATTAAGGATTTGCTGTGTGTTGCTTTCCTGTTCACTGACTTGTGTGATTTCCATATTTACTGGAAAAAGAAGCCAAAGTAAATAAATTAATCCATTTGGGGAATAATTGGGCACTACTATCAGAATTCTTACTGATGAGATACTAATGAGAAGAATAGACTCTGGATTTATTGTTTTCCACTAAGAACTACCTTTGCTTATCCAACCGTAGATACGGTGCTATCGGTAAAGTAGACTGTACTGATTGCACTTAGGTAAGAAGATAAAGAGAAAATAAGATTTCTAATTCAAACTGGGTCAGGATTACAATATTTCATTTGAGTCTCTTAATTTAAGAGTGCTTATGTAAAATTTTCTTTCTGAACAGATTTGGAATTTTGTTTTGGACAAATCTGACTTTGCATCCCTGCTACTTGCTAATGGCATCACCCTAAGTAGCATTTATCATCTGAGTCTCAGAATTCACATCTGTGAAAAGCTGGAAAACTTACACATCAGAGTGATGCAAGAATTCATTGAGATCTCGCTCTATATAGACCCCTCCAACACCCTTGACATAAAAAGTGGTCAAATCAGCAATCTTTGACTCTTTCAGACAATATGAATGTGGACCAAGATTTTGTCAGAATCACAAAAGGCAGCTTTATTTCTTCAAACATAATGTTTCTTTAAAAATCTCTGCTCCTGCTTCAGGCATATTTTCTAAGCCAGAAGCATTTGAAAATTCCTGAGGCCATGGCATACTAAGTGCCAGCCAGTAAGAGGAGAGTGGGACCCTCATGGTTTCTGAAAACTGAAATGCTTCTCCTGTTGGGGACAACAATGTTCAACTCGTTCCCAGGATGGATGAAGCATCTGCTATTCTTGAAGGCAAATGCAGGTTACTAAGTGACAAGCAGAAAATATAAGTGGGTCTGAAAACCAAGAACCACCTGGAGAGTCAGGATTTTCACACTAAGAAGATCTTTAGCCACTGACATTTTGTTAAAACCCATTCCCAAGAAAATCATTTGAGCATTTCTTCAAAATAAAGACTAAGTCTTTGGTTAAAGATTAAATCTTATGTTAGACACCTCGCTGGAGGTCAAAATCTCAGGAAACATTTATCAACATCTATTCTTGTAATGCTAGGTAATCACAGACCATTGTTCATTCAAAACGGACGAGCTGGCCAGTCAAAATCAGTCAATCAAAATACTGACTTTTGATTGATTTTTAGAAGGGTGATCTTGTTTTGTTATTTGTTTTACTACTGACATAGAGTTTTTTACCTCCTATCACCAAATAAAGATAACATATAACGAAGGTTTTCATGTAAGCAAAAATGTTGTTACCCAAAAGCTCATGAAGAAGCAGATTGATCTCTGCTGATAAAGAGGCTGAAGACCTAAAGAAAGAAAGTGAAGAAGTAAGGAGACATCTGGAAAATAACAGATTCCAGACCTAGGAAAAAATAGGAATAAGGGCTAAAGGAACATCCAGAAGGTGTTTAAGATGCCAGATTTCAAATCACTCTATCTCGTGAGATATAAAGAACACTTTAATAGAATTAGCAAGTAGAATTAAGAGACGATTTGGAATTAAGGAATTGGTGTCCTATCCTGACCCTGCCTCTAACTGGTGTTTGTGTGTTAAGAACCACTTGACTCCCTGAACAACTTGACTCCCTGAGCTTCTAAGGATGTATCTTATTCAAATGCTTGTACCCTATCCAGGCACATGGTAGATATTCAATTAATACTGAATGTGAATAAGAAAATGCTATATCACCTTCAGGAATTTTTTGCTGAACATGTATTGTGAATAGTGATAATACCGAATTTTGGAAAAATATATATAAACTATATTTTAGCTACCCAGAAAAGAGCAGAAATGCCATCTCTTTGGCTGACACATAAGACTAACGTTGGAGACACTGGCGGTAAGCCTGGACAGGTACATTCGGTCAAGCATCTTCTGAGATTGCTCAAGAGAATTCCTGCTTTGGAATCTAGAAAACCTAAATAAGGGACCAGGAAAGAGAATAACTATAAGAAAGAAAAAAATTGCTGAGCATGAGTCAGAAAGAAAAAGAAAAATACCGGATGGTCTCACTCATAGCACGAATTTAGAAAACCTAAATAAGAGACCAGGAAAAAGACTAATCAATACAAAGTAAAAATCAAAATCAACAAGCAACTATAAACCAGAGACACGGTTGGGGAAAGGAGGAGGGAAGAAAGGAGGGAGTAGGGTCAAAATAAGAGGGGGTGCAATTGTATGGGGACTATAACTAAAATGAAAATGCATACATTGTGCAAAGATGAAAAAAGATGTAAGAATTATATAAAATAAAAAGAAAGAAAGAAAGAAAGAAAAAATCAAAATCAACAAACAACTATGAACCAGAGACACACTATGGGGGGGCGGGGAAAGGAGGGATTGGGGTCAAAATAAGGGGGTTGCAATTGTATGGGGAATATAAAAATAAAATTAAAAAAAGAGAAAATTCCTGCTTTATCCATGAGGTTGCAGTATAGTTTCTAATTGAATCATTTTCATTTTCAAAACTGTTTCTACGGTGAAGTGTATGGTCAATGGTTTAGGGTCCAATAATTCAAGCTAAGCAAATTTTAATTAACTCAGGATAATAAACTTAGGAAATGTGAGTCTTTTAAGCCAGTGCAACTAGAAGATAGGTAATGGCAGTAATTGATGATAGATGGATGTCCTCACCCTAATGTTAATTCAGGAAATGACTAGCAATTTTTTGAAGAGTTTTTAAGTTTAAGCATGACAAAAAGACCGCTAATGAATATTTTGGTTATCAGTCTCTGATAGTTTTACAAGTTCAAGGTCCTTAGGAATCTATATGATGTCAGTGTGAGCAGTAATATACTAATTGTAGAAATCCTAATTTCTAAGGTATCCCTGCAAGAGGCTTGCAAACATAGTTAAGGAGGGGACTTATCTGCCTCAATCAATTTTTATTCAAAATAAAATTAGCTTACTGGGAAAAAATAGGTCTAATAGAGTGAGGATCAACAAGTAACAAAAGAATGTTCTTGGTTTTAAAGCTTTCAAGGAATCAAATCACTCTCCATTCAATGGAAGTTTATGCAGAGGCTACAAGATTTCAACCTTCTGTTTGCCACTTTTTAACTTGTGCAGAATTAGACTTGTGATGCTGGATTGTATAGTATTCCCTTTGAGTTCATGTCTACTTGGAATTACGGAATATGTTTTTTTGTTGTTGTTGTTTTGTTTATTTATTTGTAAATAGGGTCCTCGGAAATATGTGTATGGTAGTTAGAGATTTCCAGGTGAGGTCATCCTAGAACTAGGGAAAGCTCTGAACCTCATGACCAGTGTCTTAATGACAAGTGTAGAGGATGCTGGGACAGCAGGGAAAGAGATGGCAGTGACTCCGCTGCAAGCAAAGCAGTCACCAGAGGCTAGGTACAAGAGGCTAGGAGCAGACAAAGAAGGAATGTTCACTGGAGTTTTCAGAGACAGCGTAGCCCTACTGGCACTAATTTTAGATTTCTGGTCCCCAGAAATAAAAAAAAAATCATTCCACTTGTGGTGATTTATTCAGCAGCCCTAGGAAACTATTGTACTTCATGTATTAGTTTGCAGAGTCTGCTGTGACTCCAGAATCCTAACTCTGTGCTCCTCTCCTGAGTGCACATACTGTGTCCAGCAGCCCTTGTATAACACCTCTCATGCTCCTGCACAACAGCAAACTTCTCCTGATTTTATCACTTAAGTATACGTGAACTCTTGAACATTTGCATTCCTCTTCTACTTAGCTGGTTCATCACAGAAGACTTGTAACATTTCTCTATATTTTGTAATAATCCATCCAAATATTGCTCCCCGTGAGCTAGTCTTGTTCAAAAAACTGAAACGAGTGATTTTAGAAAGCCAAACCCACCAACTTTCCACTCTGCCTTACACAAATGTAATGTTTAATAGTAACATGTTGCCTACTAGTCCTGGCTGCTTCATTTCCACGTGACACCACCAAAATGTTCTGTAAAATTACTTTTCCATCGTTACAAATTTGACTTGAAAGCCATGCAATTGATGCATTTACTGAGGCTTATATTTTGCCCATAGCTCATTAAAGTTGTCCTCACATAACACACATATTCGTAGGAATAGCAAAATGCTAGCCCTCGGGCATAAAAGTGACCCATGCAAATGGTCTCGCATGAGAAAGATATCCACAGGAACACAGATCACATAACAACTCTGTTGGGCGGCTATAGACCTGGGGTATCGGCAATGAATGCGCTAACTTGGAGAAGGCACTCAGAGTTATCAGAGGAGAAAAAAGGATGCAATATCTCATTAATTCGTTCCCAGCAAAAAAAAAATTTAAGGGTTAGCCACATAGTGATACTCCTAGAATATGCTCTTTGTGTGAGCATTTCAAAATAGTAATTGTTGAATTAATGACACTGCTAAGGAAAGAGGGCTCATTATACCTAATTTGCAAGACTGGGAAGATGCTGCATAGATGATGGGTTACAAGGTGGCATTTGGGCAAAAGGACTGGGCAAATGCAAGATGGCATTAATGCCTCACTGGATGCCTTAGAGATGCAGGTATTCTTTCACTCTGCATTCTTTGAGGAACATGAAATGGTATGTTTAAAAGTACACACTCACACTGGGCCCACATGTATGACCTGCTATGTGAGAAACTGGCCTTCTGGTTGCAACAAAGCATCACAGGAAACCAGAAGCTATACTGCTCACATAGCGCTCCGCTTGAAAGGACTTCCTAGCCAAAAAAAAAAAAAACGTGGTGGTAGAAATGACATCATGGCCGCTGTATTCTAAGGCTTACCTATCTTACAATAATGCTAATATGCGTCAGTGATCATCTGACATCAGTGTGGATAATTTTAAATGCACATCATAGAAGTAAATCAACATACTTCCAATCAGCATAGCTTAATATGTTCCATAATACAAAATACTTTGGGTGAGACAGGTAAATTCTTAGAGTTTAAAAGGAAATGTACACTTTTTCATGGATAGAAAATTAGCTACATACTAAAGTTAAAATGCCACATCATGTAAAATACATAGATTCTCTACCTTGCATACCTTACTCTAGGTAATTACATTATACATGGGTATATACACACACACACACACACACACACACACACACACACACACACACACACACCCAGGAGCACAAATTTCACATCTCAAATAATTTTGAAAACTTACTGTGTTTACTGAAGATTAGTCCCTTTCATCTTGTCATTTTAAAAAATGTCAAAAGATACAAGTTTATGTTTTTTTCTGTAGCAATACAGCTCTAATTTTGATTTCTATTTATGTTTATAATAAAATTGGAGAGCGTAAGGGGTTCAAGTTATCAAAAATTCCTTTACAGCAATTTAAAAAATGAAATAGACATTTCAAATAGGCATTTCATATAGAAGAGTACTGTACATCTATACTGAGCTCTGAACAGCCCATATTTATCAGACAAATTAGTTTAGCAAAGTTTACCAAAGAGGTAAGGAGCTTCCTGTGGAATTTATTCAAATAATTTAAATATTGATATCTTTAAAATACAGCTATTCCCCCAGCAGAATTAGTCACTGCTGCATTGACGAAGACAAAGTAACTCCATTCTAATAATCTTCATGTGACTCTCACCCCAAAAGAGAGTGAGTTTGTGATGAGGAAGAATGGCAGTTTATGTGAGAGGATCCATAATAATGGATGGTAATGAGGATAACAATGAGCAGCTCACCAGCGACCAAGGTATCTTCCATCCCTGCACCCTCACCCATACACAGATCCAGCCCTTCATCTCCTTAGCTCACAGTGTTGAGGGACAGAGGCATCTTCCTCCCCAAGAAAAGCTCCGCCTGCCTGCGGCCTGTCATGGCACCTGCCATGTAACCAGGTCACTCTGTCCCTGGGAGCTTCAGGCAAGTCACTATTCCTTTTTTTTATATTCATATTTACTATTTTATTTCTTTTAATGGTTTTTGGTTTGATTTTTTTAATATATATATATATATATTTGCATCATTGTTCATTTTTAAACAATGTTTGCTTCCTGCCCCCTCTCAGGTGTTGTCCGCATAGAATTTCCTTCACCAATTCACCCATGCATCATCACCACAAGTCGCTATTTCTGCAGCAGTGTTTCCTTCCTTCCTGGCTGCCAGAAACAGAGGCTATTGAGGCAACTGTCCTCATACTCTTGAATAACAGAAAATTCCTGCCTAAGTAGTTGGAGGGGTGCAGGTTCAATCTGAGCAAGATTTTCTCACTGAATGGTTCAGTGAGGCAGGAGAAGATAGGACAAGTGCCACACTGATTATTGATTAACTGCTTATTAGTACTGTATAGACCACCCATTCTAAGCAGGAGTAAGATGGATTGTGCAGAGGTATATAATAGGGAAGTATGAAATGAATCAATGAGGGGATTATGGCAAAGAAGACATAATTGTGCAAAAGCAAAATAAATTCAATGTCAGGCTAACACAACAAATTAAATTGAGTACATAGCAGGTTTCCCTATGACAAGTATCGTTTTTGCTAACATAGCTTATTGCCTCTGAAATACCAACATCTCTCTGAAAATTAAAAGAACTAAGGCAGAAATATTAGCAATGTATCCCCTGATTCCAAATTACATCAGAGACTTTGCATGTCAGTGAAAGGAAACTAGGTTTGTTTGGTTGGTTGGTTGGTTAGTTTTTATTTGTTTGTTTATATATTTGCTTATTTATGTATTTGTTGATTTTTGGATGAAGGATAATATGGAATTTGGCCAAAAGTTACAGGAAGCAGTTGTAGTGGGGAGGCCTCATCTGTCATGGGTGGCCTTGAATGGTATGCTGGGAGGTCAGGAGGTGGAGGGTGAAGGTGGACAGCACCAGACCATGCAAGATGATGCCTTTCTTCAAGAAATTCCAGTTGGAGATAAGCTCACGATTTTAAAGTACAGAGAATGTGAGCCACATTTTGATCTCATTTACCTTAGGGATATTTCAGTGTCCCTGTAAGCAAATCCAAGGGCCAGACCCTCTTCCATCCCCTGACAAACAAAAATAATTGGCTTCATGATCAACCTGTCTTGGCAAACTTAATCAGTTTTTTGAAGGCCGTACAGGATTTGGAAGTTCATTGCTCTCTACTGACACTCTTTTCTATGTGACAAGCTCCCCTAAAGTCCTGCTGAAGGAGACTTAGTGTTGCATAAAAGAGCAAGGGGTCCAGACTCCATAGCCCAGGCTTTGAACTTCAGCTCCATGACCAACAACTTTCTTGTGCCCACAGACCACTATTCTTTCTTGCCCAGTTTCCTTTGCTATGAAATGCAGTGTCTCTCATGTCAGATTATTGGAGGATTAGGAGTACAGTGTATGTACAGTATGTATGTACAGTGTATGCACAGTATGTCAACAGATTGTTGATGTTATTAGCCCTTTTGCTTTAAGCCAACCACGTTTGCCAAACACAGGATGAGTAGTAGAAACCGCTCTGGCCATGGGAACTATGTGGAAGCTGAGGTGTGTGCATTGATAAGGGACTTCTGAATTGATGAAGAACATAGCAAATGAACAAAATAACTTCCTTTTAACCACATAACTATTTGAACCTATTCTTCTATTTGCCTAAATCAGGCACTTTCTATAAAACAACACAGAAATGATGCTCTGATAGTCTTTGAATAAAGTCAGTGGTGACCAAATCTCTACACAGATATACACACGATCACCATGACCAGGGATCAAAGTCAGCATTCCTTGAGTGCCTTGGAACTATGGGTTCTGGACAAGAACTATGGGTCCTGGCTGAGGCAACATGAGTAGGGACAGGTAGAGGATCCGTACAATCAGGTTTCCTTGAGGAAACTCTAGAATTTGATATCTGAGATACGACGTCAATACCAAAGTCAAAATACCAGAAGCAAAACTGAATTTCAGAGCTCAGATGAAGAACTCTGGCTCATGGAGGGTGGGATGGAATGAAACCAGATTGGATCGAAGGTGGGAAGTTCTGGATAAGGACCTCTGTTTCTGATGGCTTCATGAACTCAAAGGCCAATGCTTATCAGATTATTAATAAACCCAAACTGCCGCTCATTCCTGCTCTTTTACCTACATTTTTCACTACACTAGAATCTCTATAACACTATTGTGTGTGTGATTATGGCCTTAAGTCGTCCTGCTTATGTGTTCGGCCTTGCATCTGAAGATGCAACAGTTCCTTTTCAAGAGACGGTTTACTTTGTGATGAAAGCCATATGCAGTGTTAGGAACACAAACTGTGTAAAAGATCCCAGAGTCACAGTTCTCACATAAGTGGAATTGCTAGACAATCGATGGGGTCTCTTCTTTCAAGTTTCTTTGTTAGGGAACATCTAAATTCATTGTTTGGGGAATGTATGTTTTCAGACAAGGGGTGTGAGAAACACCTCTAGACTTTCTCACAGTTGTGGAGTTGCACGGTCATCCTGTCCCCACTGAGGTAGAGAAAGTGTCAAGAATGAGGTTCCCGCTGTATATGCTTTGTCTTCTAGAATCCCATAAGTGAGGATGTGCCATTCCAGTGCTCGCCATCAGTCTTGTTTGTCTCATCCCTTAGTGCCACTTTCACTTTCTACCCCCAAAAAGGTCCAAATGGACAGCAGGGCACTTCTGCCTACTCTGATTATGCTAATAACAGCTCGCTAGCTATGCCAACAGGGTTATTATCCCCTCTCTTGGTCATGGGGTGCAAATTGCCACTTTAACACCCATTGGTTCTATCCTAAATCAATCACTACCCTTCATAGCAGCAGCTCTTACAAACCAAGAACATCTAAAAATGAAGGCTTTGTTCCTGTGCTTCCTGGAAGCATTCAGAGATAAAAGAATGAGGGTATTGAGGGCAACATGCCTGGGAGAGATTACAGCAAGTTAGGCAAAAAAGAAGGCCCTCTGGCAAGGTTTTCAGATGCAGCGAATGAAACTAATTCATGGCTAAGGGATCCTGACGTGCAGTTGGAGCTGGTGCAGTGTGTGTGTCTGGTCTGGCTTATCTAGGTGACAGAGGGCCCGTCTGGGAGCCTGGGACCTGTCTTCTGCTCCAGCAGCCCTGGCTGGACTACACAAAATTAATGGGCCTTCACGTTTCCATTTGCCTGAGAATGGTAAAAAAGAATGGAGTGAGTCACTCAGGATTTGGGTCAGTGCAAAGTCAAATATCCAAGCAGACAATCCAACAGCCTTGAGGAGACAACCTGCTCCTATTCCCATCACACTGCCTAGGCTTAGGAGGGTCTCTGGGGTCCCTTGATCAGATCCAATACTACCAGCTCTGTGACTTTGAGCAAGTTGCTTAACCTCTTCAAATTTAGTTTTCTCATCTATAAAAAGAAGTGAAGAAAAAAACTGACCCCATAGATTGATGGGATTATTAAGTCTTAGCTCCTGAGTTTTGTAGGTGATAAGGGCTCAGGCAATGGCTATTGAGAGTAGTCTTATGCATTTATACGAATGTTTGGGGTATCTTACACTAGGACAGCACAGCACCTCCAGGCTGGTTAACCACATAGAAATTTCTAGTTTACATGACTAGATATATCCATTTCTAAATACCAAATGAACATGTTATTAAACCAGACGAAATCAACTGCTTCACATTTATGGACACAATATCAGTTTCTTTGCAGACTTCGAGAGCTGATTTGGCTCGATTTGGCTCTGGGAGAGAGTTAAATTTCTCCTTCCAAAAAAAGTTGGGCAGCCCTCAGAATGATTTATGAATAGGTCTCTGATGCATAAAATCTCATTTTCTTCAGTGCATTTGTCAAAAGATTTTCCGATGTGTGTCTTGCGTAGGACTTGGTTGGTCTAATCCCCTCATCCTCCCATGCAGGAGGTGTATTTTTGCTGAAACTTTCTCTTGACAGATCTTGGAACGGTCATGTTTGACTGATGTGTTGGTGTTCTCCCTTTAACTCCTGCACTATGAACTTCATATCATGTTTTACTTCCCTGCATTTTAATGTTCCAGTCTTCATGTGCAAATGAAGTGAAGCCATAAAACTCAGTCCCGTCAGCCAATTAGGATTCATCTGACAAGTGACACTTTGTCTTTTGTGTGCTAGCCCAGGAACAATGGTGAGAAGACAGCATCTTGTTTGCCTTTCCAAAAATATACCCCCATAGAATAGAAATTACAGACGCTTTTTGCTGGCTTAAGCATAATATGGATTTATTACATGGGGACGATAGATGAGAGGTTTTTTTTTTTTTTTTTTACATGCTGCAAAGGCTTTCAAATTATTTACTGTCCTCATTATCATTAGGAAGCAGGCGTTATCTGATCTATCTCTCCAGTTTTTTATGGCAAAACTCTATTTTAAGATTCATAATTTTTAAACATCTCCTGCTTCTGCACAGAATATGCAGGCTGCATGGGAAAGAGTGATGTGTGATGGATAGTCCATTGCCTTCGCAGAAGCATATTTGAAAAGTTGAGAAAACGTTTTCTAACAGGATGTGAAAATTGGGTCCTAAACAGAGTGGATATTGCTCAGAAGAATATTTGGAAAGGAATGGCTGCTGAATTTATGGAGTGTGAACATTTAAAGTAAAAATTCAAATTCTCACCTTTGAGGTCATGGTGATTAATTTCCATTCCAAATGTGACTCTTCGTATAGGCAAGAAATCCAGTAAATATTCCCGTGCGACCAACAGCCCCGTGAGCTGTTGGCAGAATTAATAAAGCTGTCAGGATTTCTTTGGAATAGTGCACGTCTCCCTGTATGTCATTTAATTGTGAAGTGTAAATATGCATATGGCACATCGGGAAGACTAAATATATTAGTCTTTAGGGCTTCAGCTCCTGCTTCTGTAGTCATTTATCAATTTTGATTAAATTAGTGGAGAGCATTTTGATACAAAAATATACAAAATTTATGTAGTTTTCTAGGAGAATGACTTGCATTGTTTATACAGCCTAAGTATCTAGGGAGAAATATATATATTTTCTAATATGCAGCTTTGGATAATATAAAGTGTTCTGTATATAAGATTATGTTCACAGCTTGGGAGAATTTGGGGAAAATGCTTCTGGCAAGCAAACTGTTTTTAAGAAGAAAAAGTCGAAAACCCAGCAGCAGAGGGAAAACATAATGCAACTTATTTTCTTACACTTTAAAATACGCAGCTTCTAATGCTGACTCATAATACAAGGGCGGCCTCTCTCAGGAAGAATCTAAGTCTATGGTAACTGGGGAAATGGAGACTGAGAGAGAAAGCTTCTGGTTCCAATAATATCAAGCTCAATTCTTCAAAGCAATGCTTTTAGTACACGTGAACGCCACTGAAAACAAGACTGACCTCTCCTTTACTGGGTGACATTAATCTGACACCCACCTTACTGCCCCCCACACTAGTCTCAGTGTTCTGTCTTTGGACAAATAGATGTTGGCTGAGATGAGAGTAAGTCAGTGCTCTGTGACTATTCAAACTGATTTTTGCTTTCAAGCACTCAAGAAAGAGGTCTACCTTTCAGAAAGAGTACATAGAAATCTATGAGTGGTCATAATGAATATTATTAAAATCCAAGTATTGCAGTATTTTGCTGCAATTTTGTTTTGCTTTTTCCATCCCTCTGAGTATCTGTCCGAGGTTCATTAATTCATTCACTGACCAACTAGAATGTGTTCTGTGTGACAAACAGTGTAAAGTTAACTTCAAACAAAAGATAGGCATCATCATCATCCTATTGTATAGGTGAAAGAGATGTGGTCCATACTGATGAATAAATTCTAAGTTATACCTGGAGGCAGTATTCTCCTTGACAATGGTGGCACTGGGTACAAAATTATAAATGGGTATTGTGCTGTACCATATGCCTACCTATGTGAAAGCTATAAATCACATCAAGGAGCTCTTAAATAACTGTTCTTGCCTTCTGTGTTTATAAATACATGCTCATAAGAACATGGGAGTCTAGGTTCAAGCTAGAACCCACCTCTCCTTTTCTAGCCCCTGGCTCTACCAGGCACATGAAGAGTAGAACTCAGATTTCCAAATTTTGCCCACATTTCCCATCACCCTGCCACCACTGCTCAGCTTCCTCTTTATCGTGGCCCTGTAGGTACCCACACAAGTCTTATGGCCAGTCTCATCTTCTCTGAGGAGAGACTTGTTCAGGCCTAAGGACTGTGCTTAGCACCAACTGGTTGGAGAATTCTGAGGTTTGGAGAGCTGAGAAAACCATAGTCTAAACTGGTAAGGGGGCAGAAGAGTCTGGGTGAGTCAGTCATCTGCCAGACCCCACTGATGCTTCATCTACAAGGAGAAACTCAAGGAGGACCAGGAGCCCAGGACCGGGGTCCCTGCTCCCCCGCTATAAGGAAGATATCATAGACTAGATGTAGTGATTGAAATGAGTTGACTCATGTGGCTCAAAAGTTGGTATTGTATCCATTCCACCTAGCCAACTTCCTAGTGCTTTCAATAAAAAAAAAAAAAAAAAAAAAAAAAAGTGAATCTGTCTAGCAAACAATTTCAGCAATCCTTTTCACATGAACAAAATAAGAGATTTCAAAAGTCAGGCCTCAGTGCTGAACCCTCAGGTCCTTGTGTGCCCTTGAGAAGTGGCCCGAGGTCCCAAATCAGGGCCTCCAATAAGCTGAGTTAGTTTCTTTCTTTGGGGTCTTCTTGAATTGGGCCATAGGAGCACCCCAGGACTACTTATCTGCTAGTAGTGCCTCCGATAAGATATTCAGGGCTCTGCAGATTTCCCAGCTGTGCTTCCAGTGAGCGATAGGAGCTTTGGGAAGCTTTGTGCCTGCAATCACTAAGAAGAGAGGCCATGATAAGCAAGAGGGAGAGGGATTTTTTTCTCGCCCGAAGTCTGAACACGAAAAGTGATAACAGAGAAAGGCCTCTGCTGACTGACCCCAAAAGTAAATGCAAGCTGAACAAAAGGGAACCCAGAATGTAAGAAGATAAGATGGTTGCACAATTGGTAACTGACTGTACGATATGCAGCCATTCTAGTTGAAACGTTATCCTACAGCATACACTGGAGCAAAAATATATATCAGAAAAAAGAATTAAATAAAATAAAACTTCAAGGTCTCCACTATTAAGATAGGTCAAAACAGCCAATCAGAAGGAAGAAAATAAGACAAAAGCTAGAGTGAATTGGAAAGTCTTTGTTTGGCCAGGTAGATAGCCTTCTTAATCAGACCATGCCTGGGGATATTAATGAGTATTAGGCATTTCTGGGGTCAATGAAGCACAACTGTCCTTACATTAAAAAATGTACAAGCATAAATATGAGGTCTCTAAATAGTTAGTGATAGTCATTTGTTTGATGTCTCACTAGGGAGCACATTGTGTTATCACACAGGTGATAACACAATATGACCAGGAATCGCAGGTCATAGGCACACCTCCTTTTGCAAGATTGCAGTGAAGATGAAGTGACAAAGGTAAAGCTCCTAGGTCAGGGACAGGCAGAGATGATTGTATAGGGATCTCCAGTCTGATTCACCAAAAGCTCAAGACAGCCCAGACTTATTTCTGCCCAGTAAGCAGAACATTTGTTTCCAGTTTGTTTTGTTTTGTTTTGTTTTTTAATATGGGCCAGTTTCATTAGTGTGAGATGGTATCTCCTTGTAGTATTGATTTCCATTTCCTTGATAATAATTGATATTCAACATTTTTTCATATGCCTGTTGGTCATGTAAATTTCTTCTTTGGAGAAGTGTCTTTTTAGTTCTTCTGCCCATTTTTTGACTGGGTTGTTTGCTTTGCTTTTGTTGAGTTGTGTTAAGTTGCCTATGTAAGTTTTGAAAAAGGGGAATGGTAAGTCTATTAAGTGTGTGATTTGGTGATTTTTCAGTTTGTAAAATAATTGGCTGTGTCTTCTATCAAGGCAAAAAATTTTACCATATCACACAATTCCTTATCAAAAATACACCAAATATGCCAAATATTGATGTTCCATTTAAATCTCCATATCAAAATGACTGGATCAAAATATAAATCATCTTTACTTCTATCCCAAATGTCCCACTGTTAGAGTAGGTAGGCTTATACTGTATACTCCCAATTTTTGTTTCCAAAATCATGGTTAGCAATCCCATGAAAAAAATCTTTCTTTATGTTGGGTTTTGGTTCTACTATGACTGTTTGTTTTTATATATAGCTCATGATTCTCTTAAGTTTTAGAGTTTCTGGACAGTTTGTTAAGCATTAAGACCTAGTCCCAATAACTGAGCAAATGCATTGTAAGAACAGATTTAGTGTTATGATTAGGGGGAAAAAAGGTTGGAAAGCACTGCCAGATGCGTCTAGAAAAAGGAAAGATAAAATTGAGTTGAATGAATCAGAGAAAAAAATTGGAGGATGTGGGTTCCACATATATATACTTAGGAGGAACACTGAATTTTAAATTAAAGATGAAAAAGAATACCATCTACAAAAAGGAGATAAATACAGACACAGGAAATTATAATTAGATGGTGAGAAAGAAACAGTGGAGGTGTTGACATGCTGACGGGCACCTTTAGGCTATGATAATGCTGAGGCTAGGTCTGTGATCCAAAAGTTTTGGGACTGGCATGTAGCTGGATGGCTAAAGGAAGAAGAGGTCTAAAGCAAAGATATGACTTGTTGAAGTTGGGACTGGAGAAATGAATCACTTAACCAAATGTGTGCAAGACTGACTGCAAGAGAAGGAAATGAAGTTCAGAAAATCTGATAAGGGTCTCTGACTCTATAATTTTTTCAGTTTTCATCTGAAAGTTTGGCATCAAGTAATAGAGTTTTCTGCATTACTACATCTTTTTTCTACTTCTTTTCAAACTGATTTTATGTATTAATAACATAGTTTTCTCCTTGAGAAATTCATTTTAGTTTTGTTTTTAGGTTTTAATTATGTGTGCCTGTGAGATAAATGTATTTTTCTTGTCTCTTTATATTTAAGACTTTGATCTAGATAGCTATCATCAAAAATTAAACAGAGAAGGAACTTATTTCTTAGATATTTTTAGTTTTCCCAATGCCTGATCTAGACTTTCAGTTTTCATTTATTTTCTTTCATTCAGAAAGATGGATTGCTCAGGCCTATGAGGTATATACTTTCTCCAGAAATAAACCTTGCTTTTAAATATGTTATGAAAGTGAATTGAAATGGTCTTCAGTAGAAACTAGCTATAGCATATACACACCAGACATTTTCATATGGAATATGCCTACAGAATGAAAATGCAAAGACTGAGAACTTTCTGGAAGCCATTTGCTTTGATTGCCACCTCTTCAAAAGAGGGAAGAAAAGAAAAAATAGGTAACATATTAAATCACAGTATTTTAGACTCAAATTAATATAACTCTAGCTTTATAATTGCAGAAGCAGAACAATGAATGGGTGAATGAAGTTAATTCTAAAAGAACTCCCTTGTCTTTCATTATGTGTGTGCTGATGATCAAATTTCTGAAAATCTTCTGAACACTATTTCCTCATCTGCAAATTAGACAAGTCACTTATAAGACTACTGAAATGGCTAAATAGCATTTCTACACACTATTATATCATTAATATTCATTTAATAAAATTGAATTGGGACCATGACAGCAAAGATTCTTAGTTTTCTTTTGTTTTGTTTTTTGAGAAATGAAGAATTCAATGTAGGGGTCTGCTTAAGACTATTCTGAATCATGGGTAAGCAAATTCATGATCCTTATGGTGATTTTATCATGAATAGCTCTTGACCTTGCAAAACAAATGCAAACACATAGAAGGAATGATGCGGATGTAGATTCCAATACTTAGTAGCTGAGCAGCCTTAAGAAAGCAATTTAAATCTTCTAACTAAGAGATCTAAGAGTATTAAAGATGATATAGTTTTTAAAAACCCTGTATAATCCTTCCAACATGTTCTGTGCTCAACAACATTGGTTCTCTATTTTTAGCTGCTCACCTGTAACATTAGAATGCTGCCAGATTTTTATGCATCTCAGGGTTGTTTTGGGCTCAGAAGATATTGTGAGTGATATCGTAGCAGTACATTGTGGATAACTATGCATGTGTGAACAGAAACAGTAATCAGAAATTGGTGCTCTAACATGGAACAGTGGATGAGCACTGACTATCTAGACAGCTTGAAGAGAAACACAGACATCCAGATACCCCCATATTGGATATACACTCTTTCCTCCTTTAATCAGTCAGGTTCCAAATCTGACACATTACAACATTTTTTTAGTCCTGACCATTAGAATTACTGACCAAAATAACCTAAATTTCTCTTTCCAACTGTTTCTGTGATTTATATTGTAATAGGAAATATATAATTGGTCTTTGCCCCCATTTCTGGCACACAGCCCCTAAAATCGCTGGAGTTTCCTGCCTGATGAGAACAATAATGAAGACTTTGGTTGTGTTAATAAGGTAACATTTGAGCACACCTAATGATGGGAACTAGTTCCAGAAGAGCCAATTACTTGATTAGAAAGTCAAATTTCTAATCCCACCTACCTGACCTCTGGGGAGGGAAGAGTCCAGGTGCTACTGGCCAATGATTTAATCCTTCATGCCTTTGCAATGAAGCCTCCATTAAAAACCTGAAATGGGGCCTCCCCGGTGGCGCAGCGGTTGAGCACTGGGTTGCAAAGCTGCCCGCAGCCTCTGCAGCACCAGTTCAATCCCCGGCTGCTCCCCGGCCACTGTGGAGGAGGGTCCCACATGGTGCGCAGACCTCTCCTGCCGCCCGCTGCTCCCCTCAGCAGTGTACTTCGGTCCTCCTGCCTGCTCTGCTCCCGCTCTGGCTCTGGTGAATTCTCTCACCCTCCTGCACTTCTGACTGTACCCAGTGCTTGTATAAATAAATAAATAAATCTTAGGAAAAAAAACCTGAAATGATGGGGCTCCAGATAAGGGAGCTCCCAGTTTCCATGTGTCACCGGTACTAGGCCCCCAAATTCCTACAAGAACACTCATCTTTCTTTGGAATCTAACCCTGTGTGTCTCTTCATATGGCTGTTGATACATATCCTTCAATTTGCTTTGGATTAAACCAGTAGTCTAGTGAGCAAATGGTTTCCTCAATTCTGTGAGCCACTCTAGCTTATTAATTGATCCCGAGAAGAGGGTCATGATGACTTCTGATGCACAGCCAGTGAGTTAAATGCACAGGTAAGAACTGGACTTGGTGTTGGCATCTGAAGTAGACAGAATTATGGGACTGAGCTCATAACATGTAGAGTCCAATGCAAACTTTGAGGACACAATGTCAGCAATGGGTTGAATTGTAGGATACCCAACAGGTGTCAGAACCCTGCTTAGTGTTATGTGGGAAAAATACATGCCACCTCCACACATTGGAACTGGGTCCAGAACCTAAATACCCTACACAGAACAGGTGACCTATTACATGGAGGACTATTTTTGAATGTAATTCAAGTAAAAATTAATATAAATATATTTTGCTCCATTATGCTAAACTTTGTTGCATTTCATAGAGATTGCAGTTTTTACAAATGGGAGGTTTGGAATGACACCATGTCTGAGTCCATGGGTGCCATTTTTCCAGCAGCTTGTCTTGATTTCACGTCTGTGTCACATTTAATTAAAATATGTGCATTGAGGGCCTCCCCAGTGGTGCAGCGGACGAGCGCTGGGCTGCGAAGCTGCCCGCAGCCTCTGCAATGCCAGTTCAATCCCTGGCCACTGGCGAGGGTCCCACATGGCGCGCACACCTTTCCTGCCGCCCGCTGCTCCCCTCAGCTGTGTACTTCAGTCCTTCTGCCTGTTCTGCTCCCTGCTCTGGCTCTGGTTGAATTCTCTCACCCTCCCGCGCTTCTGACTTGTATAAATATTTAATCCAGTGCTTGTATAAATAAATGAATAAATCTTTAAAAATATATATATACGTGCATTGAGCTTTTTAGACATAATGCTGTTGAATATGTAATAGTATACAAATATCAACAAAACTCATGTGTATGGATGTATGGGGAAACAAGAAGAGTTTGTGTGACCCATTTTATTGCAACTTTTACTTTATTGTAGTATTCTAGAACTGAACCCAGGATATCTCTGTGCGACAATTGAAGGTGCCCAGGGAAAAAGAACTAGGACAATTAAAATAAGCAAGGCTTCCCTGGTGACTCAGGGGTTAAAGACACAGCACTGTCAAGCTATTGGCAGCCACTGCAGCACAAGTTGAATTCCTGGCCAGGGAGCTAACCCTCATGGTGCAGCAGACCTCTCCTGTCTCACCTGCTGTTCCCCTCAGCAGTGTATTTCAGTAGATCTTCCTGTTCTGCTCCCCACTCTCTCTGGTGAATCCTCTCACCTCACACACCTCTAGCCTACACCCTAGTTCTTGTATGTATAAATAAATAAATATTTAAAACAAAACAAGCATGCCCAAAGTAAGTGACATGGAAAGGGGTGAAATACAGTATGGATCCAGTTGTAAGGCTCTTGCTTGACAAGATAGTAGTAGATGCCACGTGGCTCCCAACACAAGAATGAGAAATCTAAAGAAAATGGGGCTCAGGAAATAGAAGCAGTTGGACATCCTCTTCCAGACACTGGGGCACAGATAAGATGGGACATTGAAGGTGCCCTCCAGCTTTCAAAGTCTATTGTAAAGAATGCCTCTCCACAAGCATATGTAAAATACAAATGTTGCTTCCTGAAACACAACCAAGAACAGATGGCTTTTTAAAATGTCAGAAAAGGAGAAGGTGGCTAGTGAAGAATTTGTACTTTGACATGGAGCTTGTTTTTCCATAAATAATCAACAATGTTCAACTCCATGAGAAGCACAGTTGGCCTCAGCACATTTTTCTGGCCTCATCTCACAAGATGAGAGGTGGAAATCTCAGTCCTTCTTCAGCCTTGGGCAAGCAAGGTTTATTCATCACACTTGTCATGAGGAATCTGCAGCCAAAGAGTTGCCATGGGATTCCTATAAGCTGCAAATCCTGGTCTTGCATTTGCCACATTTCCAAAATATATACACTATAGAAGAGCTATACAGAGAGTTGAACAAACTTTATGCATAGAACTGTCTCCAGGAAACTCTAATATTTACTTATATAAGTGATGGGTAGAACCAACCATTATTAATATTCAAATTCAAAATGTTTACTCCAAATACTGTATTATATTAAAATAATTATTGAGTCAGATATCCTTTTATAGTCATCATCATCACTGATGACCACCTTAGCACATCAGTAATGAAAAGGTTTATCTGCTAGCAAGAACAGTTTTAATGGGACTGGGGGAAAGGGTGTGTGTGTGTGTGTGTGTGTGTGTGTGTGTGTATTTGTCATTGACAAACAGAAATCCTATGTCAGGTAATACAGAGAAAGGAAAGCAAATAACAAATAAAAATTAAAATCAGAAGTCAGGATTTGAATCCAGGTTCTTCTGAGGTCAGGACCTAAGCATTTGTGATTATCACCATGTTGATGTGCAGAAGGCATCAGTATTAAGAACTAAGTCCTCTCATCATTGACCTTGTTACCTCCCAAACAAGTGTCCCTAGCTCTCAAGTATAGAGCAATATTATTGTCATTATGTTAAGCTGTCAGTGCCACTTCATCCCCTCGTGGATATGTGTACCATCTTTTCTAGTTATGATTAATGTTAAGAAAACTGAAGGGAATTTCAGGGTTGCCATGACATTTTTCACAAATACAGATGAAGCTAATCCTTAAGTTAGATGGGATAATATTATCATTGAATTTGCCCAAAATATTCAAGATCATCAAGCTTAATGGACCCAGTGCTACAATTAAGGAGAGACTTTGAAAATAACAAGTTCATAATAGGTATAAGCATATTCTACTCATTTAATTAATCTCTACCAAAGGAATCACAAATTATTTTCAAAAGAGAAAATACCAAAAACTTGTAATTCAATAAAAAAATGAAGACATTTATCCCACAGAGAAGTAATCCAAACAGACTTTGAAAAACATTTACCTTTGTCTAATTATTCATTATAGTCAAATTTATATGGAAATAACCAAATCTTAATACCCCAGATGGCCTATCCTGTGTTCACTTACCTATATACAATCAAAGCAAAGCCCTAGATGGAGAGTGGCTTCCCAATTTCTGTAAATTGAAGAAATTTTGAACAAACAGACCTCAAGTGGATAATCCAGTACCTTTACTGAGTGGTCAGAAATTTAAGATGATGTGAGATGGATTTATCAGACCCACTCATGTCATTCTAAGATGTGGTTTCCATTTTTTTATTTTATCACTGTTTTAAATGAAGCTCTTTCTTTTAATCTTTTCACTCTTTTCCCATTTTCCCCTTTTTAGTATGCCGTAAGATTCGTGTGAGGGAGGATAGACATCTTTAAAGAATGCTTCTAGCATGACTACTATAGATTTTGTTTATGCCTCAGGTTATTATATACATAACATTTGTTTCTATTCATTAGTTTTACTTATTCATTCACTTTACACTTAGTATTTACTGAATATTGCCTTGATGCCAATCCTCTGGCATTATTCCTTCTGCAGAACTGCAGAAGACATGTTCCAGAATACCACTGTGTACTTCTACACTCCCCAAATAGATCTAAACATAAGATGACCATATGCCCAGCGTTTCCTATAATAGTTCTGGTTTGTGCCTATTGTCTAAGTACAACTACAGCAACTTTTCCCTCAAATGTTCTAATCTGAAGGATTGATTATAAATTTATTTCAGTTACAACTATAGGGAATGTGATTTCTTAAGTTAGCAACCACGTCAGCAAGTCTTCCTGTGGACTATCAAACTTAGATCATACACCCTGACAAGGTAGTACCTTGTTCACATATGGAATCAAGCTCCAGAAAACACAGTAAATACCTGTTTTGTGCAGTATTGACTTGTATAGTTGAAATAATGAGAGTTGGCATTTATTAATCATCTATCATATATCAGGCTATGCTAAGTATTCTGGGCCCTAAGCAACAATTCTTTAGAATGAGCATGTTTATTTCTATTTTTTTTTTATTGAGAACACTGAGGTTCTGATAAGTGATGTGAGAGGCCCAGGGTAACCTAGAACTGAACTAGGGTGATATACATGAATTGCTTACATGGCACAACTCACACGTAACCTTGTTTGTGGATATGGAGGGGACAATGAGCTGGGACAGAGGGGTGGGGGAAGAGTCCCAGTCATTGTATCTGATGAATTGTGTGTTTCTTCACATTCATCTGTCATTCTCCATTACCACCCACTCTCTGACCTCCTTACCTCCACCCTCTTCAGTCCCTATATATATATCATTTATCACCAAAAAAAAAAAAAAAAAAATATAACGTGTGCTTAACCTTAGTCCCATGTCTTTCTAGCATTACCTTTCACATAAAACCCAGTTATGGCTTCAACACCCATCCATCATTTGCTTGTAGAAGTTAATATTCCTCATCCAATCAGCAGATTCTTATTACGTGGCCTTCACTACCAGATTGTTTTCTTATCCTCCAATTCTCTATTTAAAGCTTGTTTTTTTTCAATTTAATTAACATATAATTGCCATATAACATTGTGCCAGTTTAAGGTGCACACCACATTGATTCCATTTACTTTTACGTTGCAGTAGTTGCCACCAAGCTTCAATTAGCACCTTCCTGTGCCACATAATCACCCCTTGCTTTCTTGTGGTGAGAACATTTGAGCTGCACTCTCTCGACACCTTCCAAGTCTCACTTTCTTTTAAATGTCCCAGCCACGTTTTCTGTTGTCACTGCTTGCTACAAAATCTGCCAACACCACTAGAGGAAGGCTGTTGGGGAGAGTGGACATTCCCCATTTTGGTGGTGACAAGTTAAAGTGAGCATAGCATAAAAAGAGACAACAAAAGATTGAAGCTGGAATGTCACTCTCCTCATTCATCTGCTGTTCTCCAGCCCTGGAGAAATTACTGGTCTTTCCCTTCATCAACGCTTGTTGCCTGAAAACATCACATCTTCAAATCAAGTCCCTGCTCTTACCCCTAAATTTTATATGACCACAGGTCCCTGACAAAAGAATAAACAAACACACACTCACACACACACACCCAACAGGTTTTAATTTCACTACAGTTATTACAAAAATTTAAGAAAAAAAACTGCTTTTCTTCAAAACAACCTCTTCATCAAACAGACACCCAAAGGATGATCCTTTCTCCTGCTGCGGTACTCTGCTGTTGAACTACCTTTGTCTAGCTAGACACCCCATAAAACCAACATATTCACAGAGCTGATTTCCTTAAACCAAATAGAGCAAGTTCTCTTCCTTGGCTACTACCACTATAGAGCAAGGAAATGCTGAAATCAGTTTTTAAATTGGCAATTTTCTTCTAACAATAGAAATGAAATCTATTTAATCACTAAAAAAATATATTTATTGAGCACCTGCATTTTTCCTGCTATGTGAGGAAGATTACAGGTCTATAAAATAACATTCTATGTGGTCCTGAAGGAACTTTCATGTTGGTTGAAGAAAACAAATTGTTGAAGAACAGATAAAAAGGAGAAAGAGGGTAAAAAGGCTAGGTGTTTCCACCACATTCCCTTCTCTTAGCCAGTTTGATGAAACTGTTTTGAAGATTAAAAGGAAAGCAATGTTGGGAAGAAACATGCTTTTTAAATTGTAAGTAAATTAATTAAAGTTGACTCAATGCTTATTCATTTCCCAATCCCCTATCCCTTGAGGAAGTGATGGCGCCCAGAGATTTTGCAGAGAGTATTTTAATTGCTGTTTTGTGAAATATTTATTGAGAGCAAAGTAGAAAACAGATTGATGAAAAACATTTTACCATGGAAAGTTTAAGGTAATTTTTTCTCAAATGGAGATGTGGTTTTGTTTTCACATGCAGGTATTTAAGACTACCGTTTATAAAGTTAGTGTCTTCCTCTAGGTCAACCCCAAGGAAAAGTCAGCTAATTGAGGAAACTTGGCAAATGTGGATTCTCTTGGGACCAATTAGATAAAAATAGGAGAAATGAGCTTTTGCTTTCTTTCTTCAGTGGTGGTTTCACCGGCTGCAGGGTTGTCTTTGACCAGGAATGGAAGCTGATGGGATCCTTTAAGCCAGGAATCGAAAAGCAGCTTTTACAGTTCTACCTCCTCAGGCTCCCGCCAAGAGCTGGCTCCTTCTGTTACTAACCCAAGCATTTCCTTCACGCTGGCATGTAATTCCTCCCAGGAGCCCCAATGGCATTTGTCTGCAGGCAGGTTATACCTTCACTCTCATTCAGAAACTGTTCTTATCCTTTGCCTGTTTCAGAGGTGAATTGGCAGCTCACCATGTTTGAGATCAGAAACAAGGCAGAGTGGTTTTCAGCGTTTCAAAACAGAAATTACTTAACGCTTAATGAATCACATATGTGGAAATTCTAACAAGCATGGGGCAACGTGATATTATTGGTAGCAAAGCAAAAGACTTTGAAATCAGACACACTTGTTTGAATCCTTGTTTTTCAGAAACAGGCTAAGTGGTGAGAGCCTAATATTTAGATACTGGAATCTCTGTGTGCTTACTTCTCAACTGGGCCTAATCATGGGTTCTGAGATTTAGAACTGATGGGTATAAAAAAATCAGATGTTAATGAGCCATGGCAAGGTGGTTGAAATAAAAGGACATGCCTACCTGAAGTTATTCTCCCTTCATTCATCACTACAATTGTCTCTGATGGTTTATGTCCTGCAGGGCAGAGAGCATGTGCAGCCAGTCTTCTCTCACTGCATATGGATGCAGAGCAGCCAGCACACCTCAACTGCTCTGAGCTGGAATATAGTTAAAATGTATCTTTCACCAGATTGTTAGCTCCTTCAGGGCTGTTTGATTGTTTTTTTTTTGTTTTTGTTTTTTTTTTATGTTGACATGAGCATCCCCAGGGCCTACAAAGGTGCCCTGCCCCGATGGGCACACAATAGATATTGATCAAATGAAATTTTAAAATCTTGCAAAAATAATGTGTTCCAATTTCATAGGTGAGGAAGCTGAGACTCTGGAAAAACAATTTCTGCAAGTAACACAGGTATTATATGGAGGGCCCGAGATTCAGGCCTGAAAGAGTCAATAGAGTTTCTATTAAGATAGACAATATCTCATTACTATCACTTTTCTTACAGATAAATAAACAGAAGTGTAAAGGATGTTACATAGCTTTCCCAGGCAGATGTTTGCAGACCTAAGACTCAAACTCGGACCTCCGAGAACATGTCCAGAGCTTCTTCTAACCTGTTTTTCTACACCGTGGAAGCCATGTCAGGATATTCCCAGAGCCCCTACTATTTCCTTTGCTGGCTGCTCAGGATTTGCCTGGCCAAGCAAGGCAATTCATCCCCGCTCCCTCCATGAACTGAAGGAGTCGATTCTGCCAGCATCTTGGACTGGCATGGTTGTAAAGGTAGGGATCAGCTGTCACCTGCTCGCGTGTTCTAGATTTTGCAGGAGAGTATTTCCTGTGGATATTTCTGACAGGCCTTTTCATTACACAGAAGGGCACCTCAGAAGCCACCACAATGAAGTGTGGGGGTGTGATGCTGCTGGAAGGCTGCAAGTCTCACCAGCTCAGGAGCAGAGGGGGTGAGCGACTTGCCTATGGGATCTTCAGAGCGCCCACATGAGCACCACAGCTGGTAGGTCCTGGAAGAGGAACTGTTGAGTCCAGCTCTGTGAGTCATAGTCTCTGATTTGTGGGCTCTTTCAATTCAGACAGGAACAAGGGCCTCAGTTAAGCACGTGGGGTATAACCCTCTTCAGTTTGCCAAGTGAAATAAATTCAAGAGTCAACCAGAAACCTCTTCTGTCTTCGGCAACATAAATTTTTGCTACTAAGTTTTTACCTGATCCATTGAGAATGAAAAAAGAGCTTTTTTTTGGGAGGAGAGGGGCTTAACCCAGTACCTGACCATAACCTCCATTCAAATCTAGAATGTACCATATAGCTAAAGCAGTGGAAATATTTCCTCAAAAATTGGTAAAATGCCCAAGTTATCCAAGCAGCCCTCTTTGTGGCCATCCTATTCTTTGTCCAGGAACCCCCTCATCCAACAGCTGGAAGGACAGACGTCATGACCCATCTAGAAATGGGTTTCCATTCAGCAATACTAGAATCCTGTTGGGACAGAACTTTATTAGAGATTTAAAATGTGGCCTGGAACAATCCCCCACCATTGAAATTGCTTTGCCTGATCTGTTTCCTCTGCTGGACTGAAAGTTGTGTAAGGACAACAAAGGTGCTGAGCTGACTGTTTTGTTCCTACCCCCTAGCACTGAGTATCTTCTATCCCTTCGGTATTCCATTATTCCCATATTCCCATATTCTCATATTCTCAAGAATATTCCCATATTCTCAAGACATTAGAAGACACAAACCAAGTAGCTTTTCAGTGTAGCTTTTGCTACTTTAAAACTAGCTAGTGCTGTAGTGGGAAAAGGCATTTAATGGGTGGCTGTGCTTCCTCTGGGGACCGTGCCTAGATTTAGTAAGATTCCAGGTACTGCGCTCTGGGGTAATTGTTATTATCTGAGTACATCTGAAATGCTGGAATCTGTTTGGTTTCACAGGATTTTCCACACATAATTAGTTTCATGAATAGTGGCCAGTTGGCAGCTTCTGCTTCTCCTAGGAATGCCTGGGACATAGGATAAACTCTCCTTTCATAGAGTTTTCTTAAGAACCAAAATTACAAGCTAAGTGATATATACATATAAACAGCAGGCAACCAGATTAAATAGAGTCATTTAAAATTTTCTCCACCTTTCATATGTATACTTTCAGCCCATCCACAGCGTTGGACACTGTCCAGCCCTGTCCTCTTCAGTGGAATCCCTGGTATGGTGAGCTTGAAAAAATTACTTCAAATGCACACTTTTCCCAGAACATCATTATGTACAAGGATTTTGGTCACCCAGATGGTTTTTCATCTGGAATAATAAAATATGTTGCTATTTGCAATACTTTTGTTTACTCAGCATATTTGTTATTCTCACATTCTCTTGTACGTCAGGTACTTTAAATACATTGCCTTTATTTTCTCCACAACATTTCAAATTAGGTATTCTTATCTTCATCTTACTTATGAGAAAACCAAAAACAAGAAAGGTTAATTAATATCCCCAAGGCAATTCAGCAGCTAATTGGTGGTTCTGAGATACATCTGGAGTCGATCTGGCTCCAGCTCATAGAGGCCTTTCCCTGGTGGTGGTGTGTCGCTTTTGCAGAGATGAAAGGCTTATTCTGCCCAATGCACAATCAACCCTGGATGCAGGCATGCCATGCTCACAGCTACACTCTGGAGCAGGGTCTCAAGTTCTGGAACTCTTACAATTAGCTGGGAGGAGCAAAACATGCATATGTCCAAATTTTATTTCCAGATTTTCTGATTGCCCTGGAGGGGGCAAGGATTCTGAATTTTAAAAGTTTGTCTGACAACTTGAAAGTGCAGCAACATAGAATCACTGTTCTAGGGCAATGTTCCCCTCCCCAGGAGCACCGATACCAATAAGGTGCATATGAGCCCCCAGGGATTTCCTTAAAGAAAGTCCTGATTTGGTGGAACCAGGACTGGGCCTTAGTTTGTGCATTTCCAAAACAACTGTGACACTAAGGTGCAGGTCCACAGACCAACATGTTCCTAGCAAGACTCCAGAACTTCCATTGTTTCTGCCAGCTACCAGATCTCCTCTCCTGCAGCTGTGTTCCTCCTGGGAGACATTCTCCAGGCAGGGGCTTACATGGTGCTCTCAGCAGATCTCGGTCACCAGGCTCCATACATCATGTGAATACTCCATCTTCCCCTAAAACGCCCTGTTGCTGAGTGAAATAGAGGGTGGCGGGTAATGAAGTCCAGGTGACAAGTTTGGTGCCCCAGTGCAATACCCACAGGGATCAGTTAGCTTTGCTC
Source organism: Talpa occidentalis (assembly GCF_014898055.3). Lineage (NCBI taxonomy): Eukaryota > Metazoa > Chordata > Mammalia > Eulipotyphla > Talpidae > Talpa > Talpa occidentalis. The sequence continues at coordinate 60,345,027 of NW_023603184.1, read as the reverse complement.
CACTCCTAGTCACTGTCTCTAGGCTCACCACCACACAGATGTGCATGACTGGCCCAAGGGGATGGAAGCTTCATCCATCATGTACCAAACACTCATCAGAAAAGCAGGTAGTATCTGATTCTGCTCACACCAAAGTCAATGGCATCATCTTTATGGGAAATAAACACTCAACAATATTACTGTACCTGCGTGCTTACACGATCCAGGTACTGTGCTAAACACTAGAATCCTTGACAACACTCTGGGTGGCCTGTGATTATCCCCATTTTATAATTGAGAACGTTGGTCTCACAGTTTAAATCTTCTGACAACACTCAGCCTGGAAGCAAGTGGGGAAGCTAGTAGGTTAGTGGGCCACACACTGAAAGACATAAGTTAGAGTGATGCATGATTTGTAGCATCTTAGTGTTAGAAACTTAAAAATAATATTCTTCTAGGGCCTCCCTAGTGGCACAGGGGTTAAAAATATAGCACTACCAAACTATCACCAGCCACTGCAGTACGAGTTCAATCCCCAGCTGGCCAGGGAGCAACCCTCATGGCACAGCAGACCTCTCCTGTCTTGCCCACTGCTCCCCTCAACAGTGTATTTCAGTATATCTGCCTACTCTGCTCCCCACTCTCTCTGGTGAATCCTCTCATCCCCTGTAACTTCTAGTCTACACCCCAGTTCTTGCATGCATAAATAAATCAATCTTAAAGAAATAATATTCTTCTAAATCTGATCTTGCTTCTTGGTTCTGTATATTGTCCACTCAATTTCTAATGATGATGAGTCTCTCACTTATTCATTGTGTTTTTAGAAAAGCATGAATCAGACCATCCTGATGTTAAAAAGAATATATATCACTATATAATGTTGGGGATAGTTTAGTTACACCATAATAAGAACTTCTCCTTAAATATTCCTGGTGGTGCAGCAGGTTGGACGCAGCACTGTGAAGCTGTCCACAGCCTCTGCAGCACGGGTTCGATTCCCAGCCAGCCAGGGAGATGCCCAAATGGCATGGCGCAGCAGACCTCTCCTGTCTCGCCTGCTGCTCCCCTCAGCAGTGTATTTTGAAGGTCTGCCTGTTCTGTTCCCTGCTGTCTTTGGTGAATCCTCTCACCCTCCCATGCATCTAGCCTGTACCCTAGTTCTTGCATAAAAAATAAATAAATCTTTTTTTTTTTAAAAAGACCCCTGTCCTTTTGACTGTATTTGTCATCAGTTCACAAGGAAATACTTCAAGATTAGGAGCATAGGAACTTCTTCACTCAACTTTAGATTTGATTTTGGTGCTTCTGACTAGTGGGGTCCACTTTACTTCCATAAGTTAAGGAAACACTAATTTGGATATGTTTATTTCTAAGCAAAAGATAGCTACATCAGACATAAAAATTTTTGAAATTTACATTGATGATTTAATCCTACAAAACAGAAAAAAATTATATCAGGTAAGTTTGAAAGACTGTGTAATTCAGTACAAAAGACAGATTGCTAAAAATTAAGTAGCAGGGAACACAGTTTTTGGAGACATTCCCATTAGCATTCCCTGTTCATTTCTTGAATTATACTCTTTCTAAATCAAATCAATCAATTAGTTTACCAATTTTTTTTTTCTGACAAGTCTGTATATTGAGAACTGTCTCAAGTCCTGAAAATTGAACTCATCAGATATGACTCTCCCACATAAAGATTCCTTATAAATGATTTTTTTATTTTATTTTTTTAATGAATGCTGATTTGCTACCCTTAGAACGTATATCTCTTGTCTTAAGAGGAAGCTTATACATTCTGATAACTACTTAGTTTTTGAGTTATCATTCCTCAGATTGTTTTGGATAAAAAGTAGATTTCATGAATTCTTTCTATTTTCTGTAAAATGCCCCCCCAAACCTTCCTCTTGTGATTCCCCAACCCATCCTCCTGCCTTTTTTCTTTTAACCATTTTATCACTCTCTGAAATTATGCATTTGTACTTGTATACATCCTGCCCACTGGATATAAGCTCAATACTTACAGAAGTTTTTGTTTAGTTTTGTGGCATGTCATTAAAGCCAGGAACAGAACCTAGAAAATAGGAAGCATTCAAAAATATTCCTTGGATGAATGAATGAATGGATTAATGAATACTAATCATGAATTCAATTAGATAGAATTCTATACTGGACAAGAGTTTTTAAAAAGGTAAATTTTTAAGCTCTTCTATCTAACTAATGGTAACATTTTAGGATTATACAATTCAGCTTTCTGATTGCCAATAATAATATCATTTATTGATTTTGTAATATTATATATTATTAGGGTGATTTGTGACTAATGATACAGATATGCTATAGTCATATCACAACAGTCCTCAGTATTGTATTGTGTGGTTTCAGTCTTCAAAGATTTCAGGTGTAAAACAACTTTTTGGCTTATTTGAATCATTTCTTTAATTATAGACATCTTCCCTTTTATGCCAGGGGTCCATCATTTGTTTTAATAAAGTTTGTTTTTAATGAAATTGGTGAAGACTATTGCTAACAACAAACTAGATGGATGAATGTATGGGAGTTTCAATGGACATGAAAGCAAATGATCATTGGTACAGAATTAGTTTCACAAGGTTTAAATATATGGTCAGTTAAAGGAGAATATTTAAAAAGGAATGAGAAAGTATGAGTTTTTGTAAACAAACTTGTCATCATTTTCTACAACTTTAAAACAAGAAACTAATACTTGAAGAGTAAGTAAATTGATTTGATTTTAGAAGAAATAAGAAAGAACAAAATCTATGTATGTTTTGGCCATTATAATTTACGAATGTCTACTAGTAGCCAGACAAAGGACTAAGTGAATCAGGCACTAAGTGTATGTTATTTTCTTTAGGCTTAAAATTTACCTGGTCCTTAGAGGTAGATATGTCACCCCACCTCACAGATGTAGAAAATGAGGACTAGAGAGGATAAAGAGCTAATGGGAAAGTGAATCTGGATTATGAACCAGATATGCTCACTGTAGTCTGCTCTTTGCATGCTGCAACATTGCCTCCTGGGGTCTGGGTTGAAATTGCACCCGTAATTAAACACATTATACATATCCTTTTACTCAGTGGTGTGCCTATTGGGAAAGTTTACTAAACTCTCTATACCAATATCATATATATCATATCCTATAGATGGATATGTAAATTTTAGAATATATACATGTTATCTATAATATATATATATTACTGGATTATGTATTCTGGTAGCAGGATTATGAGTGTTGTTTTATTTTCTAATATAGCTTCGTGTTCTAAATTTCTACCAGCAACACAAATTATCTTTAAAATTTGTATTTAAAATATCCATTGGGCTTCTTGGAGGTATATAAACCTTTGGAGACTGATTGCAAAAGGTGCTATTCACACTTTCCTCAACTGTGCCTTTGAACTGCTATGAGAAGCAGAATATGAATCTGGTGGGTCAGTGGTGTGCTCAGCATTACACACTTGAAGATGAAATGCTCAAGTCAAATCCAATGTGCCTTCCACTTTTGTAGCACATCCTGCAACTCAATGGCTAATAGAATACTGTATTCAAATGGCATTGAGCTATTTAATGCGTTTCCCCCAGTGTGTTGAGTTTGGAAATCACTATATAAGTTATTACCACAATTATTTTCCACCTTTATCTGCCAAAAGAAAGGGAAATCAATTTAGTCCACTTCTTGACTGCAAGGCTGTTATAAAAGATCCATTGTCCGCACCTATTCTGCCCATGGATCTTTGAAATTGGACCCAGCGATGCAACATAAATTGCAGAAAAGTGATCTTCAACTGTCAGGCAGGCCACAGGACTATTTGGAACATGATTTGGAGACCTCTATTTCAATTTCCATAACTCATAGATCTTCACCTTTGTTTAGACAGGTTCTAGACCTAATGCTCTCACCAAATAATAGGTCACTTGGCCTCTCTCTTCTCCAATTTTTAATTACTTAAAATGGGAGCCATCAAATCATGTGGGGGTAGTAAAAGAAGCTGTGAGACACCTGGTCCTCAACAACAAGGTCATTTTGGCCACAGAATGTGATTCACTTCTTACTCAGTACAGGAGCTAGCAAGTCCTGGAATGAGCTATATCTTCATTTCCCTTTTATTAAAGTAGGGATGATTGTGCACATCCCAGAGTTGTTGTGGATAGGAAGTGAATCAAATGTGTATAATTTAGCAAAGTCAGAGTGAAAACTCATGGATGGTAGATGCAACAATCTAATGACGTAGAAAAAAAATCATTTTCAATGCTGGTTCTTGTGTTTATGTATTGTTACTATTTGATTTTTGTTGCTTATGTGATAAAAAGTATATGTGTGTGTATCATATATGTGTATGTTTGTATGCATATATGTGTGCATTATTGAAAATATGAGAGGGGTTCATAATTCATAATATTCATCTACTACCATTTTAACTTCAAACTACTATTAATATGTTGATATTCTCCTTTTAAATTTTTATTAACTGTATTTTTCATGGATACAGTCATATATATTTACACAAGTTTTAGCACACCTACTTAACTCAGTTAAAAACAGATATTTAATCTTACTATGCTGACAAATTTTAATTAGTATTTCCATTATGCTAATAATTATGCATAAATATATTTAAGGTAGAAACTACATAAAGTAAATTAAGAAAATTATAATCATTTGTAATTCCACTGGTCAAAAACAGTCACTGCTAACTTGTTAAGATATATTCTTCTGGTCTTTTTTTTTTTTTTTCTTAAAGATTTATTTATTTATACAAGAACCAGGGTACAGGCCAGATATACGGGAGGGTGAGAGGATTCACCAGAGACAGAATGGGGTACAGAACAGGCAGACTGACTGAAACACACTGCTGAGGGGAGCAGAAGGAGGGACAGGTGAGGTCTACCACACCATGTGGGTATCTCCACGGCTGGCCAGGATTGAACCCGCACTGCAGAGGCTTCAGACAGCTTCACAGTGCAGCGCTCAACCGCCTGTGCCACCAGAGAGGTCCCTGGTCATTTTTTTATACGCATACATCTATAACTTAATCTTAGGTATCAGTGAGAATAAGATGTACCATTATTTTCTAAGAAAGAAAAAAAAACTTGCTATCAAATAAACACAGAAACAGTGTTATCTTACCACTTTGAACTTATATTTTATATCTTTTGAAATAGCCCTCTTAAACAGACAGAAATTTTTATCATGGTGTAATTCTTGTCTACTCATAACAAAAAAAATAGATGCAAAATAAATTGATTAAGATATTCTTAAAACTCGTCTACATTCAGACTGCTCTCCTGAATCACCTTTAATACATGCATGTTTTCCAACACAATGTCATCCTTTGTGCCATTGTTTGTCCATGAAAGGGAAATTTTCAATGTTGAATCATAGTATAGGATTTTAAAGCCATTTAGATAGCAATTAAATTCACCTCTTGTAGTACCAATAATGCATACAACTCATAAAGTGACAAAGCTATGCCCTAGCTCTTTCCAGGTCTACACAATTTTTTTTTTTTTTTAATTTTCTAGAGGCATGTCTTATTTATTTATTTATTATTTGTTTGTTTGTTTGGTTTATACATGCACTGGGTACAGTCAGAAGCGCGGGAGGGTGAGAGAATTCACCAGAGCCAGAGCAGGGAGCAGAGCAGGCAGAAGGACCGAAGTACACTGCTGAGGGAAGCAGCGGGCGGCAGGAGAGGTCTGCGCGCCATGTGGGACCCTCCTCCGGTGGCCGGGGAGCAGCCGGGGATCGAACCGGCGCCACAGAGGCTGCGGGCAGCTTCGCAACCCAGCGCTCAACCGCTGCGCCACCGGGGAGGCCCAAGGTCTACACAATTTTTGTGAGACAAGAACAATTAATACATAATGGATAAACTATGAACCATTGCTGGGGAGATGCTCCCCTATTTCAGGCGGGTTCATTAGAACTAATGAAAGATGGTTATTTTACATATTTTTTCTCTTGGCGTTTGTTTATAAATGTTTTATTTTTCTTTAAATTTTCATTCAATATTAAATTGGGAACACTTCCCAGTATCATTAAAACTCTTTAAAAAATCATTTATTTCAAAGGATTCAACAAATGTAGAGCCAAAATTTCTCAGCTTTTGAGGCTTTTAGAAAATTACAATTATTGAAAACAAACTTGCAAAAAGGACTATATTGAAAATTTTCCTATGAAAGCAAGGGAGCAACTGAACAAAATAAATGATGAACATTCAAATGTGAAAAATTTAATTTAAAAAAATCTATAATTGCCTGTTGGGATATCTTGACTTCTGGGAAGCATGTTTTGATGGGATTTCTTTTTAATTAAATAAATTCATATTCTGTATCAGAAGGGAATGAAGTTGAGAAAACCTATGATTTCACATATATCTAAATCTGATAAAGTATTCAAGAGAACAAAAAAGCAATTAAGTGACAAGTTTGTTGTATAAAAACATCTAGCATTGAAAGAGATTGTGAAAGGAGGCAAAAACACTGCATATATATTTGGCCTGAAATATATAAACATTTTTGCCCCAAAAATTAGAATTGAGAATATCTTCCATTTAGCAAGTTTACTCTGATTGTACTATAAAACCTTAGCATCTGAAGAGAACTTTCACAATTACAAATAGCATGGACTATTTCAGATTAATTCAATATGTCAACAATTTCTGACATAAAACCATAAACTGTAATCTTGAAGAAAACAGTAGGCAATTTAAAAATAATAATAATATAATATCATCACATTGAAAACTATTTTTTTCATAAAAATGCAATAGTGAGAGAGATTGAGCTATACAGTTTGAGATAAGACAATCACTAAAGTGTTTGAATAACGAACAAGTAATTAATTTGCTTATAATATTCAAATTATGCATATCAAACTTTAAAAAGGTATTTTAATGTACTAAGAAGTTTTTTTTTTTTATTTTTTAGAGGTAATTTTTTTTTTTTAAAGATTTATTTATTTATTTATACAAGCACTGGGTATAGTCAGAAGTGCAGGAGGGTGAGAGAATTCACCAGAGCCAGAGCAGGGAACAGAGCAGGCAGACTGACAAAATACACTGCTGAGGGGTGCAGCAAATGCGGCAGGAGAGGTCTGCGTGCCATATGGCACCCTCGCCAGCCGCCGGGGATCAAACCGGTGCTGCAGAGGCTGACGGGCAGCTTCTTAGCCCAGCGCTCAACCGCTGCGCTGCCAGGGGAGGCCCTCGAGGTAATTTTTTTTTTTAAGATTTACTTACTTATGCATACAAGAACTGGGGTACAGGCTAAAGGTGTGGGGAGTAAGAGGATTCACCAGAGACAGAGTGGGGAGCTGAACAGGCTGACTGACTGAAATACACTGCTGAGGGGAGCAGCAGGTGAGACAGGAGATTTCTGCTGCACCACGTGGGTAGCTCCCTGACCAGGGATCGAACTCATACTGCAGTGGCTGCAGATAACTTTATAGGTTGCATCTTAACCCTTTGTGCCACCAGGGAGGCCCAATAAGGTTTTTTTTTAAAGATTTATTTATTTATATACAAGAAGTGGGGTACAGGCCAGAGATGTGGGGCATGAGAGGATTCACCAGAGACAGAGTGGAGAGCAGAAAAGGCTGATCCATTGAAATACACTGCTGAGGGGAGCAGCAGACAAGACAGGAGAGGTCTTCTGTGCCATGTGGGTCACCTCCCTGACCAGGGATTGAAATGGTGCTGCAGTGGCTAAGAATAGCTTCATAGTGCTATGTCTTAATCCCTTGCACCACAGGGAGGCTCCTAGAGGTAAATTTTAACAAAAGTAATTTTTCTTAATTTTATTTTTTTAAAGATTTATTTATTTATGCATACAACAACTGGGGTACAGGCCAGAGGTGTGGGGGGTGAGAGTATTCACTAGAGACAGAGTGGGGAACAGAGCAGGCAGACTGACTGAAATACACTGCTGAGGGGAGCAGCAGGTGAGCCAGGAGAGGTCTGCTGCACCATGAGGGTAGTTCCCTGGCCAGCCCGGGATCGAACTCGTGCTGCAATGGTTTTAGATATCTTCACAGTGCTGGGCTCAGCCCTTTGCGCCACCAAGGAGGCCCCAATTTTTCTTAATTTTAAAAACCCAATGAATTATATTTTAAGTATGTGTGATATATTTCATTATAATTTATTAGTAGTAAATACATATATTTCAAATTGTATTATTTAATAAATATTAAATAATTAAGTATTTAATAATATTTTAGATAATTTAAATCCTTTTTATCAGAAAATAATTTCTCTTACAATATATAATATGATATTAACACTTCACCTACTGCATTTGGGATGTTGTATTTAGGACCTAGCATTTAGGATGTTGCCCATCCTCCTATTTGTATTCAGTATATACATATTAAGTGAATATCTCTCCATCTGCAATCCTGATCATTTTGTTAGGGTAAATTCCAAATGATGAAATTTCTGAATTTTATTATATGAGCTTTTTTTAATCTGAAAGGGATCAGTTTTTTGAAAGATTATATATATTCCCTGAATATGAAGAATAGTAGTAATAAAAATCCAATTCACAATTTAAAGACACAAAATTATTAAAATAGGTTTTAAGTAGCTAAAAGAATATCAATAGCATTTTGTATAAAGATAATGTTATGCTAATAATGTGAATGGCACTTGTGAAGATTATTTTTAAATAATTACATTTTGTTCAATCAATTATATTTAAATCCTAGGAAGTTTTAAGTATTTACCATGTTCAGGGAATTATGCATGATCCTCTAGATATCAAGGTAAATAAGATACACATCCTGACCTTAAGGGATTGTTCTGTTATTGGTCAAAATGCAAACAGAGATAATTACCGCAAACACTTGCAGATATTATAATAGAGCTCCTGAGGGCAATGAGCACAGAGGGTGGTGGCTCATGTGCTGAAGAGTGGGGCTGGTGATGGAGGACATTTCATAGGAAATATGACAGTGGAGCTGAGTCTAGGTGGCTGAGTATGTATAACAGGGAGAGCATGCATATGGAGGGGTTATATGGACAGGGAGTCTGCAGATTAGGAGAAGCATGGCATAGTTGAGAGACAAAGACAGTTGTCAAATTAATCCTAATAGGCAAAGGGCTGGTGGAAAAGGGTTAGGTTTGGGGTGGGGTTTCTAGGAGTAAACTGGAGTAAACCTTATTTGTCCTTCTCTGGAGGCTCTGCCTGTGTTAACTCACTTTTGCAGCTGAGACTGCTGCTTGTGTTGCTATCCCAGTGTAGATTCATTCAAACCTAATTTTTTGTGTGCTAGACACAATGCTAACTTCCAGAAACAGCATTGGGTACAAAAGGGAAGTACAGTGGAAATGAATAAAATAATATGACAATTTAAAATAAAGACACATGTTAAGAAAACAGGGTAGAATTAAAAAAAAAAAATGCTTGGACTGGAGCTAGACATAGAAATATTCTGGATTCAGAGGTCAGAGAAGTTCTCTCTGAGAAGATAATACATGGACGATGGCACTAATTCTCTAAGAAGAGTTTTAGTTTAGTCCTAAATGGGAACTAACCCACGCAGGGGAATAACAAAATGACCAATGGGACAGAATTAAACTTAGTTTATATCCTTTAAAGAACTGGAAGAAATCTAGTGACTGCAGTTTGAGAGCAAAGTAAGAGAGATAAAGGATGCAAAAATCAGAAAGTGAAAATCAAAATCAACAAAAAACTATGAACCAGAGACACTTTTAGGGGGGTGGGGCGGGAGGGGAGGGATTGGGGTCAGAATGGGGGGCTGCAATTGTATGGGGAATACAACAATAAAATTTATTATTAAAAAAAAAAAAAAAAAAAAAAAAAAATCCCTCCAGAACTTATGTCTTGATGAGGGCTTTAAATTTTATGCTAAGTGGAATGGGAAGGTACTCAAAGTTTGCAGGGTGAAGGAATGTGATCTAAGTAGCCCCATTTTTTTTAAAAAAAAAGAAAGCATGTTCACATACTGTCACTCTAATGTGGCAGGGAATACAAGTGGCATGAACGTGTCTCAGAATAATGCATCCTTTGATTGAATATAATACTTAAAGATAGAGCTTCACACAAAACTAGAGTAGAACTTGAATGTGGTTCTCACTTTTTTTTTTTCTTTTGAGCAGTTATGCCAATCATTCTAAATTGCTTTTTATTGAATAGAGTGCTATTCTTTGCCAAATCGATCTCTGGGACTCTTTCTGGACAGAAGCGTGTTGAGTGACTGATGTAGACCAGGGTGTGGTGCACAGAAGAGAATGTTGACCTACCATAGGAAGCCTCGGTTTCAAGCTAATAAACACGAATGTTTAATGGACCCTTTCTGACAGTTTTTCTTTCAGTACATTATTATTTCAGAAATAAGTTAATTTTCCTTCTGATTGTCCTTATGTCAGTGGTTACTGCCACTTTGACTTTGATTGATTTTGCCTTAGCCTCTTTCAAGGAGGTAATCATCTGTAAGAAATGAGCAATTAAAGGAATTCTGTAAGCGATTAAAAAGTAACTAAAATTTATGAACAATCCTCTACTAAGTAGTATATTATGTTTGTATAATCAAAAAAGAAAATCTTAAAAAATAACTCTATACATTTATATCACTTCATTGCTTTCTACTCATGTTGAGGCATTCATTTTCTGTCTTTTCTCTATGTGTGCTATAGATGGCTTTGTTCATATGTATATATAGGCAATTATTCACTTGATTATAACCCTAAGCACATTTTCTCATGCCATTTGTCAAAGTAATTAATGCTAGCTGACTACAATAGAAAATCACCCTAGAAATCTTAGTGGCTTAATGCCACACAGATTTATTTTTCAAGTCACCTCTGAAGTGGTTGGATGGCCATCTACCATCTTGCACAACAGTTAGAACAAACACCCCACAAAGTTGCAATGACAGGTAATACAAAATGGAGAGTATACACTGATCCCTATTTGTCTATAAATGTGCGAGATTCATATCCTAACAGTCCACTGTGCAGATCTGGTTTCACGGTTAAGTTCAATAGAAGAAATGGAATGTCTGTGGTGACAAGTCTGTCACCATCTGTCCTTCTGTCACCAAATAGCCACCACTTCATACATATACACTCCTACCTTCTCCTGTCTCTCAACATTTTAGACATGCCATAGCTCTCTTGAAAAAAGACATTCTAAAGTATTATCCAGTCACTGCATTTACTGTCACATCCAGGTGTGTGGCAGTATTTCCATCAAGTCCAGCCATGGCTCCTTTTGGTACAAATATCTTGACTTTAAGAGGAAAAATAAAACTAATATTAATGTTCTCTCCTCATCATTCTCCCTATCGCCACATACAGCATACCCAAAGAGAGATTAGACTGGTGGATAAATAGATGAGTAGGTGGGTGGATGGGTGGATGGATAGATTGATAGATTGAAGGTGCAAAGGTGGGAAAGAAACAAAATAATAGCAACTGATACGCTGTCAGAGAAGGGTAGACCAGAGGGACAAATGTCACAAACAATCATTGACTTATATTCTGCAACACTGCTCATAAATGCTGTCTTCCTGCTAAAAGCTGGAGACCTGATTTATTTCTTGGGCAGCTTCTTCATGACCATTATCTGGACTCTTAGACTCCTCACTAGAAATTATTTCTTTTTCACAGGCAATCATTTCTTCCTGGTATGAGCAACAATGAACATAAGGGTTATGCCCATTTTAGGTGCTTGTCAATTTTTTCACCTCGCCGCTTTCTCTTCATAGAAGTTGGGACCAAAGGAATACTTTACGGGACAAGTATAAAACGTTTTTCTGCTGAAATTCATGATAAATTTATACCTTTTATACATATAAAATTTATAGTTATGAATATTTATATTTGCCTCACAACTAGAGGACTGTTAATGGGCATGCTTGCACTTCATACTATCTATCAGTAACCACACAAAAAAATTTTGAGATGTTTATCTTCTGTTTCAGCAGCCCTATCACTCATTTATGTTTTCTTTTTCTGCTCTCAATGCCAAAAACCTGTCTGGAAAAAAACACATAGAAATGGTATTGTAAATAAAATAAGTTACTTTAACCGAGAGACTTTATTGACCTTTGTGACAAAAGTTTTTGTATCCAGAGGCATAGAGGTTTTTTCCAATCAACATTCCAAATATTTCTCTTTTCAAGTCCTCTTATTTTTGCATATAAAAATGACAGATCCTTTCTTGAGGTTATCTCCTTCTTTTGAACTTTGACAAAGTCAATATATACTTCTCATATTCTAATTCCCAGCCTCTTCCCTTAAGCCACAAGCCACATGATGCATATGGTTTGCCCTCCATGTTAATGATTCCTATAAATGTTTCACTACTGCCAAGCATAGGACTTCATCTTTTCTGTCTGTACCACCCTTCAAAGACCATTAAGTCTGGCCACCAACAAAATATTATTCTTCTTTCTTGTATTTCTTATTTGTTAGTTGTTGCAGAAGCGATTTCAAGGTACTTATTTCTACATTAGTCTAAGTAATTATTACTAACAGCCCACAAAAGACAAACTTCTGAAATATCAATTCTAAATGTAACAGTTTATTTCTCATACCGTTAGCTGGCAGACTGAGGGGCACCCCAGGACTCCCAAACCTGAGCACTCTAAATGGGTTTTGCCATCTGCCACATAAAGACAAAGATACTTTTTGTGTGAAAGAACTTTTTTTTTTTATTTATACAAGCACTGGGTACAGTCAGAAGCAGGGGAGGGTGAGAGAATTCACCAGAGCCAGAACAGGTAGGAGAACAGGCAGATGGATGAAGTACACTGCCGAGGGGAACAGCGGGTGGCAGGAGAGGTCTGTGCGCCATGTGGGACCCTCACCCAGGGGCTGGGGATGGAACCAGCGCTGCAGAGGCTGTGGGCAGCTCCACAGCCTAGCGCTGAATGGCTGTGCCACCGGGGAGGCCCTATGTGAAAGAACTTTAATAGGATTGTGTGTATAAAGAGAAAAGATAAGAAAGGATAACAGTTTTCTCAATAAAACACCCAAAGTTATCCATCCTCTTGTGGGTACATACCCAGTCAAACAGGGTTGGGAAAAGCGGGGCTACTGAGGCCCCAAAGCTTGTCATAATATGGCCCCTTTTATGGGGAACCATAAGATAGGTCCAGAAGGCAAGTCTGGGATGAAAGGAACAATGGAAAGAACAAATCAAGTTAGATAGAAGTTGCCCTTGTCAGCCTCCTCATGGGTCTCTCACCCGTGTCTCTACATGTCTTACATCCACAGGGCTTCTTCCATGACCCCCAGCCCTTGGGGCAAGTGCCTCCCCAAGTCTCCTTTCAGTCTTCTTCCTAAGATTCTTCTGGCTGCTCAGCTCCACCCTTCCTTAGGTGGGTCCGGGAACCTGGAACTCTCCTTTTTGTGGAAATTACTCTCTGTAACAATACTATAGTTGGATGTGGATGGGGTGGGCTGGCTTCCTGTGACTTAGAGCTTTGCCAACTAAAATGATATTCTCCATCTTTGTCCCTAAATAATAAACACCACTTCGCCTGTCTATTAGCTGGAACTAATGAGATAGCCCCAATCCAAATTCAAGGGAACTTTAGGGGAACACATAATATTTGGTGAGGACTATTTCTCTGTGCCACATTATTGCCACAATTTACCTTTTTAAAACTATTTACATATCCATGGTTTAATGTTAATTTCAACTTTCTCTTAGAAGTGAGGCAGGACGGTCATGACTCATTCCGGAGTTGTGAAAAGTCAGATGGGTTTAGACGAGTTCATAAATGCTGGTCCACAGCTCAAGGCTTGCCTGGGTTCATGAGGCCAGCAGATGAGAGAAAATTCAGGAAGCCCTGGTGTAGGGGCAGGAAGACCACAGAGCAGGTTTTCTGATCCAGTAGGCCAGGTAAAGGAGGAGTCCTGGAGCCTTCAGTGGCTTTTGCAGGTTTTTTATTGGGATTTACCAGGCACATGGCAGGCAGGGGTGCTGGGGGGGCGGGAGGCTGGCAGTCCTCCCAGCCCCCAGCAAATCCTCACTCTGTCTGGGCTCTCTGGCATTCTCTCTGCTTCTCTTCTTCTTCTCTCGGCTTCTGCTGGCAGACCCGTGATGCCACCATTAAAAGCCCAGTCTTAACCCAGGTGTATCCCATCCACCTATGCCCACACCCTACTCCAGGTGCCGCCATCAGGCATTCATTCAGGACCGCAAGGATCCATCACCTATCCTGATGGTGAAGGGCAGAAAAGCCTGATACTTTTACCTTACCCTACACCTGGGAAGGTTAGCAACATGCCTTCATTACAGCAACAAAAGACAGGGTACATACAACAGCAACATTTGCAGCATTGCGTGGCCCCAGCAAACAGTGGGCAGAGAACGGGGCGGCGGGAGCAGCAGCAGCGGCTCCCAGGCAGCTGGGTAGCCCCCAGGTGGCCCCCAATTGGCCCCTTCTGTGCCCCGGCCCCAGCAGCAACAGCCGTAGCAGCAGCAGTGGCAGCAGTCAGTGGCTGCAGCCACCCACCTTTCCGGCCACAGCAGTAGCGATCCTATTAGCTTTTATATGATTTTTAGAGAAAGCCAGGATTTATGACTAGGTTTCATAAGTATGTGTTGGTGCATGTGAATTGTCCATCAGGGTTACATATTATTTACCACTTTCCCCATATGCGGACTACGTCTCAAGGCTACATGTTACCTACTAGGCCACCTGTGCTGTTAGGTCACAGAGAAAACAACTGGAGAAAACTATGTTTTTTCACTTGCCCAACAATACAGATGTTTTCTTACTCTCCAAAGAGTATCAAGGGGCCCAATCACTCCTACAATCATGCAGGCAGAGTCATGAGAATGGCAAATGATTCCAAGAACCCCACAGTGAGTCCCCTCATCGAATCATGAGTGAGGATTAAGAACCTCTCAGAGGAAGGTGGTGCATTAGGGGTGGGGAGAAAGTCGTCATGTGAAGACAGGAGAGGGGAGCAGCGCAGGCCAGGGCAGCCAGCAGAGCAGAGCAGGCAAGGAGGACTAGGGAGCTCGACCCTTGGTATAAGGGGAGAAGCTCCAGGGGTTGAGATGAAAGGGAAGTAATGTAACAATGGGAAGAAAAAGTGTGCAGGCCATAGAAATGAAAGGTGTGGCATGCCACTTGAAGGACTTTAGAGTTCATCCTGAGGACAGAAGATTTAAGCAAACTATTGCCAGGAACCTTTTATCTCTGCCTTCCTCCAATGCACTGCCTGATGCAACAACTTAGGAACATGTTTAGCCCCCGGGCAGACAGCAGCTTTTGAGGAGGCAGGTACTCCAGCTGCTTCTAGTAAGGTAATGGACGGGCCAAAAAATGCCACACTCCTGCAGTTTTAACCTTGAAAAATTGGGGGTAAATGAGGACATGCTTATCCATCAGATTAAGTTATAAGAACTATAGAATCCAGAAATATCTATCCAGAATCTATTGCTGCTTTAGAAACAAACGTACCCTCACCTTCCTTTGAAAGGTTGTAAAAGTGAGAAGGAAACAAAGTTGCATCTTTTTAAACAACATGAGCTCTGCTGAGGAAGTTGAGGGGCATCTAGTTTCTTCCCCAGCTTGTGATTTAGTAATTATGTGATTGGGCATTGCATGTTTTACAACACTGGTCTGTAATTGCTACAGCCGCTAACTATTTTGCTTTGATGATGGGCCATATAACACTTGGAATTGATAGTCTCTGAATCTTTATTTTCTTTGCAGAGGCAGTATGTAATCTCCAAAACTGGACAGCTATACTTGCTAATAAAGTGTAGTATTGATCACCCTCTTTAACTCTGGTGCCTTTTGCAATTTGTGAACTAACATTGCACTATTCATTTTGCTCTTATCCATCACGCTTGATTCTTGCCTCATCTACCCCTCCCCCTGGGGTATATGAAGGGAAATCATTAATGAAGAATTTCTGCATAGTGTGGTCTTACTGTTCACCTACAACAGTTAACTTTTATTTATAGGATCTTGAAAAATAATCTCTCATTTGTTGCATATATTGTTATTAGATTACACTGCTCGGCTTTGCTTACTCTCTGGCGCTCCCCCACACACTGTTCCCTGACATCAGGCACCGCACTCATGTTCCCTGTGCGGTGGGGACCCTAAAGGCCTGTTCCCAGGAGCTTCTATTTGGATACATGGCACATCCTGTCTGGGCTCCTGGGTCATTATCGCCCCTGTGGTGGTACTTCTGTCTCTGTTCCTGCCATTTTGTCTCTGATCTCTCCAGGGATTAATCTAGGAGCATACTTGAAGCCCTCTATTTGAGACTCTGGGGGGGAGAATACCCACCACAGGTAACTCCTGGTGGAAAAACTTTGCTGAAATAGACTATTAGATTTTAAGGAAAATTATGATAATAAAAGCAAGCTTCTGCCAGCCTTTACTCTGTATTGCAGTTAAGTGTTCATTTTTCTATATGTCATTTCAACCCTTCCCCTTCACCAAAGTAGTTCTAGGTCTGAGTAAGTAAGTATGGGGCAAGAAATACTAGGTTTAAAGTAGTTAATTAAACACAGTGTTCCTTGTTTGTCCTTTGTGAAGTGTGCATCATCTGTAACAGGGGGGTCCCCAGGAAAGGGGGAGGTTCCAGGTACCCTGCCCCACCCAAGGGAGGGTGGAGCTGAGCAGGGAGAGAAGAAGCTGCAGAGGAGACTGAGAAGGAAGGAGCAGGATGGAGCCAGAAGGAGACCTGGGGGAGGCACATGCAGCCTAGAAACATGTGAAGAAACTGCGCTGGTCTTTTGGTCGTGGACTGGGTGACACAGATGTGGGTGAGACCCGTGGGGAGGTGACAATGGCGGCTTTTGTCTTGATTTTGATTTTGTCTTGATTTTGCTCTTTTCCTTCCAGACTTGTCTGGTTGTTTCTGAACCTTTTCTGTGGGTCCCCACTGGAAGGTGCTTTAGACTTGTGGCAGCTTTGGGGCCTTGCTCAGGGCCAATCCCATCTGGATGGACTTTTACCCACGAGGGGACGGGAAACTTTGGGTGCTTCATTTAGAAACGATATTCTTTGCCTTTCCTGTGTTGTTTCCTAGTTGTATTAAAGTTCCTTCCCATTAAAATCTCATATGTTTTGTGTTGATGCGGAGGATGGCAGAACCCATTTAGAGCAGGCAGGTTTGCGGGGTCTGGGGTGCCCCTCCCTGCCCTGTAACACATCCACAGCTCTGTGTCCTGGATTATGTTCTCCAGAGTTCAGAACTTCTGCCTAGGCATCAACTACATTACTGTTCTTTTGTTTTTTTTGCTTTCTAACTAAATGTATTCAATTTTTGCCTCCATAAAGTACAAACACCCACCTACATGTTCCTTTCTTAACTAGAGTATCTTGTGTTTCCACCAGCTTTCCCCTAGTTGTCAAAACACCCTCACTCCTTCTCATGAACATTTTGTCCTGTCATGGGCCTGCTGGATCACTTACCAGCATGTGGGGAACAGAGAGACAGAAACCTAACCTCCCTTCCCAGAATTGACTCAAACATGGCAGTGCCTTTTTGAACACATGGCCAGATGGTGCAGATGACATACATAGGTAAGTGTATGTATGCAATTATAGCATACATTTTCCAAATAGTGGATTTTCAAAACTTGATGGTTCCACCTTGCCAAATTTTCTACAGATGTTTATAGCAGACAGGTGAAGCAGTTGTTCACCCATAAGACAGTCATAGAAACATCTGACCCTCCCTCTGAGGCAAAAGGCAGCTGTGGATGTAGGTCACACAACCAAGACAGGTGTTCAATTTAGAAACAAACAATTACCAAAAATACAATTTCTACCTGTTTTTGTAGAAATTTGTTCCCATACTGTTAGCAGGCAGACCGAGGGATACCCCGAGACCCCCAAACCTGCATGCTCTAAATGGGTTCTGCCATCTGCCACGTCAAGACAAAGCGTACTCTTTGTGTGAAAGAACTTTAGTAGGATATTGTTTGCAAAGAGAGGAGATAGAACAATAGTTTTCCCAATAAAATACTCAAAATTACCCCTTTCCTTGTGGATAAATGCTGTGCACAACAGGGTCAGCCCTGGGGACACTGAGGCTCAAAAGCTTGTCATTAGTCTAAGCCAACTTTTAATGGGGAACCATAGGAAAGGGGCAGAGTCATCAAGCAAGTCTGGGACAAAAGGAACTCCAATTCTTAATAACTGGATTTCTCCTCAAAGTTATTTCCTTCAGTGAGGACAGAGATAAAAAAGTTCTGCCCATTGAAAACACTCCCATTTGTAATGTCTAGGTCTTGTCTTACGGGCATTGATTCTACCTTTGAGTTTTGGCACGTAGTTGCATATTTCACCTGATGTCTATAGAGTAAAGGGTTTAGTCTGTAAGTTCTGCTCTTATGTTTCTATTTGTTTTGTTCCAAATATAATTGCATTCTATTGCTTGCATTCTGAATATAATGTGGGTGTTCCGAATATTTGTGGATAGAGTGTCCATTGGCCTTTAAGATCATTCTGGAAAAAAAAAAAATTATCTCCCTGGTATCAGAAGACAGGGACTCAGGAGGTAGGAGGTCCAGGGACTTGACATTCTGGGCCAAAGTAACAAAAAATGAAGCTGGTTAGGTATCTGCTAAAGGACAATGAATTCTCCATTGGTATTTTCTAGGTCTCAAACAGAGAAGGTGAGACACTGGTGTGGAAGCACATGATGCTTTAGCAACCAGATTACATGGTTTCTTGATAAGTGTTTCTTTATTTTCCCCTTGATCCCCCATTGCTTTAGTAGAGATTTCTCTAATACATTGTTGACGATGGGTTAAGGTGCAGAAGTTTAAACCCTATCTATGGTCTACTGAATCAGAAACTGTAAAATGTAACAAGTCTGCCAGGTGATTTGTAAGGATTTTACAGTTTGATAAACATTGTTCTGAAATTTTATTCTCAGCAATGCTATGCTTTGGGCTATAGGGAGAGATTCAAAACTATGTTTGGCCATAACGGTAATGGGCAGAAGTATTTAACAAGTTTTGTTTACAAGAAAAAGGTGACTTTCTAGTAAGAAATGTTTGGCCTACATGAATGTTCTTTTCCTATATGAAATCTCTCCCTTTGTTCCCAATATTGGATGACATTTTTTTAAGAAAGTCATGCTTTCTTATATAGAGTTGTGACCTCAGAAATAGGAGAGTCAGCTTTGACTACTTATCCACACTTTTCATTCTGCTCCCAAACATTTTCCCAGACTCCTCCATACTTTCTAACATGATTCCTTATTACCTGTTTAGCTGGTGGACTGACAATTTCCATTTCCTTTGGCACAGATAGCCAACCCCAATGTTGCCAACTGAAATTGAACCAGATGCCCTAAGAATTTTATTGACAATTTTATATAACCACTTGAATTTCCAGAAGGCTCAAACCAAATTAATGGAAAATTAAAGCATAGGAGATTTAAGCCAGAAACTATTTAAACAGGCTTATAAGGTTACCACAGGAAAAGAACAGGATCAGTTTGTTTAAGTGATAAAATAGGAATTTAAGCTGAATCAGGGAGAGAAAACCAGCCTCTTGACCTATAGATTTATCTCCTAAATGAAGTATCAGCTGTTTTATTATTTTGGAATTAAAGATGTAGGGATATATAAATATAAAAGTGATGAACTGGCAAAGTTCCTAAGTATTGTACAGAAAAACAATTTTGTAGAGTTGTAGAATTTGAAAATAGAAACTGAAATAGGGAAAGAGCTTGGGTCTGTTGATGAGACTGAGTTACTTCAAATCCTATGAAACACACACTTAGTAGGTTTCTTTGACTCTCAGAGTTTGGCTCCTTCTGTGTACAATGGAGGAGCCATTGTTGTAAGCAGCCGTTGTACAGATTAATGTGATTATTTATTCATAGAGCCCATCATCAACTTCACATATTCAGTAAAAGGGAGTTATATTAGGAGGAAATGTTGATCGAGGTCTAATGGCAGAAGTGAGACCGTATGATGCTAGAGAACATTTTGTCAGTTCACTTAAACAAAATATATCTTATTTCTATGTTTGAGATTTACAGTCTTTAGAATAGCAAAGAACTTAACAGATACTGTTGGTACACAAGGAACAATGAGATTAATAGACTGACTTTGGGTGCCCTGTCACTCCATGGCAAAGTCAGGGCTGGATCCATTTCTAAATGGCTACAGTCTAGGGTGTCTAGCCAGTGTTTGTCTCCCCTGGGCTTCAGCTTCACTGCATTTATATCTGATAAGACGGGTGCTTCTTGCCAACCAAGTTTTCTACCAAGATAGTTGAGAGATAGAATATAAAGGGAACTCTCCCTAGAATCAATACAGCATTGCCTCCATAAGACAGTGCTTTTCTAGCCAATAGATTTATCCCAAGTATTTGGAATGGTGTCTTCCATATAGAAGGAACTGAAAATATTTGCCTTGGTTAATCGATGAACACATATTTTTATATTAACAGAGAAAAGTGGGTAGTCTATGCAATTTTTATCTGCGAGGGGTAAGAATCTACTACTGTTCAAAAGTATAAAGTGGGGCCTCCCTGGTAGCGCAGGGGTTAAAAACAGTGCTATCAAGCTATTGTGAGCCACTGCAGCATGGGTTTGATCCCTGGCCAGGGAGATAACCGACATGGCGCAGCAGACCTCTCCTGTCTCTCCCGCTGTTCCCCTCAGCAGTGTATTTCTGTGGATCTGCCTTTTCTGCTCCTCGCTCTGTCTCTGCTGAATCCTCTCTCTCTCTCTCTCTCTCTCTCTCTCTCTCTCTCTCTCTCTCACACACACACACACACACACAAACACACAAACCTCTGGACTATACCCCGGTTCTTATATGCATAAGTAAATAAAATAAATCTTTAAAATAAATAAATAAAAGTATAAAGTGCACATAGATGATTAGTTCTCCAAAGTTTTTATGGCAACTTCCTTGGAGAGCCTTGTCAAAATGTAGATCTCTAGTCCCCTCATCATTCTTAGTCAGTTGATTAAAGTGGTTCCCAAGACTATGGTGGCAGAAATGCAGGCAAAGGTTGAACAACCTGAGTTAGACTCTAGGTGGAAGAGTGTGCGTTCATGTGCGTGTGCGTGCATGCTTGTGTGTGTGTACATGCACATGCATGCATGAGTACTTGTGGTTGTGTGCCTGTGTGTTTTGTGAGTGGGAAAGAAGGGAAGAAGAAGCCAAGTAAGAAAGAAAAATGCAAATATGTGAAACTCCCTACTTAGTGGGTTGGCAAACTCTTTCTCCTCTATTAATAATAATATTTATCATTCGATCCCTTCACAAGGAAAGAGCACGTTTGGCTACAATCATAGCTTCCCGTTGCAGTTGAATTCCCTTCCTTCCTCCAGGCCCCTCAGTTAACACCTCCCTTAATGAGCCCTTGGAGAAAGAGGAAAGAAAACAGGCCTCATCAATTTCCCTAATGACTCTTTCAAAAAGCAGTGATTTTTTTTTAAAACATTTTATTTTTAGATCTTTTTTTTAAACAATGTTCCTATTAGAGAGTTGTCAAAGTCCCAGCGGATTTATAGAAACTTTCATTAAGAAAAATAGGCAATAATTTCAAGGACAGTGTCAAATGTCATTTAAAAATAGCTATTTCCAAAGTTATGAATAAGTAGACAAAGTTTCGTTAAGTAGTTAACCTGATTCTTATTGGGAACTTGAGGTTAGCCAGAATGTGGCCAACTGATACCGGCTTCTGTTTCAATCCTGATACTCAGACCATGATTCCATGCTGATTTCTAAGTATTTTGAGAATAAGCACACCTCCTTGTTGCTGTTATTTTTAAAATTTTGGACAAATGCAAAACAATATCTATAAATAAGCTGAGTGTATGTCCCTAGTAGTTACAAAGGTAGTCACAACCATTGAACTCCCCCATCACTGAAAATGTTTGAGAACATGAAGTCTTTTTATTTCTCCTTAGGGTCTCTTCAGATGAGTTTCTTTTCTATTTTTGCTTTTTCTTAGACCACATCTGAGAAGACTTTCTCTCTCTCTCTCCCCACGCCCCTCCTCCTCACAATGTGAGCAGTACTCACATCCAGGAGTTCAATTTACTAGATATAGTCTCTTAGTTAGCTTGGGTTGCCAAAGAATATACATAGTCTGGCTGGTTTAAACAACTGGTAATTATTTTTATAGTTCTGGAGCCCGTGAGTGCAAGATAATTGACGTACAGGGTAATGCAGTTCCTGGTCAGTACCTTCTTCTTGGCCTACAGACAAGTACTCCTCAATATGAGTTCATCTGGCTGCCTTAGGTGTGTGTAAGTGAAGAGAAAGATGGGATGGGAGAGAAAAATAGAGGGGAGGAGGAGAGAGCGAGTGAGTGAGACAGCACTGTCTCCTTCTCATAAGGCCACCGATTCTATAGTATTAGGTCTCTACCATCTGACCTCATGTATCCTTCATCATCTAAAAACCCCATCTACAAGGATAGTCACATTAGAGGTTAAGAATTCACCATATGGATTTTAGGGGTTATAAATCATAAACCCGTTTTCCTCAGGTTTTCCAGTATTTTAATGTTATTTGTACCTTTGGTACAAGTCAACTGATGGCCACATGTGTATTCAGCACTAGAGCTTTTTGTTTTGTTTTGTTAAAGATTTATTTATTTATTTATACAAGCACTGGGTACAGTCAGAGGCTTGGGAGGGTGAGAGGATTCGCCAGAGACAGAGTGTAGAACAGAACAGGCAGACTGACAAAATACACTGCTGAGGGGAGCAGCGGGTGGCAGGAGAGGTCTGCGCGCCATGTGGAACTCTCGGCCGGGTATCGAACCGGCGCTGCAGAGGCTGTGGGCAGCTTTGCAGCCCAGCGCTCACTGCTGTGCCACCAGGGGAGGCCCAATAGAGCTTTGTTAATAACCTGCTATATGCTGGGCTCTATGCTAAGATCTGGGAATATTTTACATTCAGGAAACATGATCTCCCGCCATACCACATCTGGTAGGGATAGAAGGAAAACTAAACAATAACGGCAACAGAATATTACTAATAGTCATAGAAACAGGCTCAAAGTACGATGAGGGACAAAGAAGGGAGCCCTTATTGCTGTAAGTGAAAATTGTATGAAGTCTTAGCAAGGGATTTGGAGAGAAAATGGAAGGCAAAAAAAATAGCCTGGGGCAGAGAAGACAATAAAACAACTTGCAGAAACTTTGGAGGATCTAGAATTTGCATAGGGAAATATATGACTCAGTGAGCCGTAAAGCCAGCATTTCAGACTTGTTTGTCAAAGACCTTATATCCTGTTGAAGAGCAATTCCTTTGTCCTTGAAGGCATTAAGTATATTTTTAACAATGAAGTACGGTGCATCAAATAAGAACTAGCTTGGAGATATGTGGGATTGATGCAAGAATAGGTTTTGCAATTGAGTAAGATTTTAGTATGATAATTGCTGGTGATCAGCGCTTTCATAAGCAGACTATTGAATGGTAGGACTTAAGGCTCTGAAAGGGTTGGAAATTGCAATGTATCCATTTGGCCCATGAATTAAGAACATTAGCAAATGTTTCTCAATCCTTGCATTTTCAATTCAGACCAGTGACAGTTTATGAGGTAACTACTTTAAAATTATTATGCAGTTTATCACCAGAGTAGTTGGAAAGAACATTTTAAGTTACTTTTAGTAATCAGATCATTAAATATATTGGTAACATAAGAAGAAAATCCTGGTTTCTCCCTTACTATGAAGGAACTTGTTTTCTGTAGTCCCTCATTTTGATATCATTGGAATTCACTTGATATAGTCAAACTCTAATCCTGGGTTGGTGTATCAGGCCAGAAGTGACCCCAAAAAGATGTGATGAACATCAATCAACAGAAAATCAAGCTTCAAAGACTGGCTCTGCTCACAGAATTGCCTAGAATTCCAAAATTTAGCTTCTGCTTTCCACGCCTCTTTCATTCCCTAACTTATTATATTTTGTATTCTCTTTTGACTTAAAAATTATATATATATATATATATATATATATATATGATTAGTATTCCATCATGTGTATTTACTACTTCTTCTTAATTCACTTATCTGAAATTGGGTAGTTAGGAGGCTTCCATAACTTGGCTATCGTAAATAATTCTGCAACAAACAGCAGAGCAGATATCTCTTCTAATTAGTGTTTTTGCATTCTTTGGGTAATACTGGAATTTCTGCATATCTTGCCATTTGCTCCAACAGGGATAGACCTGAGCGGATTATACTAAGCAAAATAATTCAGAAGAAGAAAGACAAATACTGGATGATTTCATGTGGAATATAAAGAAACAAAACAAAGGAACAGACTAAATTAAACCAAAGGGACCCTAGAAATATGATTGCAGAGTTGAGGCTACCATTGGGGGAAGCAAAGGATAGGGAGCAAAACTGGGAGAGGGTCCATGGGACTCTGTGTGCCTTGGTGGTGCGCGTGTTGTTGCCGGAAGAGACGTCATGTATTATTATAAGCCAATGCAACCTCAATAAAAAAGACACAATTTTTTAAAAAACTTAAAAAATAAGCAGACAAAAAAACTTCTAACTCTGTTTACACACTCCTTCAACTTGGCATTTACCAAAAATATGTTATTGACCGGATCACCCCATTCATGTCCATGCGACTGCCTACGAATGCTTCACCCACCTCATATAAGGCAGTGCCAAGAGAATCATTTGGAATCCAGTGAAACGGGGCGGGGGGGGGGCATGGGGGAGAAGCAGCAGGAGTGGGTGATGCAGTTACAAATGACTGGTTTCTCAGATAAGCATTAGCAAGCTTGTCTTCCCCCTATTTCTTGCAATCCCCCCCCCCTTTTTTGACAGGGTTGTCTTTTTTATGACTTGTCTCTCAGCTAAGCATGAACAAGTTTGTCTTCACACTATCTGTTGCAATCCCCAATCACACCCACCCCTTGATAGGTTTGTTTTCTTGCATTCCAAGGAAAAGGGAGTTAAACAGCAGTTGTTGAAAAAGTAAGCTGGGCCCACCCATCTCCATGGCCACTCTTTCACCCCTCCCCTGTGCAGACCCTTGCCCATCCCCCCCTTTTTCTTTTTGTATAAATAATCCTGAACCCTGCCAAAGAGCAGGATGATGGTCTTTCAGACATGAGTTTGTTGCCCTCCTCATTTGTCAACAAATTAAACCACTTTCCTTTTCCTCAAACTCTGTTTCCCTTCATTGGAGGGAAACTGAGGCTGGTGTTTACTGTCATGGGTAGAGGTGGTTTGGGAGGTGGCTGCCAGATCTCTTGAGTCCACATCCTGTCTGTTTTCCATTCAATTTTTATTGGTTTGTCTAAGAAACTAAAGTTATACTTACTTTCGGATGAATTTACATGCTCCCTTCATTCAGTAATCTTCAGTGATAACACTAAATCACAGATTGCAGTTGCTTTTCTTAATAACCAAAAATATACTATATTACATTTCTTGTCCTCCAAAGTAGTCTTTGATTCATTGCCCCAATGGATCTTTTCAGAAATACAGTGGATGGGTGATTTGTAGGAAAAACCAAGGCACTGTATATTTTCCAATACCAGATTCACAAAGAATAATGAAATAATGATGCCTTGTTTTCTCCAGCTTTCAGACTTGCAGGCTGGAGCTGGCAACATGCAATCTCTTGCTACTTCATCTGAATTACTTAAATGGGAAATTTCTGTCTGCATTCTATTACTGATTTTCATGTTTCACAACCTGTAGTTTCCTAGTCTTCAGGAGTAAAGAAAGCATTCCTCAAATTAGAAAGTGCCTTGCCAAAGCTCATAAGAAAAGCCATTTCTCCTTGATTTGCAGTGACTTGTTTGAATCTCCATAGTGGGCCCTGGGAGACCCATATCTTGTCTTTGGAGCTGGCATAACACAGAGTTGATTCATGATTTTTGCTGAAGGGACACATTGAGACACCAATTGGCTGTGTTATTTTCATGTGTTTAGGGGCCTCTGCTTGATTGTACCCAACTTCTCTGATCCTGAGCTCAGGCGTCCTGCTTTTTTTTAATTGATAATATTCATAAGTTTACTTCACCATTCATGAAAGTCATAATTGCTCATTAATAAATACAATATATAAAGATAAAAATAAAAGCCTCGTAATCTCACCAATATTTGGGGCTTTAAAGATAACCCTTGTATGTATTCATCCATCCATCCATCTATCCATCCACACATACATCTAGTTATGCATATCTTCCATTGTCTAAGAATATATTCAAGATAGCTTATTTATATTGTGAAATTTTTCCTTTCATTTATTAAACTATACATCAAAAATGCTTTTTCAATATAAAATTTTAAGGGGATGTATTTGAATGGATATTGTGTGTGTGAGTCTGTGTATAAATGGAATTCACAATTCATACAAAGGGCAAATAAGCCTTCCTGTTGTTTGCTTAGTTTTGGATTCTCCTTTGTCTGAACTGGCCTTCCTCCAATTAGAGGAAAACTTGAGTATGTGGAGTATATAAATTTGAGATTAAGAGTGAGCTCAGAGCCCATCTGGTCCTGTGGTTTTCAAATCTCAAGGGTTCCAAGAAGGTGCTCTAGGGGTTGCCTTGGGCAACAGGGCGTCCCCTCCTATTGCCAGCACTGTTCCACATTTATTTTATAAATAACATCACAAAATAAACAACATGAGGTGATTTATCTAAATGTGCATATGTAAAAGTTCCTACTTCTTTAAAAATAAATCTTTGAAAGCCATTGATCTTGTCCAACTTCTCATTTAAGGTGGTTGTCCCACTTGCAACAGGCCTGTCAGGTGGCTATTTAGATGCTACTTAATCTCTGCCACTGATTTTCTGTCAAGTGTGTAAGTATAAAACCCCTCTCTCCAAACTGGGGACCTGGATAATTCAAAAAAATCCACCACCTCATGTCAGTGATCAGTGCCTTAGGAATGCAAGCATATCATGCCTAAATCAAGTGCACAGAAAACAAGAGAAGAATTTTGCTGGGAGCTTCTGAGAAAGAAGTTTTCTCATTCTATAGCAAAAAAAGAAAAAAAAATAGAAGAAGAAGAAGAAATGAAAAACAAAATCAAAAAAGATTGATGCTCTTCTACCTGCAGATGTGAGGCCAGAAACAACTGCTGAAATTTCCATTATCAGTCTCAGAATTGGCCAGAATCAGAGGAGGACAAGACTAAGTACCACAAAAACATGGAAACACATCCCCATCGAACCTCACCTACTCTCTGCTCTTCCTTAGGCCACCTTCAACTCCCAAATTTTAATCACATAATGGGTTAAGTCAGTGGGAATCGGGTGTTCTATTGCATGGCTGCTGATTTAAAATGTGACACTCACTATACCTCCAGACTGAACATTCCTGGCTTAGAAACCTGCTAGATATTGCCAAAGAGAACTTAGTTGGGGCTGGGGCGGGGAGGGGGGGCTAAAAGGACTCCCTAAATACAACTGATTCAAAAAATGTGATTCCAAGTAAAATTACCTAATTTTTCCTCATGTGAAAGTTCTCTAATCCTTCTGTATCTCAATGCTCATATTTGTGAATTCTATACAATTGTGAATTCTATACAATTGTGAATTCTATACAATATCACATTAAAGTATGTATAATATATCACATAAATTTTAAGGGGATGTTCTCAGTTGGAGTCACAGTTTTCATTTAAGGAGTCTGTACCGTATGCCAGGGTCTACACTATATATTTCACTTTCATGTTCACAAAAAAAATTAAGACATGGTAGAGGCTCTCAATTTTATATCTGACACTCTTAAGCCAGGTGCTTTTTAGAATTGAAAATGTTCTGGGTTGTATAAATGTTCTGGGTTTTAGAATGGTTATGTGAAGCATGTGTGAGTTAGAAATTACCATCCTCTTCAGATCCCAACATACTATTATCCTGCCAAAGAATATGTGAATGTTTGCATTAAAAGGCTTCAGTTAAGATTTCACATCAACTCAGGGCAGACTTTACCTTCAGGTTAAGTTCAAGCCAAATTTTGCAGCCAAACATTAATAATAATACTAATAATGTAATGATAATAGCAATGCCAACAATAATAATTTTCTTTTTTGAAATCTGAATTGTACACTATTTTGCACTTAGCCCATTTTGAAGTTGAAAGACTAAAGCATGCAAGGGTTGAATATATTTTCTCACATAACCCATCTTTTACTTGGAGAAGCAAGGGCCGAATCCAGTCTGTGAGTCTCAGGAGCTCAGCTCTTAACAACTCTATTAACCACTGTTAACAAAGACTGCCTGGATAAGCATCTCTGTCTCCAATCTCACATTTTAATAGTCATCTGTATTATCATTTTAACAGGGCTTTTAAAACATCAAGACTATGCTGAATATATTTCAGCAGTTAGTTTTTGGGAAAGATAAATGAATAGATTCATTTTTCTGCCTCCAAAATGTTTATTGGACATAGGGTGTGTGCTGCCTGTAATGTACCAGAACCCGTGCTAGGAATGGAAAACTAGCAGTGTGATTGAGACAGATAGGTATATGCAATGTTCACACATTTTTTTATTTTAAATTACAATATGTGAGAGAAGCTCTAGAGTGGAATGTGTACAAAATTTTGGAGGATAAATGAAAAAGAAAACTTCCCCAGTGTTCACCATAGCATTCCAGCCAGATTAGGAGGAATTGATACAAAGGAAATGGAATGTTATTAGCAGGAATGGCAGAAGAAAATGTAACCTGTTCATTTTCGGTTGACCAGTTAGCCGCAGGATGGGGCTGCTGATGTGAATGAAATGATAGGGAGAAGCATGCCGTGTTCTGATCAGAAAGTCCTCCCTTGCTATTGTCCAGAAGAGGGAATATCGCTCAACCCTCTGGGTTCTTGTTGGTCCAGCAACAAATTAATTTCAGACTAAAAAAAATAAGTCACTTATATATGGGGGTGTCGACATAGATGTGGATTCCAAAGCCAATGAGGCAAAATGGTGAAGGGAGGTAACATATCCTGAGCTCAGGAATGGGACAGGGGCCTGCGAGGGAAGGGATTCACAGATGAGTGAGGGTGACTCACAGGATGAAAACCAGGCTCAGTTCTGCTGCACAGATAGGTCTCTGCCGTACAAAGGTTACTTTTTAAGGGAGTGGCAAGAGTTCCTCACAAAACTTCAGGGTCTCTACTTGCCTGAAATCCAAATAATTCATATGCCGAAGGGACACATCCTGGAAAGGCATGTTCTGAACATTTTATGGAGGCCTATTTGAGCATCGCGAGAGGTCAGTCCTGAGCATCTTGGAGAGATCTATGCTTCACTACACAGAAGGGCTGATATTTTTATCTTAAAGTTAACATCCAAACATACTATACTATTAAGCTAGAAATCACTGTTAAAATATGTCTTCATTTCGGCCTCCCCGGTGGTGCAGCGGTTGAGCACTGGGTTGCGAAGCTGCCTGCAGCCTCTGCAGCGCCGGTTCGATCCCCGGCTGCTCCCCGGCCCCCGGAGGAGGGTCCCACATGGCGCGCAGACCTCTCCTGCTGCCCGCTGCTCCCCTCAGCAGTGTACTTCGGTCCTTCTGCCTGCTCTGCTCCCCGCTCTGGCTCTGGTGAATTCTCTCACCCTCCCGCGCTTCTGACTGTAACCAGTGCTTGTATAAATAAATAAATAAAAATAAATCTTTATTATAAAAAAAAATATGTCTTCATTTCAAAGAAAGTATATATTTATACCACCCATTTTTATAAAGCCCTGTGATAAAAGTATGACTTATATAATCAGTAATTCCTCAAAGTATAGATGAATCTGTCTTAAATTCCAGGTACGGTGCATAGACTTGTGATCAGGAAATAATGAGATAATTATATTACTTTATGCTCTGCAGTCAGCCTTTATCATTTTTAAAGAATGTCTAAAATTCTATTAAGTTTAATTGTTGCAGCTATTAATAAACCAGGGGAAGGTTTGGGAAAACAGCACTTACAGTTTTACTTTAGTGATTCAGATCATGTTTAAGAATTAAAAAAGGATCTTCACAAAATCCTGGGGCAGAATATTTTCCATAGAATTTCAGTTTATTCCAGTGTTAAAAAGCAGTCAAACAGCCACTCTCTTTGCAAGTCAGAAATCTGAGAATCTTCTTCCCACTGGAGGGGTGAAAACTGTAGGGGCAAAGGGGAAATTAACATCAGTCCACTGAGTAGGAGAAAAAGAGCAAATTCCATTACATATATAAATGGAGACTCTATATGGATTTAAATTCAGGAGAAAATGGGACAAAGCACAGATTTTCATCCTGAGCTATGGATTGGGATAGAGGTCTTGGGGCTCCCAGAAGAGAGAAGTGGGCAAAAACCTGGTACTTTGTAATTAGGTATCTGTCCTGCCACGTGGATATGTTTCTCCAATAGAAAAAGTATTTCTGGCAATAATACTCAGTCTGGGTAATCCTCTTCCAACTTTCATTCTTCTATGTAGGGTGTGGTGATATTTCCTCTTGTTACCTGCAGTGTCCTTCTTAACTGTAGCTGGAAATAATCCCCATGCCAAGATGACATATGTTAGATAGAAATCAGACTCCAGACATCTTGGGGAGCCTGTCCTTTAAGCCTCTTCCCTCACCTCTCACTTCTAATCAGTCATTTCTGGCTCTTCAATATGTCTCTCTCCTTTTCTCTCTAACATGTTGCCACTGATAGAGTTACAGAATTCTCCTGTCTTAGCTGTCCAACAAAACTGCCCAGGAAAATTTCCCACACCCTCCTTACCTACGCAGAACAGACCACTCATAATCCAAACTCCTGCAGCAATTGTGACACTATTTTCTCTCCCCTTCTCCCCATCATATATGACCTCCTTTGGAGCCCAGAGATACAGGCACATTCACATTTTTATCTTTGCATTTTGCACCCAGCGCATGCCCAAAGCAGTAGAGTATCAGTCATCACTTGTGGAGTGAATGATAAAATATCCATAAACGTTTTCCTGTCTGATAATTATATCCCTTAATTTCTGTAAGTGGTTTCTCATATTAATTAACATGTTCATTAATACATAAGGCCAAAGCAGATGGCAATTCTTTGCTCTTGGGATTTTCAGGATGTTGATATGGTGAATGAAAGAAATGTGTACAAACAATTATTTTCAACATGACACCAAGAAAATGAAGAGGTCTCATAGGTTCCCTGTTAAATGTAACAAAGACACTTTTATGTCAAGATTCTGCCTCCTGACTACTTGAAGAAAACTTATACTCTAAACTGGGACAGCTCAACATATGTGTCTATCTCAGTTTTTCAGTTTAGACTTGCATATATTTCACTTGTCTTCATTTGTTTGGGGTGTGTGTTGGCATCAACTCCGTTAAAAATTATCTATTTTTCTTTATCTTTTTTTTTTTTGCTTTACTTTCTCCCTGTCATATTTTCTGTCATTTCCATCTTTATTTTCTAGATCAGAAATTCTCCCCCTAAGCACCATTGACTTTTAGCCAGATCTTTCCTTATGGAGGACTGTCCTGTGCATTGCAGGGTGATCAGCGCATCCCTGGCCCTTACCCGGTAGATGCAAGCAGCTCCTCCCCTCTGCAGTAATAACAAAAATGTTTCCAGATGTTATCAATGTTTCCTGGCAGAGGATAAGTTGCTCTCAGTTAAAAACCTTTTGAATGTTAATGGTCCAATGTTAAGGGTCTTTTATAACTAAATTCATCATCTTATAACTATTAATTAAAAAGCAGGGGGCCCCTCTGGTGGTGCAGGGATTAAAATCTCAGCACTATCAAGCTATCACCAGCCACTGTGGTCTGAGTTTGATCCCCAGCCAAGGAGCTAACCCACATGGTGCAGCAGACCTCTCTGGTCTCACCCGCACCCGCAGCTCCCCTCAGCAGTGTATTTCAGTAGATCTGCCTGTTCTGCTCCCCACTCTGTCTCTGGTGAATCCTCTCACCCTCCCACACCTCTGGCCTACACTCCAGCTCTTGTATGCATATATAAATAAAATAAACCTTTAAAAAATAAATAAAAGGCATACATAGGTGTTTTAGTTATTCCTTATTTTATAAATTGAGGCCCTGTTATATCCCCTTCTCTGTTTTGTACAAATTAACATACAATATATCCACCTGCTCTTTTTAATGTCCATACTCTTACATGGTCCAGATGTGTGCATCTTTCTTAACCATGATCATCTTGTGGACATCAGTTCTGCTTCTATTTATGCACATACAATCAATACTGGCTTAGCTGGCCAACCTCTGCAGTTATATCATACATCCTGCAGCTGTTATTTCTAAGATCTGCCTTCCCAGGAGTGAGCATTCTATACTGATAAATACCTATATGTTTAATGGACATGGATGCTGATAAATTGATTTCCTAAAAGACTGAAGCAGTATTCATTTTCTCCAGCCCTGTTGAGAGCTCCCACTCTTCTTCTTGTCTGCCCACCAATCAGCCCTAGTTGTCAAGGCTCCACTTTTTTCCAATCTAATAGGTCTAAAGTGCCTCCCATTGTCACCGTCATTTGCATTTCCTTGACTGGTAGAGCTGTGGAAGAGCTGGTTTAATGGTGTGTCTAACCGGAATAGCATGACATTGGACACCTGCAGGGCGCCATATCTCTCCTTCACTGCCCACCTTAAATTTCCAGAGCAGCTGCCTTGGACACTTCAGTGCGAGCACAGGTTCACCTCACCTCACATGTATTAAGATGACATTTTAAGCTATAAGGCTTCAATACCTTTGTCAAATAGGTTTTCCTGTCCTGAAAAAAAAAAAATGCATAAAGATTTGGATATGGCGTTCAGCTCCATTTAGAGAAAAAAGCCTTTGTTCATAATTGAATTGTGGGTTTTGTATTGCTCTCATTCTACATTTTGGGCTTTTGCGTGTTGGATGTGTTAAGTGTGCCCTCCAAACAGAAAATTGGAGTCATGGTCACTGGTAGACTATGCATTTCTGATGCCACATTAAGTAGTCTCAGATTTTAGGAATGTGCCCCAATGGGAAACTAGATCAATTGTGAAATAAATGGCCGCTGGTTTCAGTTGAAGTGAAAATGGAAAGCTCCGTGAAGGAGACTGAAGTGGCTACACGCCAGGACCCAGGTGAGCAGTCATTCCGGAGCTCTTGTAGAGTCTTTAAAGCAGCGACTGCGATACAGCTCCACCGAGGCTGGCCTGGAGAAAACTGGTTTCCAGCACAGCTAGAGGAAGGATGAGGAATTCAGTGTTGGGGCTAAAAATAAAGGACTAGTATTTTTATCTGGAAATCCAAATTACTCTTTCAATAAATATTAACTGAGCATCCAAGTATGTGACTAACACTAATTAGGTACTACAACATGTGAACACAAAGATGGATGGGACTATGCTCCTTCTCTGGGGATTATGATTTTATAAACAAACAATCCTGTAAGTCAACGTTATTAAAGAAGTTAATACAAAAGCATAAAGGACAGAAGAGTCACCATCTATGCCCAGATTTCCTCCCAGGTGGCACTGAACAGCTCATGGAAATTAGGAATTTACAAAAGATCATTCATGTGTCCTTAATTCCAAGTACCTCTAGTTACCTGACTCAATCCCAAAACTATTGCAAGTCCCAAAAGCGATTGTAGTCAATACCTAACCTTATAAAGAAATGTGAATAAGTTGTTAGTACTGCTCAAACCTACCTCAAACCCTTGCTCTCTCTTCTGTATCTCTATCACATACTCATGGATACACAGAAACACACAAAGACCATATTTTCCCCTTTATTTTGACTTCCAATTTGAATATTTGAAGGCAGAATGTCAAATGAGACAGTGCAAGATGAGTAATATTTTCCTGCTTAAGCTATTGTGGTCTGACAAGGTTTGTCTACTTAATTCTTAAAACCTCCCCCAGAGACAGGAATTGGCTAGTGTTGACTTGGCTAGTCCTTTGCTTATGACCCAAGGATTGCTGTGGGAGTTGTGTTACCTGTAAACACAGTGATCCAGGCACTACAACCTTGACCCCTGGGGTCATGCCCACAGGTTCCACTCTCCTCCTGTAGATGAAACCACTCTCCCCTGGCTCCATTGCTATTCTCAATTCCTTCGGTGAGTTTTGTTGATGCAACTACTATGCTGCTGAGTGTCATATCTCATACAAAGAAAGCAAGGGGAGTGAGTAGATCTGTGGCAAATGGAAGACATGATCCAGAGTGAGTGCCTGAAATGCTCATAAAATAAACAGTTCCCGGGTCCCTGACGATCTGTTTCTGGATATGAGTAAAGGGTGATAGACCAATTGAGATATATGCTAACCCCTGGGAGTGCAACAGTGAAAGAGTCACTTCCTTTAAGAAACTTGTAGTCCAGTGAATGAAACAGACCTGTAATCTGACAACCTTAAAACTGCATGTTATGCATAATGAAAGATAAATCCTGCAAGTAAGATCACAGAGCAGATAGATGGGCAAGAAAGGGCTTCCTGGAGGACACCTGAAAGGAGAAATTGTCTCTCCACAGTGGAAAGGGATCATTTTGTAAAATAAGTTGCCATTAAACTCAAGGATTTTGTACTCCTGACTTTGAAGGTAGCTAAAAGAGATCATATAGAAATCCATAGAGTGGGAATGACGTAAGCATATGGTTTATGAGATAATGTTTTATTTCAGTTCTAAGTAGGATCAGCTAAAACTGAATGAATATGCAGGACCATTCAGTAACAGGAATTCCAGAAATAAAAATAGAATGGGTATCATATAAACTAATAGAGAAGGAAGAAACAATTTACAATGACAGAATGGAACCTTATCAAATCTTCATTTCACCAATAATATGTAAATAATACAGTGTCTCTCTCCATTAAGAGATTTTTTTACCCTGACTTCTAGTGAAACTGGTTAAAAATTGTTGGAGTCAAAATTTTGGCTATAAGCTCCAACACTGGTATTCGTTAACATAATTAAAGACATCAATCAAGTTACTTACTTCTCATGCCTGGGTTTCTATTTCTTTATGTCTAAAATGAAAGTGAAGTCATTTCCAAGCTACTTTACCAATAGAAATTTTTATATTCAGAATACTCAGATACCGAAAATAAGGATGAAGATTCATAATTTGCTTAATTCTGATTTATTAGAAATAAATCCTGGTTGGAGACCCTTCTCACACTCCACCAAGGTGAGTGGGGCCGACAGGGCCCACCCCCTACACCCCACAGGGAGAAAGGACATCTGCAGCTCCTGCAGAGGCTTAGCATTTAAGCACCACCAAGCTGGTTCCAACATTGAAAGCTTGCAATGAGTAGAAGGAAGATGAATGCAGATAACAAGCAAGCAAAAACAAGTAATAAATAGGATTCAATGTTTGAAGATATACCAGAGTGGAGTGTAGTCATGGGAGAAAGCCAAGGAAACTTTAGGTTCAGACACGGAGGGTAGGTGAGAATGATGTTTCTCTGTGGAAGGCTCATCTGGCAGAATTTCTCCAGCAGCCTGCGATGGACCTTAAAATTCTTGACAAGCTGTGTACATGACCTGCAGAAAATACATTTCCTTCTTGAAGTTATGCTATAATTATGAACTTTCAGAATACTTTTTTAAAACGCTTAATAGGCTTTTCAGATAAAATCTGGGTGTGTGTATGGATAGAAAAAGTCCTAAAATAACCATTGCATTTTTTTCATGTGACACCAATTCCACATATGATAGGAAGAGACTGAAAATCAATAAGAAATATCCTGTATTTGAAAAGAAGCTGATTAAATAAGTAAAAACACAGGGTCTGGGGGGCAGAAACCTTGGGTTAGAACCCCTGCTCTGAAATGTATTATTAATTGTGCAACCTAGAACCTGTTATTTATCTCTGCTTCATTTTCCTTATCCTTGAAGTGAACATTATGAAAACATCTCTCATAAGATTCTTGTGATAATTAAATGAAGTTTCCATGTTTAAAAATAAAAATAAAAATCCGTTTAGGACAGAGCCTTGTGCTCATAATGGAAAAGTAGCTTTTAAAACAAAAACAAAAAAAAAAAGCAGATTTATCAGGAGAAAGTAGTAATTTATTTTAGTTATGCTTAATTTCAGGCCTTATGATATATTTGGAAGGGTAATATGGCTCTCCATTTTCTTATATCAAATATAAGATGAGTGAGGTCTAGGAGTTTTTCTCTTTAATACAGAAATTCTATAGGAGGAATGGTGCTTTCTGAATTGCAAATTTTATATTGTTCTTCTTGGTTCTTTGAACCAGTAGCTTTGCTTTCATCCCTGCTCTTCATGTGAGACTGTGAGCCAGAGGCTTACATCACAGGAGCTACTTATAATATATTGCCTTTTTACTCAGAATTCTATGAGCTCATTCAATTTTTTGTGATATCCCAGAGCTCTATCCAAAATCTCCCTTTCTCTTACCTCTGTTCCTGCCTTCTCCCTGCCTCCCCACAACTCCAGTGGGGGTGAGGAGACTACCCTCCTTTTCTTCACTCTTTCAATGCTTACAAGCACTATCCTTTTGTAAGGCATCTCCTCATAGAAATGCAAATGAAAATGCAACTATTCTCCTCCTCAGAGGGTAAAGAAAATGAAGTATCAATTTCACTAGGGTAGTAAGATTTTTGCTGTAAAATTCTAATAGGACTGACTGAGACGAGTATTTCTATAACAAAAAATATAAGAGAAATGCTATGGCGATCCAAAAGAAGAAACTTTTGATCTCAATCAGGCAAGTTGGGCACAAGGTGATCATCTGGCTGTGATGGACAGGAAAGGCACCCAGGTGGTTAGACACTGTGAGGAAGGCAGAAGAGGGGTTCATGGCCACAGAGGTCCTTGTCACTGAAAAGTCAGCAACCCTGTCCTTCTGGGGCTTGGGGTATATCAGAAAGGACAGAATTAGGTGGAACTTGAAGAAACAGAAGAACTTCCACCTTGTCGAATGCTTTCTGTATGTTCAGTTTCATCCCAACCTACTATTGCTAGAGGCCCCTGTCCCAAAACAGTAGATTCCTTTGTCTTCTAGGATGCCAGAGCATGCTGGGTGTAGTTGAACCAGGGAAAGCATAATTAAAGGTGCCTGCATGAGGGAACAAGTGCCAGAAAGGAGAATTTAGTCTGGTGCCTCTAAGGGCATTAGGAGGAGGGTACGTCCCTGAGGAGAGCAGAGGAAAACAGTATCATAGCTTGTTCTGGGCTGGGCTATGCCTCAGGATGTGCAGACAGGTGATACTCCAACCAGATATGTGGGTTCTCTACCGTCTTTCCCTCCAGGAAGTTATGAGATAATCATTAGTCAGGATCTAATGCTTTTTGTCTCGCATGGCACCTTATGGTCAGTGTGGTGGGCCAAATATCTGGACAGGGCTCTCCAATCCATGATTCAGCCACCTGTTCAAACAGCACATGGGGCAAGTCATCCTACTTCTATGTAATTTCTCTTACCTCGACTGTCTCACTATAACTTTGGGAGGTAAATTTTACATCCATTTTATGTGAAGGAAATCCTTGGAGAGTTGAAAATCATGCAAAGATCACTCAGTTAGAAAGTGGTAGAACTTGAGCCTCCCCAGTGGCACAGCGGTTTGAGCACAGCGCTGTGAAGCTGTCCGCAGCCTCCGAGGTGCCAGTTGGATTGCCGCCCAGCCAGGGAGATACCCACATGGTGTGGCAGACCTCTTCTGTCTCACCCGCTGCTCCCCTCAGCAGTGTATTTCGGTCCTTCTGCCTGTTCTGCAACCTGCTCTGTCTCTGGTGGATTCTCTCACCCCCTGTACCTCTGGCCTGTATCCCAGTGCTTGTATAAGTAAGCAAATCTTTAAAAAAAAAAAAAAAAAGGTGGTAGAACTCTTTGGCTTCATCCTGGTCTGAATGTCTAGAAACACTCTTGCACTTTATTCAGGAATAAGTTCTAATTGTTTTTGACAATTTTAAAGCAAAAGTATGAGATGATGAGTAGAAGATGAAGGTAAATTGTCTAGACATTTGTTGATAAGGTTGGAGAAGCGAGTCAAGAGGCCAGTGTGAACAATAACAGTCTAGAGGGTAATGACACTTGAGCCCAAATCACCTTCACAACCTTGGGAAGAAAGCTAGGGGATCAGTGTGAGAAAGATCATCAAGTTTTGGGTGGAAGGTAATATACTCCTTTGACTTAAGACCTTGGACATCTTGTAATGACTGTTAGAATTTGGATGCACAGAATATTTAGGATATTTTCTTCTAAAATATTCTAGCTATGTCAAAATATGCGTTTTTGTTACCTCCATCATTCGATGATCAGGCAGACTTCTAAGAAACCGTTTCCTCTCCCTCATATTTTCCTCTATAATCGTGACCCAAATAAAAACACAGTGGAAATCAGGACATCTTAGCAAGCTCATTATCTCCTGTGTGGAGGTGGAGACCTGCTGTCATTAGCATGGGGGAGGCCAGATGCTAAAATTCTGACTTTCCGGAAGAGGAATTAGACAGCAAAATTGAAGAGAAGTTTAGAGTTGAACCAAAAATGGAAAGAATTGCTTATGAAAATGTCATCATTCATAAGAAAAATAGTGCACTTGATGTATTAGCAATACAGATACAAATCTCTTTATGTGTATTTGAGCTTAAACAGTAGCCATAACTTTTCAAAGTGTTGTCATAGCCACAGTCTCATTTACTCATCAAAACTAATTGAAATGAAGCAGAGAACAAAGTGCCAGCCAGAGCTGAGATGGCTTTGCCGAGACACAGCTGAGTCTCTTCCTGCTCCGGATGGTCTCTCCTTCCTTTTTTCAGTACAGTTGCCTTTTCCCTTCCTAATGCCTCATCTTTTTCTATGTACTCACGTTTATGTAAAGTTTTAATATGCTTGCACCACTTACCAGAACTGAGAAATAAAAGTAAAAAAAATACCAAGTCATTTGACCTTGCAGGTCTCTGAAAATCTCTGAACATAAGACAAGTTCCAAAAATATTAATCCAAGTGTAGGTTTTAAATCAACATTTTGCCACACCAGTGAGTTGAGATCAATTCTAAAGTGCACTGCAAATATTTTTTCTATCATAATAACATGTTAAGGTTTGTGAATGATTTACTTTTTAAAATAAACTAAGGTGCATTCAAGGTTATCCTGATAGTATTCCTAGAATAAATACTAATCTCACTCATGGCCTATTTGAATTCCAATGTGTTATCTTCGTTGTGTAGGAGGAGGGAGCATGCACAACAGTGAACAAAATGGGGAATAACTGAAGACCTTGGCATTGGCAGAGAAACTGTCACTGATATAATAATGAATCTTGAAGTTAAAATCATTAGCAGATTGTGAGTTGTGCTTGTTATGGTTTCCTTCGGTCTCTTTTCTATTTCAATGATAGATGTTTAATCTGAATGAGTGGAAGATAGATTAAGAAAGAAAGGGAATGATTTGCTTTTACATATGAGTAAAATACTATGTACATATCAGTTAGCCACTTTATAGCACCTATAATTTCTAAATAAAATGCAAAGGGCAATGCAGATGAAACTTCACTGTGCTACCTAATTAAAAGCATGTGAAGGGCCTCCCCGGTGGCGCAGCGGTAGAGCGCTGGGTTGTGAAGCTGCCCGCGGCCTCTGTGGCGCCAGTTCAATCCCCGGCTGCTCCCCGGCCACCGGAGGAAGGTCCCACCTGGCGCGCAAACCTCTCCTGCCGCCCGCTGCTCCCCTCAGCAGTGTACGTCGGTCCTTCTGCCTGCTCTGCTCCCTGCTCTGGCTCTGGTGAATTCTCTCACCCTCCCGCGCTTCTGACTGTACCCAGTGCATGTATAAACAAAACAAACAAACAAGCAAACAAATAAATAAAGAAAAACATGCCTCTATTAAAAAAAAAAAAAATCTTTAAAAAAAAAAAAGCATGTTAAAATGCAAAATTCAATTGTTATTTTGAAAATAAACCATGAATGCCTATTCTTCAATACTTGTTCTCCTAATCAATATTAGGAGAAAACTAGGGGAAAATGTCAAAAATATTTTTAATAGCTGAACTTTTTAAAAGATTTATTTATTTATGCATATAAGAACCGGGGTACAGGCCAGAGGTGTGGGGGGTGAGATGATTCACCAGAGACAGAGTGGGGAACAGAACAGGCAGATCGACCCAAATACACTGCCGAGGGGAGCAGCGGGCAAGTCAGGAGAGGTCTGCTGAGCCATGTAGGTAGCTCCCTGGCTGGGGATCGAACTCCTGTGGTAGTTGCTGCAAATAGCTTCATAAGTTGTATTTGAACCACTTGCACCACCAGGGAGGCCTCTGGTGGATGATTATTGATGCTTTAGTGGTGGGCATGGTGTGATAACTTACTTTTATGATGTTGTGAACCTGTACCCTAAAACATACAATGTTGTAAATCAATGTTACAAATGTGCCCATCATCTAGCAGATGATTTATTTCCCTTTCAAATTTATGTAATTGTGTATAATTAACATATTAGTTACAGGTGTACAACATAATTATTCAATATTTGCATATATTGTGAAATAATCACCCTAGGAGGGGTAGTTAACATCAGTACCATACAAAGTTACCAAATTTTTACTTTCTTGTGGTGAAGATTTTTAATGTTTCAAACATGTAACATAACCTTATTAAATATAGTCACCATACTTTGCACTCCATCTGCATGACTTACTTATTTTGATCTCCTTAACCCCATGTCACTTATCACATGGCTCCATAGACACCCTTCCTGGCAACGACCATTATGTCTCTGCATCTGTGAACTAGATCAGTTTCTTTGTTTGTTTAAATCTACTTGCAATTGAAATCATGTGGGCTTTTTTCTGCTCTGATGAATCTTCACTTAGCACATTGCCCTGAGTGTCCATCCATGTTGGTATGAATGGGAAGATTTCATTTTTGACTAAATATTATTCCAATTCACCTAAACAGCGTTGTTGTATGTATAGTGATTATTCATTTTGGCCACACCCCTCAAACATGTATGTAAGTAGAAATTTAAGTAAATATGTGCGTATGTGTGTGTATGTATGCATGTGCATATGCATGAAGTATATTTTTTTGAAATGGGAAATATATTTTTATAATGAGATATAATTCACATATATTAAAAGTCACCATTTTAAAGCATGCAGTTCAGTGCTTACTAGTATATTAATAAAATTGTGTAACTATCATCACAACCTAATTTTAATATTTTCGTCTTTTGAAAACAAAACCCTATACCTGTGAGCCATTATTCCCTAGTGCCTTACCCCTAGTTCTGTCTCTATGGATCTCCTTATTTTGGATATTTCATATCAATGGAATCATAAAACATGGACACTTCTATGTGTGGTTTGTTCAGTTGGTGTAATGTTGCTAAGTTTCCTGCAAGCACAGCATGTTAGTACTTCATTTGTCCATGACTGGATAATACCCCCTTATATAAGTATACCATATTTGTTTATCCATCCATCAGTTGATGGGCATGTAGGTTGTTTCCATATTTTTGTTGTCATGAATAACAATGCTTAGAACATGGAACATCCATATATAAGTTTTTGCATGAACATATATTTTCAAATCTCTTGAGTATAATTAATAAGAAGTGTAATTGCTAGGTCATGTGAGAACTCTCTATTTCATTTTAAACTATTTTCCATAATGGCTTCACCATTTTCATCATTCCTACTGTCAAAATCTGAGGATTCCAATTCCTCTATAACCCTCCTAACACTTATTGTTCATTTGTTTTTGTTTTAAAATTTTAGTCATCCTAGTGGATAAGTGGTGTATCTTTGTGGCTTTGATTTAGATTCCCCTAATGATTAGTCATGCTGAACATCTTTCATATGTTTATTAGTCATTTGCATTTTTTAAAAAAATATTTATTTATTTAAGCATACAAGAGCTGGGGTACAGGCCAGAGGTGTAGAGGGGCCGAGAGGATTTACCAGAGACAAAGCAGGGAACAGAACAGGCAAATTGACCGAAGTACACTGCTGAGGGAAGCAGCAGACGAATCAGGAGAGGTCTGCTGCACCATATGTGTTGTTCCCTGGCCGGCTGGGGATCAAACTCGCGCTGCAGACACTGCAGACAGCTTCATAGGTTGCATCCCAACCCGTTGCGCCACCAGGAGGTCCTATTGGTCATTTGTATGTCTTTGGAGAAATGTTTATTCAAATCCTTTGCCCATTTTTAAGTTGGGTTGTCTTTTTATTGCTGACTAGTGAGATTCTTTATATATTGTGGACACTTGATCCATATCAGACATATGATTGTTAAGTATTTCCTCCCATTCCATGGGTTGTCTTTCTACTTCCATAGAAGCACTTCTTAGTCAATATTAAAATATGGCCTATTTTCTCTCTTCTTAAAAATGTTTCATCACTTGTGCTTTTAAGTGTCATTATAATGAACTGTTACCTAATCCAAGAATTGAGGATTTATACTTAAATTTTCTTTTAAGAGTTTTATTATTTTAGTTCTTAAATTTGGTTTTTGATTCACTTTGGAGTAAATTTGTGTAGTTAGTATTAGATGGGATCCAAACACATTATTTTGCAGGTAGATTTAAAAGTTTTCCCAGTATCATTTGTTGCAAACATTTTTTTCTCCACTGAGTTGTCAAAATTGGTGTAAGGGTTTATTACCAGATTATTAATTCTATCCATTTGTTTATATTTCTATCTTTATTTCAAAACCACACTGTTTACTATAGTTCTGTAGTAGTATTGAGATTGAAAAGTGTGAGTTCTCCAGCTTTGCCTCTCTCAGTTTTGTTTTGACTTTTGTGAGTTCTGGGTCTCTTACATTTTTCTACAAATTTTGGAATCAAATTTTAAATTTATACCAAGAAAACACTTAAAACACTGACTGGGATTGCACTACATCTTTTGATTAAATCAGGGATTATATTTATTGTTATTATTATCATATGACAATTATGTTCTCCAATCCATAAACATAATCTTTCCAGTTGTTTAGATTTTCTTTAATTTCTTTTAACAATGTTCTATAGTATACAAGTATTGCACTTCTTTTATTAATATTTTTCTAAATTATTTTTAATCTTTTTGACTGTAAGTAATTTTAACTTCATTTTCAAATTGTTCATTGATGATACTAAGATAAAATGTGAATTTTTGTATATTGATTTTCGATATAGCAGTTTGGTGAATGCAATTACCTCTAGTGTATGTGTGTGTGTTATTTAGGATTGTCTATAAATAAATTTTACAAATAAAAGCTGTTTTAGATTTTTCTTTCCAATCTAAAACATTTTATTTCATGTCTTTTCACTGGCTATAACCTCCTGTACAGTGTTGAATAGAAGTGATGAGAGTGGCATCTTGTTTCTAGATGTAGGTGGAAAGTTTTAAATCTTCTACTATTAAAAATTAAAAAATGCTAGTTATGTGTTTGCTTATTTGCCTGTTTTTGTAGATGTCCTTAAATGATGAAATCTGAGAACATTTTAAAGGGACTTTTTATAATAACTGTTTTTTTCTAATTCTTAAACATGTAAGATTATTATTTTAAATTTAGAAAACACAGACATGTAGAAAGAATAAAATTTTTAACCAGCCATAAGCATACTATGTATGTTTATATAGTCGGCCAGGGAGATACCCACATGATGCTGCAGATCTCCCCTGTCTCACCTGCTGCTCCCCTCAGCAGTGCTTTCGGTCCATCTGCCTGTTCTGCTCCCTGCTCTGTCTCTGGTGAGCACCTGTCTCACCCTCCCATGCCTGTGACTGTACCCCAGCTATGGTATAAATAAAGAAATAATAATAAATCTTAAAAAAATGAGTGCATGTAAAAATTAATATTTATTTTTAGAAACTTTTATTTCAATCTGTAGCCCTCACAGAAGTATATATTTTCATTCTTTGTTATCTTTATAACCTTTAGTATTGTCTGTTGTTATATTTGTCATTTTAGCAAGTGGAGATTTTATAAAATTGTTGCTTTGATTTGACATTTCAATTTAAAATACAAGACTGAACTACATGTTGTCTTGTTTCCCTCAGTAATTTGATATTCTTTTTTGTGAATTGTTCATATTCTTTACATATATATTAGTTTGTTAGTACATTCTCTTAAAATTTTTAAGCCTTCTGTATAGTAAAGCATTCATCCTTTTTCTATCACACCTATAATAAAACTGATCTTTTTCAACATACTAGAATTTATACTTTATTTTTTTTTTTTTTTTTTTTATAGAGGCATGTTATTTATTTATTTATTTGTTTGTTCTGTTTATACAAGCACTGGGTACAGTCAGAAGCGCGGGAGGGTGAGAGAATTCACCAGAGGCAGAGCGGGGAGCAGAGCAGGCAGAAGGACCGAAGTACACTGCTGAGGGGAGCAGCGGGCGGCAGGAGAGGTCTGCGTGCCATGTGGGACCCTCCTCCGGGGGCCGGGGAGCAGCCGGGGATCGAACTGGTGCTGCAGAGGCCGCGGGCAGCTTCGCAACCCAGCGCTCAACCACTGCGCCACCGGGGAGGCCCTAGAATTTATACTTTAGATAAAATAGCATTTCCTTCAAAGTAGTCACAATAGTAAATTTTATTTATTTTAGTGATGTTTCCATTTGTTATTACTTTGTGAGATGTTTTCATTCTGTAATGGTTTTCAGATCTCTAATACCAACTGTAGTATTAACCCAGTCATCTTTCATCAATGTGATCCCAATTCAGTGTAGTATGTTTGCTCACTCATGTATTCCCCAGAGTTGATTTTGAAATGACTTCTGGCTATTTCTGAACTTAAATCCACCTTGAAGCGGTGAACATTTTCTGCTCTTGATAGTACCAAAATGATGAGCTCTTTGTTCTAAAATAAACTTAGGAAAAAAAGAGTTACAGACTCTTTTAAGCAAGGTTAGTATTATCAAGAAAAGTTAATCTCCTTCCAACCAAGACTACTTGAAATGCAAAAATATCCATTATATATCCTGACTCACTTAAATACTTATATAAATATAATTAGAGTAATTAATAGATATACAAATGGCTCATTCCCTTTTATGAATCATTCTTTT
Organism: Talpa occidentalis; assembly: GCF_014898055.3. Taxonomy (NCBI): domain Eukaryota; kingdom Metazoa; phylum Chordata; class Mammalia; order Eulipotyphla; family Talpidae; genus Talpa; species Talpa occidentalis. Next base: position 60,300,144 of record NW_023603184.1, on the reverse strand, counting down.
CTTTATGGTCAGTTTTTATACCTTTACACTTATAAAATAGTATTATGCTTTTTTTAAATGTTTCTTCAACAAATTTACATAAAGCTATCAGCATTTTTCACAACTCTTAAAAATAAACTTCAATATCTAGAGCTCATGAGTAGAAATGATTCATTAACTTTTAAAAGAAAAAGTAAGGTGTGAAATTTTTTCCTGTTTTATCTACAATTTCTGAATCAGAGTAATAGAAATGTATTGTGCACATATTAAAGAGTCTATATCTTATTACCTAATTACAAATGGTTAAGAGTAAAAGTCCTGGGCCTCCCCGTTGGCGCAGCGGTTGAACGTTGGGTTGCGAAGCTGCCCGTAACCTCTGCAGCGCCGGTTCAATCCCCGGCCGCCAGGCGAGGATCCCACATGGCACGCGGACCTCTCCTGCCGCCCGCTGCTCCCCTCAGCAGTGTACTTCGTCATTCTGTCTGTTCTGTTCCCCGCTCTGGCTCTGGTGAATTCTCTCACCCTCTCTCACTTCTGACTGTACCCAGTGCTTGTATAAATAAATAAATAAATCTTTAAAAAAAAATAGTAAAAGTCCTGGACCTTCAAAGCACATAATGAAATCTTTGTTCATCTTACCAGGGTGGCTAGCACTGGTTACCTGAAGGCCCTCTCTGTCAAGGTGTTCTCTTTTCCCTGATGTTTTAAAAATGTACACAAGTCATTTATGGGGTATGTTTCTCCAAAAAGGCCACTGCCCTGAACATCATTAGAAATGTTTTCCCTTTAACTTTCTATTTTTCCAAAAACTATAGTCACATTTGCTCATCTCTCCTAAACCATCCCCAGACATCACCTTATCTGTTACAGATCATGTCTTTGATAGTTAACATTTCTCTAGGGAAGAGAACAAGTTCTGAACATCAAACCAAGAAATTCATTCCTTTTGGGGTCGGAGGAAGTATTTGTAGATATGTCATAAAACATTCACTTCCTGAAATCTTGACATTCTTCCCCTTACACTTTGCAGATCTTTGAAAGTATGCTGCTTGTAGCAGTGATTCCTTCAGGACAACCTCTTTTCTTCAGCCCAGTGCTAGAGTTAAATTCAGGACAGAGGACAAGTATTGAGAGGCACACCATCCCTTTACTGGCTGTTCACCACTCATCAGTTTCACTCCTTGGCATGCAGGGCAGCCAAACTGGCATTAGGCTTGTTGGTGTGGTAAGAGCTGAGATAGTCTACTCTTATCATTGACCTTATATAGGAAGAGAGAGTAGAAGGTGTAAAAAGTGGGCTTGAATCAACATATCAAAGAAACTTGTCTGAATCTGTCTTTAAAGCAAGAATTGCATGTTGAGTGTTAGGAATTAGAGGGACATAATTAAATTAAGGGAATGGAAGTAGAAAGAGTAAGAAAAAGAGTTGATCTATAGTCATGGAGTTGATCTATAGTCAAGTGTTTCCCTGCATCTATTGAGCGATCTGGCAGTGAAAGGATTTGGGACAAATTTCATGACAATTGGGAGTGCCAGGGAATATTTTACTTTGGAATTAAAGACAATTGACAGTCATTCATAAAATATCTCTTTTATTACTTAAAAGTTAATTATGTTATTACATTACTGAGGTGAGAAATGACAAATAAGCAGCTCTAAAGGTTGACATTTACATAGAAGAGTGAACAAGTGAAGAATTAACTTGGTAACTGCAATTATAGAGCTCAGGGAGAAATGCAGAAAAGAGGGACACTGAGTTTAATCTCGAGAGTAGGGGAAGGATTCCAAGAGTAGAGAACCACTGAACTCTAGTAGAAGGGTGACAATCCTGGAGAGTGCAAGTGCACTTTTGGCTTTTGATGTACAAATAGGAAAGTCCCACATGACAATTATCTATTGCAACAGCCTTACTTCATTTCACCAAATCCATCGAAATAAACACTGCCGTGAAAATTTGCTTTCCTATGACACAGGAAGTCCCCGTGTATAGTGGTCATTATGTTGAGGAGAGAATTATCAAGGGAGAAAGTGGAGAATTAATATTAAGTGGGTGTTATATATCCTGTACTGTCTTTTCCCTAGGAGAATCACAATTACATGAGTATGTTCTGTATGAATATCACATCCATTTTACATGAGGAACTGAGTCTCACATTAGTTAAGGGTACATTGGAGGAGAGGGCTGGGGCGTTCCGCACTCTGTGTGCCTTGGGAATAGGGAAATGCTGTGTGCAGAATGAGTTCTGGTCTTGCAACAACAGCTTGGGATATTTGCCACTGACCATAGTTATGGAAGTCCCTTGATTTCTCTGAGTTTCTGCTACTTCTTCGTAAAGCAAGATATCAATTCAAAGGTATGGTAAATATAGAAAATTTTGTTTTACTTTTTTGGCATCATTGGTAAAACTTTGATCTGATAAGCACTTTTCAGGATGAAAGTTTGGGCTCCAGGGCCTGAATATAGGTAAAATTTCTCAGTTTATGAAACAAGAGGACATCATTTGGCTCTACTTTAGAGTGTGAGTTAGAATCAGCAGGATAATTAAAGGGTGCAAATCCATATATTGACCCCTCCTTCCAATTCCATAAATCTTTGGACAAGTTACGAAACTCATAAAATACTTAGAAAAGTAAGTGTGTGTGTGTGTGTGTGTGTGTGTGTAAGACAGTTGAATACACAGGCATGAACTTTAGACAAAGAAAAGCAGAAGGAAGAAGTGAGCCCCTGGCACGGCCACAGAGTTGGGGTAGGTCCACCTCCAGGTGAGTTTTTAGGGGAAGGAGAGACTTCACTTACTGATATCTTGTAAAACGCTACAAAAATTGCAATAGATAATAATAGATAGAAACGATACATAATAGATAAAAATGAAAAGGACATTTTTCATGTACTTTAATATCACCATGAATCAGTGCAATGAATGTGTTGTGCTTTGCCTCATTAGTGAGGGTTTAGGATGTTAATAGGGATGTAAGATCAGTGTTTCACTCTGTCTTTCCCATTTTCTCACAGAAGAGAGAAAAAGAGAGAGAGAGAGAGAGAGAGAGAGAGAGAGATCATGAAAGCACCGTATGAAGATAAAGATAGTGTGACTTTACTATCCTGGATCTGGAGATATTTGTGCAGATTAGGAATCTGGGGGAGCTGGAGTAGGACATGAAACCACGGAATCATGCATGCTCTGCAAGAAGCCCAGTGTGTGCCCGAAAGCAGCATGTCCTAGAGTCAGAAATACAAAGTGTGTTTCAGACAGAACTTTAGACAACTGACTCATTGCAGGCCTGTGTTGGGGCAATGGAAGTAGGTGCCACCCTTTCCCTACTGCATTTCCATAACACAGTGCCCACATTCTTACATGAAATTCTGCATTCCCAGTACAGTGTAGAACAGAAGTAGTGACTCTCATACATTCTTAGAAAGAGAGGAATAATCCAGAAATGAAAACTTATATCAGGGACTAGAAGTCTATGAAAGACAAAACTATAGAGAAGGCTGGAGACAAGAATAGTCATCTCAGGGTTTGTGGAGATTGTTGTTTGCTTGTGTTTTATTTTGTCTTGGTGTATTTCACAGCCACTGGTAACAAGAGAGGGTGTATCAATTGCATTTCAATTAAGAGGGTGCAATTGATAAAAGTCTGTTGTAGGACTAGAAGTTTGTCTTAGAAATATGAATGATACCCATTAGGCAATTGGAAATCAACAGCTATGGTCTACTAAATCATGAGCAAGGGTGATTTATAAAATTCCAACAATGTTTATATAGAGAACATCACAATGAAACAAAAACATAATTATTCAGGGACTAAATAGGGATGAAGAGATAGCAAGATGAGATGAAATACACATGGATTAAATAAGAAAGGATTGGAAGGAAATTAAAAATGGCCAGGTAGAATTTTTTGTCTCCTTCCCATCAATCACTGCAAAACACAAATAATTGCAGGAATTTTAAACAAATGTCAAGGGGAAAAATAAAAGAAAATTTTAAAAATAATTCAGAGAACTAGGGCTGGAGAGAGATATTTGAGTTCTTTGGCAGTATCCACAGACACCTCCTCAAAAGACAACCAGAACAGGTTGCTTAAAGGAAGTTAAACATATTAGAACTACTATTACAAGGGACATCACTCTGTCAGAATCTTAGAGTATCTCAAAGAGTAAAGACAGAGAAGGATATTGGGGTGTGGGAGATAAAAGGTCTGGGGTAGGTTATTTGAAGTTTGATTTTATAAGATGAGGGATTGTTTGGGACTAAACAGTGTTTCTACTTTTGGATTGTTGAGCACAAAAATTAAGAAGCCAGAATTGAGTGTTGATGAGAAAGCTTTTAGACTTGATCATTTAACTATTCAGTTTGCTCATAGTTTATCTCAACTGTTTTCCAAGGCTAGAGGTGTCACTTTTGCTTATTCTCGGTATTGTTTACTACAGGAAAAGATATTAGTTTAGTTCTAGTTCTCACTGTGTAATCCAATTTTTATTTCTGAATAGATGTTTTCCCTTTATTATTCTATTTTTGAAGAAAAGCAGCCAGATTTTTCAATATGGAGAGTTTTTGTCATTTATTTTACGTGGTTGTAACCCATATCTATTGACACTCAAAATCTGATTTATCATCAATTTAGGGAGGCTCACTTCCACATTCATTATAACTCTTGTCCCAGATATTAATCCCCTTTACTTTAGGTATGGTTCTTAAATTAAGCCCATGCTCTCTATCCTCTATATCTATGATATTTTTCTTTATCCTTGTTTTTCTTTTCTAATTTATATTTCCTATAAAATTGAGTGATGTTTCAAAAATTAAAAATGGATATTTAAATGTATATACAAAGATTTGAAATAAATGCTCCAAAATCTTTACAAAGCATATTTTTGTAGAAAATGGGCCAAATGGGTGAATTTAATAAATCTATTTTCAATATCCCTGTAAGGAAATTGTATAATTCAAGCCTCAATTTTTTTTATAAAAAAAAATATAGCAAAATACATGCACAAGCTCTCAAACTCTCTTTTACTCCTCTCACATTTTGCAAGTATCTCTATGCATGGGGGAATGTGCAGGGGGAACAGAGAAAGCTGGACAATGTGAGAGCAAAGAGTTCCCAAAAAGGAAATCTTATCTGTCTCATAGAACTAACTTTCTCCCACATCAACCTCTTATGTTGTGTGATCATCTTTGAGTGACTTTCGTGTAGTCTATTTCACAGTTGAACTCAAAGGTTCAGTCTTGATCACCCTCTTGGGAAGTGAGATATTCTCTCTTCCGCTTCAGGAGTAAACTCAATGTCATGGCAAGCAAAATGCCTGCATAAATGTGTGGGTTTTTTAGCAAAGATCTATTTTTGTTTTTCCAATTTAAGAGATCTAAACATAGAAGCAAAGCGAGAACATTTTCCATTTGTGTTTACTGGACATGATGAAGAGTCAAGGGTGTCAAAAAGGAAGGAAGGTATTTCCATAGTTGGAAAGACAACCGGTGAGCTCTGTGTTTAGAATTTGGCAGATCCAATGTCAATGAGGACGAGCATAATGCCAGGATAACACATCTGCAAAAGAACTAGAAGTGACTACATCTCCCTCTTGAATTTTATAATTCTGTGAGTGATAAATAATGCTTATAAATGAAACATAAACACAATTTCCTTCCTCCAGGTATTGACAGTACAGATAAAAATATGACCAAAGGATTCAAGATTGTCTCATGATTTGAAAACTATCTTTAGTAAAAACATTATAAGGAGCTAATAAAATCATAACAAATTATTTAGAAGATGTAAACATTGAAGATGATGTCTTCCTGCCATCAAAATATGTATGCACTCCATAATTTTAGCACTTTCATTTAGAAATATGCCTTGACAGATGTTGATACATAGAATTCCAACACCTAAATATCATTAACCAGAAACAGCAAAGTCTACAGAAAGCGATCAGAACGATGCATCTACTTGGTACTGTTGGTTTCCAGAATCTTATCTCACTTTTTAGTGTCTTAGCATAAATTTGACAGTTTGGCTAATTTCATATCACTCACTAGCACTCCAAAACCTATGCTCCTAATTTAATCTTTAATCATTGTTCACCTTGGTGACATTGGGCACATCTTAACTTCTATACCATGAATGATTACAGTACATCAAGTTAGAAAAAGGAAACTATTTTCCACTGGGCTATGAGGGAATAAGCACAATATCCTGCCTTCACCTGACTGTCCATTTTAATTGTACTCAGCCTTCCAGGTCCAACCTTTGATTTGACCTTATAGAGATTGCTTACTGTGTCTCCTCATTCCAACCCCTATAATTCAGTCTTCAACCCTCTGCTTACAAATGGATTTTATGCCAAGCAAGCATACAGTGTACTGTCAATAAGTGATTGATTATATATGGCTTTTATGTATATATTCAGTCTTTATTCAATAGATATTTGTGACCACACCTACTATGTGTCAGACAGTCTGTTGCTGGAGATAAAGATATAGCAGTAAGCAACCAAGAATGTGGTTTATTTCAGGTAGAAAGGACAAAATATTTTTACTCATTCTGGTTTTGGTGTTATAAAAGTATTATGATTGTCTATAGCATCTCATATTAATTGCTCTCTTGCTAGTTATTAACCAGACAGGCACAACTATAATTCCACAATAAATTGCATTTGATCACTTCTTGCTTCAGTGGCTTCCTAGAAACCTCAGCTGTCGGATTTCCCTCTTACATCAGTGTCAGACCCTTGGCAGATTTGTCTGTAGATTGGTTCTCTTTGACTTGATCTCACCTCTTCTCTTGATCCCAAAATGTATACCTCTAAATAGACCCTATCCTGAAGTCGAGGCTCCTGCTTTTGCAGGATGTCTTTTTTTCCCTGAAACAGCAATCCCAAACTGAACATGCCTGGAACAAAATGACTTTCTCTCTAAACTTGTTCCACTCTTAGCCTTTGAAATAGTAGTAAGTAGCAACTCAGTCCTTCTAATACCACCTGCATCCTAGATAATATATCTGCAAATTTTCTTTTCTTTATACCTCACAACAATTCCTCTGGTCTAGCTTTAAAATATATACCGAATCCCATTAATTTTTATCACCCGGGTCCTATTCCCTGTTCTCGATCACTCTCACCTTTCCCCTGACGGTGCCCCAGCCTCTGTCCCTTACCTTCCTGGCATACCTTCTCAACAAAGATGTTAGTAGCATCCTTTTAAAACTTTAGTCCACTTACGTCTCTCATTTACTTCCAGGCAGTGTCTCTACTGAACTCAAGCGTAAGAGACACAGTCCTTAGAATAGCTTCATCATCCATGATGTGCCCACCTCGGTGAGACCTTCTGGTATCCCACTGTCCTTCCTCTCTTCATCCACATCGGTGGTCTTGTTCTTGCTGGAATTCATGGTGGTTGGCACTGTAGCTGCTCGCTATTTCAGCATTGTGCCCTTGATCCCTAAATGGCTCACTATCTTTCCTTTAGCATTTTGCTTCGATATCCTCCCATCAATTATTCCTTTTCTGATGAAATTTACTGCTCTGTAGACTGGCCACCTCTTTCTCCTCAGCACTCTACCTGCCTCATCTGCCTTTCTTCTGTATAACACCCCTCTTTGTCTATTATATCATATCACTGACTTATTTTGCTTCTGGCTGTTCTTCTGTTAGAATGTAAACTCCACGAGGGCACCAATCTTTTTGCCATCTGTACCTTAATATAATTCAAGTGTCTTGAAGGAAGACTATTTGGCACTGAATAGTTGTCCAAGGAATATTCCATGAATAAGCAAATGAATAAATGAATGCATTTAGTGATTCTTTAATTTTACAGAGGAAAGAAATAAGAAATGATGGTAAATTTCCAGAGTTGGAATTATTTACTATCCTCTGGATTGAGGCAGGTAGATTACCAGAAAGGAGGGGTAAAAAAGTACACCAGGAGAGAAAGAAAATTAATGGCAGATAATATGGCAGTGTTTTGATTTCATGTGTTGTGATACAAAGCAGTGTCTGCTAAGGTATTCCTCATTGTCCTATTCTCCCTTGGTGCATGGCACAGGGTGGGTATACATTAAATGTCTTCTGCATTAAACTGAAATTCTAGAAGTGATATGAATTAATTGCCAACAATCTACAGATCCCAAGGTTTTGATATAGTTTGACTTAGTGGTTCTTGAAAAGATTATTCCCAGAAATATTAGAAATCCTAATAAATATTCCACAAAATAAGAGGGATCTTTATGTGCAACGTGTTATAAAACTATTTTCAGGAATCTTTTCCTGCTTCACCACTTCTCGGAGGGGCACCATTCAGATGACTGTAAACATTTAGGGGTAGGGGTCTTTGCTGTAATAAAAAAACTAATTTAGGTTAATGAGTACATTCCAAATATCTCACAAAACACTAGTGCTGGTGAGGCCACAGTGTTGAAGGCATTTTGATAACTGGTTCTGAATGGTCCCTTTCAATGGTCCTGTAGGGAAGCAGGATTAAAAATGTAGACTTTAAATCCAAAGACTTAAATCTGACCTCCAACTTTACTACTTCTTAGAAATGTTTCCTTGGGAAAGTCCTTTTACTTTGTGAGGCTAATATGTATTTATCTGTGACATAAGGTTGTGAATGAACTTCACCAGAAGATTCTATTACATGGGTGTATTGATAGTCCTTTCCTGGTTCTCCTCCTGCCCCTCTTTAAACTGTTATTTCATTTAGCCAAACAGATTCAGTTTTAAAATATGATGAGCCACAATCACACTCCATTCCAATCTGCACTGAAATTCCTAAGCCACGATTAGGCGTAACCACTGGGGACACCCATGGCAAGAAGAGAGCAGGGGAGTATCCTTTATATCCCAATGTTGGTATCCGCAGAAGGAAACTAACCCTGGGCTAAATCAGAGAATAGTGTCCTAAGCTCCCTTTGCCAATAAAACATTCAATCTTGGGACACAGAGATATTTCTCTTGCTATTTTTGTTTCTGTTAATCCCTTTACTCTTGGCACCTAGTCAGTCCATAGCACATGATATATCTCAGTAAATACTTGATTAATATAATCAGCAAATATATGTGCATACCTGGGAACTAGGGCTCCAATTAGACAGGAGCATTGTGTGTTGGTCATGTTGCCTGGGAAACAGAATCTGGGGCAGAGATTAGTGTGTAGGAGGATTATCTGGAGTTGCTCTTAAAGCCAGTAACAGTTGCAGCAAAAAGAGGGAGCACGGCTAGGCAGAAGGAGAAGAGAGGGGGTGCTGTGCCTCATAAGCAAGCCCCCCACCAAACTCACTGGAAGCCCTAGAGCAGAAGGCCCCTTCAAAGTTGTCCAAATTGAGAAGATGGTACAGAGTATTATTCCAGCCTCCCCTCCCCACCACCACCCACTACCCACAAGCCAGTCTTATTTCACAGACCATAGGAAGGGAACGTGACTTGGCAAGAAGGTTCTCATCTGTAGAGGGCAGTTCCCAGGGAGGCACTCAGGTAAAGGCTGTCAGGGTCAGCTGAACAAAGAGGGACAATGCAGAGAAAAGACCATCATCAGTGCATAATATAGTGACGTCAATTTCATGTTAAGGTCCACACTTGGCAAAGTCAGAGGATGTGTAGAGTGCCCTCTCAAGGTGACTATTAGCTTAAGTCTATGACTGTTGCTTCATGAAAAGAGACAGGTGCAATTGAACTGATGAATACAGAGAGGAGTCACGAGAAATCTTGACGCTGGCACTGGAATGCCTGGTTTCTGCTTCTAGCCAGCACTTCTGTGCATTCCCCTTTGTGATACTAGCCCCTGGCCTCGTGTTATACCTGAAGCTGTATGCTGGCACAAACTGATTTCTGAGGCCCTTGGTTTTAAACTGTCCTTCGTCTGAGCCACAGAAAGGATTTGGTTTCTTGATGTGATGGAAAATTATAAAATTCATGAAACCATCTAAAATACTAACTCTCTTATTATGACTATTTAATGATCTTCATTCAGAGAACAATACTTAGGGAAAGAAATCAATTCTTGGAAGGGAATAGCAGATAATTTCTGAATGCTCTGGACTACAGGACTGTGAGTCTGAGCAGATATTTACTTCTCATCAAATAAAGCACACACCTGGGGGACAGCCCAGGGAGGACCCGTGTTCTACACTACACAGCATGCTTCTCAATGTGTGCTTATAATGCAGCTATATGTGGAACAAAAGTTGATTGTTCTTTATATGATAAATGCTGTAAATTCTGACAAGATTCCTTGACTCGCACGTGTTAGTCTTTTTTTTTTTTTTTGAAGATTTATTTATTTATTTGTACAAGCACTGGGTACAGTCAGAAGCGCGGGAGGGTGAGAGAATTCACCAGAGCCAGAGTGGGGAACAGAGCAGGCAGACAGACGAAGTACACTGCCAAGGGGAGCAGCGGGCATGGCAGGAGAGGTCTGCGTGCCACGTGGGACCCTCGCCCAGTGGCTAGGGATCAAACCAGAGCTGCGGAGGCTGCAGGCAGCTTCGCAGCCCAGTGCTGAAACTCTCTGTCACCAGGGAGGCCCATGTGGTAGTCTTTTAAGTTTATATTGAAGCAAACAATTTCAAATTTAATTTATAAATTTGCTTACTGCAATGCTGAGAATTAATATAAGAGAAACCTGAGAAAATGCAGGTTTAAAAATTAGCTCCTAAAACTTGACCATAATGAGGTAGGCAAAAAATTATAATAATGATCATTATTATTATTATTGTAAATAAAAACATGAAAAAAATCTTTAAAATGTGGGCCTCCCCGGTGGTGCAGCGGTTCAGCGCTGGGTTGTGAAGCTGCCCGCGGCCTCTGCGCCGCCGGTTCAATCCCCGGCTGCTCCCCGGCCACCGGAGGAGGGTCCCACATGGCGCGCAGACCTCTCCTGCCGCCCGCTGCTCCCCTCAGCAGTGTACTTCAGTCCTTCTGCCTGCTCTGCTCCCTGCTCTGGCTCTGGTGAATTCTCTCACCCTCCCGTGCTTCTGACTGTACCCAGTGCATGTATAAACAAAACAAACAAACAAACAAATAAATAAATAAAAACATGCCTCTATAAAAAATAAAAAAAAAAAAAAAAAAAATCTTTAAAATGTTGGAAAGTCATTTTCTCCTGTCTGATTGACATATACACTATGTAAATATGGATATGAGGCAGTCACATTCTCTCATATTCTGGTCACAGTGAAAATTGGTATAACTGCTAAAGAAATCAATTTGGCAAAAATCTATCAAGGTTACAAATGTACATGCTCTGAACTAGCAATTTCATTTCTAGAACTTTATCTTAGAAATGTAGGGAAACTAATGGAATAAATTAGTTTAGAACTTCATCTATAATAACAAGAGATTGAAAACAAACCAAATGTGCATCTGTAAAGGCGTGAGATATCATTGAATACACAAAAATGTAAAAAGAACGAGGAAGCATTTTATATATTAATATGGACAAATACCCAAAATATAATATATTACTATTCAGGATATACAGGATATTATATATCCTCTGTGTGTGTGTATGTATGTGTGCATTGTATAGGAATAGGGCATCTCTAGAAAGTTACAGAAAAAATGACATTTTCAGTTCTGTGAAGAGAAACTCAATGATTGGAGGTACAAAAATCAGGAGACAGATCTTTACTGGATACCCATCAAATTTTTAGTTACATAAAAATATTGTCTTTTTAAAAACTTTGGGACAGCTGCACATCTGGTAGTTTGAAAAAAAAATGAAACTGATTTCATTAGAAAAAGCAAAAGAGAGGCAGAAGAAATAGGGCTATAAAACTTTGTGGTTTCCCCCCGCCTTGTCAGTTCTCAGAATTTTCCCAGAGATTGTGGGCTGCCAGGATAAGATTATTTTTGGACAGAAAGGAAAAAGAGAACTATACCACCACCCAAATGTCTTAGGAGAGGCAAAGGTCAAAATCTCAGTGTCTTTAAATGACTTTATTTGCATAGAAAAAGGATCCTGGAGGCCACCTAGGCTAAAAGAAAGATGACTAAGATAAGAATCAGGAGTCTTTGCATTTAATTGCAAATAGTCAATTACAGGGTTTTAATTGAAACATTTAATCTCATGGTTCTTAACTCTTGCTATAGTTTGGATGTAAGTGAGGAATTTTTTTTAAAAAGGTACTCAGGTTGGGGACTTACCTCAGACCAATTAAAACAGACTCTCTAAAGAAGAGCTATAAGCATTGATATTTTTTAAAATCATTCAGTTGTTTCCAAATTGTAGCCAGGTTAAAGCTTTTTTATTAGTTTTTGCTTAAGTTTTCTAACTTTTCAAATTTAGATTTCTGTAGGGGTAATAATATATTTTTCTCCCATAAAGTGTTCTAAATACACACACACACACACACACACACATTTCAAAGAGCTTGCAGTTTAAAACATTTAGGTTTTAAAAGTCTCCAGGTAAGGTGGTCTTAGTTACAGTGATAACTGTGTGCACATCAATATCTATCAATAGTAAAGGCAGTTCCCTAGGACTTAGTGGCAAGGGTTCTGAATTAAAATCAGTGCCATCTGGGTCCAGGAGCACCAGGTAGCTTGTGTGCTCATAATGATACAGTAATGTCAAGTTTTCAGGCCTAGTCTCCCAGCCAGGAGTGGACCTCAGGCTGCAGGGGCAGTGCTGAGTCCCAGCCACTAGCCACCACCACGGGTTGCTGTCTCACGAAGCCATAGCAGGAACTTCGCTGACTCGAAGTTAAAGAAGTTTATTAAGTAGAAAAGGAACAGAATTATAATGGGTTTCCCAGGCTGGTGGAAGCAGGCCAGGGATGGGCAAGGAATATAAGTGGAGTCCTGCCTCAGGGAATCTATACCTTCTTTCCCTGATGATGCTAAAGCTCCACCAGTCTTGTTGTGATTGGTTAGTTCTCCATGGTCTCACTCACTGCCTAAATGTCTCTGTGCCCAGAATTAAGTCTCTGTGTCCCAACCTTTATCTTAGAGTCCTTTTGCTTTAATGTCCTTGTCCAGGAATGTCCTGTTGCCCTTGTTTCTCTTAGTCCTGGAGTGTTTGACTAGCTCCCTTCAGAATTTGTTACCCTTATCTCTGGATCTTCCCTTACTCCTCCCAGGCTTTTCCTATTCTATTCTGACCCTAAGGGCTCCCCATTTGCCCTATGCCTCAATAATGCAGTTCAGCTTCAGTTTTCTCCAGCACAAAGTGGCAGAGCATAATGCTTACCTTGTGAGGTTGTTGGAAAAAAATAAAGACAATGCAGTTACCCCTAGATAATATTTAAATAAACAGTACTCACTACAATTAAAACAAGCCAAAGTACAAAGAGTATATAAATAAATCTAGAAAGGCAGAGAAAAGTATAAAGCAATTGAATAAAAAGAGGAATCACACATTTATCAAGTGGAGAAATGCTTCACCAAAAAAAAAAAAAAAAAAAAGGAAAGAAAAGAAATTGAAAACCTAAACTACATCTGAGAATGCCATGCTTTGCAAAGGCAAAATTTAGATATTCTAAAGTAGAAATTGTGCTTGTGGAAAATTAGGGCAATGCAACATTAACAAGACAAAGGGTTGAAATAACTGACAAAAAAAATAACTACTTGATCCTGCATTGAGTATTGTCCTAAGAGACAGTCATATAATTTAGGTAATCCAGCTCCTGTCTCCTTAGGATTTAGTCCTTGATAGGATCTATTCCTAGATTTTAGTCCTCATTCTAGAATTTCTCAGCACAGCTTTTGAGTCAGAGGAAGGACAAAAGAAATTACAGAGGAATGTTGAACAGTAATCCTGAGATCATGAAGTCTTTGAGAGAAGAGTGAATTTTTGGACATTTAGGGAATATTAATTTCCTCCTCTCCACTCCAAATCAAAGGAAAGGAGATTAAGGGAATAAAGTTGCATATGGAGTGCAAATTGCTGTTGTGGATTTGATATTTTAATTTTTAGAATCATGGTTTAGATGCCTTTGGCTGGAGAGTGAGTATACCTCATGGGGCATGGGATGAATATATTTGCTTTTACATCTGAAATCTTACCAGAAGTGTCTAGTCTACCAAAATATAAAATGAGAGATTAAAACATCTAATTAAAATAACTATTATATACAATAGAGAAGCTTTTCCCTAAGTGTCCTCTTTGGAAACATTATTACCATAAGATTAAAGAATTGAAATGCAACTTGAGAGTTTCATGATCCTGTAACTTCTGAAAATGTTGGGTTAAATATGTCAAAAGGGACTTTTATTTTTAATCACAGGGCTTCTCATAGACTTCAACCTGCTAATATATATTATGAATACCCTTTGATAGATAATAGTACATGGATTTCATAAATTTATGGAACTTAGGACACTCAAGTACTCTTTGAGAACTGTTGTAGTATTTGGTAAAAATAAAACTGAATACATTAAATGTGGGGTGAGGATAAAGGGATTAATATAAATATAAATATATAAATGCACAACATATGGATAATAAGGAAATATACGGACTAGTGTACACTAGCCCCGAGGGCAGGGCTGAACCCAAAGTACATGGTTTCTGCTGCATTGAGAAGGGCCATGTATCCTAAGTTTTCAAAGCAGACTGCAAAGGATTTCTATTTTACTGTTGAAAGGATGTTATATTGTCCTTCTTTAAGAGCTAGGAAATGAGTTTCCTGGTACTTATTAGCAATGAACTTCAGACAATGAAGTTAATCAACCATGGGTTGAAACGGGATCTATGAATGGTAGCAATGACACTTTCAGAGAACTAAGTTCTTGAAGATATCATGGAACTATTCAATGAATCAACCCTTACACTTTCCATACTTCAGAACTTACTAACATGTGAAGTATTAAATTATCTTTTATTTAAATTAACTTGACTTAGGTTTGTTTTACTGTAAATAAATTGTGCTAAATGATATATCTATAAAGAATTAATAATATGACATAGAATGGAAGAGTAACTATGTCCAAAAGAATTAGAATTTTTAGAAAAAGGAATGTGGAATCAAATATGCATTTGAGGAATATATGCTGCTGCTTAGAACTCTTTAGACCTGATGGTTTAAGCATGCGAAAGACAGAGGCAATAGGAGTTTACAGGGAATTCACTATCACTCAATCTGGAGACAAGGACAAAACAGTCCAAATATAGGTAACGTAACAGTCACATATGAAAGGTAGTACTGTTGAAGCATCATGTCTCGACATGAGTTTGGAGTCTCAGCATTGAAAAGAAAACTTGATAAAATTTTTATTTGCCTTACAGGCAACCTTAAACTCTTGGATGGCATAAGAAAGGATAAAGTGAACTATTACTTTCTATCTACAGGGAAATGTTGCTTTATAAATTAGAACAATACAGACTCATAAAAGCACTGAATCTCATCCATACAAAGGATTCTAGAACATTCACTTGACAGTGACCATAATCATGATCCCAGAAAAGAGAAATATAGAAAGAATATATCAAGAAAGTTATGAGATAATCCAAAGTTCAACTGTGAGTTAAAAAAAAAAAAAAAATCAGCAAGGGGGCCTTGCTGGTGGCCTAGGGATTAAGTCTTAGTGCAATCACTACACTGCAGCCTGAATTTGATTCCCAGGCCATGGAGCTAACCCACATGGCACAGCAGACCTCTCCTGTCACCCCTGCTGCTCCCCTTAGCAGTATATTTCAGGAGATCTGCCTGTTCTACTCCCCAGTCTGCCGCTGGTTAATCCTCTCACCCCCCTCACCTCTGGCCTACACTCCAGTTCTTCTACGCAAAATTAACTTTTTTTTTTTTTTTTTATAATCAGCAATGACCATGGAATGGCTGTTTAAGGATAAATTTAGATTTTAGCAAGATGTCTATGAATTATGTAAAATAATGTATTATTAAGGTTAAATATGAAAAAGCATGGCACCAGTTTATAAGAATACCATCTAGGAAAGTAAAGCCCAGAAAAATTGTGACTTTCAAAATATACAAAAAGAAAAAATATAAAACCAAAACATTCGGATAGAGTAAGTACATTTTCAGTCATATTTAGAGCAATGTGATTTTGTTACTAAAGATCTCTCTTAAAGAGGTGGCTATAAATGTGGACAAAAATTTATGTGCAAAGATGTTTATTACAGGGCCTCCCTGGTGGCACAGCGGTTGAGTGCTGGCTTGCGCAGCTGCCCGCAGCCTCTGCAGTGCCGGTTCAATCCCCGGCTGCTCCCTGGCAAACCAGAGGAGGATCCCACATGGCCCACATACCTCTCCTGCCTCCTGCTGCTCCCCTCAGCAGTGTACTTTGGTCCTTCTGCCTGTTCTGCTCCCTGCTCTGGCTCTGGTGAATTCTCTCACCCTCCCGTGCTTCTGACTGTACCCAGTGCTTGTATAAATAAATCAATCTTAAAAAAAAAGATGTTTATTACAATATTATTTATAATGACACAATGTTGAAAGTAAACTAAAGATTCACCACGACCAAATAGGATTCATTCCAGGGACACAAGGATGGTTCAACATCCGAAAATCAATCAATATTATCCAACACATCAACAAAAAGAAATGTAAAAACCATATGATAATGTAAATAGATGCGGAGAAAGCATTCAACTAAGTACAACACCCATTCATAATAAAAGCCCTTGAAATTCTTGGGATACAAGGAACATACCTCAACATCATAAAGGCCATCTATGACAAGCCAACACCCAGTATCATTCTCAATGGTGAAAGCTGAAAGCAATTCCATTAAGATCTGGAACAAGACAAGGATGTCCACTCTCACCACTGCTTTTCAATATAATACTGGAAGTCCTAGCCAGGGCAATAAGACAAGAGAAAGACATCCAAGGAATCCAAATAGGAAAAGAAGAACTCAAACTATCACTATTTGCAGATGATATGATAATATATAGAGAACCCCAAAAACTCCACAGAAAAACTAATTCAACTAATCAATCAGTTCAGTAAAGTGGCAGGATACAAAATCAACACGCAAAAGTCAGTAACCTTCCTATACACAAACAATAAATCTGAAGAAGAAATTTAAAAAACCATCCCTTTTATTATCGAAACAAAAAAAATCAAATACTTGGGAATAAATCTAACAAAAGAGGTAAAGGACCTATACAAAGAAAACTATAAAACCCTGTTAAAAGAAATAGAAGAAGACACAAAGAAATGGAAAGACATCCCCTGCTCATGGATTGGAAGAATAAACATTACTAAAATGGCCATCCTACCAAAAGCCATATACAGATTCAATGCTATTCCAATCAAAATTTCAATGTCATTCTTCAAAGAAATAGACCAATTATTGATGAAATTCATATGGAATCACCAAAAATCCCAAATAGCCAAAGCTCTCTGGAAAAAAAAGAAGGGAATGGAGGCATCACACTCCCAGACTTCAAACTCTACTACAAAGCCATAATCATCAAAACTGCATGGTATTGGAACAAGAACAGACACACAGACCAATGGAATCAAATAGAAAATCCAGAAATAAACCCACAGATTTATGGTCAACTAATCTTTGACAAAGGAGCAAAGAATATGCATTGGAGTGAAGACAGTCTGTGCAATAAATGATGCTGGGAAAACTGGGTCGCTACATGCAAAAGAATGAATCTTGACTACTACCTAACACCATGCACAAAAACCAACACAAAATGGATTAAAGAACTAGACATAAGACCTGAAACCATAAAATACATAGAAGGAAAAATAGGCGAAAAACTACATGATATGCACCTCAAAGACATCTTTACAGACACATCACCCAAAGCAGTGATAGTGAAGGCAAAGATAAACAGCTGGGACTACATCAAATTAGAGAGCTTCTGCACAGCAAAAGAAACAATAACAAAAACAAAGAGAAACCCCACCAACTGGGAGAACATTTTTGCACACAACACTAATGATAAAGGACTGATCAAAAAAATCTACAAAGAGCTGATGAGACTCAACAACAACAAAGAAAATAAACCAGTCAAAAAATGGGCAGAATTGCTAAAAAGAAACTTCTCTGAAGTGGAAATGCAAATGGCCAGCAGGCATATGAAAAAATGTTCACCATCACTTGTAATCAGGGAAATGCAAATCAAAACTACCATGAGATAGCATCTGACACTGGTGAGAATGGCACATATTAAAAAATTAGCAACAACAAATTTTGGTGAGGTTGTGGAGAAAAAGGAACTCTCCTGCACTGTTGGTGGTAGTGCAAACTGGTCCAACCACTATGGAGATCTGTGTGGAGATTTCTTGACCTACTAAACATAGAGCTTCCATATGATCCAGCAATTCCACTCCTAGGTATTTACCCAAAGGACACAGAAACATCAATTCCAAAGAACACCTGCACCCCTATGTTTATAGTAGCATTATTTACAATAGCTAAGCTTTGGAAACAACCCAAATGCCCAAAAATAGATGACTGGATCAAGAAGATGTGGTACATATACACCATGGTCTATTATTCAGCATTCAAAAAAGATAAACACATGCAATTTGCAGCAACATGGATGGCTCTGGAAGGGATCATGCTCAGCGAAATAAGCCAGAGAGAAAAAGAAAAATACCGGATGGTCTCACTCATAGTAGGAATCTAGAAAACTTAAATAAGGGACCAGGAAAAAGAATAACTGTAAGAAAGAAAATATCAAAATCAACAAACAACTATGAACCAGAGACACTCTATGGCAGGTGGAGGGCAGGGAAAGGAGGGCTTGGGGTCAAAATAAGGGGGTTGTAATTGTATGGGGAATATAAAAAATAAAATTTAAATTAAAAAAATAAGGTAAACTAAAGAACAATAAAAGAGATTTCATTAAACTAATTCTAATGAATAAAGAAAATGATCTTCTGTATTATTACTAAAATTATAATTACAAATAATTTTATATGTGAAATCATTTCCATGATACTATATTAGATGAAAATAGCAAGATATATTAATATATATATATAATTTCACTTTTGTTAGTGTATGTGTGTTTTCACATATGGGAGGTAAAATATATATCTCTGTGACTTGAATTTTTATTCTATAGTGCCATTATATTATAGAAACTCAGTATTTTTAAGTAAATATAATTTCTTAAAGTTTAAGTATAAAATTATATTTTAGATAAATATACTAGGGGAAGACAGTCCATATAAAAAACAACCATAGACTAAATTAAATGAGTCCATCCTGATATGAAGGTTGTGTAAGTTTTAACCAAATGCAATTTTCTTCAGATTTAGAAGAACTGAACAAACATGTTCAGTAGGGAATTTGATTAACTTCAACTAGTAGAGAAAGCATGAACAACATTCTAATTGTTCTAATGAATACATTTCTCTTGGGTCCTGTCCTCCAGGTGTGTCACCTCTCCGGGTGCTCAGCACACTTCAAGATTTCAATACTATTCCTTTTAGAAATTATGGATAACAGAGGTGTATGATTACTGGGAATCATATTAGTCATTCCTTATTCCCAACAAAGTAAAGGAAATATACTCATAAAATATATGTTTATAAATGAAATATTTGTCCTAGATAAAATTTCAGAATGACTTAATTAATAAATGATGTTTGAATGCCTAGCAGGTGGGATGATGTCACTATAAGCTGATAAGAGTTCATCTAGAGTAAGTCAGACCTACTTTGTAGGAATGGGAACCCCAAGTGATAAGATCTTGGTATCTAAACACCATTGTCCAATAAACAGAATCAGGGATTCTTGGAGAAGTGCTATTGATTACAGAACTGGACCAGACATAATATAAAATAGGGCCAGATCATCACATAATGCAAAAGTTAAGGAAGTATAAAAGAAAGAATAGTGACATGACATGGAATCAACCTGAAAGAACCTCCAAAGCAGACAATTTGAGAAACAAAATAAATCATGGCTACATTAAATTATAACCCATAGACTAACTCATTATCAATGAGTCCATCCTGGTATAAATAAGTAATTGTATAAATAAAAAGTGAGAGAAGGGACAATTTTTCCATATAGAATAATTCTTATTAACATAAGTAGAATGAATGAGCAAAATAGAAAATCACTACAATAATAAACAAGCAAGAATCATTCATGGAGGCTAAAATTAGTGGTTAAAAGCTGTGGAGAGACAAGATACCTGCATAGTCTCTCCAAAGATATTTATTAATTCTAAAGGAAGAGTAATAACTTCACAAGAGAAGTCTGCAGACTCCACCATACATGAGTAACTAAGATTAAAAACACCAGTGACAAAGTACATCAGTACCCACATACCCCAGTGGGATGCATGGACATAGGCACAGCATCACTCCCTCAATGTCCTCCAAATGCATAATCTGAATATTGAGAAATTAATATGAGAAATGTCAGACCCAAACTAAGGGGTGAAATAACAGACCAGCGAATATTGTTTTTTTAAGTCTGAGCATTACAAAGCACAAAGAAAAATCGAGGGCCTGTCATAGGTTGGAGGCCACAAAAGAAACACAACAAATGAATTGTCATGTGAGAATTTGGAGTGCAAACTGGATCAGGAAATGGACTGTACTGGAAAAACTAAAGCATTTCCTCATAATCCAACATGATCATTTCCTTATTTGGGTAATTGTACTGTGACTATGTAAATTGTTCAAATTTGGGGAATCTGAGCAGTATGGAAGTACTCTGTGTTGTTTTGCAATATATTTTTAAGTCTAGAATCAGCTCAGAGTAAAAAATTTAAAGTAGTAGGTCAATCCAGGTTAACATGTCCTCCTACAGTCGTGTAGATGAAACAAGAAAAATAATAAATGGTAACACTGATGAATCAGTGTGGCAGAGGAGAAATATTCCAAATATTTTGATGGGCCCATGGCCCTGAAGTGTCCTCAAGAGGAATTCACAAAGTCATTCCCGACCTTGACCTACTATTCTGTATTATAATCAGGTTGGGATAAGTGTCAAGTTTGTAAATTTTTCCTAAGAAATGAAACTGAAAAGAAGGAAGAATATAGTAGATAATAGAAGCTGGGTTCCAGAATTAACTAACTGGTAGTGCTGGATTTTTAAAAAGTAGTCCACGAGTGAAAAGCAGAGAAGACTGTCCTTAATTTCAAAATAGCTATCCACACCAGGGTGGAAATGGAAACAGGCTGTGTGGGGGCAGGAAGGGCTCAGTGCCGGCTTTCTATGATCTGAGCAGAGGGATGAAGGAAAGTCTTAGAGTCCTGGTGACTTTTTCAGGGTTTTATTGGATTTACCAGGTACACAGCAGGCAGGGGTGCCGGGGGGGCCGGGAGGTCTCCCAGCCCCAGGTGAATCTTCACTCTTCCTGGGCTCTCCGGCGTGCTCTCGTGGCCTCTGCTGGTTCTGCTCTCATCCTCTTCTGCTACTTTCTCTCTGCTGCTCTTTCCACTCTGCTTTCTCACTTGTTCTCCTTCTGGTGTTCTGCTGGCATCCTCATGACACTGCCCTTAAAAGCCCAGTCTCAGCCCAGGTGTACCCACCTACGCATGCACACACCCTACTCCAGGTACCCACCATCAGGCATGCATTCAGGACCACAAGGGATCCATCATTAATCCTAATGGCAGGAGGACAGAAAAGCCTGACAGTAATTTACCCTACAGGCTGCCTATCCCAAATTCAGGGGTGCATGGCGGCACCATTCATTTAACAAAACTGAGCACTTTAATTGACAATCTATAACAAGCATGCAAAGATTTTTTAAAATATTATTACAAAGGCAGAGTGGGCAACAATAAGTGTTTCTGGGAAGTAAATGCTGACTCAGAATAGGGAAATCTTTGCAATGGTTACTTGTGAGACTTTGTCCCAGGTAAATAGATGTGTTTAGGAAGAGAAAGATGGTCCTTCCGGAACTGATGGAGCCAAGATTCTTTCTACTAGGATAAGAATTTCTCATGATTCCTAAGTCTACTTAAACTAAGAAGCCAAATGTTGTGACATTAGAGTATATACCCATACACACACACACAAAAACACACACACACACATATATATATATATATATATATAGAGAGAGAGAGAGAGAGAGAGAGATACACTGGCAGAGAGTGTAGGGTAAGTAAAGTAAAGTATCAGGCTTTTCTGCCCTCCTGCCATCAGGGTTGATAATGGATCCCTGCGGTCCTGATTGCATGCCTGATGGCAGGCACCTGGAGTAGGGTGTGGGCATGCATAGGTGGCTTCACGGGACTGAGAGACTGGGCTTATGACAGCATCACAGGGACATCAGCAGAGCTAAAGAGAGTGAAAGGAGCAGAGCAGAGCAGAACCACGAGAAAGAGAAGCAGCAGAGAAGCAGAGGCAATGAGTGAAGATTCACTGGGGGCTGGGAGGCCTACCAGCCTCTTGGCATCCCGGCACCCCTGCCTGCCATGTACCTGGTAAATCCCAGTAAAAACCCTGAAAAAGTCACCAAGAGCTGCAGGACTCCTCCTTTACCCGTCTGCATGGGATCATAGAAATCCTGTACTGTGCCCTACCTGTCGCTATAGGAAGAGAGGTAAAGTGTGAGCTTGTGAGGAGCAAGGAGAGGAGAGGTAGGAAGCAATATTATTATAAAGTTTGGCTTGTGGGGTACAGTTTGTAGTTGTATAAATGCCTTTTTGTGAGCATGCCATTCCATGTTAATATCCAATTTATCCTATTTTTAAGAAGATATTTGCTTTGGTGTGAGCTTCCACAAAGGGTCCAGATGGCTCAACCTTTTTTTCTCTTAAGCTTAAGAAAGTAATGAGAAATGAATTAGAGTTCTTCGATGAGTCAGGTTTTATGCCTCCAGAGAAGTGCTGGGGAAGGCACTATTGATTGATTTTCTTCAACTCATTTCCTGTATTTAAATGGAAATATTGATACCTGTAAACAGGTTTCTCCTGGGGCTTGGGGGATGTGAGGCTGTGACTTGTATTTGAATCAAAATAAGATTTAGATTTTATAGATTTTAGATTTTATTTAGATTTTATTAAAGTAAGAAATTTGAGGGAGTAAAATAAAAGTCACTGGGGGAAAGAAGCTGGAAAATTTTTTGCTAATAGCCTTAAAGCAACCTCAGAGGCAGTTCCTGGCATTTTTCATGATAATGTGGTAGGCAACACCCCAGATCACCATCAGGGAACTAAGGAGATGGTTATTTGCATTGTGAACACTTTGTTCCACTTTAGAAAACATGATTTGCTGTAGTTGAAGGATTTATTCTTCAAAAATGATATCTTCCCATCTATTAAAGGTTAGTGTTTGGGTCACTTTTGAGAGAAAGAATAAGGTGTTTAATAGATGTGGAAACTGAAGAATTATCAAGAAAAATCAGACTAGAAGTCACTAATCATTTCTGCAGCGGGATAATGCATATTTTTTAATATTTATTTATGCATACAAAAGCTGGGGTACAAGCCAGAGGTGCAGGTGGTGAGAGGATTCACCAGAGACAGAGTGGGGAACAGAACAGGCAGACTGACGAAATACACTGCTGAGAGGAGCAACAGGCAAGTCAGGAGAGGTCTGCTGCGCCATGTGGGTAGCTCCCTTGCTGGCCGGGATCGAACTCCTGCTGCAGAGGCTGCGGATAGCTTCAGAGTGCTGTGCTTAACCGTTTGCGCCACAAGGGAGGCCCAGGGATAATGCATCTTCAAGATAATAATGTAAATCACTGGATAAAAAGGGAAATTACTTTGGAAAAATGTCATGTTTAATAGAGAATGGGTCTACAAATTAAAATGTATTTTTAATTCCAGAAATACAGGGACTTTCTGAGCTCAATGAGTATGGTATTGAAAGGAAAACTTTCATATCCACCTTATGTGCAAATCATAAGGACTCTTGAGTCAAAGGGGCTAATTTTGCTGTTAATGATTCTAGGGGCCAAAGTCATTCCTGGCAATGTTGTTTTGGGATCTTACTTATTTTGCACCTATTTTGGCACGATCACATTATCAAATGCTGACTGTATTTTATAAATGAAGATCGAGGCTTATGCAGAATCTTTAATCATTTTATTATATTATCTCTTAGAGGACAAATGAATACAACAAAAAGACTGGGAATGATGGAACTTCCCACAGAATTAACTATAATTTATCTACATAATTATATATGAACATACAGCACATTATATAAAATGTAGGTGGCTATTTGTAGTAATTTGCATGTGTTTTCCAGATATTTCTACAAATATGCAAGCATAATCTTATACAGGTAAATGTAAACGTCAATTTATATCACCTGTCATCACCTGTACTCTTGCATAGGAGGCTTGGTTCACCAATGCCCTGTTGAAAACAGTCACTGCTAATTTTGTATTACCTTTGCGAGGTCCACCTGCATGTTGGTTGAGGGGGCTTTAATTTAATCCCATTGATCCTTGAAACTTGGTTGTAGAAACTCCTTTCTGCAGATCAGAATTAGAAATAGGAACTTGTGTTACTTCTGTTTGTATTTTTCCCTAAAGTTGGTTTTCTGTCATTCTGAGTACAGTTCAGTAGTTTCATATGTCCAGCACTTTTATCCTACATATTGAGTTATTAAAATGAATGCAAATCTTCAATTTTAATAATTGAAGACATTATTCTAGATCTTTGTAGCTATAATATTGAAACTATACGAGGTGCAAGAATGGCATTTTAAATATCATCTCATTCAATCTTAAAACTAATCTTGTAAGATAAGAAAGCAGAGGATCCAAGAAATAAGGAAAATTGCCAGCACTGGTACGAAGCTGAGCTAAGCTTCACTGCCAGGTTTCTGTTTCTTCAATGGTCATGAATGTTACGGAACTCATCAGTGTATGTTAAATTTTCCCTTGGAAAGAATTGGGAGTATAATTATCTCCATACAGTGTGTAGGGTAAATGGAAGTGATCAGGTTTTCGCTGCCCTCCTGCCATTGGCATCTATGATTGACACCTGTAGTCTTAGACATGTGCCTGATGGCGGCTCCTGGAGCACGATATGGGCATGTGTGGGTGGGTGCACCTGAGCCAGAGACTGAGCATATAAGGGCAGCGTCACCAAGGACTGGGGGCAGTGGAAGACAGGGCAGAGGAGTGCAGCGGAGAGAATGGCTAAGAGAGGAAAGAGCATGTAGGGATTCGCAAGGAGCCCAAGTCACTGTCTCCCTGCTGGCTTACTTCCCCTAACCTGTGGGGATGAGGCCAAGGGCTCCAAGTTTCTTTTCTAAGCTGCCTGAACCGATGGGGAGCCTACCTGGCCTGGGATGGTTGCAGAACATGTGATGAGAGAGAGATGGCTAATTGCTGTAATGCTCTGATTAGGAGTCTAAACCCCAGTCCATTTCTATCTCCATCAGAAAACACAGTCCTTCTAGGGCTTGCTTTGTAGATCATGCATTTTAGCACTCGCTTACATATTTGATTCTGTTCACTGTTTTTTTGTCCATAGGATTATACCATCTCTTTCCACATGTGTAATAAAGACTGTGTCTAATATTGTTTCCTCTCATTTGAAGCAGTTTTGAGTTGACAGGAACACAAATATTCTTTGGGAATCTACTAAATTCAAGGCACTGTTGTGGACTCTGGGGACAGAGCAAATATCAAAACAGAATCTGTGCCTTCTCAAAATTCATATTCTGGTGGAAAGAAAACAACAGACCAAAATAAATAAATGAGTTTAGATAATGATATTTATCATACAAAAAAAGTCAAATATTGAGAAATAGGATCGAAAATGTTTTAGATATTGGAGAGAGTGATTTTTCACTGGGGAAAGGTGACTAGAATCTCTTAAAGTAGCATTTAAGCTGATATTCAGCTGTTCCAAATTGGCAGTCATGGTGGAGGGGGAAAGGGATAAGGGACTGTGATTTCTGCCCAGAAGGAAGGTGAGGGACAGAGAATTGATGTGGAAACAGCTGAATGTGTTGGGGGCTGATTAAAGTCTGATGGAAGTAGCAGCCAGAAACAAGTGCACGTGGCAGGGGGAGTGCTGGAGAGCAAGGTAGCCACACGTCGGTCGTGGAGGCTCTTGTAGAGCCTGTGAAAAAGTTGGGAGTTTGAACTACATTCAAATTGGCTAGTAGCATGATTTGTTTTACCTGGTAGAACAATGACACTGACTGAGCAATTGGACATCAGGCAGAACATGAGTGGAATGAATAGGACCAGTTAGGCGGCCATTGCTTGTAGCTCAAGAAAGAGATGACTTTGACTTGCACTAATATGTTAACTGTGTAAAAAAAATTAAGGTATCATATTTGGATAGAGACAATGGGATGAATTACCCCTGTCATATCAGGCTAAGGGGGGAATTAGATGATCCCTAACTCTAAGCATCTTGGAAAGATGTTCAGATGGTGGTGCAAGAGATGTGTGTGCAGGAACATGGTACTGATAGAGTGTTTTGCTTCAACTCTACAGAGTTTGAGACACCTATTAGATAGCCTGGGACCTGCAAATAGTTGTCAGACAGTTAGACATAACAAATATGTGGGCGATCACTGAGCACACCAGTGGGACTGATAGCCACAGTGTGAGTGAGATCATTTAGGAAAAGACCTTCCTTCAGGCAATGAAGAGAAGAGAACACCGGCCAGCAGAGCCTAGGGACCGCCAACAGAAACACAAATCGCAGAAACAGCAATCAAACAGAAAGAAAGGAGTGAAAGAGGTGAATGAGGAGTGTGCATTATCGAGAAAGCAATGATGACAAGCAGAATAATAGAAACTGGACAGTAACAGGGAAAAGTGTAATTGGATTTGTTTTGTTTTTCCATTTTTGCTATTTGTCTTGTAATATGAGGGTGATTACAGCATATTTGCATGGCTGAGTAGATGATCCAGTGTAAAGAAAACTGACAATAAAGGGGGACTGCAGAAGACAAGAATGGGCTGGAGGTTTAAGATAAGCCAAGTGGCTCATTGACCCTGTATATGAGGGTTGATACTTGGCTTGGCTTGCTACCTGGAGGGCTGGGAGCATATGCAAGCCAATTTAGGCAGAAATGGTTTGGGGGCTGGGTATCTGAATGAGCTCAGTTTCTGTTGTTTTTGAAAAGTAGGAAGAGAGCCTCCCTAGTGGCGCTAGTGTTCCCTAGTCGCAACACTATGAAGCTGTCTGCAGCCACTGCAGCACAAGTTCAATCCCTGGCCAGGGAGCAACCCACACGGCACAGCAGACCTCTCCTGTCTCACCTGCTGCTCCCCTCAGCAGTGTATTTCAGTAGCTCCTCCTGTTCTGCTCCCCACTCTGTTCCTGGTGAATCCTCTCACCACCTGCACCTCTGGCCTGTACCTCAGTTCTTGTATGAGTAAATAAATAAATCTTTAAAAAAAAGTAGGAAGAAGTTACCAGCTAAGTGTGGGAGTAGGGAAGGAATTTTTAAAACAGGAAAATAGCGATTACATGAAATCTTTCTGTAGCATAGAAGAATGAATTTTATTGGGGTAGCATAACTGGGTGATTTTAAAAATCTGATCAATTTAAGTCTTAATTTATTCCTCTTCTTAATACCATATTCTTGTAAAAACTGCTTAAATCATTTACCTAGTTTCTACAGCAAAAGAATGAAAATAATAATTATTAAGGACCATTGTGTCACAACCCTGAGCTGTTAGATACCTTCATGCATGCCCTCCCATTTAATGTGTGAAATGAGGATAAGGACACCTAACAGAAGAGACATTTTTTGGAGGAATATACATGTATATTTCGTGTATATATGAAAGGGCATTGCAAATGGTATTGTACTAGGCACTTAGAACATGTTGCTGTGATTTTGTTTATGCACAGATCCTAAGTTAAACTATTAGTGCTTGATTGTTTCTAAGGATGTATCTTAGTTTGATTCCTATATCTGAATTGTGGAAATTGATCCTGCGGTCTCATTTAAAGCAAAACAAGATATTCAACACAGGAAAAACTGTCTTTTTTCCTTTTAAAGTTTTTTATTTTTAACATTTCTCATATTCTTGCATTTTCTTGAAATAAAATCAGGTTTGCGTTTTGATATGTCAAATTTTCAAATATGCTTCTTCAGACCAGCAGTGAAGTTGTTGCATTTGCTCTGATATCACTCATTTCTTTTTGTTTTTTAATCATAAATTGTGTATTTATTATTTTTTAATTTTCTATGTTTTTACATCATTTTTCATTTTTGCACAATATGCATTTTCATCTCGGTTATAGACATCACTCACGTTTATTTTATTTAACTCCAGCCTTGCAACTACAGCTGCACATTCCTGTGCCCCAAGTCACAATAGCCCTGTGCATTTATATATCACCTTTCTTTCAAGGAGTTTAAAGCACTTGAAAAACTATCTCTGGAGTCATAATAACAATTCCTTAGGTTTGTATTACTTCAACCTTCCCTGGTGGTCTCTATCTGCATTCATATAACATGATTTACTCTCCTGTCACCAACCAGAAGCAAATGTTAATATTGGACGTATGGACAGGGAAACTGAGGTCTTGAAAACTAGAGACACAGCTATATCATTTGCTTTCAATATCTTTCTTTCTAACTCTCCAGTTTCTAGCTGTCTTTTGAGGCCCATTGCGGCCTCTCTGCAATGTGAAACCTTCCCTAATCACCGCAGCTATGATTGATTCTGCTTCCCTAACCATGTGTATTACAGTGTTGACAGCTCCATGCACTTAATACACAGTCTAGTGGGAGGCAATGAGGTAGGGTAGAATGGAAAGAACACCCCATCAGAACAAAATTTGAGCTTCAAGTAAACCCCACCATTTGCCAGCCTCCATTTCTTTATTTAAAAAAAACATTGGGGCCTCCCCGGTGGCGCAGCGGTTGAGCGCTGGGTTGCGAAGCTGCCCACAGCTTCTGCAATGCCGGTTTGATCCCCGGACACCGGGTGAGGGTCCCACATGGCGCGCAGACCTCTCCTGCTGCCCACTGCTCCCCTCAGCAGTGAACTTCGTCAGTCTGCCTCTTCTACTCTCTGCTCTGCCTCTGGTGAATTCTTTCACCCTCCCGCGCTTCTGACTGTACTCAGCGCTTGTATAAATAAATAAAAAAAAATCTTAAAAAAAAAAATTTGCAGGACTATTACGAGTGTTGAGACAATTTCTGCACGATGTCCCACTAACACATTTCCTACCTTGAGTGGCAATTCCATGAATTGTAACTTATGAGTGGTAATCAACACATATTTTATCTCATTTGCTAATTGTTTTCTGGAAATGTTTTTCTTTCCTGATGGCAATAAAATCCTGCAGAAGATGACTGACAGCAGACTGTTAGGACTGATTCTTGGATTTGATTTAGCACACTTACCTTTATGTTTTCACATTTTCTCATCAGTGTAGCTGAACTACAAATTTCACTACAGACAATGATTTAACTTTGATTAGAATCCTTTATTCCTTAACCTCCAAATATACTATTATTTCTCTCATTATAGGCCTTTTAACCCATGACTTTTTTTATTAGTGAGTTATTGAGTTTACAGAGGAGCATTTTTTAATTTATTCTTTTATAATTTTTTGTTGTAGTTCTTGTGGTCAGAGGCTATATATCTACATGTGGTTAATTCTTCGGAAATTACTGAAGTCTCTTGAGATATTATGTAGCATAGAGTTTTATGAATATTCTGAGTGTGCTGGAGAATGGGCACTCGCAGTTTGACTGAGTTCCCATGGTCACATATATAAAATTTTAGTTGTGCATAAATCTCAGTACTTCAACCTCTTTTCTCTTTCTGATATGGCAGTATGGCATTATTGTGGTGGGTCATTTGGAAGTTTACTTGAGTTTTTTGGAGGTTTGTGTGTGTGTGTGTGTGTGTGTGTGTGTTTGTGTGTAGAAGAACTGGGTATATTCAGTGGTACAAGGGATGAGCAGATTCATCAGAGACGTAGCAGGGAGCAGAACAGGTAAATTTACTGAGACACACTGCTGAGGGGAGCAGCAGGTGAGACAGGAGAGGTCTGCTGTGCCATATGTGGGTTAGCTCCTGGTGAGGGTTCTAACTCAGGCCACACCAGTGATAATGCTGAGACTTAACCCTTAGGCCACCAGGAAGGCCCCTATTTTGAAGAAAAAATTTTAACATCAATATAGGTAAGAGCAGGGCCTCCCCTGGTGGTGCAGGCAGTTGAGCGCAGCGCTGTGAAGATGTCCACAGCAGCGTGGGTTCGATCCCGGCCAGCTGGTGAGGGTCCCACATGGCACGGCAGACCTCTCCTGTTGCACCCACTGCTCCCCTCAGCAGTGTATTTCATCAATCTGCCTGTTCTCTTCCCCGTTCTGTCTCTGATGAATCCTCTCACCCTCCTGCAAATCTGGCCTGTACCCTAGTTCTTGTATAAATAAATAATCTTAAAAAAAATAGGTAAGAGCAGAGAAAATAGAATTGACTAAGTAATAAGGAATAAGATATTTACAGAGTACCTATTAGGTATAAACTCTTAAATTTATTACCTTTTAATCATCATTTGTAAAGACACATTCTCCTTTTGAAAAAGATGTTGGTGAGAAGGGTTGGGAGAGCACAGCGGATGTGCTGGAGGACTAGGGGTGCTTTGGTGGTCACCACAGTGACCACACCAGACAGGAGAAATACCTATACTACCAAAATATTAGCAAGGATGTAAAACAATCATGTTTCATTAAAAATAAATGAAATAAAATAACACCATTCTAAAAATAAATAATACAATAAAGCTCTAAAAAGATGAGTGAGGTAACTAAATCTTAGAAAAATAAGCAAATTTCAATCCAAGTTCATCTGAATCTATAACCTATATCCTTCCTCATTGTATGTAGAAAATGTTAAGTAAGCCGTGGGCTCATTTTGATCTTCTGCTATTTAATTTCCTTGGTCTTATGACACAGAAAAGCAGGGACATTCTAAGAAGCATAGGTACCCTTTTTGCTCTCCCCATTTACCTGCCTTCCCCATCAGCAGCTCTATTCCTGACAAGTGAGACTGCAAGCAAGTTGTAGAAACCAGCAAAATCTGGGGATGCCATATGGCCTACTGGCTTGAGTATTTCCATAGAAGCAGCTGGTACTTAGCAAATGATTAGAGGTCACTTTGCAAATGGCAGGTACCCAGCCATTCAGCAAGAGGTCCCCTAACATACCTCACTTTCTGATCAAAAAGACATTTCATTTGAATACAGATGGAAGGTATAAATTAACTGTGTACATGTACAAGAAAAGTTCAGCTTAAAAATCAGGATAAAAAGGCCAGTTAGTAAATGAGGGTATCTGTTGTGTTGGTTTGCACACGGAGGCGTTGATAGGAGAGTAATAAACATCATTATGAACATGATATAGACAGTGAACGCAGCTTCAAGTATTGCGCCAGCCACTATGGTAAGCACTTTGCATGCATCACTTCACTTTATCCTTACATGAAGCCTGAGAGATACGTATGCCTGTCATCACCAGTACCAATGGCCAAACTGTCTCTTATCACCGTGTGCTATTTAAATAAAATTAATGTGCAATTAATGACTAGGTCTCCCTTATGACTCTATTCTCTGTGGGGATGGGGTCTATGCTTTCTTTTCTTTACTATTTTCAGTGTCTTGCACAAATCTTGCCACATGAACAGACACTCAAAAATATTTTTTGGATAAATGAATCTGCTTTTAAGGATGCTTAAGTAGCAAGTAAGTGGCAGAATCAGGAAACAATTCCAGGCCAGCCTGAGCATCTGAAGTGCTACATTAAACAAATCTGTGCTTCCTTCTTGAGCAAGAACAATCATATGTATCCTTTGGGACAAGTATAGTTCCCTTCCAGAGAAGTGGAAAGTATTCCCCTAGCATTCTGGCTGGAAGCGAGCTCAGCACTGTCTACCATCTCCTCTTTTCTTTTTGTCCTGACCACTGACAAGGCATTCTTTTTTTTCCTGTTTCCTTCCTTTTGACTATGGTTTTCTACAGAATATGTCATTCACTTTGTATCTCCATAGTGTCCAACACATAGACAACTTTCATGTTTGTTGAATGAATGAATGAGTGGATGAATAAGCAAACTGCCTGGGGTGCA
Source organism: Talpa occidentalis (assembly GCF_014898055.3). Taxonomy (NCBI): domain Eukaryota; kingdom Metazoa; phylum Chordata; class Mammalia; order Eulipotyphla; family Talpidae; genus Talpa; species Talpa occidentalis. The sequence goes on along the minus strand of NW_023603184.1, from coordinate 60,268,248 downwards.
CACACTGGGAGATGTAATCTGTGGCAATGATGGATTGTGCTGCGCTAGCCTCTCTCTCACCTGGTCTCCTGGAACCAAATGCCTGTATTTGTGTGATAGCTTTTCAGAGTTGCCTGGGGCTGAAGAACACTTTTCCTTAAGTTTCTTTTCCATTGTGTGAAAGTCATTGGCCAGTAAGGAGTGAAACTCCATAACCTTAAGATACTTGCCATAGGGCCTCCCCGGTGGCTCAGCGGTTGAGCGCTGGGTTGCAAAGCTGCCCACAGCCTCCGCAGTCCGGTTCAATCCCCGGCTGCCAGGCGAGGGTCCCACATGGCGCGACAGACCTCTCCTGCCGCCCACTGCTCCCCTCAGCAGTGTATTTCGTCAGTCTACGTGTTCTGCTCCCCGCTCTGGCTCTGGTGAATCCTCTCACCCTCCCGTGCTTCTGACTGTACCCAGTGCTTTTATAAATAAATAAATTAATATTAAAAAAAAAAGATGCTTGCGATACAGGTTTCCTCTAAATGAAGTACTAACCTTTTTTGAAACCCAGAATCCAAATCTTCACATTGTAAGTGACCTTGGCCATTGTCAAACTCTTACATGAAGTCTGGGGTCTCTGGAATATTAACTTCCAATGAGGGAGAAGGTTTCACTCATGACTTAAGCAAAATGCATATAACCACAATATGAATTTATTGGGGAGCATATACATTACAACACAAAACCCATACAATTCAATTGGCAACAAAAAAGGGGAAGATGAGGAACCTCTTGGCAAAGTTTCAGTGACTGGCAATGCAGAGTGAGTGGAAGCTGGTCCTGAGAGTTCTTGGTCACCACCCATCTGTAGAGAGAGCAGAGTTGCCACTTCTCAGGACAAGAGTCCCAGCAGCTCTCACCAAAACTTGCAGGAGTCTTGAGGACTCTGGTATGGAGAGTGCCAACATCTCAAATTTCCTAAAATTTGGTTCCTATATGTATACCATGCTTCAGAGGCATATTATCCAGGCCACCTGTTAATGCTGGCAGGTGGGGGCCCTTGTGTAGAGCCAGGTTTTATTTATCCTTGACTTTCCATGTCTGTTTATCAATGTCTCGTAAAAAAGATTGTTGCTTTTTATTTGATAACTTTAGGCACTCTGTAATGATTGCTCCCACCCTGTCACCAGTCAGGTTTATTACAGAATCTATATGGATGAAACCAACCCAGATCTCACCTGCTGTGGAACCTCTCTTCTGTGATCTGCTGTAGACGCCTGACAACATTCAGAGTTGGTGATATTAACTCATCAAACATTCTCTTCCATTCTTCAACAGCATTACTTCTGAAAGACTTCTTCCAATTTGCTTTACTTCTGTAGATTAAAACTAAACAAAAGCAGTTACATATTTTTCCAACAATTATCTGGTGACAATTTTATTCTTCCTTTCAGCACCCCCTTCCCATGCTTTGTGTGTTTATCACAGTATGCAGTGTTCCTCCTGTGATCATGTTCAGATGTCTTCCCAGTCTTGCACCCTCTTATGATCATGCACTACAGAGGCCCCCTAAAAATGCACCAGTCCTCCCTGCATACTTCAGATGTGGCACAATGAGAGCAGAGTCCAACTGAAATGTCATCCTGCTCCCTCCGCTGGGAACAGCACAGCCAGGCACTGGCAGTTTAGGCTACAATGACCCACTGCTAGTTTTATTAAAATCCATTACTTCTAAGGAAGGGATTTTGTTTCAAAAATCTTTTGGCTTTTACCCTGAGATTCAAATAAATAGAATGGAGGCCAATTTTGAGTTTGGTCTTCAGCCCTCCTATCTTTGCCAGTGTTTCCCAAGAAAATAAAGTCTGATTTGGGGAGAGAAGAGCACAAGGGAATATGGTGATGGTTGATGGGTACCAAGGTGGTGGGGAAATTATGGGGCTACACCTGAGGGGAAAAATCAAATATTGTAAAAAAGGAACAATGATGTAAGAAAATAAAAACATAAAAAAGTCAAAACAAAGAAAAAAATAACAAAGCCTGAAGCCAAAGCTAACTTGAGTTAGGAAATTCTAGGGAAGCAAGATTGAGAGAAAAGGGGAAGGTGGGGGGCAAAAGAAGGAATGTGGTTACAAAGGATTCGGAGCTGGCTGCATCTCCAGTACTAGGAAGCCAGTGCACATTCTAACGGTATGCCCAGAGGATTAGTGGGAAAAATGTATCCACCAATTCTGTCCTCTTAGATTTAGTCCCTTCTATGTATTAACTTCTGACACTTTCAATTCAGCGTTTGTGAGCACAGACTGTATCCCAAAAAGCCATACATTTGGAGCAAGAGTCAAGAGGTGTGGTTTGGGCTTGAGCCCAGGTACTGTCAGATGTGGCTGGGAGGACTGGGGCAGGGGGAGCAGCAACTGGGAGGGATTGTGTTCTGCAGCCATTGCAGCAGTGACCAAAGCGGGGGGAGCAGCGCAGAGCACTGCTGGAGCCCCTCCAACAAGGCCCCTGGATGTAACACCTTGTGTGGGTTCCATCCCATCCTTCTATGTCTAGCAAAAACCTTGGCTTTTAAGAGCTTAAGGAGCCAGCCTTAACTTAAGGATAAATTCCCTGGGAAGGCATTCCCTGTGAATTTATTGTAAGCTCCCAAATTATATATATGCACTCCTGTTCCTTGTCCTTCATATTCATGTATCCATTTTTGTGAGTATTGGATTAATGTCTGTCCAGGGCCTGACTTCAAGCTCCTAGCATGGGGCTCATATTTTTGAGCTTACCCTTGTTCCCAGTGCCTCACTGAAGGCCGGACACACAGGTGGGCTCAAAGTTCATTCATTCAGAAAAAAAGGCCACTGGGCCATGTCAGTGGGACCTGAGGGACCATGAGAACCCCGCATTTCCCCCACACCTTTTTTTTCCCTCAAAATCTTTAAATCAGTAGAGCTAAACTCAGTGTGGGCAAATTAAAAGAAACAGAGCTGAAAACAAAACAATCCTTTTCCATCCTGTCCTTTAATGCTTAGGTATAAATAAGAAGTGTAAACAGGAACTTGGAAAATCTAATGAAATGCTTTGCTTAAAAAATATGTAGGGCCTCCCCAGTGGCGCAGCGGTTGAGCGCTGGGTTGCGAAGCTGCCCGCGGCCTCTGCAGCGCGGGTTCGATCCCCAGTTGCTCCCCGGCCACTGGAGGAGGGTCCCACATGGCCCGCAGACCTCTCCTGCCGCCCGCTGCTCCTCTCAGCAGTGTACTTCGGTCCTTCTGCCTGCTCTGCTCCCCGCTCTGGCTCTGATGAATTCTCTCACCCTCCCGCGCTTCTGACTGTACCCAGTGCATGTATAAACAAAACAAACAAGCAAACAAATAAATAAATAAAACATGCCTCTATAAAAAAAAAAAAAAAATCTTAAAAAAAAATAATAAATAAATAAATAAAATATGTAGCTATAATTTGGGAGAAAAAGAATGATTTATTAACCCCCTTTCCAAATCCCACTCAAAAATACAATTCTGCAAGTTCTATTAAAAATGTTCATTGTTTACCAGTAATCAGAACATAACAATCTCTTTTTTACTTATCTGACAATTTTCACATATTCTTTGATATGGTTAATTAGCCCATAGTTTATGTCTTTTGCCTTCTAAAGTATGTTTTGTTTCTGTGCTTTTCACATTAGTACTAGGTTTGTTTCTGACAGGCAAAAGGCACACATCTACTTAATGTATAAATTCATTATTCACATAAGAGAGATCCTGGATCACTTGCTTTGAGACAAGAAACAAGGCATTCCTGTCTGTCATAGGTAGTAGAGATGCAAAGTGTGATCTGCATGTTCATGGCTAAAATAAAGAGAATTTAAGACCTCCCTGGTAGCTTAAGTCTCAGCACTATCACCGCAGTGATGACCTGAGTTAGATCCCTAGCCGAGGAGCTAAGCCACGTATGGTGCAGCAGACCTCTCCTGTCTCCCCCGCTGCTCCCCTCAGCAGTGTAGTTCAGCAGATCTGCCTGTTCTGCACCCCACTCTGTCTTTGGTGGATCTTCTCACCCCCCCAACGCCTCTAACCTACTCCCCAGTTCTTCTACAAAAAAAAAAAAAAATTTAAAATAAAGAGAATCTAAACAAAAGCAAGAACAATAGCATTGGTTTGGTCAGAGATGTCAAAGTCATCCCCAGTCTTTTCCAGTTGAAAATTCAGAGGCATAGCCATCCCAAAGCATAACTAAATATAACCAAAAGGAGGTGAATTGGGTTCAGTTTCTCTACTGAGAAAATCGTGGGCCAGTATCTCTCACCTTGGCTGTAGAAATCCCAACTGCTGATCAAGTTAACCCCTAGATCCTTGTCTGCCTTTCCCTTCCCATTAGATTTTCGTGTGTGGTTTAACTTATGCAAACTTAGATCACATCTCCTTTATTTACCGTTAAAAAACAAAATGCATCCCAACAGATTTAGAGTTTTAAATGACTTTATTAAGAGATTCATGATTGGGCAACATCAAATATTGCAAGTAAAAAGTATTCGGAGGAGATAACAAAATGGATGATTTTTATAGTCAGAAAGAAGGTGGGGCAAGTTTACTAGCAAAAGAAAATAAAGATTGTTTCAAGCAAAGTCACCATCACTTCAGAGAAGTCAAGAGTTTTATGAAAATGACCTTCCTAGCGGTAACTTGGGAACTTCATTTTGATTTATTTAAAACTCCACTTTGGAGAAAGGCTGTAACTACATTTAGGTTAGGCTTTATGGCTTGGCTAAAAGACTTCATTTCATTGATACCATGACATTTACGTTTCTCTTTGTACTTGCTCTTGAGTCTTGTCCTGAGTCTTAAGTGTGCAAATGAGGGCTCACACCCGGGTCATCTGTTTCTCTTTGGGGTTGCCCTGTAACAACCTACATTAAAGACAAAAGACTGGAATTGAAACAATTCTATAAAGGTCTTTTTCCAAGGGAAATAACAAGTATTTGTACTACACATCAATTCAGAAAACTGTGGGTTCTCATACCATTCTGCATTGTCTAGTTAGAAATGTTCAATTTTGAAGCCAAACCTAGAAGGGTTTATTTGTTTGCTTATTTGTTTATTTACTTATCTATCTTACATAGTTGTAAATTTTTGGACAGTATTTGGTTTCTCCCCTCATGTGAAGTCCCTGTAGCTCCCCCACCATCACAGCACCCATGATCCATCACCACAGTCTGGTGTGCTCTTCCCTCACCTGCTCAGAACCCTCTCCTTCCTCTTCCCCTGCTGTAAGCTCAGATCTTTGGCCAGCTTGTATGTTTTGCTTTTCTTGACACTTTGTTTGCAAGACTGCAAGGGTTTATTTTTTTTCCCCCTTTGGTAATTTTTATTTTTTTTTAATTTTTTTAAATAAATTTTATTTTTATATTCCCCATACAATTGCAACCCCCTTATTTTGACCCCAATCCTTCCCCCCCCCGACCCCCAACCCCCATAGAGTGTCTCTGGTTCATAGTTTTTTGTTGATTTTGATTTTCACTTTCTTATAGTTATTCATTTTCCTGGTCCCTTATTTAAGTTTTCTAGATTCCTGCTATGAGTGAGACCATCCAGTATTTTTCTTTTTCTTTCTGGCTTATTTTGCTGAGCATGATCCCTTCCAGCGCCATCCATGTTGCTGCAAATCGCATGTGTTTATCTTTTTTGAATGCTGAGTAATATTCCATGGTGTATATGTACCACATCTTCTTCATCCAGTCATCTATTTTTGGGCATTTGGGTTGTTTCCAAAGCTTAGCTATTATAAACAGTGCTGCTATAAACATAGGGGTAAGACTGCAAGGGTTTAAATCCTGATTCTACAAATCACCAGATGTTTGCTTTGGTCAAGTGATTTGTATCCTGTGGGTATATATCTACAGATGGGTATAAAAATATCTTTCTCACAGAGACTGTTTAGGGAAATTTCTAGTGTATAAAAAAAATTGTTACTACTAAAAAAGTTAGCCACACAATAATATTTGTTAAGAGGCATGTATAAGGAGTAAGATATTTTATATAATTGATATTTTCAATTATATATTTACATATATTAATAAGAACAGAAAACTTAAACTGAAAGAAGGTACAATTAGATCATAAAAATAAATGGGATTGATATAGTTACCATGTTGAGTTCCACTTACAGACCTACTCACATCACCTTTACTTGATGTCACTCGGAATCCAAACAAAAGAGAAATTTCCTTTACTCACTGCCCTCAGTAAATTGCCATTTGTAGTAGGCAAATGGTTCTTTGGCAGTCCACCTCAGTGCTTTTCTTTGTAATCTCTGAGTCTTTTGTTTCAATTCTTGTATAGAAAACCCAGACAGGACCAGTGAGAGTCTTCTTAATCCAGCGCACCTACTGTTCTTACTGATAACAGAGAGAGGAGGGAGGTGGCAGACACCTGAGTGACAGGTAAAAAAGGCAAGGAGCAAGTAATCAAGTGTGGCTCAGAGTGAAAGAGGACATGAATCTGGATGAAGGACACAGAGCAAAGTGACTTCTCTCATCTCTGCTTTGTTCCCAGAAAATTTAAATTGAGGCATAAAGATATTTATCATGGGAACCTTTTAAAGGGCCAATTAGCATTTACCATACTCCAAGATTGCTTACTGTGAAGAAATGTTAGCAGGAATAAATAACTATAAAAGCTGACAAGGAAAAGGTCAGATAATCTAAACAGGATAAAATAGTATATACTCAACAATTACCCCTGTGATGGAAAGAAATGACTTTGATTGCTTTTAAAAAGAAAACTATTAAAAGAATGCTAATCCTTTAAGCCAGTTGTCTTTACAAGGCTCTAGGAATGGGTTAGTTAAATGAAATCCCTAAATAGCTCAGTAAGTTCACAAAGCTGAGATCTCTTAAATGGAGACAGAGTTCTAATGTATTGTGATAGTCACTTTGGAAATTAAGAATGAGAATACATCTTAAGGAAGTAAAGTCCTGTGAGACTATATTTATCCAATCTTGCCATCTATTTCAGAATCACTGGTTTCTGTTCTAAGTAACTTGTCCAGATATGTTTCCTAAGTATAATATTTGAAAAACTCTGACTTTTGATAAATATTTTTTTTTCTTTGCCAAAAGAAATAAAGAAAGGAAGGAACGAGAAGAAAGGAAAGGAGCCATGGGGGAGAAAGGAAGAGCAAAGAAGGGAGGGAGGAAGGGAAGGAGGTGAAAAAGATGTTTTAGTCAGTTTGTTTTGATAATTTGGGTCTCAGATTCACTGAGGAATAAAAAGAAGCAGTTTTGGTTGGCCCTTTTTGAACCCATTCTTAAATATATTTAGGAATATGCAGACAATTGAGACTAATCTAGTCTGACTCCAGGATGCTCTTAAAAGTTGTTTTCTTTTTAGTTTGTTCTCTAAACAGTTTCCAAATACTAGCTGTTTTATTTTTCTGTTATTTTTTCTTCCTGATCATTTCATCTAGGCATAGGAATGGGAGAACACAGGTAAGCGAGAAGAGTTTTGGCAGACACATATCCGTGCCTGTGTCTGTGCCTGCAGCACAGTCAGGTGTGGACACTGTGTGGCCTACAGCAGCCCCCAACCCCCTGCTCTTCAGTCGTCACACTCCCCTTTCACTCTCAAATGACCTTAGCCATCCCCCCATTTTCCATGATAGATCCAGCCTCCAAACATGTCTGAAGCTGTCAGGAGTACTCACATTTCTTCAAATCTGCCTAGCTGTTACCAATCCTCTCGTCCAGGACTCATGTCCTTTTTGCCATATCAAGATCTACTTCCCCACATTTCCCAAATAAAGGCACAGTTTGCTTACATAATTTTCTAAAGACCAGATACACTTAACTGCAGGGTTTTGAGAAAAGAAGAGGCTCGGGAATAAGTAAAAGACAAACTTCAAACTGCTAATCGCATATTAAAGATCCTAGGCCTCTGGGTAGCTCCCACTTTGTGGCCTGCAGGAGGCCCTGCTGTGTGTCTTCTTTGTCCCTGGCATATCACTCTGGTGCAGAGACTCACTTAATTCTCCCCACAGGGGCCTTTAATCAACTCCTGCACAGCTCCTGCTTTTCCCAGCTCCTGCGAAAGAGGCCAGGGTGCAGCCCCTCCAAGCCCGCAGTCTCCGCCTGGCCTTGCACGGATGGTGCACAGAACAGCCCACACGCCAGTGCCCCGGTTCTCTCTACCCCAATGGCAATGTGGTTTTACCTTGGCAGTATTCAAGGACCCATTGAGGAGCTGTGTTTTATTTTCTACAAAACAAACATATGATTTCCTCTCTACTTATGAATGAAAACACGCAGTCAGCTTTAAACTTGTAATTTTTCCTGGCTTCTAGTCACCACGATTTTAAAATGTTCAGAATACATAAGAGAACCCTCTGGATGAGATGTCAGTTGAATTTTATACATTTCTAATGCTTAATTGCTACAGTCATAATGTGCTTTCTCTAGCTGGTAATAAAAAGAGAATAAAGAGCATAGAAATAGGAAAGATAGAAATGATCTATCACTAGACCAGCAGCACAAATGCAGTCCCCAGCAGGGGCTGGCTGGGACTCCTGTGGACAGTGTGAGGCCATCTGATCCTATTATGACAAGCAGCTTATTAACAATGAGAAGAAGATGGACAGTGACCAGCAATGAGCATTTGCTCCACTCCAGGATCACCAGTTCCAAGTACCATCGCCTTTCATCGTTAGGGCAGCTCTCTGAGTGATATGCTGTATTATCTCCATTTCACAGAAGAAGAAACAAAGGCACAGAGAGGTGAAGTAGCTTAAGTTCCATCCCCAGGACCCATCTTAATAGAGACAAGAGTGCAACCCTTTCGGCTGACTTTCTTGCTCCCTTTTATCTGCAAGACTATCTCTAAGAATCATGCACTAATGGGCATCCTTGGTGGTGCAGGGGTTAAAATCTCAGTGCTATCAAGCTACAGTCAGCCATTGCCCACTGCCTCATGAGTTTGATCCTGGCCAGTGAGCTAACCCACATGGCACAGCAGACCTCTATTGTCTCACCCACACCTCTGGCCTACACCCCAGTACTTGTATGCATAAATAAATAAAAATAAATCCTTAAATAAAAAAGAATCACACACTAAGGTAATCTAGTCAGGCTCACATTTAATTTCAGTATTCCATGAAAGTGTCCAGACCTCATATCATGGCAGTTTTTCATTTACTTATTTTTTTTAGTTCAGCAAAATATTTATTAAAATATTTTGGGTCTTATCTCATGATAACTACTGGGGCAAAAGAATCTTCAAAACTTAAATTCATTTGGGGGGGGGGTGCATTAATAATGGAAGCAAGCAGTCCACTGATAAGGCAAAGGAATGATCAAAGGTATTGAAAGAAATAGGGAGTGTGGGCATGTAGTGTTGCACATAATATACAATGGCAGTTCAGGGGGAGGGAGAGGCAGAGAGCTGGCTCCCAAGAAGCAACTGTGTAGACCAGGGAGAATGGACATTTGAACAGATGGGCAGAGCTGGGCTCGATTCCCATGTCCACTATGGGCAACTTCCCATATCTCTAGGTCTCATTTTCCTCATTCCCTGGATGTCTAGAAACAACCTAGGATGTGAACTGTCTGATTTGAGAACATTTACAAGGATCGTAATCCACAACCAATAAATATTATCTCCCATTCCTTTTTTTGTCCTATGGAGAAATAGGATTTGTTTAATAAAGGAGTCAATATTTGACATGGACGTGAAGAATAATTATGATTTAACTAAGCACACCAGAATCACAATAATAATAATCCCTTATATGGATCATTCATTATGCCAGAACTTCACGTTTCATGCAAGAGCGAGTCCAAGCAACATCTAAGCAATAGAATAAATCAGTTATCCCAGCTTCTACACACACACACACACACACACACACACTCACATACATATACACTCAATCAATATATCCTGAGGAACGTACTCTTATCCTCAATTTAAATTTAAATTTGGTAAATATTAAACAGAAATGTGAAGTGCTTGCCCAAGTTCACATACAATAAGTGACAGTAAGGGTTGGAAACTAGGTAGTATGCTCCAGAGGCCATGCCCCTGGGTGCATACTAATTTGTTGCAAAGGCATAGCAGAGCAGAAAGATACTGAAATGAGAGTGTGTGTAATATCTATGTTCAGTAAGACTGGTAGTGTGCTTTTTGGAATTTACAGTGTCTGCAGGGATTATGAGAAGTAATACTCATATAACAGGATGGGATCTGTTTAGAAGAACTTGAATATAAAGATGAGGAACTAAGAATGCCTGTTTGACTTACTGCACACAGTATCAGGTCAGACCAAGTGTGGAATTAAAATGGATTATCTGAAAATCACTGTTTAAACTCAGGAATGAGACAAAACATTCACAGGGCCTGAGTGTTCTCGATGCAGCGAGGCATAAACACATTTATCCAGCCTTAATCTTCTGCATTTGGTGTGGAGCATGCAGTCTTCCCTGGTAGCTATGCACAGGAACAGCTGGAAGGATGGATGATTAATGTCAGCAGTGGAAGCCACTGTAGCAAACTATTGGAGAAGGGCTAATCAATTTGTAGTTCTATATGGGCCTTTTTTATTGAGAAAGAAAGCTTTAATATCTATTTCCTTTCATACGTATGATTATCTCCATTTAATAGACGAAGAAACTAAGATCCTGAAGTATGTTATGAATGACTTTTGGGAATGCATGAAATAATGGCTGGAGGTAATTTTCAAGGGTGTCTATCCCTCCAAAACCGAACAATTCAAACTACATCCTGCAGCTAAGGATTTGGAAATGCTTCTCAAGTGAGATCTGGACTAACAAGGAAAATGTAGATAGGAAATACCCTGCTCTTCTCACCTGTCTCCTACCAGGAACTAAGGACATGAATCAGGATGGAGATCCTCAAGGTGATTGCTCTCTGGAAGAGAGACAGCATCAATACCTATTCCAGCATTTCTGCTGTGTTGCTACGACTGACGAAATAATAAGGAAATGGGGAGTGACACCAGAGCTAATGCTTGAAGAAGTTACTCACTGTTGTGTTTGAGTGAGTCTTTAATATGCAGTTTAATATGTCAGGAGTGGACAGTGAGGAATGTGGAAGAAGGATATAGTTTGAAACAGAGGGCTTTAAAGGACATACAAACATGCCTGATTTTTGAAAGTTCATGCTAAGCCACTTGGCTTTTATAAAAGAACTCCACTAGTACCTATTTTCCCTAAGTAAAAGAAATACAAAGAGAAATTTCATTTTTAAGATAAAAGATGAAAAGCAAAACTGTGGGTCAGCATTGGTTTGCAGCAGCCATTCCAAAGGCAGCCTGCATGTCAAGCAGTGAGTGACCCTGTGAAACTCCTTCCCCAGAAACTATTTTAAATGACACATTTATTCTCACTCTCCTAGTTTTATTTAAATGAGTGTTATTTTAGATTTTTGGTTTATTTTGTGTCACTTCAGAGTTATTTTTTTGGAAACACGCAATAATATTTTCATATGAATGAATGGTAATTGCTAATTGCTCTTTTACCATTTCAGCTTATAACAGTTTTCATAGTAACACTCTACGTTTGGCCAGCTTCAAACCTGTCCTTGATCTTCAAGATACTGTACTCTCTTGTTTGATTAGATGGGACTAACTCTGAAGGAAGGTTATCTGAGGCCTGTTGCAGTAATTCAGCAAGGAGATGAAGGCAGTGGTAGAAATGGAGGGAAGTGACCATATACCAGATATTTACTTAGGGCTTCATTTACTAGGGACAGACCTCAGAGTTAGCACAAACAATCCATATTTTTTGGTCTCATTTCGCTAGGACAAATAACATCAGAAATTAAGTCCTTCAAGATGTAAGCATTTTTCTTCCTGCCCTCCTTCCTTTACTTCCTGCATTTTTTCTTCGGCCCCTTGTGCTTCAAGTATCCTTTTAAAAATTATAAATGCTGATTTTCCCTAGAAAGGGTTACTGCTTGAGCTGCTAATAATTTAACAGAAAAAGTTGAAAGTCAGCTAAGAACAGGAATGGAACAATGAAGGGAGAAGATGCAAAGATCATGATAAACTTGGCCTGTCACATGGTCTTGCCACTTACATCTGCTCTGCAGAGTGCTAGTTTCAGATCCAAATCTTAGGGAAATGAATGGAAAAAATTATAAGAGTCATAATATCTGCTTTTTTGTTCTTATTTCTAGTGAGAATTTGCTATTTCTTCAAAGTAAAATCAGCAACATGACAGGTGTGTTGGGACTTCTCTGCTGGTGTAGACATTGATATTTGGAAGTGAACTTGAAATGTTTTGGGAAAGAAATAAGGTTAAGAGCATTCTACAGCCTTTTGGGTATTTCTTGGTCCTCATAGGACTAGCGTCAGATTTAGCACATTCTCTGTCTAATTGTATATAAAAACAGTAGGAACCAGACTACAGTCCGTAGGTAACCTGTGGTGTCAGCAACACAACCCTCACAGGCACAAGATACCATATAGGCAAAATGCTATGGGGAAAGGCACTGACAAACTATTTGATGCTACTCTCTCAGATAACTTCTGATAGGCGGGCGAGCACAAGATTTCTCAACTCTATACATCGAAACTTTGCTTTCTATTGGCCACCCTGCAGTCCTCTATGCTAGGAATTAAGAGCATTATTACAGTTAGCTTTGTAGTAGAAAGTACATGCCAATGTAATATTGCTTCAATTTTCCTTTAACTCATTGTATTTCATTGACAAGATTTCTTAAAACTCCTATCTCTGCCACCACAAGCTGTGAACATGAAGTTCTCTCACTATGATACTATGTTCACATTTTCATGGAGCATAATTCCTTTAAGATGCTCCATAAAATACAACATGATCCTGCGGCTCCCTGGTGGTACAGGGGTTAAAGTCTCAGTGCTATCAAGCCTCTGCTGCATGAGTTCAATCCCTGACCAGGGAGCTAACCCATATGGTGCAGCAGACCTCTCCTATCTCTCCTGCTGCTCCCCTGAGCCATAGTGTATTTCAGTAGATCCACCTGTTCTGCTCCCTGCTGTCTCTGGTGAGTCCTCTCACCCCCTGCACCTCTGGCCTACAACCCAATTCTTTTATGCACAAATAAAATAAAAATAAATCTTTAAAAAATATAACATGGTCCTATAATATGAAATGAAAGGAATAAGTACTGTTTGTCAGTCTTCATTCAATAAGCCTTTATGGATTTTTCACTTGCTATCATAGGAAACCCTGCTCTCAAGGAGCTTGCAGTGCCATTGAGAGACAAACAAGTAGGCAGACATGTGAATTTGATTTTTCAGGTGGTGATGAATTCAGGAAGGAAAATAAAGCAAGGTAGGAAGGCAGGTGATGTGGGAGAAGGGACATCTCTCTGCACATCGTTAGCCATCTCTGTGCATATGAAGGGATATGAGCTGTGCAGTCTGTGCTCCTGGGTTTTCATTTTCCCTTTGCCCCAAGGCTTCAGCCTGAACACACTCATCTCTTGGGCTCAGCGTCTACCCCTTGCTGCAGTGTGTCTCCTCCACTCCAGCTCTCTGAAAGGAAGTCAGTTTTCCTGTCAACTTCCATGCACATTTCCCCACTTCTTTCTGGAGAAAGTTTCTATTTGGTTTTGAGAAATTGAAGAGAGCCAAAAAGATTGTTTCTTTTGTTTTCCTGGATTGTGAAGTGTCTGATTTTGTATTTCAGTCTCTTCTAGCCACGCAGCATATGGTCAAGCTGCTATACATGTTGGTATTATAGGTTCTCAGCACAGAGAAGGAAACATAAAAATGTGACGCTGTTATAACATTGACTTTATTACCCCTTGCATTTAAACACAGCAGAAGTCATGCAAAAATCAGAATCTCAGAACATAGCAAAAGCTATGTAACTGCCTTGAAGTAGTTTGCTGTCATATTCATATACTTAATTTTAACCAAATGTTTATCTTTACATACATAGTATCTTCAAGAACAATCATTGATCTGGATCATCGAATTCAGTAGACACTATTGCCACAATTCTATTTAGTTATGGGTTGATCTGCACAATTGCTACATTATTTATTGTTCATGTTTTATTTTCTTGAAAATAGTGACCAAGGAGCCATAGATGCAATAGGAAAACTAACAGCCAATTTGTGTATATAAGGTTCCTACTGGTCTACAGGAAGAGTTTGAAACAACTTAATACAGTGACTGTGCCTTCAAGTAAAAGATGATTAGTTCTTCAAGTTATAAGTTGATAGAGGTCAATAGCAATTTAAGAGTACTTAAGATTCTACTTTAAAATAGCTTTACAAATGCCTTTTTCTGATATCTATAACTCATAACATTCAATGAGCTCTATTTGTGCTTAAGGTATTGATAGAACAGTTTTGATGCAATGAAACACACCGGTTCATCAAATTAGGGGAATGATGAGGAAATGTGATGTAGCATTAATCACTTTGATGGCGACAGTGGAGGCAGAGACCCAGATGCTCTGTGACCATGCTGTGCTGCATGGTGAGAATCCAGATAATACTGCCAGGGGTCCAGTGCAGTCAATGAAGGCACTGGTTTCTCCAGTAAGCAGCATTTATTTGCAAACATTGATTGTCATTTTGGTGGTTTACTCAGTAACTTATGTTGAAAATCTTACTATCTTCTTCACTTGGAAATACCAGGGACATGCCGGATGCTTTGGTATAGGGTTTCAGAAATATGTTTGAAGATTTACATCTGGTAAGATTTGATCTTAAATAACTTTACTATGGAATTAATAATTAATTAATAATTATTTAATAATTAAATGGCTAATATTAGGACTCCTTAAAGTTTCATTTTCTGAACCAGTGACATAGCAGCAAAGTTTCAGGATGACTGACGGCTAAGGTCAGGTTGGGGAGCCTGGGAGCAGAAGGACAATTGGCACTGACTGCACAGAGAAACTGGACCAGTTTCTGTCAGGGCTGACAATGGAACAGGAGTGCGCACACCCACTGGAGGGCATTTCTGCCTGCAGACACAGGAGTGAACAAATGTCTCCTCATCATTACTGTTCTAAAACCCAAAAAGAGTGAGCACAGAATTCCTAGACTGGGCAGCAGGACAGGAATTCAACTGCAGGCAGCATGCTCTACTTGAGAGACCCACTGAACTTGGGGTCGAGATCAAATGACAGATTTTCTTTACTGTTGTACTGAATCCTGAGTAGCTCCGGAGGGCACAGCCAGGCGAACGAGGCAGAGTGAAGAGTGGCAGGTTTCAGTCATCTTCTTTGCCAACTATGAGAATTAAGCTAAAGAGATGGGGCCATTCTTATTCAACATACTTTTTTCCCTTAGATTTATTTATTAGTTTGCTTGTTTGTTTGTTTGTTTATGCATATAAGACCTGGGGTGCAGGCCAGAGGTGTGGGGGGAGAGCAGATTCACCAGAGATAGAGTGGGGAGCAGAACAGGCAGATCTACTGAAATCCACTGCTGAGGGGAACAGCAGGGAGACAGGAGAGGTCTGCTGCGCCGTATGGGTCACCTCCCTGGCCAGGGATTGAACTCATGCAGCAGTGGCTGCTGATAGCTTGATAGCACTGAGACTTTAACCCCGTATTCAACATTCTTATTGAAAAATCAAATTCTGGGTGGGCATTTAGACTAACTGAACAGCTGCTTCTATGAAATTACAAGTAGGTTTACCTTGAATGTACTTATAATGATAAAAAGTGCTGCACGACAAATAGGTAAAAGTAGAAAAAAAATCAATAGTTTATTTCTCCTTTTTGCCACCCACCCCCATGTATATTTTTGAATTCCCCAATAGCTACCAATACTGGCCAGTACCTAACACCTACCTTTCTCATTTTCTTTTCTATAACTTCCTGTCTGAATTCCATTTGGAGATATATACCCCTGCATAATTGTTTGGAACACTGAAGACTGAGTGGGTTTATCAATTTTAGTTTTCATTTTGTGGTATGTGAGCTAATTACCCTCTGCCTTATTAAACACATCTTATTAAATAAGAAAAAAAATATTTCTAATTAACTCTGGACTACTAGTTCTTACTTGGCTTCAGTCTGGACTATTTTAGAGCCCTTTGAATGGCATTCAGAAATTATGATTTTATAATTATGAATTTTGATTATAGAATTATTAGTATGTAATTATGATCAACAAATGCCTTGCATGGCACTAGGTGATATTAAAAAGTCATGGCATTATAATCTACTATAACAAAAAGATACATATTTCTTAAATTATATATTTTTAATTAAGTTAATAGTTTACACAGGAATAAGATATTAGCCTCTCCCTCTCTCTCTCTCTCTCTCTTTCTCTCTCTCTCTCTCTCTCTTTGTATTGCATACACTGGTGAGAATCTACTATATGCAATGTGATTTGAATGCTATTTAATGTAAAATTCACAATTGCCCTTATGACTGTGTTTTCACTATTTTTTCCTGATGAGAAAATCAAGATCCAGGAGAGTTATGCTTCTTTATTCATGCATTCCCTTTGTTATTCAGTAACTTACTAGTAACTGAGCAATATTAAGATGCTGTTTGTAAGTCACTGATTTTTCAACAAATACACGTATTTTGGTTTGGGTTACAGGATACCATTTCAATATACCTTTAAGAAATATTGTATTCGGGCCTCCCCGGTGGCGCAGCGGTTGAACGCTGGGTTGCGAGGCTGCCTGCAGCCTCTGCAGTGCCGGTTCGATCCCCGGCTGCTCCCAGGCCACCAGAGGAGGGTCCCACATGGCGCGCTGACCTCTCCTGCCGCCCGCTGCTCCCCTCAGCTGTGTACTTCGTCAGTCTGCCTGCTCTGCTCCCTGCTCTGGCTCTGGTGAATTCTCTCACCCTCCCTCGCTTCTGACTGTTCACAGTGATTGTATAAATAAATAAATCTTTAAAAAAAAAAATATTGTATTCCACGCACTTGGCTAGACACTCTAGCTTAAAAATAAGATAGGGTCTATATCTTCAAGAGAATTACTGTACAAGTAGCATCCTGGGGACGACGGAGCCGTCAGTAGGGTGGCTAGGGTGAGCAGCCCAACTCATCTCCTTTCTCTTTCACTCTGCTGTTTCCACTAAAACATGCCCTCGGGCAGCAGGACCTATTTGGCAGAGCACCAGAGTTGAAATAGAAGTCGCCCTGAGCATTCCTGATACTTCCTGTCAAGGTCACTGAGGTGGAATGTGGATGTCGCACGCCCAGACTGCATGCAGTCACATTCACAGCATCTCCCGTGGCTCCTGGACGCCTGCAGTCTCCTTGCAGTCAGGGCCCTCATTGTGGGCTGGTTCCATCTGGTGTATTTTTGGAATCCAGATAAGTGGCTCTAGTGGTAGCTAGCCCTGGCCCGGCTGCTTTCCACTGACAAGTGCCAGCCATAGTCCCGTCTTCGTCTTGCAGCTTCTACCTCCTCCATGAGCTGCCTGACACAGTAGGAAAAGAGCATCAGCCCCTTCATTCTGATTGCAGGTTTCTCCATTCAGAACCCAAAATGCCATTTATTGTCAAGGAACATGTGGCAAAGGGGGCAGATGACTGCTGACTCATACCTTTTCCTTTACTCATTTTTACTTCCACACACTCAATACTGAGGAAG
The DNA here is from genome assembly GCF_014898055.3 of Talpa occidentalis. Lineage (NCBI taxonomy): Eukaryota > Metazoa > Chordata > Mammalia > Eulipotyphla > Talpidae > Talpa > Talpa occidentalis. The sequence continues at coordinate 60,250,722 of NW_023603184.1, read as the reverse complement.
CTCCTCCCATAAGTCCTTTCTATTTGTCTGCTTCCTTTCATAAACTCATGGGAGCTTCATTTATTTGATCTTCAAGTTTATTTAACCACCAGGGAAGAAATAAGTTGAAAGACTAACATTTGCACCATGTGTAGAGACAAAATGAACACGCAGCTTTATCAAACACCATACATGTGATTTTAAAAACGACAACACTGATAACATTATCTCATCACAATGATTCAAGACTTCTGCCAGATTTGATGTAACACTGCTTGGCATGGGGTAAGAAATACATAAGCTTCTGAGAAGTAGTGTATACATATTATTCAGAGTTATCTGCTACTGATTCCCAGTGAGGTGGGTAACACTAAATTAACTGAAATGCAATTGTAAGATGTATTGCAAATTCAGAAAAATTAAATGTATGTGTCCAGATGGATGGAGGTGCAGGATGTCTTCTATAGTGAGGAAATTGGCTATGACCTCACTGGCTATAAATGGAATGAATTAAACTAATATATGCAGAGGGTCTAGCAAGTGTCTGGTGTGGGGAGAGCCACAAAAATGAGAACTATTATTGTGCCTTGGCAATTACTTGGTTTCAGAAATCTGACACATGGAGGTGATAAAGGGACTGAGATAAAAGGGCTACTGTACCTTAATCAGAACCTCTGTAATCCAATCCCAGTTTATACTTTATTGATTTATGACTTATGACTCAATTTAAATCCTCCAAAATTAAATTGTCTCATCTTTAAAATGAAATTAATACAGATTTCCTATCTAATAAGTTTATAATTATTATACGGATATATGAATATTCTTTGCAGTTATTTTCTACTTATCATCATCAAGAAAATCACAAATCTGATTCTAATATCAGACCTTAGTTCTACCTGTTCTAGAACTTCCTATAATAGAATAATTCAGTATGTACTCTTTCTGGCGGACTTCATTTGCTTAACCTAATGTTTTAGAGTGGGCATCATTAGTGTTTTTTTTTTAATAGCTGAATAGTATTCCAATTTACTAATGTTTTCAGATGAATTTATAATTCTATCTTCTTGGAATAGAAGATTAGATTGTTAATTTTAAATCATTCTGATTATAAAACCATTTAAAGGCATTACTCTTTTGTATGGCAGCTTTGCCTATGTTCCACAAATTTTGTTATTGAGTTTCTATTACCATTCAATTCAAATTACTTAATAATGTCTTCTTTGATTTAGAAATGTGTTATTAACTTCCAAGTATTTGAGTGTTGTTTAGTTTATTATTGTTAATTCCTAATTTGATTTCATTATGTTCAGAAGACAAATTTGGTTTTATTGAGGCTTTCTTTATTGGGTTGACTATATTCCCTTAATGAATGTTTCATGTGCACTTGACGATATACACTTGTAACTGTTTCACCTTCTTGTTTCTGTCAGATTTAATTTCTTGTAGCTTAAAACTCTGTTGTAGGTGCACACACATTTAGTTTTTTTATGTATTCATGAATAACTGATATTTTGTAATTTTGAAATGTCCCTAGTATCATATTGCGCAACCTGCTTTTCCTGATATTAATAAAGGAACCAAAGGTTCATTATGCCTACTATTTGCATGTAGTATCTATTACTTTCAAACTAACATTGTCTTTATTATTAAAAAAAAGAGTATCAAATAAAAAAAATAGTTAGGCCTTGCTTTTTTACTTAGCCTGATACTTTCCACCTTTTAATTAGAGTTTTTTTTTCTCAATTTTCTTTTAATATAATCTTTAGTTGGGTATGATTCTGTCTACTTTCTTGAATTTTTATGTCTCTGTTATTTATTCCTTTGTTTCTAATTCCTTGTTTCATTTTGTGTTAGATTGTTCTTGCTTTTTTGTTATTGTTGCTACTGTTTTTTTAATATTCCATCCTTTCTTTTTATTGGCTTTGTGGCTATAACTCTGGTTTAATTTCATGCATCTATGACATATTGCAGTTTACCTCAAACTGACATTATATAATTTTATATGTAATATTAAGTCCCTATTATCATATAGTTGTACTTACACTTTCTTCCATTTTGATAGTATTATTGACATATTTATTTCTTCATATGTTGTAAACATACTAGTTTCCTTTAAATTTGGTATTAACTTTTAAATGTTTAAAAAAATAAAGAAAAATAATCTTATATTTACCCATGTATTTCTACTTGGAGTACTCTTCATTCCATCCTATACACTGAAAATTCCATCTAGAATCAATTTCTTCATACCCCATAGAACTTTTTAAAAATTCTTAGAAGTCAGGCAATAGTGGGCAGTTGTAGGTAATAAATTATTTCAGTTTTTGTTCAAGTAAAATGTGTTTATTGTTCTCTCAGATGTTAAAGTTTTTATTGCTGGATGTGATAGGTTAGGCTGGCAGTTTCTACATTCAGCAGTTGCTGAACTTCCTTGTTTTTCCTGAGAATCAGCTGTCATTCATAATGTAGTTCAATTATTATCTTCAGCAACTGAGCAGGTTATGAGTGAATGAGAGCCTTGATTCATCTAATGGGCCTTGGTATTCAAGCACCTGTGGTATGAAATCTGTCCTTGCTTTTCATGCCAACCTCAAATGTCTTATATTACTAAGTAATGTTGTCTATGATCTTGTTTGAAGATGGCTGGTGAATTTAGTAAGAGTTTGGTGGTAGCTTCCTGTAGCTTTAAGTGTTTCCAATGTGATTTTATGCTGTTAACTCTAGAGAGAACCTGGGACCATGCCTTGCACACTCTGAGTTCTCAAATCTTTGAGTCAGTAGATCCTTTTGTATATGAGCCTGTGAAACAATGAAGCTGGAAATGAGATGACTCTGAATTGATAGGATTTAGAGACTGTGAAGCTTTGAGGTTACAAGAGTATATGATAGTCAGACTCAGAAAGATTAAGTTGCTTGCCCAATGTTACATAATCACACCAGGATGCTATGTCCATTTACGAGAATCACCGCCAGAGTCACAATGCACAAGTTGGGATTAAATAAAGGATTTCAAGTTCATAAAATAAATATTTTATTTGGAATTATAAAACGAGGATTCCACTATCAGTATAATATCTATTGAGTCTACAAATTACATAATACTTAGATGTGGGTTATATCCTGTGGAAACTTCAGCTAGAATATGATTTTAAATATGATTTTAAATATGATTTTAAATATGATTCCAGGGTATTTATGTGCCTGGGGAGGTGGATTGTAGCACACTTTCCAACAAGAGTATTTGATGGAAGATTCCCTAGTTATGTCATAGAAAAACATGAAATGCCTTCACTCCAGCCATAGCAATGAGAATGCACAAGAACTGACCATCCCCAGTGTAGGCACACATGTATCAAAGAAGTGTGGATACAAATACATTTTTAAAAGAACTAAATTTCACCAAAAAAGAGTCCTCCCAGATGAATAAGTAATTGAAGAAGCTTTATACCTGTGTCTGTTGCTAAAATTGAGAGCATGGACTGTGGGAAGAGAAATCTGCCAAATGAATTTATTCACTTGGGAATGAAGATATAATGCCCAAGCCTTTGACTTACCTGTAGACTCATATGTTGAATTTGAATCTTGAGGCATTGCTCTCCACCAAGTCATTTTCTTACATGAGGGTTTTTACTGCAGGTATAGTGGCAAAGTAGGACTTGACCTCTTCATAAACCGCTTTGTGTCACATGATAGCAATTGTATTGGTTGTCTAAGGTCAAAATTATTAGGCAGGAGAAATTTAGTGTGCAACAAAACATCAGATTATCAAGGCAATGTAGATTCACAGGTGCTGTGAGCACACAATCGAGGTTGACATATGTATCTTTGAAAATATATACTCTATCAAATTTAATCTTTTATTTGATGCATAGTTTGGTCAGTTGAGAAACCAGTGGATTTTTATTTTATTTGATGATATTGATAGGACATTAGCACTCAGGATTTAACTAGGAATACTTAAGTCAGAAAAACAGCAGATGATAGCTCATATGAGCTATGTAAATAAATGTGCTAGTTGATGTCCTTCCTTAAAGATTAGGTACAACTAGGATGATAAGATTCTGGGGAAATTTATGATAATGTGACTGTACTTACTGCCATTGAACTATTTGATTTAAAATGGTGGAAATTGTAAATTTTACATTATGTATATATTACCGCAAGAGGTATGAGACTCTGGAGTCCATCTGCAAAACAATTTCTACTCCAGAAATCATTCGTCCAAATGAAGACTATCAGGCATAATTTAAGTGTGCCAAATAGCTCCCGTATTGCCAGTTCCTTTGTTTAAACTTCACAAGGAAATGTGAAATCGAATTACATAAAAATTTAACCTCCTGCTAGTCCTCTTCTAACAATTAACAATAGAACAGTGAAGAGTGAGGGACTGCAGAAAAACCATAGGCTTTGGAATAAGGTAACTTTGGAACGAATCTCAGGTAAGTTACTAACCAATTGGATGATTTAAAAGATTTTTTTAACTCTCCTTTTTATCTCTACACTTCAGCTTTTTATCTATAAATTGGTAATAATGATAATGAAAAGTGCTTAGCATAGTGAGTGGCCTCAATTAATGGTAACAATTGCTCCAGTAAAGGCCTTTCCTTTCTAAAGGAAATTGTTAGTTATCTCCCTTACCACAACAATTATGAATATTGGTATTGGAGCTTAGTTGTATTATTTATTTTGGGAAGCTTTTAGGTGCCATGTCTTAGGACTTGTGGGGATTGACTTATTCATAGAATGTGTGTGGGGAATTCTTACCGAATAGTGAACAGTATTTCTGGAGGAAAAAATACAATACATAATGCAGAATTTTCAACCACATCAGATTTCATTTGAAATACCCAAGGACTTGAGAATTTTTTTCTCAAAGTCTTCATGAAACAACATATGTGAATTTCCATTCATACCCTTGAGCTCTAGTATGTGAAGGAGCTGATACTTTCCAACTAGGCATCACAAACCTCACTGGCCTCTTCTCTTTGCAGACCTTTGTGGGAAACGTGAATGCTGACAGCGTGATGCACCACAAATTACCACACTCAGTGAGAGCCCGGTTCATCCGCTTTGTGCCCCTGGAATGGAATCCAAATGGAAAGATTGGCATGAGGGTTGAAGTCTACGGATGTTCCTACAGTAAGTACCCACAAGTGATAATAATGGGCTGATAATAATGGGCTGTGTTTGTGAGTGATGCTATGTGCACAGCATTAGCTACATTGAGCATGACAAATCAACTGTTTTAAAGTTATTATATTTATATATGCATTTTTGAAATGTGACACACAACCCACAGCTAGAAAAACTCTTTCCCTTTAAGGATGAAAAAATTTGGAAGTGTAAGACGATGAGGGCTTAACAAAAGAAGTTCAGTATTAAGAGCTCTTGATGTTTGAGCTGCCATTAGTCACTGCAAGTAAAAGATGAATTTAAGCAGAGTTCCTTCCCTGAAGTGGGATGAGGTACTATGTTCTCTACTCCCTCAGAGCCATCAGGGATGTGAAGGGGAATTTTTGCTTTATTTGTTCTATAAGCAGAGGAGAAGGAACATTTCAACCCAGTGTAACTCATGGACTGTTTCTCTCCTAGAATTATGTTAGCTGTTCACTTCTCCTGAGTTGTTTCTACTCAGTTTAAAAGTGGAGCTCCAGCTTGCATAAAAGAAATGTTGCAAACATGGATAGAACTGGCTATCACTCTAGAATAAGGTCAACATTTTTCAGGGACCATTCCAATTCCTATAAATAGCAGCAGAATAATTAAAAAAGAAAACTGAGCAGTGCATCTCCTGCTTATATGTTAAAAATCCAATGAACTCTAATGAATGAACACATTTGAGTACTGTCACTTCAATATAAATTAGTCCAATAGTTCTTGTTTTCAATATAAATTAGTCCAATAGATACTTATTTTCAGTTACAGGCATGTAACTGGGTTATATGCCCATATTCTTTTCCATATTGTCATTAACTGAGTACCACATCAGAATCATTTGGAGTGATCCTTAAAAATGCATTTTCCGGGCCTCCCCGGTGGCGCAGCAGTTGAGCGCTGGGTTGTGAAGCTGCCTGCGGCCTCTGCGGCGCCGGTTTGATCCCCGGCTGCTCCCCGACCACCAGAGGAGGGTCCCACATGGCGCGCAGACCTCTCCTGCCGCCCGCTGCTTCCCTCAGCAGTGTACTTCGGTCCTTCTGCCTGCTCTGCTCCCCACTCTGGCTCTGGTAAATCCTCTCACCCTCCCGTGCTTCTGACTGTACCCAGTGCATGTATAAACAAAACACACAAATAAATAAATAAATAAATAAAACATGCCTCTATTTAAAAAAAAAATTTAAAAAAAATGCATTTTCCTAGCTCTTTCCTTTACATTCTGAATTATGATTTCTGGAATAAGGACCAGAAAGCTGAGTGTTAACAAGATCCCCAGGGAAACTATGGACATAGGCTATCTACTAAAAATGAAGTTCAGCACAAAGGGGATTTACTTGTGATGTGACTATCTTTACCTTGAACAAAACATCTGTAGAAATGATGTGTTTTGCAATAGATGCATCAACAAACCATTAAACCAAGGAGACACTGCCTCCCTCTCCTACCCCAGCATCACAGAACACAGAACATCTATCCCAGGATCTCTGGGCTTCTAGAGTCTCTCCTTATTTCTCTTCTTGGTAAAAGTTGTTACTACTAGGAGATTTATTTGTAAGTACAACATGAAACTTTCATGCTGACATAGAAGTTTATTCCTATTATTACTCCAGGCATCTAATTTGGTATAATATAATAATTAGGCATCTAATTTGGTTTAATATATTTTCATACATTTGTTTTCACTAGTTCAGTCAGCTTTTCCAGCTCTGAATGTTTGCATAGATGAGCTCATAGCAGGAAAAGTCAATAATAGACTGTAGGATTGAAAGGCTACTACTTTCTGTGCCTCCCCGGTGTCGCAGCGGTTGAGCGCTGGGCTGCAAAGCTGCCCGCAGCCTCTGCGGCACCAGTTCGATCCCCGGCTGCCACCCGCTGCTCCCCTCAGCAGTGTCCTCCATCTGTCTGGCTGTTCTCCTCCCCGCTCTGGCTCTGGTGAATTCTCTCACCCTCCTGCACTTCTGACTGTACCCAGTGCTTATATAAATTTAAAAAAAAATCAAAAAACAAAGAAAGGCTAGTACTTTCAGCTTTCTCTAGTCTTGGAATCTTGAAAAATCCAGTAGTAACAAAGAAGCTTCTCTTAAGAAAAGTGCCAATACTAATATAATCATTTTTCTACAATATTAGGAGGTTCACATGTTGGCTAAAGTCCAATTTTGGCCTCAGCTAAAACACTGATGTTGCCCTAGTCTATGTGGAGTCTTATCCAGGAAGTTTCCACTTTTAATGAGTGCATCCTCTAAGGAGAACTTTCCTTCACATAAAATAGTGCCAGTGGTGAGAAGTTAATAACTTAGTAACAGTTGGACACAGACTGTTCTCTGGGATGATCTTCAAGTTGGTACTCTGTAACCTTCTGTCACTAATTCAAGTGTTTCCTTTTTTTTTTAAAGACTTATTTATTTATGCATATAAGAACTGGGGTACAGGCCAGAGGTGTGAGGGGTGAGAGGATCCACCAGAGACAGAGAGTAGAACAGAACAGGTGGATTGACTGAAATACACTGCTGAGGGGAGCAGCGGGAGAGTCAGGAGAAGTCTGCTGCGTCATGTGGGCAGCTCCCTTGCCAGGGATCGAACTAGTGCTGCAGTGGCTGCGGATAGCTTCATTTCTTGCACCTCCTTAACCAGGGAGGCCCTAATTCAGATGTTTTCTACCCTCTGAAACAAGAAAGCACACATCTTTAGTTTCTATCTAAAACCAACACCTCAGCATGTGTTCTACAACCAAACATTCCCTTCAAAATTGTCTCATTGCCTTTTGTATTGGATTTTTTCTTCCTAAACTTAAAATTTTGCCATATAAGATCTCAAACTGAACAAGGAACACCCTAAGACCCAATTCATCAGGTACATCATCTCTTCTTCCTTCTTCTTAATAAAATATTTTTCCAAAGATGCATCTTTAGTTCCTATATCCACCTCCCCACAGCCCCTTCACATTGCTGCTGATTAAGATCAGGCTTTAAACATGTGGTGGTCAGCTTCTCTTGTTGCCATATCTTGGTTAGAGTCCCTCATTTTTCAATCAAATACTAATTTAGGTGTCACTGTGAAGTGGTAGACATCTATAATTATTTGAAATAAATATGAGACCGTACTCTATAATGATTCAGTCAGTTTTCAGGGCAGAACGGGGGTATCTCAGAGGAAATATATTTCATCTGTGGAAAACAACAGCTTCAGCTTGCACCCAGGAGTTTGCAAGCTGCTGCCTGCCTTCACAAACATGGGAGGTAATTTCTTGCACGGTCTCTCTCTAGATATACAAATACTACAAATTCTGTTTCTCTCAGGGAACTCTTACTAATGCAAAATGCTGCACAGAAACTACTTCAACCAAGAATACTAGTGACCTCCATGCAACCAAATCCAATAGTCAATTCACTTTTCTGACTGCACTCAACTTCCCAGTAGTAGTTGGTTCAATGAGTCACCTCTGTTTTTAAAAACCCAACTTTCTCTCCTATCTCATTCTTAGGGTTCAGCCTTAGGATTTTGACTTTCCATCTCTACCCCAAACCCAGGCCAATTTACAGAATTCCATGAATTTAAATACAATCTACATATTTATTACCTCCACATCAGAATCTCCTGACCTGAGCTCTAGAACTGTATATGCAATATATTAGAATTCCCACTTGAATGCCTAGTAAGTGTCTATAGTTTAGTATCACAGAAACAGAACTCGCGGTTACTGTTCCCTTAAAAACCTGCTCCTCGCATTTCCCCATCTCAGTGAATGGCACACAATCCACCTGCTACAGAAAAACTTCAGGAAGCATCTCTTTTTCTCCTCCCAAAACTTTTCATATGCAACTTATCTACAGTTTAAAATAACTATCAATTCCTTCTTCCAAAGTGTATCCTAAATTCATGTACTTCAGTCTTCCTGAGTAGAAATTGTCAGTACTCAGCTAGAAATTTAAAGAGTCCCCTATCTGGAGTCCCTGCTCTATTCCAGTCTCCCCAAATCCATTTTCTATGCAATGTCCAAAATGATCTTTATAAATAAGAAATGTAATTGCATCATTCCCTTGCATCCTTCATTCTAAATAAAATTGAGACTCCTGACTGGTAAGTAAAATTCCTATTGAGTGTTCCATGTCCACTTCTTCAACTTCTCTTCAGTTATTTCTGTCAGAGACCTTCCTACTGCTCCTGCAACATGGCATGACCTTTTCTACTTCAGGGCCTCTGCACTTTCTTTCCCTAGGCACAGAGTAACTTTTCCAAGAAAAGTTACTTTTGCCATATAAGATCTCAAACTGAACAAGGAACACCCTAAGACCCAATTCATCAGGTACATCATCTCTTCTTCCTTCTTCTTAATAAAATATGGTCAGCTCAACCTGTCAATGTAATTCTTAATCCTAATCCACCTCTTTAGAATAAAGTCCATTCTGATGCCCTCTCTACAGTCACCTGCCCTGCTTCCTGTGTCCTACCTCTAGCTTATATAAGGAGCTTTACTTTTCTTCATGGCTCCCATCACAAACCAGAATCTTGTTTGTTTTGTCTTACTTGTTTGAGGTTTGTCTTCATAAGTGTCCTCACCAGAATGTAGGTACCTAATAAGCGCCCCACCTTGACAGTAGGTACCAAATAGGCACAAGTAGTTATTCAACAAATATTTGTGGAATGGTTGCACATATAGACCCTTCTAGTCTCAACATGGGCAATCAGGTTCATCTGAAATTGTTGTTATATACTTGTCGTATTTTTCCAGGGATATTAATTTTTTTATGGATTATAAATCTTAATCCCAAAATTCCATTTGGATATTTGCTAATGATTGGTAGAAACCATATAATTCTATAATCTAAGACTTGAATTTCTATCATTTTGGAAATGCATGCATATATATTCATTCATTCTTTCTTTCACTCTTTTATTCATTCAACTGATATTATTTATTTAGCCTTAAGACATAGGAGGCAAATATAAAAACTTCTCAATTTGTAAGTCTGATACTTTTCCTTTGAAGCACTTTTTTTTCCTAAGATTTATTTATTTATTTATTTATACAAGCACTGGGTGCAGTCAGAAGCACAGGAGGGTGAAAGGATTCACCAGAGTTAGAGCGGGGAACAGAACAGGCAGAATGACAAAACACACTGCTGAGGGGAGCAGTGGGCGGCAGGAGAGGTCTGTCGCGCCATGTGGGACTCTCACCAGTGGCAGGGGATCAAACCAGCGCTGCAGAGGCTGCAGGCAGCTTTGCAACTCAGCGCTCAACCACTGCGCCACCCGGGAGGCCCATGAAGAACTTTTCATAATTGATTTTCATCACTTAATTGTGTCGTGTTTTCTCACCTGTCTCCTCCAGATGGACTAGAAGTTTCACAAAGACAGTAACTGTGCCTATCAGGTATTCCCATCCCCCTTGGGGCCTTGAGTGCTCAGTATACCTTCAGTATATTTGTTGAATGATTTCTCATTTCTGACAGTAACGATGAGGTAACAAGCATGCAGAGGAAAGCATGCACAGCACAACTGCATGTGCGAGACAGTCTGCAGAGGAGGCTAAGGGAATAAGGAGGACACTGGAAGGGAGCGAGGGCTGCTGTTGTTATCATAAAGCACAAACAACATCATCTGCCCTGCTGAGTCTCTGAAGTTGAGTAGTCCCTGGCAGAAGGGATTCCAGGCAGCAGGAGGGGCTGACACAAAGAGAAGCTGGAGAAAACTGTTGGGTTTGTTATGTACAGTGCACAAGAGGCAAAGGAAGGGAAATTGTGAAATGAAGATCCTTGCCACTCTCTACTCTTGCATTCCCCAGGCTGTGCATACCTTCTTTCAGTGACTTCAAATAGAATTCATCTGGCAGAAGTCTAGTCTCTCCAGTTTCAGAAGTCAAAGCAAACCAGGAGCTGAGGAATTTTGTGGTTTTTCAGTTATCTGTGGACAGTGCAGGCTTTGCGTGGAGGCTTTTGTTGTGTCTGGTTTTGCTTTGTTTCTCTTTCTTCTTTCTCCAAACCTGGCTTCAAACTCCATGCCTAGAGTTGATCCGTCACATGGGTTCTGTGCCTATGTGCTTCAGTCTGCCTGTCACTAGCTGGTTTTTCCCGTTTTACCTTACCTAGTAATTCAGGGGCCGCTCGATGTTCTCTCTGCTTCCAAAACATTTCCGAAATGAGCATTGACTTGTCTTTTTCAAGGAGTGCTAAGATGTCTGCCTTGGAGGAGCCCACACTTCTCAAGTACATTTGTGCACAACCTTCCTTTCATTTGCTGCCTCTGCCATTTTCCACTTCTGCTAAGTGTAAAAGTGCATTTTCCCTGCACAAACGGGGAATATCTCTCCTGATTCCTGTTTTCCTATTTGCTACAGATATTTTTTTTGTGTGTGAAATGCTCCCCTCTTATTTCCCCAGGATGACTCCTGAGTGTCGTTCATCACCCAGATCAAATATCACATCCTTTTAAATACCTTGTTATGTGATCCCTTTAATATTTTATGCTTTAATTCCAGGTCTTATCTTATTATTTCAAAGTTACCTCATGTTTCTGTCTAATCACCAGCCTATTGTGAAATTGAGTCCTCCCTTTTGCTTCTCAGGACCTATACTTACTATATGTGCCATAAATATTTAATGGGTGATTTGATTTTTTAAAAAGATTTATTTATTTTTATGCAAGAACTGGGGTACAGGCCAGATGCGTGGGAGGGTGAGAGGATTCACCAGAGACAGAGGGGAACAGAACAGGCAGACTGATGAAATACACTGCTGAGGGGAGCAACGGGCGAGACAGGAGAGGTCAGCTGTGCCATGAGGGATTCTCACCTGCCGGCCGGGATAAAACTCACACTGCAGAGGCTGCGGACAGCTTCACAGTGCGGTGCTCAACCGCCTGCGCCACCAGGGAGGCACAAATGGGTGATTTTTTGGACCAAACTGTCTTTATTTATTTTTGAAGGTGTTTATTATATTTTTGAAATCAGTGTTATTTCTAGTGATGGGATTTCTCTCTGTTTATGTCTCTCTGTCTCTCTGTCTCTCTGTCTCTCTGTCTCTCTCTCACATACACACACACACACAATGAGATTATTAGAATCTTTTTTATGGACAGGTCTCTTTACCGTTCTCAAACTTTTCTCATTGATTCATTGAAATTATCCATGTTTCCAGTTCCCAAATTGATGGTGTCTGGACTCTCCTAAATCTAACCAGGTATATTCTGTTCTAAAATCTCTAGAAGTAAAAGCATGTCTGCATTTTCCCTAAGTATTTACATTGTTGAAACCCTCTCTCGGATGGTCTGTCCTCCCTGTTATAAATGCCATGGTGACTGTGCACTTTCCTGAGCTGCCTGTTGCCTTCATGTTACGGGACCATCTTTTTGTTGTGCTCACAGTGAAGTTCAGAGCCACGGCTTCCCTTTGTGTGTCAGATGTGAACAATTGAACAAATGCTCTGCTCTAAAAATGACTAAACTTCCAGCACACTTGACTTCTTTGAGCCTCTGCTCCCTCACCTGTAAATGACAGCAGTAATTACTTTAAAGAATACTGTATTTTTTTTTTGAGCTATTATGTATAAAGCTGAGAACAGAGAAGCTAGCTAATGGGCTGTGCTTAGTAAGCACAGCTGGCGCCTCTCTAGCTGTACGTCCATACAGGAAATCCCTGCGTTGTCACCACGTTTTCTTTTTGGGGAAACATTAACCATATCCCTGTTTGGTAGGGACCCTCTCTTGGATTCAGATTGATGTCCTATTGTCTTTGCTTCTGTTCTGTTCTGGGATCCTGCCACCTCTATTCTGTTCCTGCTACCTCTACATTCTTTCTCTCTGCTCAAGATAGAGAGGGGAAAATGATATCTGCCATTGCATTCTATAAAATCCGAACAAAGCACACATTCTTTTCCTGTTATTATTACTACTGCTAAGCAATCCCATAGTATGCCAGGAAAATAACTTCTATATCCTTAAAGGTGTTTACAAGTTATACCCTCTTCTTGCTATATGTCAAGTCCATTTTGGCTATGAAATATCTTTCAAACTTGCTACATTGTCTCTCATTTATTCAATATCTCCTTCATTATAATTTTTTCTCCTGTGTCACCTGTGTTGCAAAGTGGGGTATTGATGTGTAAGTTCTACATAAGTGTTTTTTCTTATTCATCAATTTTCAGATTTGATAGTTTATCTAAACATGTTAATGCTGGTGAACCAAGGATAAAGATATGGGCCCTGCTACGTTGTGGAGTTTGTGATAGAAACATGTACCCTTGAAATAAAGGTGCAAATATAGAATTCACCTCTTTTAGAGATTGCAAGACAAGTAAAGATAGAAAAATAAGGAGAACCATCCTAAATTGTAATTAATGGGGACACTTTCTGGGAGAGAAAGCCAATATCATCCCCACTGGTAGCAACTTGTCCTTAATTAAATTAACAGTTGCCGTGAGGAATGACAGCATCATCATTATCAACAGCCTCTTCTTCCCCACTTTCATTTAATATGCACAAATTGGTGCCACATACATACCAAACCACACAATTTTTCAAGATAAGAAGTCCCTTCCTGTGTACTATGTAAAAGAAGAGAGACATTTAAAAGGTAAAGTGAGTTCTAGAAAAGTTAAGTAATTTGCATCCTGCTTCAAAAATTTCACCTGAGCTCTAAAAATATATATTCATTTGCCTGATTGATACCTCAATTTGATTATGTCATAAATAGCTCAAATTAAACACATCCCAAAGGAAACTCTTAATCAACTTGTACACTCTAACCATTCTCAGTGTCTTCTTGTGGTCCTCTTCATGTCAGTAAATGCTACCAGATGAAAAAAACAAACCTGGTAATCTTTTTTTTTTTCCAAATCTTTTTTTCCTCCCTTAATTCTCAGCAAATCCATCAACAAGTTCTATCAATATTACTTCCAAAAGTCATTACAAATGTGTCCATTTTCTAACCTTCACCATAACCAGCCTAGTTCACTTGTATCTCATCTTCTGAATTTTTAACTCAGCAACCTACTTTCATTCTCCCTTTCTTTCAGTGAGTTATCTGGGCTCCAGTCACTGGGGTTACCATGAAATATAGAGTTGAGCCACTTTCTGCTGGAAGCCTAGCTCTGATTTCTGCCTGGACTGCGAGCAACACCAAAGTCCTGTGCAAGGAGAACAGGGTCTGCAGGATCTGCCCGCCTATTTCACAGGCCTCATCACTCAGCAACACCCCTTCCCACTGAGCCTGCAGTCCCTCTGCTCTGGACTTTATCATGCCATGCGTTCTCATCCCTCGGCACCCATGCAGTTGCTCTTCCCTCTGTCTGTTCCCGCTGTCCTTCTCTGCTTTCTTATGCTCAACTCTAATTAATCTCAATTTTAATGTAACATTCTCAGAAAGATTCCAGTGTATACCCAGTTTATATAGCTTACTCTTGTTTTTGTTTTTTTTTTTTCTTATTTTTCTCTTAAAAGTTTTAATGCCTTTCTTTTAATCTATGATTTCTATCTTAGTCTGTTTAGCTGCGGTAAACAAAATAGCCAGTCCCTGTCAATAGAGCCTGGGAGCTCTCTTTTATAAAGGCATTTGTTCATTCAGGAGGATTCCATGCTCTAATCACCTCCTAAAGTCCCACCCACAACCCCTGCATATACCATCACACTGAGGATTGGATTTCAACCGCAATTTGTGGGAACACATGTCTTCTATATAGGGAGATCTCTACAAGGGACACAGAGACAGAGACACACACAAACACACACATATACACACAGAGAAGTATATTTCATTGTGAATTACTTGTCTCACCTACCAGGTCCATCAGGTATATCTTTTTAAATATCCAGTTTTCAGCACAGAATAAGGTTCATTTAAATTACATTTGTTGAATGAACAATTTCCCCAAGCCTGCAATTAGCAGGCTCCTGGGGCAGGATTTGACCAGGTTCTGTATTGTTCTTGTGTCCTTGGGCATTCTGCTCTGTATCTTAAAATATTTAGTCATATAACATGGGGAAACTTTGCTAGAGAGAAAACATCATTTCAATTTTCTGATATCCACATTGTTATGTATTACAAGGCCAAAGTGAGCAATGTACAGCTCCTGAGCATATGTGCCGGGTCAAAAAGAATCCCAACACCTTCATCAGGTCATGTGGAGACTTAAGGCTGTGCAGATTTCTGTTGGGGTGTTTCTATGAGAAGTCCTTTAAATGACACTGCATGACAAAGCTTAGACACTGCCTGATCTAGTTGCTCATGGGCCAACACACCTCAGTTCCTTTATCCCTTACCTACATTCTAAACCTAATGCTGCATAAGGCTCACCTGAAGTTATACTTTTTAGATAAACACATGCAATTTGCAGCAACATGGATGGCGCTGGAAGGGATTATGCTCAGCGAAATAAGCCAGAAAGAAAAAAGAAAAATATCAGATGGTCTCACTCTTAGCAGGAATCTAGAAAACTTAAATAAGGGACCAGGAAAAGAATAACTATAAGAAAGTAAAAATCAAAATCAACAAACAACTATGAACCAGAGACACTCTATGGGGGGTGGGGAAAGGAGGTATTGGGGTCAAAATAAGGGGGTTGCAATTGTATGGGGAATATAAAAATAAAATTAAAATTAAAAAAAAATACCTACTCTGGCCACACTCCAATCAAATTTTAATGTCTAGTTTGGATACCCAACATAAGTAGGTTTGTTGTTCCTAGGTAATTATATGGAGCCAGAACTTTAAAGTATATTCTCAAATTCCTAACTCTGAGAGCCATTTCATTCTTATCCTACAATGTCATTTTCACGTCTATGT
Source organism: Talpa occidentalis (assembly GCF_014898055.3). Taxonomy (NCBI): domain Eukaryota; kingdom Metazoa; phylum Chordata; class Mammalia; order Eulipotyphla; family Talpidae; genus Talpa; species Talpa occidentalis. The sequence goes on along the minus strand of NW_023603184.1, from coordinate 60,234,812 downwards.
TTGCTAATCTTAAAAATTTTCAATGAAACCTACACAGTTTTAAGGGAGTATATGGTAATAGTAAATAGACTCTCCACAGAAACCAGCAGAGATGCAAATTAGCTTTATCACCTACATATTGAGCAATCTTGGACTATCTTGGTCCTTTGTGGACACTGTTTCTTTTTCTATGACAAGAGAAAAATAATAGTGTTCATAGTTACAAAGTGCCTGAAACAGGGCTTGGCTTATGATAAACACTCAAATAATATTAACTATGATCTTTGTCAGCTTTATCCTTGCCCTGCTATTCAGGCACCCACCCCATCTCCACCTTTAGGAGAGGAGGTGCCGGGTCAAAAAGATTCCCAACACCTTCATCAGGTCATGTGGCTACTTAAGGCTGTGCAGATTTCTGTCTGGGGTGCTTCTCTGAGAAGTCCTTTAAATATGGGAAGCTAATTAATTGTAAAAAGCACTATAAATCCTTATAAAGCATTATGACCTGTCAGGCTTCTCAATCTAATACATTACAACCGCCATTTTATACCCCAGGCTGCCTCCTTTCTACACACACACACACACACACACACACACACACCACAATTTGCTCCTATTTGTTTAATTATTGCCTGTGGTGTCATCCAAAATTCATCAGCCTCAGAGCTGAAGTCATACTCTCTCTCCCCAGATAAATCTCTTTGTCATCCCAGCTCCAGCTGCACTCTTTGCTGTTGTGCTCAGCATCTGGGGCCATTGATCACACATAGTTGAGGACACAAATTTGTCCATCTCCTCTTTGGTGTGCAAAGACCCATATGGCTTATCATGGGGACCTTCAAAGGTCAAATCCATAGCTACGCAGACCTGGAGAAGAGGAAGAGCAGGATGGCCGCCATCAGAGGTCTATTTGGAGCCCCCTGTGTGAGCTTTGAATTCCGCTTTGGAAATCACAGCATTTTATAGCTGGAAAACCTCCAACTGCAATTACTTTGTTCAATAGATGAGGAAATTGAAGACCTCAAATTTCTTAAAATTAGGTTAAATAATGGGATATAGCTACCCTTCTTTCTCTTAATTCATATAGGAACAACTAAAAAAATATGTCGTAAAGAGACAGTTATATATATATGCAATAAAACCATGTTCAATGAAAGACAGATATTCTATCATAAGTTTATTTTTTTCTCATCTATGTTTAATTTGTTTTCTAATGAATTGAGCATCTTAAGACTCCTTCAATAGACAATAAACATCACTCACTAGCAAGCCCCCCTCCGCTAAGCTTTGGAGACAGAGAAGTAAAGAAGACATTCCCTGGGCCTCCCTGGTGGCGCAGCGGTTGAGCGCTGGGTTGCGAAACTGCCCGCAGCCTCTGCAGCGCCGGTTCGATCCCCGGCTGCTCCCCGGCCACCGGAGGAGGGTCCCACATGGCACGCAGACCTCTCCTGCCGCCCGCTGCTCCCCTCAGCAGTGTACTTCAGTCCTTCTGCCTGCTCTGCTCCCCGCTCTGGCTCTGGTGAATTCTCTCACCCTCCCGCGCTTCTGACTGTACCCAGTGCTTGTATAAATAAATAAAAATAAATCTTAAAAAAAATAGTAAAAATTTTAAAAAAAAAGATTCCTTGCCTTAGCTAAAGGAGTTTTTGTAGCTATAAAAGGCAAACAAAGAAATCCTTAGAAATGTGGAGGTTGAGGAAACCGAGTACCTTTGTGAGGCTGGTAAAGGAGCGAACAATCCGCAGCTAACCATTTTTTCTCCTGAATTAATGCCCTGCTGCCTGCAGTGTGATTTGACTGACTCATTGCTTTGCTTCCCAGGACCCCTATGCTAATGGTGGTGATTTTAAATGAAACCTTAAACGGGAAAATGACCTAAGAGTTAAATCAACTGCTCTCTGCAGCAGTGGGTTTCCACACAAATGTCAAGGCCTTGCCTCCTATAGCTTGTTTTACATTTATTCTCTGTTGTCATGGTCACTGGAGTGATTCACTCCACCACTGGCCTCCCACTACTAAGTGCTGCAGATTATGCCGAGTTGGGATCATTAACCAAGAGTGCTCAATTGCCCCAGACATAAAAACATGGTACATCCATTTTTTAGAAAAAAATACTAATTGGTTATTTGGAGGGGGCGGGGGACAGAAAGTCTCCAGCTTAGGTGCTACTGTCTAAAGGGCTCTCACTGCCTGCCCATCTTTCACAGGAGCAATGGCACTGCTTAACTGAAGACCAAGGACAGGGCTACGAAGCAAAGGATCAGTTCAACATTGCATTACACTACTTTCACAACATGGTTGTCTTCTCACTCAGACTGTCTTGATCACGTGTTCTGTGAATTTGAGAATAAGTTTGTGAAACACGATCTTCTTAATGAAACCCCCTGTCAACCTGCTGTGTTCTGGAGCACAGGGGGTAAACAGTCATTTCTCACCACCGTTCTGCACCTTTTATTGGGCGGATCATATGCTCCAGCTTGCTCCAGGAAGTTCCAGCTCATGTTGTCCCATTTGAGTTATCTATAGTTCCCCTTTTTAATGGCACCATTTCCTATGTAAGTGTTCATTTGTAGGGATTGTAAGTATGCTTTCCTTTACTACATCCTACTCCACCGAAGTGACTCACATCCTGAGTCACTGTGTCCAAGTTTCTGAATGGAACAGCCTAGGCCTCAGTCTTCTTTGCATCCCATAGCTCATAGCTCAGTATAGTGACTAAAAAGTATGCAGAATACACCCGCTACCTATTATAAATAAGAATAAACAAAATGAGCTCTGCTCATTTGCAAGTTTCCAAAAATAAATAAATGCATTGTTTTGATATAATCTTTGTTGTTGGAGAAACATCCAGTTGAAGTACAAAGGTTTGGTGTACCTAGAGTTGCCTACAATCTAAGGGAAAAAAAACAAACAGACATTATAAGAATACAAGTCTGACTGTGGAAACTATAATGTCTATCTACTGAAGATAGAACAGAAAGTCAGAGGGTATGTGTGTGTGCTATCACTTTTTTATATTGTCTTCTTGAGACTTATCTTGTTTCTTTCACCCACTATTACACATAAAAATGTCAGAAATTTTATAAGAAAACTGATTCTTAGGAGTTGTCATAGTTAGATTCAGCAATTTAACATTTTCCCATAGTTCATCTGAGGTTGTCATGAGTTTCTGATGAGGCTGGAAAGTCACAGAATCTGAGCTGGCTGTGGAAACCTTGGTGGTTTGTGGACTGCTATCCCAAGGCTGCAAGTCTATAGTACAGGAGTAAGTCTGAATAATAATCATTTTTTCTTATATAATGTATTGTTAGAGAAGCTTTAAACTGTGATCAGATTGAATAGTTTGTTTGCTGTGAACAGCTGAAGAGTCTGAGTGGGACTAATTGCCTCTGAGTGAATCGATAGCTTCTCCTGTCAACTTTGAGCCTTGGCTTTCTGCTCTGTGATAAAACAGATTCCATGTCCTTGGCCCACCTAAGAGCTCTTCTCAGCCCACTGGGGGATTCGAGCTTGCAATCTTTTATTCAGTGAGCCCTTTTTTTTAAGCTTGTTTGTTGACAAGCTCCCAACATCCATCAAATGTGCCAGAATATGCCTTTAGAACTCTGTCTTTCTCGGAAAACAAGCTGTGACAGCTGGGTCAGCAATCATGGGCCAGCAGGAAATTGGCCAGTACTGACACTTCTCAGTACCGCTGGGATGGAGGGGGCACATGCTGGATTATCTTGACCTAAAAGGGGAGTTTTGTGAATCATAGGGCCTACCCTCATCCTAAAGACTCCCTGGATCCACAAGTGGCTTATCCTTTACATTCGAGAGAAATCTGCCAATGAATGGCCATCCTAACGGACCGCAAATTGAATTGAATTGAGTTCACAGTAATGAGATTCTGAAAATCGATTTTGAGAAAGAGGGAGAAATCATCCATGCCAGGAAGTAAATAACTAACAGCTGTGTTCTGGCCAGCACTGTTGATGAAATAAGGAACTCTGATGAGTGGTCGCCATGTGCTAAAGGCAGAGAAAACAAAACCAAAACCAAAACAAAGGACCCAATTAGGATTTTTTTCACCATGACAAGAGAGTTCAAAATTGTATAATTCCAAATAAGAATGGGTGGAATGGGTAACCAGGATTGGAAGGGAGGCTTAAACCAAAGATGTCAGGGGCCTCCCTGGTGGCACAGGTGGTTGAGCACCACACTGTGAAGCTGTCCACAGCCTCTGCAGCGCGGGTTCAATCCCAGCTGGCCCCACATGGCACAGCAGACCTCTCCTGCCTCACCCGCTGCTCCCCTCAGCAGTGTATTTTGTCTGTCTGCCTGTTCTGCTCCCCACTCTCTCTCTGGTGAATCCTCTCACCCTCCCGCACCTCTGGCTTGTACCCCAGTTCTTGTATAAATAAATAAACATTTAAAAAAAAAATGTTAGAAAATGGATTTCCAAAACCCAAAACTGGCCATGCATGTTCTGTATTTGAAAAACATTGCTAATTATTTCTCTGCTGACCTCATGGTCACATGGAAGTTCATATTATTTTATTTATAATAGGTCCCTCTATCACAAAGCCCCTGACACTGCCCTGGCAGCTTCACTTCCCACCACCCTCTATCCTGTGCTTGTGCATTGTTCTCAATCCTCAGTGAGCAGCAGGATCACTGGGCTCCGTACCACACACATGGCCGAGTTTCTCATTTTGTTGGTTTGTGGTGAGGACTAAATCCTGCACTCTGTCAGACACCCTGGGGGTCCCATGGCTGCCAGTGCAGAGAATACACTTCTAAAACCACCGCTCCAACAAGTCTGATCTTGCAGATCAGACTTTGACCCGACGCTCTCCCCGCCATGCCTGAAACAGTGACTCCCTTCCCTCAGTGAGCAATGCCCTTTCCACACCTCATCTGTCCCTCAGGACTTAGGAAAAATATTTTCTCCTCCAGGACACTCTCCTGACACTGCTCCACCCTGTAGAGGATGAGGCTTTCCTCCTTTGGGCTCCCCCTGGATCCAGTGCTGGTCTTCCTGTGGCAACTTGTGATGCTATCTCTAGCTCAGCCCTTGAGAGCAGAGGCCTCTCTGGAGTTTCCCTGCTATGCTGGGCAGAGACCCTTGCTATATTGTAAAGGCTAAACAAAAGCTCAAATGAATGGAGGTCTGAGGAAATTGACACCACCAGCGTCAACTAGGTTAGGGGTGGCAGCTCAACGACAATAGTGAGGGTAAAGAGGACATTGCATATTGTAGTGGCAGGAATGGGCACAGTGCAGGTTTTCTATGATCCGAGCAGATGGAGTAAAGGAGGAGTCCTGGAACCCTCAGTGGCTTTTGTAGTTTTTTATTAGGATTTACCAGGTACACAGCAGGCAGGGGTGCTGTGGGGCCGGGAGGCTGGCAGGCCTGCCAGCCCCCAGCAGGTTTTCACTCTTTCTGGACTCTCTGGCCTTCTCTCATGGCCTCTGCTTCTCTGCTGTTCTGTTCTTTCGTTCTCTTTGCTTCTGCTCTACTGGTGTCCCCGTGACACCGCCCTTATAGCCCAGTCTTAGCCCAGGTGAATCCCATCTGCATATGCCCACACCCTACTCCAGGTGCCCGCCCTTAGACATGCATTCAGGACTGCAAGGATCCATCATCTCTCCTGATGGGAGGGCAGAAAAGCCTGATACTTTTTCACTTACCCTACACATATCTACCCTGTAAAGCTTCCCATATATTTGCGTGGCTTCCCCACATCTCTGAGGAAAAGCCACTTGTAGGGGCAGGAATGGGCACAGTGCAGGTTTTCTGATCCAGCAGACCGGGTAAAGGAGGAGTCAGAGTCCTCTGCGGTTTTGCAGGTTTTTATTGGGATTATCAGGTACACGGCAGGCAGGGGCGCTGGGGGGCCAGGAGGCTGGCAGACCTCCCAGCCCCCAGCAGGTCTTCACTCTGGGCTCTCCGGCCTTCTCAGCTTCTCTTTGGCTTCTGCTGACATCCCCGTGATGCCGCCCTTAAAAAGCACAGTCTCAGCCCAGCTGAATCCCATCTACCTATGCCCACACCCTATTCCAGGTGCCCGCCATCAGGCATGCATTCAGGACCGCAAGGATCCATCATCACTCCTGATGACCGGAAGGCAGAAAAGCCTGACATTTTCTTTACCCTACACCACCGTTCTGAGTGAACTTGGTTTATGAGTGAAGGAGCAAGTGCAGAAGAGCAGAGATCACTGGGAATTCATATCAACTTCTGAATTCCTAGTCATCATCATCCTTTTAACGCAGCATCTTCTTTCTTATCCACACGCTCAGACACATGCCCACTCTCCCCGATGCGGGCTGGCCTCTCACTGTTGAAGAGTTTTACAGCGGCAGTGATCCTCACACAACCTCCCATTTTTTACGGGGAAACATTTATGGCTTTAGTGTCAAACACTCCATACTAGTGTGTACGCCTTAGGTGAGGGACCTAATCTTTCCCTTCCCAATTTTATAAATGGGGGAAATATATGGACCTTGCAAGGCTGTTAAAAAACATTAAATTAAGCAAAGTGTGCTAATTAGTTCCTTTTCCCCCTAGGAACTGGATTGCTTAACTCAGACTAAAAAATTTCTACAGCTGGCCTGGAGAAGTTTCGTTAGAGAATGTTCATGATAAAGCATTGTTGTCAGTGACTACAATGTTTTGCTGGTGTCCTTAAAATTACGTTTTGAGGTACTTTCACATCTGCCAGCAGGAGCCTGTCTCTATCCCCTGCTTCCTTACTTATCATACTCTTTCCTTCTTTTTCCTTTCCTTTTCTTCATTTTTTTAAAGAACCTTATTTTTAGATGCCTGTAAAACATAAAGATGTTGATGTCCATAACCATACCCTACACCACAAATCCACAAATTAAGTACCAGAGAACAAAGTGGTTACAATGCTATATAATGAAGGAAACTGTGTGTGTGTGTGTGTGTGTGTGTGTGTGTAAACAGTACCAATATGAAAACATAGGCTAATTTATTATTGTTGTTTTAAATCTGTCAAGTGCAGTGTGAGTGCAGAGTAATCCATCCAGCTCTCCTGCCTGGAGGAGGGATTCATTATTCAATAAAGGGAAACTTTTAATCCTTCTTCAAAACTATTTTTAGCCTTTTGTGTGCCCATCTGTGAAATGGTTGGCCATTCTGCCTGTTACTGAGCTAATACTGTTAAGTCCAGGTTGTTTGCTTGCGTTCTCGTAGATTGACAACAGGTGTCTCTGTTAGCTGTGGGTGTTCCATTCTCTGGCAGGCTAATTCTATGCTCTTAACAGGGGCCTCTCATCTCTGCATGAGCTAAGACATGTGTGAGACACTAGGCTCATATCTCAAGTGGTTAAGTATGTGCCTCCAGAGAAATGAACCCTCTGAGTGCAAATGGGCTGCTGGTTCTTACAAACTGGGGGCTGATCATGAGACAGGAAGTCAGAGACAATAGGCAGGATCACCCTGTTACAAAGCTACTTCCCTAGACACTAAGTCACTTCACAGGTATTTCTGGACAGCAGAATTTTGGAGTCCAGTGCTGAAATCTGGATTAATGCACATCTGATTCCTGACCTCATGGAATGCACTGTCAAGCTCATAGCTAGACAATAGTCAGATAAGTACAAAGTCCAGCTTGGAGGTGTGTGATGAAGGGGCAGGGCACTTTGAGGGAGACTGACTAATGGGAGGAACTCATGAAGGGAAGGGCAAGTGGCTGACTGAGCTGAGTATCTGAGCATGGACGAGGCAGGAACAGCCTTGCAAAAGCCCTTGCAAAAGGCTTGGAGGCCTGACTCTGCCACTTGCTAATTATGTAAGCCTCACCTCTTTGTGCCATAGTTTCCTCATGTGCAAAATAGGAATAATAGTATTTTGCTTATAGGGTGATTGAAAGGATTAAATAAGTTCATGCACAAAAATACTTAGAAAAGTATAGGGCTCATGGTTTTTACCGATATATACCGTCCTATCTCCCTCAGCCCATGCAGATGCACCCTATTACATTCATATACACTTGAATTGCAGCACAGTGTGCTGGGAGTAGAGTTAAGTTTGGGGAGAAGAGTAGAGGGTGAATGGGAAAGGAAGACAGAGACAGATCGTGTGAAGCCTTGGAGGATAAATTTAATTCCTAGTGCAAAGGGAGTTAAATGAAGAGCTTTTGTAAAGTTGATGTGAAGATGAGGGTGCCAGGAGAGGTAGCAAAAGTGGAATCAGAGAGAAAGCAGTTGTGAGGCTACGTGAAGAATATGGAAGGTGATGATTTGGGTGTGGGTGTGGGTGTGGGTGCATGCCCACTCACTGCGATGTATCAAACACTGAACCCCAAACTTAAAGGGAATTTATTTGTACCCTGTTCTTCATCTATGCTTCTAAACCTTCACCCTTGCAATCATTCCTTTGATTTGATGATGGAATGAGGGGATGAAATGTTATTGAGTGATTCATTTCCAGATGAGTTTATGTGATTCTCACAATTCTTTTGCAGGTGATTTCTCTTAGTCTTATTGTACAGATAGGAGCACTGAATTCACCAAAATTGCCTCAAGTCCCACCGGTTATAAGTAGCAAAATGGGAATTGAAACCCTGGTCTGTTAGATTTCAACATACTTTTTTGTTCCTGCCTATTTATTAGCTAAGTTTCCTTTAGATCTTATTCCACATGGCAGTGGAGGTAACTTATGTTACCAACATTTATGTCATCACTTAAGTCACTAAATTAGCTAGAGATTTGAGGGTTGGAATGGAGATCATTGACACTGTGATGGATGAGATGAAAACAGGACATAGGGCAGTGGAGGGGAGTTTGGAGTAGTCTGGGCTCTGCAGAGACAACCAGCATAGAGTCTTTTAAGCAGTAACTCAAATTCCATGTCTGTTCATGAAGTGTTGTTCTGTTCCCATAGGCAGATACCATGTTTTAACTTTGTGTTCCTCTAACACTGGAAGTAGCTCTACATTTTAGCTCATAGCAGGCTGTAATATGTCACTGTCTACAAATTATATAATATACATGTGTATATTATATACATGTATACTATATACACACACATATATATTATATACACACTCACTATTATATGCAAAGCTCCTAAGAACCCAGTTCCTACCCTGAGCCTGGTGTAATGGCCAAAGGGGAACAAGCAGAGGAGAGTGTGAATACACAACATACATTCTTGCTCATATGAAGAATTTCTACTAGAGTTTGAAAATCTGAAATACAGCAGAACTTGGAGCCAAGTTGGCATCCCCAAGGCAGTAAGCTGTTGAATCAGAAAGTGAAATAGCATCATTTTGGGTGAGAAAGTGGAGTATCAGCTAATAGAGTGCACTGCTTAGGAACTCAAGGCCCTCTGGTTACCCCAATCATGACTATTACTCCTACTACCTATTACAGATTTGACATAAATACTGTGCCAGACACAATGGCATTCTGTGCATATTGAATTAGCACATTTAATTCTCATAGAAGTCTTTTCTGAAGGATATAATTAACCTAATTTAGGATGAAAAAAGCAAATCTTAGTGAGGTAGAGTTGCCCAAGGTAACACAGTTAACAGGATAGGTCTATCATAGTTTAAAACCCATGATCTTATCCACACTATGACCTTCTTTTTTCCATGACTGATGACAACACTGCCTCTAGCCTCCATTTGCGTTGGTTGGAGTCCAGTTCATAAGCAGGTGGTATTGGAGATTCTGAGCAACATGAGTTTATGACAATTTCTAAACCTGAACTGTTTCTTTTGAGGGTCTTGGCATGTATTATCCACCTTTTTTTTATTAGAAATTATGACATTGTGTTTTAAAATTAATTAAAATAATTACAGACAAGTATGATTTTTCTTTTTATTTTCACTGTAGACTTTTGGATTTATGAATGGTATTTCTAGATTCTTGATGCAAAATAATTTTAAAAGCTTAATTTATCGGGCCTCCCTTGTGGTGCAGCTGGTTGAACGCAGGGCTGTGAAGCTGTCCACAGCCTCTGCAGTGCCGGTTAGATCCCCGCCGGCCTCAGAACAACCCACATGGCAAGCAGACCTCTCCTGTCTAGCCCGCTGCTCCCCTTAGCAGTGTATTTCATCAGTCTGCCTGTTCTGTTCCCCACTCTGTCTCTGGTGTATCCTCTCATGCTCCCAAGCCTCTGTCCTGTACCCCGGCTCTTGTATAAATAAAATAAATCTTAAAAATAAAAGTTTAATTTATCATTGTATATGCTCAATTTGAGGATTTTAATTGCTTGGTGAATAATGAAAAATGGAATTTTCCTGAGTACTTGATTTCTAATAAGACTAATTCCACCCCACACCATCCCACTCACAGAAGATGGTATTTAATGAATCTGTTTCAAGTTATAATTAAATAGTCTTAAATGTTTGCTATTATGAAAGTAATAAAGTCCATTGCATAAGTTTGTATAATTAAAATAAAAATAGGAAAATAATGTGAGATTAACCCATACTAACACCTCCTGAATAGAGTCCCTATTAGTTTATTTGCATAAACTTGCTTTTCAGAAAAGGATTAGACTCACAGCAAAATTAAGAGATTTCCCATTTATCTTCTGCCCCTACACATGGACTACCTCCGTCCTTATCAAGGTCTCCCTCCAGAGTGGTACATTTGTTACAACTGATGAAACTACATTGACACATAGTCGCCCAGAGTCCATAGTTTATATTATGGTTCATTATTAGTTTTGTTTAGTCTATGGATTTGTAGAAAACGATACTGTATGATATAGAGTATGACACACATATATGCAACATACACATACAAGTATAACATGCGTATAAATCAATAATAAATTAATAAATGCATATATGCATGTGTGAATTTATGCCTGTAGTTTGAATGAAACTATAATGTATTATACAGAGTGTTTTCATTGTCCTAAAAACCCTATGTACTCTGCCAGTTCAGCCCAACCCCCAGTTCCTGGCAACTTCGGGCCTATTTAGTATCCTCATAGTTTTGTCTTTTCCAGAATATCATGTAGTTTGAATCAATTGTATGTAGGCTTTTCATATTGGCTTCTTTCACTTTGTAATATGCAGTGAAATTTCCTTCGTATCTTTTCATGACTTGATAGCTCTTTCTTCTCATGCTGAGTAATATGTCATTGTCTGAATGTGCCACATTCCATTCACCTGCTGAAGGGCATCTTGATTGCTCCCAAGATTTGGCAACTATGAATAAAGCTGCTGCATATATCCATATGCAGGCTTTTACGTGGACATATTTTCAATTCCTTTGGGTAAATATCAAGAAAGGAGGTTGCTAGATAATATGGCTAAAATGTATTTAGTGTTTTAGAGAAATAGCCAAATTGTATATCAAAGTAGCTCTTCCATTTCACATTTCTACCCACATTGCTATAGAATTCCTTTTGCTTCTCATCCTTGCCAGCATTTGGTGTTGACAGTGTTCCAGATTTAAACCATCCTAATAAGTATGCTATAGTACCTTGTTGCTTTCCCTGATAACATATGATCTGAAGAATCTTTTTATGTACTTAGTTTTATATATATATATATATATATTCAAACTACACACACACACATATATATATGTATATTCTGTGGTGAGGTGAAAAATCCCTATTAATTTTTGGCATAAAATTTTCAGATATTTTATATATATTATATACATCTATTGTTTTAGCTTATCTAAATCATAACTATTTTACATTCTTTTGTTCTTGCTTTCACAATGATGAATGGACATTTTCATACATTGAAAATCAAAATGATACCTATTATTAACACAAGATAAAACAGGGATAATAAGGATGCAATAAATGTATATTCTGTGTTCAATAAATCTTCCTTTACTGACTGTTTTTTTTCATTTTGTCTTTCTTTTCTGTGGAACCCAGGAGAAAGCTCAGCATCCTTTTCAACACAGGGTTTGAGAAAGACAATGCTATTGAGTTAGAGGTGGAATAATAAACTTTATTCTTTGCCTCTAAACTTGAGGCTGAAATGAGGGTACCAGTGGCTTTAACTCTCAGAAACAAATTAATAAAGAAGCTACATCAAAGGAATAGTTACAACTAGGCATCTGAATCAGTAGGGCCCTGAATCAGTGCTGATGGTATCCTCACCCTGTCCCTCAGGCAAAAGCTGATATTATCACTAAAGAGAGGTTTTGCTTTGGGGCTGATGATCAGTTCATTTTGACTCAGTGTGTGGGAGTTACCTGTGAATGAATGATTCTCTCAAGTCTAATTAAATTGGGTCTACTATATATGATTCCTGTTGAGGTGGGACCTTCCAGATGCTAAGAGCAATCCTATGAATTGAACAACTAAGATGGGAAATAGAGCAATTAAATAGAAAGACTTCACCTTTTTGCCCCTCTCTTTTTGTGTTCAGAATCGGATGTTGCTGACTTTGATGGCCGGAGCTCCCTCCTGTACAGGTTCAATCAGAAGCTGATGAGCACTCTTAAAGATGTGATCTCTCTGAAGTTCAAGAGCATGCAAGGAGATGGAGTCCTGTTCCATGGAGAGGGTCAACGCGGGGATCACATCACCTTGGAGCTCCAGAAGGGGAGGCTAGCCCTTCACCTCAACTTAGGTAGGGATAGACTGCTCCTTCCCTCCTGGGTCACACTCTAGGAAATCCCTTTGGTAATGGGTCTCAGTTCCCTATCATCCAAGTGTATCACATGGAGGTCACTTGAGCATTCCTATGGTATATATTGCCCTTATTCAGGTTAGAGGAAACAATAGCATATTTTGAAATGTTTGAACAGTAGGTAGCAGGTTTTGAAACAAGATAATCTAGGTAGCTATAAGTGCTTGTTATATTATCTGTCTATGCATGTATGAGTATATATCTATCATCTACCTACCTATTTATTGATTTATATTTGTAACAAATGTTCGACTGTCATAAGCAAGTTTATACACACACACATGCATACCTATTACACTGTGGCTAACTCACAATCAATTCTATTTAGTTTATTTGTGAAAGTTAAGTTCATGAGAAAATAGCAAAGAAACTTTTCCATTTGTCTAGGTTTTGTTTTGGGAGGTGGAGAAGGACTTATAGGTTTGGGAGAAAAATCTAAGTTTCTGGGCACCACCAAGTCTTGTTAAGGGAAATACTGTTTTCATTAAGTGCCCTGGCTGTGCCAAGATGAGCCAGAGATGTGTCAAATACCAGCTAACTGAGTGGAGAAAGCCCTCCTGCCTTCTTTGCATTCAGGATGCTGGCCTCCCACTGTGGACTTGCATCCATCAGGCCTGCCTCACCACAGGCAGGTCTGCAGTTCATTGTAATCAAGTCTCTATGCCAGGGAAAGAGAGAGAGGGGCTCAGCCTCCTTCATGTGATCAAAGGTATCTGTACAGGAAGTGTGAGTCCAGTGCAGAAGGCAAGGGACAGAATCCCCAAAGACACTAGGGCAAACCAAAAAAGCTCTTCTGTAGAAAATGAAATCTGGAAAGGAACCCAGCAGAGGAAAGAAGAAGGGACTGTTTCTTGAGAATGACTCCCCCTGTTTCCTTTTTCATATTTATTCACATTAGGAGAAGGAGTATATATTATACTTGTGGAAGAGAATTATCACTAAGCATTTATTCTCAATTAGTAAAAAAAGAAAGACCATAGCAAAATTTAGTTTGAGAGGTCAAGATGCATGGAAGACTAAAAATTGTACAGATAAATATATTTTAGCAATTAGCAGGAAGTAAATATGAATCACAATTAGTACAGATCACCCCAAAACCCAGCAATGTAGGTCTTTCTTTTCAGGCTTTTTCTGAGCCTTCATGGTGAATATTAGTAGGAGTTCCAGGGAGAACATCCAGAATTCCAAGTTTAGCTAATGAAATTGTTAATGTCTTAGATTAAATATGTCAATGTATTTTAGAAGCAGACTCTCCCTCAGAAGGGAGCATTAAGAGGATTTCCTTGTCACCAACTTGGTTGTATTAACATACCCAAAAAATCAAACCATCAATGAAATTTCCAGCATACAAACATAACAGAAATGCTTTGACCCATTAACTAGTTCTCAATTTTCAGGAAAGGAGAATGGAATGAATGAGTAGCATGGAGCCTCTCCCAGGCTCACCCCCACCAATTACATGTGGCTCATAGAGCATAGCAGGTCATGGGTGACATAACTATCACTTGTCAATAGTAAAGCAAATGTCTTCTACTGGTAAGAATGGATCTGCCAGTTACTGCCATTAAGATTCCCAATTCAGTGCCTCCCTGGTGGCACAAGGGGTTAAAACACAGCCTATGAAGCTATCTGCAGCCACTGCTGCACCAGTTCAATCCCTTGCCAGGGAGCTACCCACATGGTGCAACAGACCTCTCTTGTCTCACCCGCTGCTCCCCTCAGCAGTGTACTTTGGTCCGTCTGCCTGTTCTGTTCCCCACTCTGTCTCTGGTGAATCCTCTCATCCCCCACTCCTCGGGCCTGTACCCCAGTTCTTGTATGTATAAATAAAAAAAAAAAGATTCCCAATTCATGTTATATCCTCCCCTGCAGACATAAGCCAATGTCATAAACCACTTTCATTCACAGTATGTGTGACAAAGGAGTTATGTGGTCATGCAATGGATTTTATTTTTACTGCAAACGTGTGCTATCTATTTATTATGGGGAAGTTTGCATAATCTACAACCCTCAACCTTCCGTTCACTTACTACTAATCTGAGGCTAATAATAACCACCTTGAAGAGTCTGAAATTGAAGAGCCTGAAATGGTAAATAAACACGGCCAAGTACCAAAAATTTTAATTTTACTTCTTTATTCAACAAACAATATTGAATGTCTTGTGCTGTGACAGTCTTCCTGAAAAGAAATATTAAACTATATTGCAATGAGTAGGACCTGAAGTAAAGAAAGTAAGTCTTTCCAGATTCCATCTATTATATTTCTGAACATGGTGGTGATAATGTAAAATGTCATGAGTAGTCAGAACAATGTTCGGAACAGTTTGGCGAGTTCTTCCTATTTTTCATTGGCTTATGAATCTCCACCATTTCCATGGGTTTCCCATGATTGCTTGTTTCCTGTACCAAACAGTGTTTAGCAGAGACCTCGAGTCCTTGTTCAGCAGCGCACACCCCCGCGTTCCTCCTCTGAGAAGCACTGCCGTAGATCAGAGCGCTTGTCTCTGTGCCTCAGGTACAGCCGGCCTATCTCTGGAAGCACTAAGTTAAGGGAAAAGAGGATTGATAATAGCTTTGATTTACCCATAATGGAAAATCTATATTGTAGGTCCCACAAGGGCAAGACAATACTTTGTTTATTGCTATAGCCCCGAACCTAAGAGAGCACCTGCCTAATGTAGGTGAGGCGCGGGAAAATATGAGGGCCTGCCTCAAATATACGTTGTTTCTATTGGGCTTGCTCGCCGGGAGACTATGCTCTTTACACTCCTGTGAGTTACAATTCACTTTAAGAGCCTAAAATTCACAGGATAACCATACTGTGCCAATTCAGTCCTTAAATAGCACTATTAGTTAAGTAAACATTCATGTCAATTTACATATGAAATATGAGGATCAAAGAGGATGTCACTTGTTTGATTAGAACAATTATTAAAATCTAGTTCTATCTAACCAGTGTATTTTTACTATTCCTTTCAGACTATAAAATACATGCTAGTGTTAGAAAACGTGAAGAAAAAGCAATGAAAGAAAAGCAACGTAGGGGAAAAAATATCTTTTGAAATTCTATAATCCAGCCATCCTTCCTATTAAAAATTTAGTATGTTTTCAAGTGTTTTTCTTACATACTTAGATGAAATTTTTACATATTATATAAATTCCACATTCTTTCCAAATGCCCATATAGTCTCCAAACTGGAAAGAATTCATACCACCCATGATGGTGTTTTTTTCTTTAAATTAATGAATAAAGAATGAAAGAAACAGAGAGACAGGGAGAGAGGTAGGCAGAGACAGCGAGAGAGACTGAGAGAAGAAGGAGGGAGAGAGGAAGAATCCAAGTCCCAAGCCTGAAGACGGTGCTGGGCCAAAGAACCCACGTTCCTTGAATGTTCTCCCTTCCCAGCAGACGCTGACCCTTTTCGTTGTGTCCTTTAGAGACAGTTCTCATATGTGTGTTCATTATCAAATTTGTGACTTCACCTTCAGAAATTCACACTGATTCAGTGCCATGGCCAGTTTCCAAGGATGGTCCTTAGAGACAAATACAATGTGATCTGGTTCTTTTCAAGGGACACCCTCTGCTGACTGTCCAATCCCCATTATCCAGTTACCTACCATGGCTGACATGGACAGATGGGTTCTGTGTGAAATTGAACTATGTGCTTTTCCTTTGACTACGTTGGGTCTTTTTCTAGATTTTTCTAGAACTACTGGTGGGGAAGAAATTTCTTTTCCCAATCAATAAGGGGGTATAGAAATTCCTCTTCCCACTTTTTACAGAGCTCAGTCAGACCACCCAGGGCAGGTTGCCCTTTGTGGAGTGACAATAGCATAAACCCATATACGGAGGGAAAATATAAGAACAGAGGAATTATATGGCTGGGGAGCCGTTGTAAGAACTAAACATGACATCAATGGTACACGTGGTCACTCACCCTTACAAAAGTTCAGTGCTTTTATATGAGGTGGATGTTTGTACGATAAGCACAGCTGCAGTCAGGTGAATATCCTGGACGAGCATCAGCATGTGTCCATGTGTTGAGCAGAGGCCTTGGGAGCCAAGCACAGGCCTTGTGTGCAGAGGCCACAGTCCTTGATGGCATAATCTACTCATTGAGACATCTGTGAAAGTTATCCACAGACCCAAATGTCCCTTCCCTTTAGTATTTTTGAAATTCAGGCATTTTAATAAGTCAGTGCACAAATTTTTAGTGAATGTATGGCATGTTTCTGGACTTGTACTAATACTGGGAAAGATTTTTTGAAAGTTGGCAATTTTGGTTTTTGTATGTTTTTTTTAATATAATTTATTTATATATGTTTTACAACATTGTTCATTTGTGTACAATGTTTGCTTTCTCTTCTCAGGTGCAGTCCCCATAGAATTCCCACCACCAAGTCAATCCCTAATGCACCATCAACACAGTCCCTTGTGCTCTTCACTCTTCTGTTTTGATCCCTCTCCCGCCCCTTCCCCTGCAGAATATCCCTGATTTATAGTTGCCTGTTAATTTTTGTTTTGTTTTGTTTTGTTTTTATTACTTATTCTCCACTGATCCCTTATTTGATTCCCCTATATTCCTCCTATAAATGAAACCATGTGATATTTTTCTTTTTACTTCTGACATTTCACTGAGCATGATCCCTTCAAGCTCCAATCGTGTTGCTGCGAATGGCATGAGTTTATCTTTTTGCTTGCTGAATAATATTCCTTTGTGTGTGTGTGTGTGTGTGTGTGTGTGTGTGTGTGTGTGTGTATACCACATCTTCTTGACCCCCAGTCTTCTATTTGGGGGTATTTCCATATCTTACCTATAATAAATAGTGCTGCAATAAATATAGGGGTTCAGGTATCCTTTTGAATTAATGTTTTTGTGTCCTCTGGGTAGATCCCTAGGAGTAAAATTGCTGGGGCATATGGTAGCTCCATTTTCAGTAGTTTGAGGAGCCTTCACACAGCTTTCCATAGTGGATGGACCAGTTTGCACTCCCACCAGCAATGTGGGAGAGTTTCTTTTTTTCCAATCCTCACCAGCATTTGTTGTTGTTAGTTTTTTTTAATATTTGCCATTCTCACTGGTGTAAGGTGGTATCTCATTGTGGTTTTGATTTTTAATCCCTGATTATAAGGGATGTTGACACTTTTCATGTACTTGTTGGCCATTTGCATTTCCTCTTTGGAAAAGTGTCTTTTTAGCACTTCTGCCCATTTTTTTGACTGGATTGTTTACTTTGTTTTTGTTGAGTTGTGTGAATTCTTTGTATATATTTGTGATCAATTCTTTATCAATTGTATGGAGTGCAAAAATTTTTTCCCAAGCAGTAGGGTGTCTCTCTGTTTTGCTTAATGCCTCTTTTGTTGTACAGAAGTTTAGTTTAATGTAATCCCAACTGTTTATCTTTTCCTTCATTTTCTTTGCTTTGGGGGATGAGTCTTTAAAGATGTTACTGAGATGTATGTCATGTAGAGTTTTACCTATATTTTCTTCTGTATGTTTTATGGTTTCAGGTCTTATGTTCAATTCTTTTTTTCCATTTTGAGTTGATTTTTGTGCATGGTGAGAGGTAGTGGTCTAGTTTCATTCTTTTGCATGTTGTGGTCCAGTTTCCCAGCACCATTTATTGAACAAACTATTTTCTTATTCCATTTCATAGCCTTTGCTCCTTTGTCAAAGATTAGTTGTCCATATATTTGTGGCTTTATTTCTGGGCTTTCTATAAGTAGACACACACATATATAAAATTTAGATCACAAGGAAATCCTTCAACTAAATCCAAATCCATTTTATAGGTGAAACCAGTAGTCAGTGATGCCTATTTGTCCAATGTTACATGGTGGCATCACTATAGACTTGTCATTCCAACCTTTTCCAATCCCACCCCAGTGACCTGAATTAATCAAAAAATACTATAAGTCTTCATGAAACAATTACATCTTAAATAGCAGGAAGTCAATATCAATGTGTTAAATTATGAGACTGGAAATTCAAGGTGGAAGTGGAGTACAGAAAGTCTTCATTTTTTAACTTTGAGTTATTTGGAGATTTTATTATATAAAGGAAAAGAGTACGGACACTTCTGACAAAGTGTCAGTGGGATAAAATACATTACATTTTTCATAAATGTTGTTATCCATTGAGCACAATAAAAAAAATCTTGAACATATACATTCAGACACTGAGCTAGACAACGGAACAAAACTGTTGGATTTATCAGTCCCTTTTTTCAAGGAGTTCCCAGTCTGGTAAAATAAATATTTCTACTTATATTGAAACATTATAAAATTAATGAAAACATATAATTACGTGTCATCAGAATCATGTAACATAAATGTGTTATGATAGCTTCTTCTAAATAGGGGACAGACTTGCACTAAAACCCCTAAATCTGGAATGTATAAATTGAATACAATTTAAGTATTCTAACAACTAGATACATGTTTTGTTGCTTTAGGTATGCTTAAGGATTTATTCTGATTTGAATAATTTTGGGAACATGCAGTTTCCCTTTAGTTTCTTATTTTCTTCAGAAGTTCTCACTAATTGGGGCACTTAGGAAAATGTTCATTAGCCTTGCATATTGTAAATGAGGGCCTTTATGATACCTGAGGTATCAGAGGTGAAATTTATCTTCTCACTTTAATTCATGTCCTTTTTTTTAAAGATTTATTTTTATTCATGCATATAATAACTGGGGTACAGGCCAGATGTGTGGGTGAGAGGATTCACCAGAGACAGAGTGGAGAACAGAACAGGCAGACTGTTTAGGGGAGCAGGTGAGATAGGAGAGGTCTGCTGTGCCATGTGGGTATCTCTGCGACTGGCGGGGATCGAACCTGTGCTGCGGCGGCTGCGAACAGCTTCACAGCGCTGCGCTCAACCACCTGTGCCACCAGGGAGGCCCATGTCCTTCTCTTTAACCCTTAGTATCATTTTCTTTCCCACAACTCTGCATTCCAATGCATCAATCCATCCATTCTGAGACCCTCCTTACCTACCAAGTTACATTACTTACATGTATCCTGTAGGGTACAGATGTCCAGAACATAAGAATTGATGGTTAATGGGAGCATCATTTTTTTCTAAAATGGTTAGTGATGTGAATATTAGCTTTGGCATCAGATAGATCTAGGGCTTAACACTAATTCTCTTTGTCCTTGGGTAAGTTATGTGGTTTCTTTGAGACAAAGCTCTTTCCAAGGATAAATACAACTAATTAAAATGTTTACTTCATGTGAAAAACTTAATCAGTAGAAGTTATTGTTATACTAATAATATGAAAAATTAAAGATAGGGAGGTCAATGATGAAGATGAGGTAGAGTAGGCATCAGGAGTGCCCATAGGAACGGCCATTATTTCAACAGTACATCAGTCTCCCCAAGAGTGACTTTTCGCTGACATACCACTTACGGTGAAGTGCTACTCTTGTTTGCTCATGCTATTAGAAATTCTCAGATTGTGAAAGTTGAGGTAGCATTCATGTTTGAATTCTTAAAATAACAGCAAACAAGTAGATTTAGCCTTAGCCAAATTTTGGGTGAAAACAATGATATGCATTCCCTTAGCCAGAAATGCTAGTTTTAAGGATGAAGAAATTGATATGTTTTTCCACAATAAGTTGCAGGAGAGACAGATGAAAACGTAAAGTTAGACATGGTTACAAATAGTTTAAGCCTTTTATAAAAATGGTTATATGCTTTAGGACCTTGAGTAGTATGTAGTTTGTTTCATTCTAACTATATTATCAAGCTACACAAAACAAGTTTGTTTTTTTTTTTCTGTTAGAAAAACATCTCCCCCTAAATTGTTTCTGACCTGAAAGTAGCTTTTAAATATTGCCATTGTCTTTGATGTCCACTATTAAACACCCAAGGGGATTTTATCTCGTCTTAATAAATTAGAAATTAATTAAAGCAAGTCGTTGCACCTCAATTGCCACTGACATAAAATGTGACATATTTATTTCAGGATAGAGTTTTATAATCTCTTAAGAATGAAGCTTTTATTGTCATGTCTAGTAATGAACATTACCAGGTAAGGTGGAACATTTGCTTGGATAAGCATTGTACTTTATTTATGTAACACTTAACAAAGCTAAAATTGAAAATTTCCTACTTGACAAATTGCCAAACCACCATTGTCCCAATTGTTTAGAAAAACTAACTTTTACTCAACTTGTTTTAATACAAGATTTCTGAGTGTTACCTTAGAATAATTAATGAATGGGTGATTGAAATTCATCCATGTCTAACTTTTTTGATTAATTAAAAATTATCTTGCCATACAGGAAATATTCATGAATTTACATATAACTCTAATAGTTTTCAATGAGCCATTCATGCAGAAATAAGGATTATATTTTTAATGAAGTTCATTTTCCCATTATCAAAAATAGTCATGTTTAATCTAAAATATAAGATAAAGAAATTAAAATTTTTTGATATTATCATAAATACTTTCTTGGGTTTTATTTATAGAGTGCTTCTCTGTTATTTTTCCCTAGTTGTGATATAGTATATATTTATACTTTCTAAACTGCTTTAATAGAGTTTAAATCATTAAGTTATAAGTTATTGAACATTACCTTTTTATTAAATGTTACCTTTGTATTTATTTTAAAAAAGTCACATTGGAATATACTTTTAAAATACACACACTTCATAAATATCATCTATATGCTGATAAAATATTCTATATGGCCATTCTAAGTTTATTCAGTTTTCTCTTTCCAAATGATCAAATATTATCTTCAGTCTTAAAAATATTATACATCTTAAAATCATACATTTCAGGATAGATTTCCAGAAAACAGGTAATTAGGTAAAATAGTTGTGAGCATTTTTAAGTTTCTCACTAGCCGTTGACAGGGTTTTTTCCCCCAAAAGTTTGCTTGGATTTTATTTTTGCATTATCTTTGGGCAATGAAAATGTTGACTAAGTAAATGAGAATTGTAAACAAGGACTAATATTAATCTATTTTTGAGGAAAGGTCAACACATTTATTTTAGTATTCATGAAAATATCATAAGCTACTTTGCATGAAAAGGTAAGTGTGTTAATTAAGTTTTATGGTTTCATTAAGAAATGAAGTAAGAAACTATATTTTATTTAAGAAGATGTACACTTCTACTCATCTGATATCTTAAAATTATGAGTGGGATTATTAGATGGAATGATTGTGGCAAACTATCTGAGTCAAGGTTATAATACTAGAGAGAAAGGGTTGATGAGATTAATGATGAGATTAGCAATTCTGTCTCTGCTTCTACTCTTCAAATGTTCTGACCCAGTAAGATGGTGGGTAGGAGGTGATTATGGATGAGATTATGGTGGCAACAACCAACTTGGCAATTTACAAATTAAATTTCCATGATTTAAGGAACCCAGTCTATGAACTGAGAGAATCTTGAGTTGATAGAGGCAGCAAATGAAGTCATCTAATTGAGTAGTATTTGCCATTTTATATGAAAGGCATACCCTTAAAAATCAGAGATTTAAAATGATGAAATTGGGAAACCACTCAAAATGTAAAATCGAAGTAGAATTCTATTCTTACCGTATGTCAGAAAAAATCTGAATGAAATGAAGTAGGAAAAAAATGGGAGAATTCTTTAATGAGGAGGATTTGTTAAAATCTAACACAAATCCAAAGGCCATAAAAATATAAGAAAATGATGGGATTTTTAATGTGGGCATATCTTAATGACAAATAAAAAAGAAAACAGAAAAGACAAAGTGAAGAGTTGCAAAAAAATATTGCCACAATTCATATTAGGACAATAAATGCAAACACATAAGAGATGGTTGGGGAAAACAGTCAAAGGATGTGAGGGAATAGTTCACAAAAAAGGAAATAAAAAAGTTTCAATCTCATCCACAGATAAATAAATGTATATATACACATATATAATGATTACATTTCTGAGTGTATGTGTGTGTGTGTGTGTGTGTGTGTATTTTAACCTAACAGGCAAAATTCCAAAAGATTGAAAATATTTTCTTGACTATCTATGGAGAGAAAGCACGCTCATAAATTACTAGCAAGGCTTAAAATAGGTTCAACTTTTATAGAGGGCAATTTAACATTGGATATCAAAATAGCAAATGTGAAAATCTTTGACTACCAATTCCTCGCTTAAGAATGCATGCAACAGTGAAGGTAGCATACATGCAAACATGCACTCTGTACATGAGGTATTTTATCAGATATTAACAATACCTTGAAACCATGAATAACCAGTAGGAAACTGGTTAAAAAAAAAAAAGTGTGTGTGTATGTGTGTGTATTTCAGTAGAATGCTAGATAGCTGTATAAAATGATTGAGAAAGGTTTTTACATACTAATATAAAGAAATTTCCTGGACAGATTTTTTTTTTAAGATTTATTTATTATATTTATACAAGCACTGGGTACAGTCAGAAGCGCGGGAGGGTGAGAGAATTCACCAGAGCCAGAGCAGGGAGCAGAACAGGCAGAAGGACCGAAGTAGACTGCTGAGGGGAGCAGTGGGCGGCAGGAGAGGTCTGCGTGCCATGTGGGACCCTCACCCGGGTGCCAGGGATTGAACCGGCGCTGCAGAGGCTGCGGGCAGCTTTGCAACCCAGCGCTCAACCGCTGTGCCACCGGGGAGGCCCATTCCTGGACAGATTAAATGGAAATGAAAAGGTACAGAAAAAACGTGCATTATAGTGCATAATTACAGTTGCAAAGTAAATGATAGGAAATAATAGACATTTCTGTTGACTTGCATATGCCTAAAGTTTTCACCGAAGGAGAAATAAGACATTAGCAAAAGTGATTACCTGAGGGGACATGAAAGATGAGCAGATGAAGGCAACTTTGAGAGGAAAATCATTAATAAATTTTAAAAAGAAATATAAAAGTTATAGTCAGTATGACCTAATTCATAATAAATTTATCTTTTGAAGCAGGGATCATAGTTTAAAAAATATTGAAATATTTTATTATAATTGCATTACTGGTTCTATTAAATAACTCAATATATCACTAAATCCCGCAAAAATCAGCACAGAAAATAAATAAGTGGTGGTGTGGGCAGAATGATGTGCTTTTTTTCATTTTGTGACTTACAGTGGTTTTATAATTTTAGATTTTCATGTTTTGGACTTATATTACAAAATGATTGTTATATTGCCTTTCCTTTTCAAAAAAAGTGAGGTGCACAACGAAGACAGAAATCTAATATTAAATCTTTTTGAGTTATTACCTAAAATCAAAGAGTTATAAGGCACATTGTTTCTCAGCTCTTGGTCAAGTTTTATTTTATGAATACAAGTTGTGTGTATATATGATGAAAGAGAGAGAGAGAGAGAGACAGAGGTAAGAGGTCTTTGTTTCTGTCTTATCGCATGGCTAGTACCACTTTTTAACCCAGCTGCTAAGGAAAAACTCAGAAATTATTTCCTTCATTATCTCCACTTCCAAAATCAAAGTGACAGGAGAGGCCACCATATGTTAGCCCCTTCCCATCACTTAGAAATCTTTCATCCCATGTTCTCTATATCTAATCCCTCATGTTCCCCATTTAGATGACTGTCAATCTTAGGGCCAGCCTTACCTTCTAACCAAATTCTCACACTGCTGCTAGAAGAAAATGTTTAAATTTTAATCTGAGTTAGTAATTGCATGCTTACTAACTCACCAGTGGCTCCTACGCCTTAATAGTAAAATATAATCTGTAAAGCACCATGCTGGTCCTGGATGGTATAAGCCATGTGCCCTGGTGTTCTCAGCATGGTATCCCTCCACTTGCTCCCCCTTCTGTCCCCTGGCTGGGCACAAGGCTCCTTGTTCTGCCCTAATCTCAGGTCTGTGGCTGCTCTATGAGCACCCCCACGGCTCCCTGCGCTGCACGTCCTGGCCTGCAGGCACACCTCTTCTCGGCCTACTTACTGAGAGTTTCCACAGCAAGACCTTCAGAGAGGGGAGTGTGCTTTTAACTCTGCAGCTCCTTTATCTCATTTATATATTACCTGTCACTGGAGCTGTAGCCAGCCCAGGTAGATATCAATAACTTTTTTGGAAGGAAGGGAGAAAAGGAATAAAAAGAGAGAAAAGAGAGGGAAGGATGGAAAAAGAAAAAAGAAACATGTTATTTCTTTAGCATAATTTGACAAATTGTGAGAACTCAAAAGTTGTGGAATAACTAGCAATGAATAAGTCAATCGATTAAAGTCAGTTATGAATTCTCCAGCTCTCATTTTTCAATTACAATAAGTTTGCTGTCCTGCCCCCACCCCCTATTAAGCAAGATGTGTTCTTCAAAGAGGAAGCAGTGAGGTAGGGACATAATGGAGGTGGGAGTAGCAGGCTGCAGGGGGGAATGGCAGCTCCAGCCCCCTTAATGTCACTCTGTTGAGAAGGCTGTTGCAGCTATTCTGGCAAAACACATCTTAGGCTGGTGGAGAGACATTTAGCTTTGAGTTTCTAAGAGGAGCATATATATTAAATGATCCCAAAAAAGTAAAAATGTTTACATAAGTAATAATTAGTTGAATTTAACTGTTCATTTTGCTAAGTCTGAGCCACTGTGAAGGGGAAAAAAAGCTCTAATCTTTTTTTATAAAAGAGTACAAGCAGGAACTTCCATAAAATTGGAGGAGAGACAGAGAAGGGAAGCCAGGCAGACTTGATTGAAAATATACCTTCTACCTGAACCTCTCACATTGTCCCATGGGTTCAATTTTGGCTGAATCAAAACACAACCAGGTCCTGTGTCAACCCAAGAAAATAATCAAGGTGCAATATAATCATCAAAAGATCATCTATTCAAAACAGAAACCCTGAGCTAGGTTCATGACTAAGGGGCAGTTTTAAGATATGCCTCATCAGGATACAGGCAGAGGGGAATTTTAAAGGATCAGGCAGGAATGTGGTCTCAGTTTTGGTGATTTTTGATGAGAATATTGGGGTTGGTTCTGAAGTCCATCTGTCTGTCCATGATCGGTGTGCAGTCTTCAAACGGAAGGCTGCTGTGTCGGGTCTGTTGACATGATCGGAAAATGATCTCAATTTATATTAGTGACTGAATGGCTGAGTCAGGCTGTTTAATTTCCACCTAGAAGTCTCAACATGGCGTCTTAGCAATAAGATGGAGTTTCATTTGATTCAAAACAGGGTTGCTCCCCTAATGGTCAGAGAAAAAAGATACAGAGCCTGGATTCAAACCCTAACTGCACTAAGCCTTAGATTCCCTGCTTGTGAAATGCAAATAATCTCTCAGAGGTTTAAAAACAGAGAATATAAATTCCCTGAGTAAGTGCCAATGCCCTTCAAAATGGCAGCTGAAATGATTGGATTTTTGCCTTTACCCTTGCCCGGAAACTGACCTAACTTAGGATGCTCACTGTCTTCCCTTTTTTTACCCAGTGTTCATTTCCTCCTCCAGAACATAACTCAAGATCAGCTTTCTCCACTCAAGAGCCACTCAAAGGCAAAGAATGGGTATTATTCCAAATGTGATAACCCCCATTTTCAATGTTATTAACTTAGCCACTAGCATAGAGTTCCTTTTATTATTTCATTGTTCAAGTGCTCAGAACATATCATTTCATGTCTAGAAGTGGATGTGTATGTCAGTCGACCTAGAGCTTGGTCCTGGTATTTGTAGTCAGAACTTGTTTTTCCTAACAAAACAAGACAAACAAACAAAAAAGCTGTTATTCTTTCCAAAGCTCAGCACAGTTCTGGACCTGCAGAGAGAGTTGTTCCTTCCCTGTAGAACAGAAAGAGCAGACCTTGCTTGCATACCAAGCCAGTACTCAAGGCCGCCCTTGGGCACCAATGCCAAACATTTTTCTCTCCCCTTCACAGAAGACAGCAAACCTCGGCTCAGCAGCAGCCCTCCCTCGGCCACCCTGGGCAGCCTCCTGGACGACCAGCATTGGCACTCGGTCCTCATTGAGCGAGTCGGCAAGCTGGTGAACTTCACTGTGGACAAGCACACACAGCACTTCCGAACCAAGGGCGAGGCGGATGCCTTAGACATTGACTATGAGGTGAGTTGACTCTCCCTGCATGTCCGTGGGCCCCTCGTTCAGGATCAGTAAGAAAATCTATAAACAAAAGAGGAGTTGAGAGAAGTTGTGAGGCCCTGATAATCTCCCCCTGTAGTTACTTCCCCCTGCATGGAAGCCTCAGCCTCCTGCAGTGGAGTGGTCCTTGGTGAGAAGGCGAGCAGTGAGCTTGGGGAGATGCCTTGCCAACACTGGTGTTAGCTCACAAAGCATCAGCTGATTGTGTGCATTTAAAATCAGCAGGTTTCCTCTTTATTTCTTACTTTTTTGCTTGCAGCCTCCCTGTGCCACCATCTAGTCTCATGGTTACACTCAGTCATTCTTTTTTTCAAAAATTAACTTCAATTAACTAGGATAAAAGAAGATACTGAAATTATGCTCATAAAATGTAAGATGTCAATTATGCCTCAATAACAAAAAGGAAATTATAAACAAAGTCCAAAGGAATGTAAAATCTGCACTATAGGCACTTGTCTTTAACTTCATTCCTATGCAAACTCTAGACTAAAAACACATGAATTGCTGTCTTTCCTTGTTTTCTTGTAAAAGAGGCCAAGGGAATGCACCGACTCTACAAAACAAAGAAATTGCAAAAATTTCTGCATCCTGAATCTCAAGCTTTAGGTATCTTTGTAGTTCAGATCAAGAAATATTATACACTTACAATTCATTAAACTATTTTAGAAGATAATACATTCATCTATTCTTAATCATTTAATTCATCTATCTGCCTGTCTACCACCTACCTACCTACCTACCTACCTACCTACCTACCTAGGGATCTACTTGTACCTACTTGATTTTTTTTTTTTAATTCTGTTGTATCTGTGTGGTATAAATACTCTACATTGGGCTGTCATACATAGTGCATTTATCCCAATTCTATCTTCAGTGATGTTCCTTGGATAGCCTGAAATCCAACAGAGATTGGCAAACTGTGGCCTGTAGACCAAGTCTACATGAAGCGTTTTCTCTAATAAGTGTTAAGAATAATTTTTTCATTGTATATAAAATAGGGAGATAAAGAATATAGGAAAGACTTTGATTGCAGGTAGAAGAGTACAGTGAAAAATCAACACAAGCATTATATAAGAACCAATTGGCTATATGAAATTTGCTATAGATATTATTGTACACTTTATTATGTATATACAATGTTGATACCACTGAAATAAGTTTTTCTTTGTATACACACAGGTGTGCAAGTCTGATTGTGTCTATATATGTCACCTCTACACAGATTTTAAACCTTAATGTTGAGGCAGGGAATAGTGTAATATAAAATAATTGGGGAAGATCGAGGTGATGATGGATGATACGAGCTTAAACTATGGTGAGTCAGAATCTGCTAAAGGACTCGTTGGCAGAGAGTGACATGGCCCGTTTGTTTGAGACTAGGAATTCTGCTTCTGATATAAATCTAGTTAACATCCCCTGAGAATTTATTAAAAATGAAAATAATCAAGTGCCACCCAAATCTACTGAATCAGAAACTTTGAGGTTCAAGAATTATCTTTTAGAAACTCTGAAGCTCTGGTGTGCCCTAATGTCTGATAACCCATTTCAGAATCATTACTCTGTAGCTTCGGTTTGTGTGTAGGTGTGGGAGGAGGTACTGGGCAGATGGTAGGAAACCATTAGCAGTTTCAAATCCTGGGTGGGATACATAATGGAACAGTGTTGGTGGAGATGAATAATTGAAAAATTAGGTTCTGACTTTTTTCAGTCACTACCATGAGCTGTAAGAATGATATCCTCTTTTGATCCCAACCTTAGTTTCACATACTCTTGATAAGATATGCCATTCATTAACTTCAAAAGAGAATCTGTCACTCTGATTCAGAATGCAAAGTACCAGATAGCATTTTTTTTTAGTTCCTGATAATTGTGTCTATGAATATAAGTCATTCTCTTTTATCAACTTTAAGTGACTTTTGAGAAAAAAAAAAGATACATACAATATTGGAATTATCTACAAGCAAAGAGCTATCTTTTATAAACTTGAGAACAGATTAAAAACAAAGTCATCTTAAAGTCTCACCATTTTCCCCAGACATATTTCCTCTAATGTCCTAGAAGATGACACTAAAACTTACCCACTTGCCTGATTTGACATGATTTCAAAGCCTATATCTCCCTACCTATGATCTCCCGTGCATAGACTCTAGAGGGATCACAGTGGAGTGCATACAGGCAATGTCAACATTTAGGGAAACAAAATCTAATGATGCCCCTCAATTTACGAAGCTGTTAAAGATTTTTCTCATGAAATGCTTTTTTCATGGTGCCTCATAAAAATGTATTTCCTAAGAAGGAAACATCTTGAAATATTCCTTTGATGCAGCCTTTGCTGCAGAGAATTCAAGTCACTTCCACAGTGTGCAGTCAGTTTTGGCTAATATAAAAGAAGGCAGGTTGATTGGACTGTGACAGTGACCTTAGATATTACTGCTACTGGCACATGACAGTTAAGTGTCAGGAGAAGTCTCTGGAACAATGGAGTTCTCCAATCTTTGACGTGACCTTAAGGCTGTGTAAGGAAGAGAGAACACTGGGGCAGGAGTCCTGCATGCCAGTCTCCATGACACCATCACCCTGGGAAATGATGCTTCTTCATTACAGTTCCACAGAAGCAATATTAACCCCTTATTGGAAGCAATAGAGCTAACGTAAATATCTAAGTCTGAAGTTTACTGGAAACAATGTTGTCTCTTAATCAAAATCTGGGTTATTTATTTGTTTACTTTCATGGAATCATACGTACACATGTGAGTCCTGACACGTATCGCCCACTAGAAGGACGACTGAATCCAGGTCCTTCAATTCCACTTAGGACACTCACTGTTCCTCTGCCGCTGTACTCTACAAAATGTTGTAACAGGGAAGATTATGGTATGCAAATTCATATTTCTTTATAAATGTTGGCATTATGAAGCCAAGTAAGTCAGAAGGAAAAGATAGTTACTGGATTGTTTCACTTATATGTGGAATGTAGAGAAATCAAACAAAGAGTCAGGAGAAAGACAAAACTTTCAAACTGGCCATAGGTCTGAGATATGCAGCAGGGGCGGGGGGAGGAGAGGAGTCACAACATGGGAGGGAAGAGCACAAGGGACTATGGTGAAGGTTCAAGGGTGCTATGGAGGTGGGAGAGCTACTGGGACTGCACCTGAGGTGAAAAACCAATTACTGTACCAAAATGAATAACAATGTAAGAAAATAAATAAATAAATTTAAAGAAAAAAAAAAAAACAAAAAACAAATGTTAGCATCATGTTCTACCATTTGGTAAGAAAATATGCAAATTTTTATCCTCCCACTTTAGATTACCTTAAGAATATCAGTCAAGTGACATAATGCCTTTAAATGAGACATCTGGTCAGAAATTTGCCGCACTGAGATGTATGCAGTGCCGGCTTCTCCTCCCACCTAGAAAAAAAACACAAGCAAGGACGGTCTCTCTTGATCTCTCTCTCTCTTTCTCTCTCTCTCTCTCTCTCTCTCTCTCTCTCTCTCTCACACACACACAGAACACGTGTAGATTTTATGGGAATGTCATCTCAGTTCACTTCACCTGGCCCATATCATTTTCTCCACATGCTTGTGAGAAAGACTGTCTAGCAAGCTACTTCACATCCAACCTGGAGCAGAAGGGATTTAGACAAGAGAAATTTTTAAGACCTTAGTAGCATCCCATTTCTCAGAAAGCCTTGTGATCTGAAAAGTCTTCTGTTATGAAGAGTTCTCACTGATCCTTTTTTACATAGTCAACGTGTGTGAACCAAAACTATTAACAGCATATTTAAAAAATATATGACTTATATGTTATCAGGTCACAAATACTTAAGAAGAATTTTTTAAGATAAAATAATATATTTTAATGAGAATTTCTAGTAAAAAACTGATTAGATTTAACTTAACACTTTTTAGAATTTTTTACTTGCAGTATCATTGCATTTTAACAATATATAATTTTAGATGTGCATTACTATAAATCAACCTCTCTACATTAAGTTAGCCATTAAGATTCTAACACATGAGTATAAAAAATAAGTTCTCTATCATACATTTAGTTATCCACCTGAAGAATGCAAAATCACTAATTTCAGCTGTGGTAGAGATTATGTGTGCCTTGCTGTTGGATGTGCTTTGCTAAAGTACATCTGAAAAGGTGTGAACACATACCTCTGAATCATGTACAGTATCATAAACCAACATTAATCTCAGTAAGGAAATAAATAGCAGTACAAAAAAAATAAGTTGTATGGAATTTATAAAGAAAGTATGAAATAACATTTTCATCACCCAAGATTATAGGAGAGCCTTCTAATTTTTACATCAATTTTAGAAAGTTGGAAATAAAATAATGAAATCATTGTCCATGATTGTTTCATAGATTCCAATGGTTGTGCACAAAAAATACATACTTAATGACATCACCCACCCACCCTCCCTCATATCTTTGAAAAAAGCACTTCAAAAAGTAATAATTGAATCAGTAAATAAAAAGTTCCTATAAATAATTTTTAAAAGGTAAGCTAATGGAAAAATATATAAAGTATATGAACATATAGAAAATACAAAAGGAACCTCAAATAATATTCTCACTCATGAAAAAAGGACTGCAAATATATACTACATTTGTAATGTATTTGTCACTTAGATTGAAAACACTTAAAACTTCATAGTGTTGGCATGGATGTAAAGAAATTAGTACTGTTTCATACATTGGTAAGGCATGCAATTAACAAGACATCAAAAAAGGGCAACTTTTTAAAATTAGAAATACGTGCTCCCTAGCAATTCTCTTTTTAGCAGTTTATCCTGCAATTATAAGCAAATGTGTTCAATGGGGTATGTTTTAGGAACATTGAAACACTGAAAATTCCCTGAAAGTCATCAAAAGGGGTTTATTAAAAATTATGCTATACCTCAGAGGAACCAGCTCCACCACATTGCCCCCGTGACCTCTTTCTAGCCACACAGAGCACTGCCTAAGGCTTGTGCCATGGCCGATCTAAGTCTTGAAAGGATGCCTTGTGATTCTCCTGAAACACTAGAGGATGGGCCAGCAAGAAGTCTCCCCAAGGTCATGTCCTACTGTCCTTCCTGTCCCTTAGAAGACTGTCAAGGTACAGTTCCTCACTGCCTCCCTGGTGCCTATGAGGCATGAGACTGACCCCTCTCAGAACAGAGCAGTAGAGGCTTCCCTGGTGACCTAGCAGTTAAGTCTTATTGCTACCTCCACAATGGCCTGAGTTCGATCCCTGCAGGGAGCTACCTGCATGAAACAGCAGACCTCTCTTGTCATGCCAGCTGCTCCCCTCAGCAGTGTATTTCAGTCCGTCTGCCTGTTCTTTTCCTTACTCTGTCTCTGGTGAATCCTCTCATCCCCCGCACCTCTGGCCTGTACCCCAGTTCTTCTACACAAAAATAAATAAAATCTTTAAAAAAAAAAAAGAATAGAGCAGCAGAGAAGCATTATGTAGAAATGATTACCTAAAGTATAAAATTAGGGGTCCCACAATTTGCACTGTGGTCATCTGACCCATTTCATTTTGGTATCATCATTTCTGGTGTGAGGGAGGGGTTCTATGGGGAGCCATAATGTTTGGCTAATCTCCTTTGGCTCTCTATGCAAGTCACAAACCATCTAAATATAAACACGGATTCTTTACCTTTGCTAATGAATCAGCCAGGCCTTGACCTTGGGCTCACCATGTTATGTGTGTGTACTTGACAAGCTTATACAGAAATATCATGTCTATTAAAAAGAATGAGGCAGCCATATATGTTGTGCTATCGCAAGTATGAATGTGGAAACATCTCCAACATAAATTGTTAAATGAAAGTAAAAACAGTGCAATATAAATAGTGTTTGCATTTAAATAAGTAGGAAGGAAGGCATAGTTTTGCAAGCACATAGACACACAGATGTTTCTGGAAGGGTACATAGATAAGGTCAAAATAAGAGTGTTATCAAAGAAAAAGGATGTTTACTTTTTTATCACACACTTTTAAAAATTTTTGAGCTGGGGCCTCCCTGGTGGCACAAGGGTTAAACACCACACCATGAAGCAACTCACAGCCTCGGCAATAAGAGTTTGATGTCCACCGGCCAGGGAGGTGACCCACATGGCACACCAGACCTCTCCTGTCTCGCCCGCTGCTCCCCTCAGCAGTGCATTTCAGTCAGTCTGCCTGTTCTATTCCCTGTTCTGTCTCTGGTGAGTCCTCTTACCTCCTGAATCTCTGGCCTGTACCCCAGCTCTTGTATGAATAAATAATCAATCTTTAAAAAAAAAAAAAACTTTTTGAACTGTATTACATGCAATGTGATACATGAAAGAAAAAAAAGACACTGACGCAATCAAAAGAATATATTATTTAAAAGATATTTCTTATATTTTCTTGTGAAACTGTATCCTCTGAATTATTTTATGCATTGGTATTTTTTTTCAAAATTCCAATATGTTTTTGAGTCCACTTACGTTTAACTGTCTATCTCAGCATTCCCATACCAGCAACAACTTAAGTTCATTATAAGAAAATTTTCCTTTTTCACTTTCGTTTGTTTCCACAGATTTGTACTGAAACATAACATACACACAATAAACATTTGTTAAGTAAATGAAGGGTGTTTCTATGAATGATAAAAGATATCCATTCACCCCTATTTTCCTTCCTATAGGAACTTCCAATCTGTCCCCCAGGCTCAGAGCCGCCCCGTGCTGATATCTTTCCCTTGACATTGCCTACTGGACACTTCCTTTAGAAGTGGGATGTGATTAACGACTGGCCAGACACAATACAACTATTTATTTGGTCATCAAAATAACTACAGATCACTAGGAAACTGTTTTCCAGATCATGTGATGCTGTAATTGTTATTGATCTTGCTTTCTTTGGAAACTCAGTTGCCAGTCTATCAGAGAAGGCCTACAGATGGAAAATAAATGGAAGGAAATGAAATAACAAAAATGAAACTAGAAAATGCAAAGTCAAAACAAGGAGGAAAAAAGGGAAGAACACAAATAACTTTTATTATTGTGTGGCATTTTGTGATTTTATTTAATTCCCCAAAACAGTGTTGTGAGGAGATTATAATGTTCTGGATCATAAACATAAAATCAAGACAAAAAAGAGGAAGGACACCCCAATCATATCCCTCACTAGCTACTGATGAGCAGACTCAGAATTTGAGCCCAGGTCTGCAGCCATTGGGAGGCCATCCTTCTGGACCAGGCTTTCTCTCGAAGAAGGGATGGTCCCCAGAGATAAAACCACAGGTTCTGGTGTTTTCCTAGCCTCTGCATTTATATAAGGCTGGATATCACATTGCTCATTACCATTTTCTTTCCAGTTTAAATTTAAGATGGTTGTGATTTGTGGACTTGCTGATTTTATGTTTTGCTATGTTTTATAGTAGAGAAATGGAATATAAAAATTTCTGTAATACATATTAAAATAAACTGATTGTGTTGAACATGGAGGGAATATTTCAACATCAGCACCATACCCCCCAAGATCATGGTTTTTACTAACATGAACTAAAAAAATAAATGACAAAATTTCCTCTTGGCTTGTATTAGCTGCTCCTAAGGAGGATGTAGTAGGTTTTAATTACCCTTCCAATTCCAGTGGAAAGTGGCTAATAAGACATTTTGACACTGGCTAAATGTTGGCTAAATTATTATAATCATTTAATGTTAAGCAAGCCCCACTCCAATGCTTGTAGGGCCTCAGGCTAGAGAACAAATTGAGCCCAAAACCCCTAAGTCTAAATATTTATTTATTTATTTATTTTTTTTTTTTTTTAAATAGAGGCATGTTTTATTTATTTATTTTGTTTGTTTGTTTGTTTGTTTTGTTTATACATGCACTGGGTACAGTCAGAAGCGCGGGAGGGTGAGAGAATTCACCAGAGCCAGAGCGGGGAGCAGAGCAGGCAGAAGGACCGAAGTACACTGCTGAGGGGAGCAGCGGGCGGCAGGAGAGGTCTGCGCGCCATGTGGGATCCTCCGCCGGTGGCCGGGGAGCAGCCGGGGATCGAACCGGCGCCGCAGAGGCCGCGGGCAGCTTCGCAACCCAGCGCTCAACCGCTGCGCCACCGGGGAGGCCCTAAGTCTAAATATTTAAAGAGTTACAAATAAACTAACAAACTGTTGAATAAAATACTCTCTACTCTTATGTTGACAGCGTACCTTGACAACCACATCCTGCATGTTCAAACACTGTCCACACTGTCCATAGCATTCCTGTGTCCACTCCTCACACTTATGGGTGCCTGGTGCACCCTCAGGAGAACAGATGGGGAGAGAATGTGTCAGTCCTTTAAGCAATTTCAGAGCCTTGTAGGCAGGAAGCTCTTGGGTAGTGTATACAAACATCAGGATACAGCAGGGCAGTTATTGCCCCTGGGTTCCATGTGCCTCCTCCCATGACGCAGGATGTGATGAGGGTATGGGTCAAGGTGTCTGCACTGCCTGTTCAGTTGTGGAAGCCCTTGTCACCTAGGGGGATGCTGAAGTTAAGATTTCCAAGGCATAATATTATTGAATACCGAAACATACATGACTCAAACCATTGTCCAAAACAAACCTATCTAGCCTGGGCCTAGGCTAGGCTTATAGGCGGTTATCCTAAGGAACTAGAAATAAAACAGAGCTTGAGGAAGACTGTGTAGAGGTTCAGAGGTAGGACTTGGAAATTAAGGGCTTGCTATTCTGATAGTTCTACATCTTGACTGAAGGGTCTCAGTCAGGCTGCTACACACTGCATGCCATCATTTTCTTCAGTTTTAACATGGAGAAAATAATAATATCCAACTCAAAATCTAGAGAAACATAGTGACATATTTACAAAACTAATCAATAAATGCCACTATCATTATTACTAAAACAAAATCTTATTTAAGAAGATATTGAAGGTTGAACTGTAGAGACCAAACCCACCTAAAGTATAAGGGGCAACAGTTGGGCTTGGCTCAGAGGAGGGGACAGATGATGGCCTGGAATTCTGGGCAGAGAGTATGGGCATAGATGAGGCACTGAAATAAAGAAGGAACATTGTGAAGATCTGTGTCCTCTTATGCAAGAGAAGGACATGTCTTTGTCAAGTATCATTTGCTCTGTGTCCCTAGTCAAACAGAATAGGACAATTCTCACACATAAAGACTGGGATTTTTCCCATCAACAGATGATTACATAAAGAAGAAAAGATATGTGTGTGTATGTGTGTGTGCACATTGGAATTTCTGGTCTCATTTGAAATGGCAGAAGTTTATCAACCTTCAATAGCCTTCAAAAGGCCAATAATGGCTCAATTTTTTACACAATGCTTAACAAATGCCCAGCCAATGCATGTTTTTAAATATATATGCATGTAACACATATATTTAGATGATTAGATACAGGAATATATATATATAATATTTATGTGTGTATGTGTATATATCAGTATATATGTACATACATGCCAGTATAATATAGTATTACTCAGTTATGACAAAGTTGATATCCTGGCATTTGCTACAACATGGATAATGATGCATAGTGAAATGACTCAATTGGAGAAAAGAAACACCATATGATTTCACTCATATGCAGAATATAAAGACAGAAAATGAATGAACAAACAAAACAAATGAACAATAAGCTTAACGATAAGAACAAACTAGTGGTTATTAGAAGGGAATTGGGAAGGAAAGTGGATAAGTCTGATAAAGGGGGTCAATTGTATAGTGAGATGGTGTTACACTTTTAGTAATGAACAATATATTATATACGGTTGGGTATTTATAATGTTGTACACCTAGAATACCT
Source organism: Talpa occidentalis (assembly GCF_014898055.3). Lineage (NCBI taxonomy): Eukaryota > Metazoa > Chordata > Mammalia > Eulipotyphla > Talpidae > Talpa > Talpa occidentalis. Next base: position 60,198,337 of record NW_023603184.1, on the reverse strand, counting down.
ATAACATTATAAACTAATGTTACCTCAGTAAATTTTTGAAAAAGATGTAACTTATATTGAAAATGTAACAAATTGTTTCCCAGTAATGTGTGAATACATAATGGAGACAAAAAATAAGACATCTTATATCACACGCACTGTATACTTTGTAAAGTTTATATTGATCGGCCACCGGAGGAGGGACCCACATGGCGCAGACCTCCCCTGCCCCCCCGCTGCTCCCCTCAGCAGTGTACTTCGGTCCTTCTGCCTGCTCTGCTCCCCGCTCTGGCTCTGGTGAATTCTCTCACCCTCCCGCGCTTCTGACTGTACCCAGTGCATGTATAAACAAACAAACAAATAAATAAAACATGCGTCTATATTAAAAAAAAAAAAATTCAAAGATCTTACAGAAGGAGTCACTGAACAAATCAAAGAGTGGAGCAGAGCCCCCATGGTGGCCTAGGGGGTTAAGTCTCAGTGCTATCACCACTACAGCCTGAGTTCGATCCCTAGGCAGGGAGCTAAACCATATATGGCACAGCAGACCTCTACTATCTCACCCGCTACTCCCCTTAGCAGTGTATTTCAGTGGATAAGCCCATTCTGCTCCCCACTCTGTCTCTGGTGAATCCTCTCAACCCTCCACCCCACATCTCTACCCTACACCCCAGTTCTTCTATGCAAAAAAAAAAAAAAAAAGTAGCGCTGAAGCTATAAATTGTGACCTTATTTTGAGTGCCCTAATCGCATTAGAGTGCCCTACTCAGTGCTTTCCTTTTTGTAACCATTTAAACTTAAGTTAATATTGAGAAACCAACACATTTCATAAGAACATCTGAATTTCTGGACTCATTTGAAATGGCAGAAATTTATCAAACTCCAACAGCCTCCCAAAGACTAATGATGTCTTAATTTCCACACAACATTTAACAAATGCCCAGACAATGCATGTTTTAAAAGTTAAAAAGAAACAATTGACTATATTCTTCTTTTATGTACACCTTCCATTACTAAGTGGACTATCAGAGTCAAAGTGAGACCAATATTCACACATGAGAAACTTCAAAAGTATCAGAAATTCAAGTCAGATAGAAAAAGGAATCTTTAGAACAGGAAGACTCCCAATTTGAACGGGGCCAGAGAAAAAGCCAATAAGGAGGAATGAACTTATTACTGTGAAATAACATCAAAGATTGAAAAAGAGACAAGCAAATGACAGACAAAAGAAGAGGAATGAGATCAAAGGAAGAGAATATGGCAGATTCTGGGACTTCATAAATGTAACATCAAAGCAGACTTTCTCTTGGGATTCTTTAAGTTGCAGCCCACTTGTGACACCAGAAATCCACCAGGTTCCCCAATTGTACTGCATCACCCAGGATACCAAACATGAGTGAAACTTTGCAATCTAACACTTGCTTCTGTTGACCACTAAGCCACATCATTCAGTTTCCCAGAGAATACAAGCAAGAAAAGTTAGAAAAGAAAGCAACTGAATTAACTAAAACACGGACAATGAAGCAAAAACAATTTTAGGAAAAAATTGCTAGTGTACAGTCTAACCAATATTTGTTGGATCCAGTAGGTTTGAATCAAGCCTGTTCATTAAATATTCAAAAATAAATAGATTTTTTTTTTTGTCTTTGAGAATCACTTTTTCCAAAGGTGTATTCCAAACAGTTAATAAATATTTTTCAGCATCTATTATATATCAGATATCATTCAGAGTGTTTGGAATATGTCAATGAAAAGAACTAAGGCATCTACCCCCATGACACTTTCATTTTAGCAGGAGAGACAAGTTAATGGGATTGGAATCTCAAAGATAGAAACAGGTGTGATTTCATATATGTTGATAAGGGTATGTGTCTTTCAGATGTGTCATTTGATCAAAATATATCTATGTGGGGCCTCCCTGTTAGCCTAGGGGCTAAGTCACAGTGCTATCACTGCTTTGGCCTGAGTTCAATCCCCGGCCAGGGAACTAACCCACATATGGCACAGCAGACCTCTCCTGCCGCCCGCTGCTCTCCTCCGCAGTGTATTTCAGTCAGTCTACCTGTTCTGCCCCCCACTCTGTAGCTGGTGAATCATCTCACCCCCTGCACTTCTGGCCTACACTCAGTTCTTCAACAAATATACAAAAAAAAAAAAAACCAACCCTATTTTTTAAAAATACATCTATGTGGAGAGAACTAGCTCTCGACATGGGGCACCCTTTCACAGTACCTAAAATACCGTGTATTTTAGGCTTCCATCCCCTCTTAGCTGAGGCCAAAGCAAACTTCTTAGATCTTACCTCTTCCTTTCAATTTAATCAGTGATATACCCCAATAAATTATTCTTATTTCCCTACTGAAATCCTTCAGTATCTCCCCACTCATTTCCATTTAGCATTCAAAGACCTTATCACATGTTGCAGTGTACCTTTCTCATTTTACTTATAACTTAAAATTATATGATTTATTAACCTTTGGGTTACTAGCATCAATAGATCAAGAAAGATCCTTTTGACGTTTCTATGTCCCTCCACACTTTTCCTCATACACTATTTCTTCAATGCCTATATTCACAAATGCATATCTCAAAATTCTGTTATTCTTTTATCTCTAATTCAAAGGTTACTGTCTCAGGATATTAAAAAAAATTCCTTCTGCTGTCAAAATCAGTAGCTCCTTTTTCTTGGCTTGTAAAGCATGATCTGCCCTTTGTGTTGTGCTGACCATATCTCACTTCCATTAATCTGTTGTATGATGTATTTGTCTTCAGTGACTAGCCCCAAGTTTCTAGAAGAAAGAGAAGGAGTGTAATTCACCCTAAATTCTACCACAGGACCTTGAGTTATGCCTCACAGAACATAGGAGTTCAATAACTAGTCAGTGAATTGGATTTTGTACTAAAACATAAGCTAACTTTTACAAGTGTTTTTGAGAGTTGACAATATAAAAAGAATTAAAGAGTGTTTGATTAATATTAGTTAAGAAACTTAATTGTCTTGGATAAGACAGATTTTGGGTAGAAAGCCAATGGATTTGTTGCAATTTGTAGTAGCACAATTGGAAGGAGAGTTTGCGATCTAATACGTCATGAAATCTAACATTTCATGAAAATTGGGCTTCTGCTCTGTGATCAATGTACTGAAGGCCTCTGGATTACTTCAAACAGAAGAGAGATGGAATCTAATCCTTATTTAATATCATCAATATCTTCCCCATGATGAAATATTCCAGGGTCTGAATGAAAAGATAAAATCATATGATAGGTACCCCAGCCAATTACAGCAATAAATGAAGTGATTTGGCTTAAAAATAAAGATCAATTTAAAGATTCATTAAAATTCATAAGGAGTGCATGGACAATTATAAACACAATGTGATATGTGAGTCAATGAAAATAATAGCTTTTACAACACAGCAACTGAAGTAACTAAAAAAACCCTATAATTTTAGGATAGAAATTAAGAAACCAAACAAAAATTAACCATTATATTTTAGGATGATAAATGAATAATAAGAATCCACAAAGAGATATAGCTGAGAAGATATTCTTTCTTTGAATAAGTGACATAGAACATTACATTCAATATTATAATACTAGTTATCCTAAAATTGGAAAAAAAGATATTTGAAAATAGACAGTGATCATACACTTTTAACAAGTCTCTTCTCTATTTTTCTTCCTCAATGCCAATTTGAAGCTAGAAAAGAACAATGGACCTTTAGTTTCAGTGTTCCAAAAATTTGTGAAGCAGAAGGAAACTTTGACAGGATCTTGGGGAAAAGATTGCTTATTTATTAATTCAAAAATTAAAACCTACTCAATTTAATTGCTATTAATAACAACTGTTAGTATAAAGTAATTCTCAGACTTAAAAATATTACAAAAGTAACTATGTATCATTTAAAATCAGAAATTGCTGAAAACAATAGCACAAAATACCATTGTGGAAGAACATGTCAATGGACCATTTGCTGACAGTGAGAGCAATATCTGAACAACACTGTGCAGAATTCCTTCTAAATGCTTCTGGTGCCAGACTTCCTTTCATTCTTATATTAACCCTGTCAAGCTAAGTTATTAATATGAGATAAGTTTTATCATTATTCCCTAAGCGATGTGACACAAACAAAGTACACATTGTTATGTATTTTTCTCCATGTTTACAGAAAGTACAAGGCAGATCAGGTTTGAAACTCAGTTTGAGTCACTCCTGAGATTGTGTTTGTAATCTTTGTTGTGAAAAGGTGGAAGATAAATGTTGATATAACTCACAAATATATGCAATTTTGTAACAAATTGCCACAGAATAGAATTTCTTAAGAAGAACTTCAAAGTGGACAAAAGCGGGTTGCTGATTAATAAAAATAGTATTTTTTGTAAGCAAAATTCAGAAAACATTGGGGCTGAGGAAAACTAAATCAATGTGCTTCAGCAAAAGTTATCCAAAGCTATAGTTTGAAATATTAGATAATCATAGTGCTTGTCATCCAAGTCAAGCATAAAAAAAGTAAACTTTACGTAATGCATAAAAGACACAAAAACAAAAAGTAAGAAACTCCAGATTAGGTGGATTACAAAGCACACTTAGAGCAGTGAGAGGAAAAAAAAAAAAAAACTCATTAAAAAAATAAGTTGGAACTGGGTAAAACATTTCACTGATTAAATGTGTACAAAAGAAGAAAAAGGACTAGAAAAATTAAGGTCAGAAGGTTAAGGCCATTATAAAATGACGATCATTGTGGTCCCTCATTAAAAACACCTTACCTAGATAGATGTGTCTACCAAATAAAATTTCAATTGTTTACGAAACAGAAAAGCTCATGAATCTTGAGAAAACTCTGAAAGTTCCTCTAAGGTTTATAGGGAACATACTGTAAAATAAAGTCTTTGAAAATTAACATTAAACGAAACAAACATTTACTTACACTTACACTATGAACTTAATTTATGGAAATAATATACAAAATAGAATTGGATCTTGTTTAATGTAATGGGCTATTTGAAATATTTGGGGGCTTCAATAAATAAAGAAGAAAAATTTTATGTTGTCAAATAAATCTTTTTACAAAATATTTGTGAAATTAAATCCACTGGTGTATTTTTTGTTTTGTTTTCTATAGTATTTCCAAGATTCATGAATTGTTTTTAATAGACGGAGATAAAATTCCCTTTATTTTGCTCAGAGACAAATCTAGACTTGAATAGATACTTGACCAAAAAAAGTAAACTAGTGCTCAAAATTGCTTACTACTTAAAATACAAGCACATATATTTCAAGGCAAATGGAAGGTGTGGGTCAAAGAAATCTATTATAAATTTATTATCTACAAATATAACTCAACCTATTATAGAATTAAATTTTTAATTATGACATTTATAAAATGCCCTGAGTTCTGTCACAAAGAATTTTGAAGAACATGTAAAACAGAAGTGGAAAGATCTTTTTTGTAATGTTGTATGACATAATTATTATTTAACATTGTTTAAAAACTTCTGACTAGCTTTTAGGGTGCCTTGACCAGAAATAAGAAATAAATTTATAAAATTGACTTGAAAAAAGTAAAGTGTTTAAATATATGACATGATTAGTCCCTTAAAAAATTCAAGGAAACGTGCCTCCCTGGTGGCACAAGTGGTTAAGCTCTGCAGCCTCTGCACACGAGTTCGAGCCCCAACCTGCCAGGGAGCAACCCACATGGTGCAGCAGACCTCTCCTGTCTCCCAGTTGCTCCCCTCAGCAGTGTATTTCAATCAGTCTGCCTGTTTTGTTCCCCACTCTGTCTCTGGTGATTCCTCTCACCCTACCCCCGACACCTCTGGTCTGTCCCCCAGCCCTTGTATGCATAAATAAATAAATCTTTAAAAAAATTTCAAGGAAATTAGCTAGAAAGTACTTTGTTTAATAGATTTACCTTTTTAAGAAACACAATGGGATGGTTACATTAATTTACATGATAAAATGTTTAATTAATGAAAACAATTCATTTACAATGTAAATTTTCAAAGCATAAATTCACAGGGAATTTATTTAATTATGAACATAATAACTAGGGAAAATAAATGATAACCTTAGGTGAAGGTTATTGCCAAAAATAATGTGATAATAAAAAAGATACTGGGGACTTTCTTGGTGGTGCAGGCAGTTGAGCGCAGCGCTGTGAAGCTGTCCGCAGCCTCTGCAGCACCAGTTCGATTCCTGGCCGGCCAGAGAGATACCCACATGGCATGGCAGAGCAATCCTGTCTCACCTGCTGCTCCCCTCAGCAGTGTATTTCAGTCCTTTTGCCTGTTGTGCTCCCTGCTCTGTCTCTGGTGGATTCTCTCATCCTCCCGCACCTCTGGCCTATACCCCAGCTCTTGTATAAATAAATAAATCTTAAAAAAAAAAAAAGATACTGGGTTCTAATAGAGAAGGTTGAAATATTTCAAACATACTCTTCTCCAAAAAAATGTGTTAATGGAAATTTAAAAATCTCAAATTCCAGTAGGTTTTTTTTAAATGTTATTATTTTAAAATTAAACCAGGATAAAATAGGCAAAAATAATCAAATAACTTCTTTTTTTTTTAATTTTTGCATAGACGAAATGGGGTGTAGGCCAGAGGTGGGAGTGTGTGTGAGAGGATTCAGCAGAGACAGAGTGGGGAGCAGAACAGGCAGATCTACTGAAATACACTGCCGACGGGAACAGTGGTTGAGAGAGGGAGGTCTGCTGTGCCATGTGGATCCAACTGAGGCCACAGGGGTGATAGTGCTGTGACTTAACCCCTACACCACCAGAGATGTCCCTGTCAAATAATTTCTTAACAGGGCAAAGCAATGAAAATTAAAAGTGTGTGGCTGGATTACTAATCCTTATCATATAGTATAGTGTTTAAAGGAATATTTTTTAAAATAGTGTTGAACTGTCAAAAGAAATAGACAACTAGAAATAACTCTTGGTTTATCAGTAGCAGTTTACAGACAGAGAAGGCATTCTGGTCGGAAGAAAGGATCCACCTGTTTTATTCCCAAGCACTAATATAATTTAAGAACATGTGGAGACATTTCAAAGCCATAATGAAAAATGGAATTGGGCCTCCCTGGTGGCGCAAGGGGTTAAGCACCACACTATGAAGCAATCCGCAGCCTCTGCAGCACAAGTTTGATCCCCAGCCAGGGCGCTATCCACATGGTGAAGCAGACCTCTCCTGTCTTGCCCGCTGCTCCCCTCAGCAGTGTATTTCAGTCAGTCTGCCTATTCTGTTCCCCTCTCTGTCTCTGGTGAATTCTCTCACCCCTCGCATCTCTGGCCTGTACCCCAGCTCTTGTATGCATAAATTAATAAATCTTTAAAAAAAAAGAAAAGAAAAACTGAATTACTTATTAAATGACATTGCAATAAACATGATTTTAGAAACTATTTGATTTTTTGATACAATAAAAATATTCATATCAGATAAGATTTGCATTTTAAAATATTTCCATGACAAGCATAATTAGTAGTTACTTTACAGCAAAGTGGTGGCTAATGGTAAAGCAAAGTAGTATTTCATAGTTTTCTCAGTGAAAACCACTATTAACAATTCAGGGTATTTTCTCCAAGTCTATATTGTAAGCACAATTTTTTATTGCTGACATCATACTTTGCATCCAATTATTACTCCTGTATATTTCATTATATCCATTTCTCATTTTTTTCTCAAATGCTTAATGCTTAATAATTATTATTGATTATTTCTTCATGATTTTCATTAAAAGATGTTTGGGATATTTAAATTATTTCTTATTTTTAATTTGTAAGGAAAATAATTTGGTAACACTTGTACATAATGCCTTTTTTTTGGTACAATACAGGTTTTAAAACTGGGTCACTCTATAGCTAAATAGACATATATTTTGTGTGTCCCTATCTTTAATTCTCTCAGATGCTAGCCTAAGAAATAAATATAAAGATGTTGATTTTCTTTTCTATTTTCTCCCCTGTAAATTATTGTTTTATGTAGTATTAAACAGGATCCAAAAAAAAGTGAAATAGATTTGTAAAATAAGCCCTTAAAGAGCAAGCAATTATAGTTATTTTTACATAGGCTAATCAGTATTCTTTTAAATTTGTAATCAAGTGGCATCTATAATTATTTGAGCCACTTGCCTCATGCACACAATTGGATATACTGAAATTTACTTGCTTCCTTTCCCTTACTATTCATTCAGACTTTATAACTAATAGCTCTTTTTCTTTTCTCTCTCCTCATAAAGCTTAGTTTTGGAGGAATCCCAGTACCAGGCAAACCTGGAACCTTCCTAAAGAAAAACTTCCATGGATGTATTGAAAACCTTTATTACAATGGAATAAATATAATTGACTTGGCTAAAAGACGAAAGCATCAGATCTACACCGTGGTAAGCCAGCATCTTTTTCAGCTCACTGGTTCTGACACGTTGGAGTTACTCCAGTTTTCCCCAATCCAGCCCCTGTATCTCATCAAAATACATTTTATTACCCTATTGAAGGTCCCATCAACCTCCCAGGTAAAACTGAGAGGTTATGGCAGGGACTGAGTCAGTTTGAATTGCCTTATTGGGAGGGAAAAAAAATCATTAGAAGCATCTAGAAAAGTCCATGACCCTGATTATAAGCTGGGTAGGGTTTGCAGTCTCCAAAGGGTTAATGCAAACCTCTTTATTATCTCTGGAAAGTGCAGCAATAGAACCACAGATTTAATAAAGCTCTATAACATGGGAATTATTTATTGGTCTACTTATTGTTGATACTAAAATACGGTATTTTGAAAACAAGAGAGATTAAACTTTGGCTATTTCGAAGATTCCTTTTGTAGAATATTGGTGATTTAAATAGTATTCTAGTTAAACAACATTTGTCTTCCTCAATAGACCCTGAGTTTTACGTTCTTTTTTGTTTTCACTATTCCATGCACAGTACTTTGCACATAAGTGCTCAATATGGTGTTGATGTTTCTAACTGTAATCATAGATTTGTCTATTTCTCCTTCCAGTTCTATCAGATTTTACTTCATTTTACAGCTCTTTTACAGTTTGTTTTTATACACAATCAGGACTGCTATGTCCTTCTGATGAATTGGCCCTTTTATCATTGTAAAATGTTCTTCTCTATGATGATTTTCTTTGCTCTGCATTCTACTTTATCTGATACTAATGACAACTGCTTTCTTTTGACTAATGTTTACATGATAAATCTTTTTTCTATTCTTTCACTTTTAACTGCCTATATCATTATATTTAAAGTAAATTTCTCATGAACATAGTTTAGAATGGGCATGTGTTTTGTCTACTTAAATGGTGTATTTAAACCATCTACATTTGGTTTATTCAAACTATTTACATTTAATGTTAAAGTTATTGATGTGTTCAGGCTCAAATGTATGAATGTTATTGTTGTTGCTGTTCTGTTTTTTCAGGTCTCTTATTTTCATCTTAGTATGTGTTTCTTGAATGATATTTAGATTTTATTTTTATTTATCTAGTATTTGAGTATGCAGCAGTCCATAATGAGATATGGTGTTAGTGGATAGTTTCCATATTATATTACACACACTTAACTTTGCATATTTTGCTGGAATGCCACAAGTTTTATAGAAATGTAGAAAGCTTATCTCCCTTCATATTCTTTTGCCCTTCCCTGCTTATTATATATTTCTCTTAATCATCATTTCATCTCTACGTATTTATTATTTTCGCTTTAACTGTCAAACACGCTTTCCAAAAAAACTCAAGAAAGGAAGAAAAAATCTATTTACTCCTATTTTTCTTACTATCCTTTCATCCTGTCTGATTTTCCCAGTTCATTCTTTTCTCATTTCCTTTCTGTATAAAAAACTTCCTCTAGCCATTATTTTAGGGAGTATGTTCTTGTGACAGATTCTCTTGCTTTTTATTTATAGTATACTGCCTTAATAATTCTTTCATTCTTGAGGATATATTCACTGGATGTAAGATTATGAGATGATAATTACTTTCTCTCAACACTTGAAAAATGTTGGCTTACTTGCTTCTGAATAGTTTCTGGTGAAAAATCCAATGTTATTTGAAAAAAGTTTGATTTGAAGATGAGATGTCATTTCTTTCCCACTGCTTTGAAGATCTTTTCTTTGTCTTTAATTTTCAGAAGTTTGCTTATGATGTAGATTCCTTTGGCTTTATCCTCCTTGAGTTTCACCAAATTCATCAAACTTGAGAAATAGTCCACCTTTTATGTAAATATTTTTCAGTCCTTCCCTCTTTATCATCTCCTTCCCAAATTTCACTGAATCACTCTAATCCCACAGGTTCTTGATTTTTTGTTTGTTTTTTTTCTTCCCTTGATGTACTTTGTTTGTTGTTGAATTTGGGTATATTTTATTGTTTGAACTTCAAGTTCATTAATTCGTCTGTTATTGTGCATATCCATTATTTTCAATGTCTGCTATTATACTTTTCAGTTCTAAAAATTTTCATTTTGTTGTTTTCTCTTTGTGAGAATTTCTATTTTTTTGCCAAGAATCTCTATTTTCTTATTTGCTTCAAATGTTTAATTAGCCCTTGAATTTTTTATAATATATAATTAAATCCGTGTTAGATAATTCTAACATCTCTCTCATTTCAGAGTTTTCATGTATTAATTATATTTTTATTCAATTTGAAATTTTATTTCTTAGTATGACAAGAGATTTCTTTTTATTGATCATTTTAGGTATTACTGCAGGTGTTCTTTAATACTTCTCAGACCAGGGGTTTGGAATAACTTATTATAGTATGACTAGCTGGAAATGATGTCAAAGTTTGTTTTTTCTATCTATGGTATTTTGCTAACACTGAACAGTTATTGTCTAGAGCTATTCTGTCTCACTTTGTTGGCCTTTTCTTGGGCCTTTGATTAGAGAGAACAATTTTATAATGCTGATTTTTATTTGTCTGCATCAACATGTCTTTCTGGGTTGCTGGCTTCTTAGAGCACATAGAGGATATATGAGACAAAAAGAAAACCTAGAGATCTCCACATTTTTGTTCCTTGGGTCTCAAGATCCTTACACATATTCCTTCTCTCTACCATTCAGAGTTTTCTAGTTTTGTCTTACACAGAGATTTTTAATTGTACCTACTGAGGGAAACAGGAAAAATCACACTACTCCATCTTCCCAGAAGTAGAGTTCCTTAAATTTACATACTTACAAAATTATAAGAGGACAACCTATCATTAAAGGGAAAACCCAATTCTCTTTGCAATCATGGACTATTAGCCAGACTATTGAATTTAAATGACATTGAGGATTATTTTTTTCCCCCCCTTTGGCAAGCATGACCTATTTTGAATGTTTGATAGCTTTGGATTCCACATGCTAACACAAATGTTTAAAGAGGCTATTGGATCCCAGACTATGAGACAGACTTTCTTAATGGAAATCACACTGGGTTGTCAATGTTTAAAAATGTTTATGCCAGGGCCTCCTTGGTGGCCTAGGGCTTAAGTCTCACTGCTATCACTGCTACAGGCTGAGTTCAATACCCAGCCAGGGACCTAACACACATGGCGCAGCAAACCTCTCCTGTCTTATCCGCTGCTCTCCTCAGCAGTGTATTTCAGTAGATCCACCTGTTCTGCTCCACACTCTGTCTCTGGTGAATCCTCTTACCCCCTGCACCTCTGGCCTAGACCCCAGTTCTTGTATGCATAAATAAAATAAATAAATCTTTAAAAAATAATTTTTCTTTTTACACAATGTCTCAGTCTTTCAGTTCTGGAGAGTAAGGTTCGTGCTAAGAAGGAGTTAGTCCCCTCACTCTATTGTAGAAGATCAGTGATAGTATTTTCCCATTCCTTGGCTCATATTTAAATCTCTTTGTTAGGGGGAAAAGGATGTCCTAAAGCTAATTCCATACAGGCTTTGTGGACTCCACCCCCCACCCCAGGCCAAAGCCAAAGACATTGGGAACTCCAAATCCCATCACCACCAGAGAGAAGGAAGCTGGGACCTGAGGGTGGGGTTAAGCAGCCAGTTTGAGATAAAAGGCAGACACGTGGGCTTTGGGGGTCCCCCATTTTGGCTCTCCACCAGCTAGCAGCGTCTGGCCAGCTCTGAGTGACTTTGGGTTTCCAGTTCATCGGATCGGGTAGGACGCATTAAAGACTTTATTTCCCTCTTTTCTTCCTGAGTTGTACATTTTCTTTATTTCCTTTTCCCTTGTAAATAAACCTTTTATTAACCTTTTGTGTGTGCCTGTAGTGGAGTATTAATAAGTCCCTTTTAAGCGCGGGTGAGGACCCACAGCCAGGAACCCATTCAATATCTGGGCTGCTCTATAACATCTTGACCATTTTCCTGCCACATGTGCGTCAGTTGTCCATCTCATAATTAACCTAAGCACTAGCTTGTGAGTGACATTTTTCTTGAGTTTAGGTCAGGAGATGTGAGCCTTTTAAACATGATCAAGTCTATTCCTACCTCAATTTATTGTCCAGGAATATTGAATAATATGCCATTTTTTGAGATCATTCTGCTGATAAAATGGTGCCATATTCTACTAGAATTCAACTTAGAGTAATGTCAGTAACATTGATGCACCTGAGAGGCAGGGAAGCATTACCTTTATTGTGCTAAGTGTTGGCAGAGCAAGTTGAGCCACAAGGAGCTTATGAATCTGTTACTCATTTTCATTGTTCATAAATTGGGACTTGAAAGTATAAAACTGAGTCTTAAATATAAATAACAAAGATCCCTATGACAATGTTCAGGAAGAGTATCTCCACGTCTACTATGTGGTAGACATTACATTTGATGATTAGATATATGAGATACAGTCACATTTACTCTGTACAGATGCAGAGTAAAAAGGGGAAAAATGAAAGAGAACAAGGGGAGAAAATCCAAATTCCCAAGAACTGGTAGCCTCCATAATTTTGTTTTCTGAGAAAATCTTTAACCATACCTATAACATATGTTTTGTTGACTTTTAAGCTACTATAGCACTTCCCAAGTTTCTTAAAACTTTGCTGGCATATTTTATTCCTCAGAGTTTAATTGGCAGTATTATTAATAAGAGCACAAAGAATTCATTTAGCGCCAATGTACTGGCAAAAATAATCCCATGAAAATTGTTTTATTTAAAGGCAGACAACCTTTAGATTTAACCTTTGCAATTTAAAGAAAAAAATTACTTTCCTTCCAAATAGCTTCCATTACCTTGCATAAAATGAAAATTCATATCAGTATATACAAACATAAACACACACTCACGCACACGTATCTAGTATTTCCTTTAGGAATTCCATGTGGGAAGGAATGGTCTGCACTGTTAATTACAAGTACAAACTATTTTATCCCCACACTTGCCCTTAAAGTTTCCCCTCAAGACACAAAATCAGCTACAGAATCAGCTTTACTCCAAGTCACTAAGTTACTTTTTTGCTAAGTAAGGGTTTTTTGAAAGAGATGGTGCTTTTGTCTTTTTCTCGTGGTTACAGACTCCCAATTACTGAATCTTGGGAAATCTTTATAATTATGGAGTGCAAGTTTATCCAGAGATTCAAGAATTCAACAGATGAGGCAGCAAGTGTATATTAATAACCATAAATTACAACGTGTGTTTCAAGGTTCAAGGAAGCACCAGCCTTGGCCTCCTCCAGCACAAGCCGCAGGGCAAGTGGCATCCAGTCAGGATCCCCAGTGTGATTTGCCATTCCTTCCTTGTGGGACCAGCCCATTCTCAGGAGATTTAACAGCTGTTCCATGAGGATAATTCAATTTAGTCTTTATAGCTTGATTTGACTACAAGATGGTCCTCCACATCCCGAAATGCAGTAAAACTAACAGCTTCAAGTAGATATAAAAAATACCTCTCTATTCTTCTTCAAATCTCCCATCTTATGCTAATAGAGCACCATATAATAAACAATCAGGAAGTAAATGGCCCATTGAAGTGTGTGTACAGTACCTGTAATGTGGATTATTATATACATTATATAAGAAATATATTGCCCTGCTAGTTTCCTGAAAATGATTCATTTCACACCTCCCACTTCATAGGAAATGATGCTTTTTGAGCTCTTCTTACCATAGGCAAGAAGAGACACAATTGTCTGTATGTTGGCTGATGTCTCACCTATTTCACCATAAATCTTAAAATGACTTTTTTTTTATTTAAAAGAAAAAAATAGTAGAAAGGCTCATACTACTTTACTTTCAATAAGAGGGGAGGAATAAAAGCAAATGACTAATAGAACCAATGTTATAAAATTGGCTTTGGAGTGAATTGATGTTGTCAATTGACTTCTGTGTGTTGGTCACCAAATAACTAACTGCAGGGATTGGATTGGTAATGATCAATATTTAACACATATTATAATACTCTCAATCTTATCACTGAAATTGCTAAACAATCACAAAGTATGTTTCCATTGAGACTAGAAAGAAATCTCATGCCCTTCTCAACCTAGTGTTCTTGGCTATACAAGCAGTGGCAAAATATTTGATAGACTACTGAGGTTCATATTCCCCACCCCACGGTTCTCTCAGCTATGTGACCCTGAGAAAAATATCACACACCTCAATGTTCTCATATGTAAAATGGGAAAATTATAATACCTACCTCCAGATGTTATTGTGAAGATTAGATATGCTTTTGATATAATGCAAAGTTGAGAGTAAAAGTTGGTATTATTATTATTAAGTAAAATTTCTACCAATCCATTCAACTGAAGTTGTCATGTAAACCAATATTCAGGGCCTCCCAGTGGCGCAGTGGTTGAGCGCTGGGTTGCAAAGCTGCCCGCAGCCTCTGCCACGCCAGTTCGATCCCTGGCTGCTCCCCAGCCACCGGAGGAGGGTCCCACATGGCACGCAGACCTCTCCTGCCGCCCGCTGCTCCCCTCAGCAGTGTACTTCGGTCCTAATGCCTGCTCTGCTCCCCGCTCTGGCTCTGGTGAATTCTCTCACCCTCCCGCGCTTCTGACTGTACCCAGTGCTTGTATAAATAAATAAATAAATCTTTAAAAAATAAATAAATCTTAAAAAAAAAACAATATTCATTTACCATTCTTCAGTAAACAATGAATTGTATATAGCTTTAATATCCTATGATCCAACAAATAGTAAATATACACTGAAAAAATTCTTGTTCAATTCCTTGAATCTGAAGTGTGGTTTACTCCCAAATATGTGTTAGGAGTATATGTCATGAAATGAATTTTAAGTAAATAAATTGCAAACGTATCCCTCTAACTCATTTTAAGAAACGCAATGATTAGTTCTAGTCCATATTTGATCAAACAATGGACTCCTTTAAAATAAGGCTTTTTTTTTCTTTTTGTTTTTAATTTGTTCCCTCCACCAAACCACTACACAACTCATCTCCCTCCCTCCCGCAGCTCTTGCACCCTTCCGTATTCCCTCTGGTAACTATCAATTTATTTTTACTGAGTTGAAGCTTTATTGCTTCTATTGTTTGTGTATAATTGGTTGTTGGGTATTTATATTCCAAAGATGAGTGAAACCATCTAAAATCTTTCACTTTTTGACAGATTTTACTTATTATCACTTCAAGGTCCATCCATTTGGTCTCAAATGCTACCATCTCATCTTTCTTTACACCTGTGTAATATTCCATTAATTAGATGCTCCAGTTTCTCTATTCATTTGCTGAAGGACACTTGTGTTGGTTCCATGACTTGGCAATTGTGAACAGTGCTACTGTGTAAATAAGTGTAGCTAAATCTTTTCATATTACAATTTGCATGTCATTTGGAGAGATACCTAATGGAGGTATTACTGGGTGATATAGAATTTCCATTTTTATTTTGTTGAGAAATCTCCATTTTCCACAGGAACTGTACCAACATGAATTCCCATCAACAGTGGTTGAATTCCTTTTTCACTGCTATCTTTCCACAACCTTTGTTAATTCTGTTCTTTTTTATATGCTCAATTCTCATAAGGGTGAAGTGGTTTCTCAATGTGATTTCAATTTGCATTTCCTTTCAATAAGCGATGTTGAACATTTTTTTTATGTGTCTGTAGGCCATTTGTATGTCTTTTTTTTTAAGATTTATTTACTTATGCATACAAGAGGAGTACAGGACAGAGGTTCAAGGGATGAGAGGACTCACCAGAAACTGAGTGGGAAGCAGAACAGGCAGATCTATTGAAATACACTGCTGAGGGGAACAGCAGGAGAGACAAGACAAGTCTGCTGGGCCATATGGGTAGCTCCCGGCCAGCCTGAGATCAACTCCTGCTGCAAAGGCTGCAGATAGCTTCACAGTACTGTACTTAACCCCTTGTACCACCAAGGAGGCCCCCCATCTGTATGTCTTCTTTGGGGAAGTGTTTATAGTGGTCCTTTGCCCATTTTTCATTTGAGTTTTCTATTTGTTGTTTTATTGTGAAAGTATTTTATAATTTTGGAGATTAACCCATTGTCAGATGTATGTTAAGCAAATATATTTTCCCGTTCTGTCTGTTGCCTTTTTGTTTTTGGTATGGTTTCTTTTGTGCTATACAAGATTTTATGTTTGATTTAGTCCCATTTATTTATTTTTGCTTTTGTTTCCCTTGTTATTGGGGTTGTACTCCCAAATACATGTTCATGGTTGGTGGCCTATAATGTGGCCCCCTGTATTTCCTACAAGTATTTTATGGGTTCAGTTCTAATATCCAAATCTAATTATTTTTTGTGTAAGGAGTTAAATATGGATCTTGCTTTATTTTTTGGCATGTGACTATCCATATATCCCAGTACCATTTATTAAAAGGGCTATCTTTTCTCCATTGTATGGCCATGTCAGTGATTAACTGTCCATATTCATATGCATTTATCTCTGGGCTTTCAATTCTTTTCCATTGCCCTGAGTTTCTGTTTTTTTTTCCAAAGCTTTACTGTTTTGATTACTGTTGCTGTGTAATATTGTTTGAAGTTTGTAAGTGTCATACTGCCAGTTTTCTTCTTTTCTGTGAAAGTTGTTTTATTGAGCTATCAAAGCCTTTTCTGTTTCCATATAAATTTGGTAATTTTTTTGTTGTATTTCCTTAAAAAAATCTCATTAGTTGTTTGATAAGGATTGCATTAAATCTCTATATTATTTTGGGACATTTTAATGATATTAATTATATTTACCAATAAGCATAGGATATCGTTCCATTTCTTTGTGTCTTTTATTTCCTTTAACAGAGATATATTGTTTTCAATGTACAGGTCCTTCACTTCTTTCATTAACTTTATCCCCAGGTATTTCATTCTTTTTAATGTGTTTATAAATGTGACTGTGTTCCTTATTTCCCTTTCTTCTGATACATTGTTCATATACAAAAATATGACTGAATTTTGGGTATTGATTTTGCCTCATGCCACTTTAATGTATTTATTATTTCTAGCATGTTTTTGTAGAATCTTTTGTTTTCTCTAAGTATTTTAGCATAAATCTGTGAATAGTGACAGTTTCATTTCCTTTCCAATTTGGATTCTTTCTATTTCTTTTTCTTGCCTAATTGCTTCAGCTAGGACTTCCAAGACTACACTGACTAATATTGGTGAAGGGAAACATGCCCATCTTGTTCCTGATCTTAGTGGAAATGCTTTCAGCTTTTCACCATTGAGTATGATGTTGGCTGTAGGTTTGTCACATATGGCTTTTATGATGTTTATACAGGTTCCATTTATTCCCATTTTTTGGAGAGTTTTTATCACGATGTATTTTGGATCTTGTTGAATTTTTTTCAGAATATGTTGAGGTGATCAAAAAGAAAAAAAATTGCTTTTAAAGTGCTAAAAAGAAGACATTCAAATTTGCACATCATACAGATACAGATGACAAGGGGTTAGTGTACAATATTTACAAAGAACTCGTACAATTTGACAAAAAGAAAACAACCCAGTGTGGAGGGGGGAAGTTACAAGATCTAAATAGACACTTCTTCAGAGAATACATGTGGATGGCCAATAAGCATATGAAAAAAATGTTCATTATCACTTACCAACAGGGAAATATGAATCAAAACCACAATGAGATATCATCTTATACTGTGAGAATGACCCATATCAAAAATATCAAAATCAATAAGGATATAAAGATGTGAAGAAAAAGGAACCTTTGTATACTGTTGGTGGGAATGTGAACTGGGCCCTGCCTTGTGGATAAGGGTAAGGAGGTGTCTCAAAATATTAAAAATGTTTAATATGTGAACCACCAATTCCACTTCTGGGTATCTATCCAAAGAATGCAAAAACATTAAATCTAAGGGTTACATTTACTATTTACAATAGTCAAGTTATGGAAACAACATAGGTGCCCAAAGCAGATGAGGGAATTCAGAAGAGGTGGTATATGTACGTGTGGAATATGACTCAGCTATACGAAAAGATGAAATCTTGCCATCTGTAACACCATGGATGGAAGTGGAAGGGATTTTGATAAGTGAAATAATTCAGGAGATAGACAAATGCTAGATGATTTCACTCATATGAAGAAACAAAACAAAGGAACAGACAAATCTAAACTAATACAAATGTTAAAAGTCTGACCTCAAAATTGACACTACCAGAAGCAGATGGTGGAGTGGGGAACAAAGGGACAAGGGAGACAATTGAACTATGGTCAATAATTATGGGTGCTTTTGTGGTGGTAATACACATTTGAAAAGGTGTGAACCTATACCTTAAGTCATAAACAGTGTTGGAAACCAACCTAACCTCGGTAAAAAATAATAATACAATTTTAGATGTAAGATATTTAAAAAACATACTGCCTGGGTACTTGTGTGCCGTCATTGTACTGATAAGTAACAATAGTGAGCTTTTCTGAACTTTGTCATCTTTTCTTTTGCATATCTGCTGACATGCAATTCATTAGAGTTTGATTATTTGTTTCTTTATAGCTCTCAAGTCAAGAAATCACACTCATTGCAAAATATATCCCTGCACACACATTCACATCTGCATCTGTGCAGAGACGCACACTACACAGAGTGGCCACAACCTTTGTTTTACCTTCCCGTGACCCAGAAGATCATGGAAATTGCTCAGATAAAACTCTCTAGTGCCTAGTGAAGCCTAAAATCTCTTCAGCTTGTCCCGGGGGTCATGTTTCACCTCTGTGAGTATGCTCTGTGATAAATGATACTTTCCCTTGATGGAAGGAATCATTTATAAAAATGCAACTAACATATCATGTCTTCTCTCTCCATGTTCCTGCAGTCTTCCACTGTCATTTGACCGGTCTGATCTGACATTCACATCACCTGATTCTATACTGTAGTCAGCTCCTACCCTGGAAAATTATTTTCAAATTATTGACTTCAGAGAATTCGCTTACCTTTTTCTCTGGACAGATTGAAATTACATAGTAATTATATACTTAAAGTAAAAAATTACATACTTAAAGTAAAAAAATAATATTAATTAATTAACAATGGCATGGTCATCCTCTGAAAATTCTTCTACGTTAAATCAGTGTTATGAATTTCAATACTGAGATGGCTAGTTTCTTTATTTCATCTAGTAAAATCATTATTTGATGTTAGTAAAAGAAAATTATTTGAATGTTAAAAATATATATTCCTATACATTTCTTGATGAAAATTTGGAATATACAGAGTAGAATAAGCAACCATTAAGAGTGGAAAACACTGTTCTCATAGTATGCATAGCATTATTATATTTTAAACATGTATTTTAAATAAGACATGTATTTAAATATTTAAACAAATATTTTACTGATAATTTTATATCTTGGCTTTTTGGTTAATATTTTTAAAAGAATATTTTATCTTTCAAATGTTTGTTAAAACTTTTTTTAAAGATTTATTTATTTATGCATACAAGAGCTGAGGTACAGGCCAGTGGTATTCGGGGGTGAGAGGATTCACCAGAGACAGAGCAGGGAACAGAACAGGCAGACTGACTGAAATACAATGCTGAGGGGAGCAGCGGGCGAGCCAAGAGAGGTCTGCTGCGCCATGTGGGTAGCTCCCTGGCCGGCTGGGGGATCAAACTCGTGCTGCAGAGGCTGTGGACAGCTTCATACATTGCATATTAACCACTTGCACCACCAGGGAGGCCCTGTTAAAACTTTTAATCTCTTTATAAATATCACTTAAGCATCTATCAATTCATTATAATTTGCCATTTCAAAATTTGAGCTGTTTGAATGTTTTGCTGTCAAGAAATAATGGAGTCTACAAATATAAGGCAAAAATATTTTTTTCTAAATTTAAAAGAAATGACTAGAAATGGGGATTATTAAGTCAACAATTATGAACTTTTGACCCACTTTACATTGTTTCAAGACTATACCAGCTTCCATACCCTTCTGCAGTGTACATGGGAGACTGGTTATCCTGCCAGTTTCACTTCATGTCCTCCAGATGTCTGAGTATAGATGCCTCTTAAAAAAGCCAAAATGAAAGTTAAAATGAAGTCAGGTTTTTTTCTTTGATGAAAATTTCCAATTAATGAGCTGCTTGTATACTATTTTCCCTATAATATCAATAATTATCCCTTCATTTTAAGACATCTTGTTTCAGTGAGATACCTTATAAGCAGTGCTACAAATCACTATGCTAATGCCAGCAGGGCGGTTAATGGAGAGATGACAGATGGACCTGTGGTTGTATTTGTTCCTCTGTCCCTGAAACATCTGTGAGAGGCAGGCGGGGGCAGCATTATTATCCATACTTTTATACCAAAAGATACTCTATGCTCAAGGAAAATTAATGCTATATAGTCAATGACTGTGTCATTCACAGTCTTCTTTCTTTTCTGAAAAACACTACACCATCAGTTTCCTTCTCTTTTGGAAACCATGACACCATCAGTTTTATTCATATTTACTGTATGTCTATTTTTTCCTAGTACTCTGAATGACTTTCATGTCAAAGTGAAAAAAAAAAAAAAATCATGGCTGGGCATATCTGTGACTAGCAGCATTTACCTGGGAATTGAAGAACAATGAGGTGGCTCAGAAAAGGCCCCTGTGTCGTTTGCTGATTGCCAGATAAATCTCTCGTGGGTATCTCTTGCACTGTAAGGGTTCTGGGGGCAGAACCATGGCCTTTGGTGAGACAGAGAAAGGAGGAAATAAAAAGCAGAGTGCCTCGGAAGAAGTTCACTCCCTATGCCTACAGGGCTATGACCTTGGCAGGACCTTCTAACCGGCTCTCAGAGTGTCCATCTCTGGCATATGGCTGCCAGGCTCTTGCTCCTGAGTTTAAGGAGATGGTTGAGAGTTCTCAATAGGGATCAAATGCTTCCCCAGAAACTCAGTCCTCCGTGACCAATGGTTCTCATGTTCTTACATAAGAAAGTCTTACAGTATAGAGTATAGAAACTCTAAGAGTACATATACTCTTCTTGGTATTGATGTCATCATTAGCAGCTCTTCCAATATAAACATGTTTATCTTTCACAATTTCTCATCCGTACTTCTCCTTTTCTAGCCAGATCCAGATCCTTTATTTTTTCTGGAATTCATTATGTGCAATCCTCCTCTAAGTGTTTTCATTCTGTTTTTCAAATACTGGCTGAACTTCCATTATCTTTCATCACTTTCTCAATCTAGCCCCAAGTTAATCACCCTTCTCCAAGCTCAAACACAGAGTTCACATCCTGAACAGGGTGATGCTCAAAACGTATAACTGATTCATGTAGGTGAAGTAAGGTTATTGAGCATCCAGCCTGTTCTTCTTGAGTTGCTTCCTTGGGGAAGGTTTAGGAGAAACTGCAAACTGTGCAGTTATTGGAGCCACTTAGGGTCTTTGGGGAAGTGGGTGTATAGCAAACGATCGGGAAATTTAAAAATTATAAAAATAGAACCACCACTATGGAGCATTAGAGTGAATCTGCTGCATTGCTTCTCTACCATGTCATCCTCAGTGAATGGCTTGTGATTTCCTAGACTGCAGTGCCAAGAAGAATCACAGGATCATCTCTAGACTGGAAATAAAGATGTTGTTATGATCCATTAGCAGAATCCTACTTAGGTTTTGGAAAAGTGTATTGTTGCTTGTGCTATGTCACCTGGCCCTATCTGGGGTCACTCCAGAGTCCCTTCAAATTCTCAGATACATATTTTTTTCCATGTTGTGACCCTCACACTCAAACAACTTGTCACCATAGAGAACTTGATTCTTCTTCTTCATCATCATCTTCATTGGAATATAGTTCTTGAGCATCTATTGTGTTTATATCAAATGATCTTTGCCTTCCATGGGTAGAAATTTGAAATCTTTCTTTGCCCCTAATGCCCACATATGGGCACCAGGTCACCATTCCAGCGACTTGAATAAGTAGAACTGAATTTTTAGAAGTGTTTCACACTTTGTCACAACATTCAGAATATATCTCTGTCAAAACTCAGAATATCTGTAAAGGAAAAACCACATGAAAAAACTGTTACCTTGTACCAGGTGATTCACTGCTAAACAGTAAGTTCAGAAGAGCAGGTGCTTCCTTTCCTTTGAGAGAATGGACAGTGAAGGAAGTCGGGGCTACATCTCCCCCTGCCTACCTCTCACAAGAGCCAGACCTCTTCCAAGAAGTTGTGATTACCAGGGGAACATACAGCCTGCAAATAATGCTTGCTAGAGAACTTAGATCCAAGCTGCTCATGGAAACTGCCAACAGTGGTAAGAGTGGGGCTGATCTGTAGTTGCCTTAACTCCTGGAGCCACTGGGCTTACAGATGACAAACAATTATGGGAGTCAGGGACCCAAGAGCCTTCTGGATTGCAGTGCCCCTGCTGACAAAGCCTAATGTGTTCAGCTAACAAAAAGGAAATGTTTATAAGATCCAGCTACAGGATCAAAAGCAGGAGAAAGAAGGGTGACCTTGAAGTCAAAACCCAGAATGAATAACTAGCACAAATCTTTAATTTGTTTTCTTTCTTTATAAATATAGGTTAAAAATTAGAGACCCTGGACAACTGGAAGAGGAGGTTGGGAAAACAAAGGGAGACTCATACATATCCATGATGTAATCATTCACCTCAGCATGGTATTAGACAATAATAGCATATGTAAGAAATACATGAAGTACAAAATCTCAACTAGAGATCAGGTTCTCATAAATAGTAAAAATATCAGTTATTTCACTTTGACATTGAATATCTACTCTATAGAAAACAATGAAACAACTTTCCTCTTTTATATATCCACATAATTTATTACATTACAACATTTTCTTGTACTCAAAAAGTTTAGGACACTCTGTAGGTAGAATTGCATCGAAGTCCCAAAGCAGTTTATCTCTCTATGTGAGGATTTCTGTGTTACAATTCTCACAAAAACTCCTCCTCATGTTGCACCTAAAGATTTTCTCATGCAGTTTACTCTCCACTTGGAAATTGTTTGATTTCCTGCCATTTCTTAGTTCACCTCATCCATTCCTAACCACAGGGTTGTCCATTCTTCCCCGATGCTGTAACAGATCCAGAATGTGACTTGCTTCAAAATCCTTTGAAGGACATTCACATTTATCCACATTGCATCAATTCAATCCAGTACATATCTTATCTTTTAAAAATAAATCTCGATAAAAAGGAAAAAATGAATATGCATTTAGGAAAAGAACTCTGAGATAAAAAACAAGGTTAAAGTGACACATTTAGCTTTCATAAGTCACATTTGAAATGTGTGATAGAAATCTCATGTCTGAAGAGTTTTGGGGGTAAGGACATGCTGAAACCCACCATTTACTTCACTTATATGTGCCACATGGGGGAAGCTTGTGAGCATAGTGTGTTTTGTGCTGAACATTGCAAGAACCACAGTTTAGAATTGGGCCCTAAGGATGGAGAATTCAGTGCCAGCTTCACAAGGTGATTAGAAGATCAGGCAGTCTCAGAGGACGTACTTAGTCCTCTAGATAGGCTTTGGTGAATTTCGCTTGCATCGACAAAATGTAGCAAGACCACTGAAGCATTATTTTTTTAATGTTGTTGCCCATAAAATTAAATATTTAAAACCAGGGTTTGGCAATCTATGGCATGTGTGCCAAATTTCTGTAGCCTGTAACCCAGATTTCCCTGCAGCCCTCATACTCTCAATGGGAAACAATGATCTTTACGTTTCAATAAGAGTTGTGGGATAACTAACCAGGCAGATAAGAAATCATAACCCGCTCACCATTGTAACTCAATAACCAACATATGAACCAATATGTGTCTTGGAAATAATATTTAATTCCCATTTTCCACTAAAATGCAATGCTCAAAGATTATAGGAACTTTGGAGAACATGAAAAAGTGGAAAGAAAAAAAAAATTTTCTATGTTCTCATTAAACAAAGGCATCATCAGGACCATACAGATGCAGATTTCTAATCTTTTTAAAAATGGAATATTATTTGACAGAATTCTTTTTTGTCCTTGTTAGCAATATACTTAGTAATTAATAAAATATCCTCTTGAGCATTTAGTATGTGTCAGATACTCTGTCAACTGATTTCATATTTATCTATTTTAATCCTTAAAATAACCCTCTGAAGTTGGATGATTATTGTGGTTTCATTTGGTAATTAGAAAAATCAGTCTTAACAATATTAAAGGAACTTGCCCAAGATACATAATCAGTAAATAACAGAACTTTGTCTCCACCCCTGGT